>NC_133325.1:72425513-73025513 GCF_042186555.1 Aquarana catesbeiana | reverse complement strand
ACCCATAAGGATTCCACCTCCTCCATTGCTCCATTAGTGATGTTGTCCCTCACATTCACTTGTACACCATTTCTGATATACAGGCATACCTCTCCCCCCTTTTTTTTACCCTCCCTATCCCTGCGATAAAGGGAATACCCTTGGATGGTTGCCAGCCAATCATGAGAGCTGTTGAACCAAGTCTCTGAAATTCCCACAAAATCTAAATTCTCCTTGTACAATAGCAGCTCTAGTTCTCCCATCTTGTACGCCAGACTCCTAGCATTAGTGAACAAGCCACACAGTTTTGAACGGTCACACACTATCTCTTTATTGGGGGTTCTGAGGTTGCAAATGGGACTTGTTACTATACTTACCTCGGGTTTAGGTGCTTTAGTCAATCTACTGCTTATGCCCCCAATACTACCCTCTAGAATTTGTTTCATGCTGGCTAACTCTACATCTGGACCCCCCCATCGACTAGTTTTAAAAGCCCCTCTAACTTATCGGCCATCTTCTCTCCCAGCCGATCTGCTCCTTCCCCATTTAGGTGCAGTCTGTCCCTGCTAAAGAGGTGGTAACTGACTGAGAAGTTGGCCCAGTTTTCCAGGAACCCGAACCCCTCCTTTGTACACCAGCTCCTCAGCCACTTGTTTACTTCCCTAATCTCCCGCTGCCTTTCTGGTGTGGCTTGAGGTACCGGTAGTATTTCTGAGAATACTACTTTGGAGGTCCTCATCCTCAATTTAGCTCCTAGGTCCCTAAAATCATTTTTTAGGACACTCCATCTTCCTCTGACTTTGTCATTGGTGCCAACGTGCACCATGACAGCCGGGTCTTCCCCAGCCCCTCCCAGTAATCTGTCCACCAGATCCGTGATGTGCCGAACCAGAGTGCCCGGTAGACAACATACAGTTCGATGCTTCAGGTCTTTGTGACAGATAACCCTCTCTGTCCTTCTGAGAATTGAGTCCCCTACCACCAGAATCTGTCTTTCCTTTCCCTTGGCTTCACTCCCGACCTCACTGGAGGAGTTATTCCCCTGGCAGCTAGGGGTGTTACTCTGCTCCAGCAATGCGGGTCCCTGACTGGTTTCACCAATGTCATGCAACGGGGCGTACTTATTGGGATGTTCTAGCCCAGGTTCCGAAAGGAAAGGAAAAATGGAGCAACAAAGTAGAAAAGAATAATGGTGAGTGAAGAGAAATAAGGTAGGGGGAAATTAGGGAAATCTTGCTACATAATTTTGTGATTGGGTTTACATCTGCTTTAGCGTACGTGGCAAAGCACATGTAAGAACATACCAAACTACAACTAAACATGAAAACATTCTGTGCATTAAGGTATAAAAAACCTACTGCAAGCAGCCCCCCCCCATAGCCCCCCAAATGTTTACCTGAGCCCAATCTCAATTCAACAATGTGCACAAGAGCAGAGGTTCTCTCGGCTCTCTCCCTCCTCATTGGCTCAGACACAGCAGTGGGAGCCATTATCAATAACAATCAATGTGGAGGAAGCGGGGGTGGGGCTGAGCCATGCTCTGGGGGCACTCACTATGGGGGTACTTGGGAGGGGGAGGAGCCAGGAGCTCTGGCGGGGGACCTGAAAAGAGGAGGGTCAGAGCTGCTCTGTGCATCGCACAGAGCAGGTAAGTATGGCATATTTGTTATTTTTAAAAAATATAAAATAAAATAAAAAATAGAAATTCATCCTTTACAATCACTTTAAACAGTGTGAATGGGGGTCTGCAAACTTTCAGCAAACTGTAGTACTGCTTCATTCATCTAATCACATGTAATTATTGACAAATTAGTCTGAGAGGTTCACTGTGTTGTGACATAAATGAATGCTAATTTTACCCCCTTAAATTTCGGAGAAGCCAATAAATCTTGTGAAATATTTATTATGTTAAAAACTCTTTAATATTATCTAGCAATTATTATTTCCATAATGTGCCATTTAATTAGAACCTTATCACAAGTTGTTTAACATTTTCTGGCATCAGGACTCCTGAGAATAAATATAATCACTCTTATCTGTTTTTCATATTTCTAGAATAAATGTCAGACGATTTCATTTCATCTCCCCGTGCTAATCCACTTGCTGGTGGTGGGGGTTCAGCAAATTGCTCTGCAATCATATGAGAGTCCCATTAGGCTTGAAGATGGAAGGTTTTACATATTTAACATATTGCTAAATACTTTCATTGGTATACCAGGCTTTAATTACTCAAACTGCTTGGATGCTGTGTTTGGGAGCATTTTTTTAATTTTTATTCAGCCTCAATTTTGAAAGGCCATCTCCATATGAAACTGACATTTCACTTTGAGGGAATTGTTCATACATTCACTACTTGTTGCCTTCTTATCATAAGCTCAAAGGGTTAGACTGCCTGGAACTGATATGTCAAACAACCTGGTGTATGTTACATCACATTGAGACTCTGTTGGTGAGATGTTTGTCCTTAACTGCTGCCTGACCATATACAGTACATATACTGCGATGCGGCGGCTCCTACAGGCACAGCGACGTACCCGTACATTGCTGCCTGTTTCTGGGATTTGAGCACGAGTGTGCCCCCCGCCCCCCTACTCCCCTGCAATTGTACACAGCGGGAGTTTGTAAGCAGATTCCAGCCAATGATTCATGGCCAGGACCTGCTGATCGGCTGTGTGCAATCACAGCCCAGAGCTCTGTGTTGACTATCAACACATGGCTCTGTACAGAGGGAACAATCTCTCTGTTTCCTATTCCTGCAGGGATAAGAAACAAAGATCTTTAGTATAAATCAGCACATAACACACACATTACACATTGTTAGGCACACATTAAACCCCTTAATTACCTGAGATGTTACCCCTTCCCTGCCAGTGTCATTAGTACAGTGACAGTGTATATCATTAGCACTGATCACTTTATTAGTGTCACTAGAGATGTCAGCGGTAGTTCGTCACTTCCTACAAAGTGTCAGATTGCCCGCTGCACTATCACTGTCCCACTAAAAGTTGCTGATCGCCACCTTCACTAGTATAAAAAAATATATATATACAAATTCCAGTATATATACCATCGCATGTAGATGCTATAGCTTTCACTCAAACCAATTAATAGACACTTATTGGGATTTTTTATACCAAATACATGTAGCAGAATACATTTTCGCCTATATGCATGAAGAATTTATATATATAAAAAAATATATATTAAATATGTTGTATAGAAAAAAGTAAAAAATGTTTTTGTTTTTTTTTTCAAAATCTTTGGTCTTTTTTCGTTTATATGATAAAAAATAAAAACCCAGTGGTGATCAAATACTACCAAAAGAAAGCCCTATTTGTGTGAAAAAAATTATATAAATTTCATTTGGGTACAGTGTTGCATGACCGCGCAATTGCCAGTTAAATGATAAGTTCAATGGACTGCATCCTTTTCCATTTTTCCAGACTTTAAAGTGGCTGATTGGAGGTAGCTTGATGTAAAAAGTCCATTTAGATCTGGCTGCTTATAGAGCCATCACATGTCCTCCAGAGTCTTCTGTCACAAAAGTGACATCTGTCCTGTTCAGCTCCAGTTCAATAGGGGATCTGTTCACGGATCCCCTGCTGAACAGAGTGGAGTGGCACTGTGAGAAACCATTCTAATGCTGTGTACACACGACCGGACTTTCGACGGACTGAATCACGTCGGGCTTTTCGACGGACTTTCGACGAACTTTTTGACGGACTTCCGTCGAATCGGACTTGTCTACACACAATCACAGCAAAGTCCCGACGGATTCGACCGTGATGACGATCGGATTAGAATAAGGAAGTTCATAGCCAGTAGCCAATAGCTGCCCTAGCGTTAGTTTTCGTCCTTCGGACTAGCATACAGACGAACGGATTTTTCGACCGGACTCGAGTCCGTCGGAAAAATTTGAAACATGTTCTAAATCTAAAGTCCGTCACATTTTGGACAAAAAAGGTCCGCTGCAGGTCCAATGAAGCACACACACACGGTCGAATTGTCCGACGGATTCGTTCCGTGGGACAAGTTTGGTCGAAGAGTCCAACGGCATTAGGTGTTCCCACTCTGGATTTTTTATTTATCAAATATTATGGATAATTAAGCAGAAGGTTCTGGTACATGCAACAGTGCACAAAAACATTCTAATGTGGACATTATTAACAATATTATAGCAGGGAGCTCTCAGTGTTGGAGTATTCAAGACTAGATGAGGTTCGGATTTGTGACACTTATGGTTTCAATGCAAATCTGCTGTATTCTAATTCTCATGCCCCAGTGAATTTATGTGTGATTTTGTTTGAAAACAATGCACTACATGGCCCTTGAACCATGATCAGCAAGCATAGAAAGACCAACAATAATGGTGATTGATAAGCCCCCCGTAAAAGAATGTGCTTACAGTAGCCATAAAAATATGTATTTTGTTTTGGGGGTTAGTCTTTAAGAGGTTTATATTTTTAAGATATATATATATATATATATATATATATATATATAGATATACATAGATATATATCTATATCTATATCTATATATCTATATATATACAGTGGAACCTTGGTTAATGAGTAACGCGGTTAACAAGCGTTTTGAAAGACGAGCAACTTTTTTTTTTAAATCCTGACTCGGTTTGCGAGTGTTGTCTCGCAAGACGAGCAGAATTCAAGATAATGTGGTGTGCAGTACCGCATTTGGCCAAAGGTGTGGGGGCGCTGGTGACACTTGGAATGGTTCGGAGCCATTTGGAAATACTCAAAATCACTCGGAAATACTTGGAAATACTCCATTCCCAAGTGTTTCCAAGCCTTTCCAAGCCTTTCCGAGGGTTTCCGAGTTCAGTTGAGCTGTCCCCGAGTATTTCCAAGGCTCTCCGGCGCCCCCACCTCTGGCCACATGCGGTATTGCATGCAATAGAAGTCAATGCGAACAAATTATAAATTCTTCGTTTCCATTAACTTTTATGGGGAAACTCGCTTTGATATGCGAGAGCTTTGGATTACAAGCATTCTTCTGGAACGGATTATGCTCGTAATCCAAGATTCCACTGTATATATATTAATAAATATATATATATATATATATATATATATATATATATATATATATATATATATACTATATTCATACGATATTCACCAATTGTGCTATTAATATTAGTGTACAAACCAATAATTAAATGATCCCCTTGTGACTAAGTCGTAATGACGAAACTAGTCTAGGTGTGTCCACGTGGCGCTCAACTGAGATTGTGAATCTGGGGGCTAGGACTGGGGAGCCTTGAGCAGAGGTTGAAACCAGCGTGGAGGTGTTGAGACCCCGGCTCTTGATTACCTGTCAAATGCATTCATGTGATATACAGTATGGTGATTGCAAGAGTTTTAAATGTGAGTGGTATAATTTTCAATAAATAACATTTGATTGGATTATTGCACTATTGGAAGCCATCCTTCTTTTCTTGCATACATATGTGGTGTGATGAGATTCGTCCATCAGAGGATGTTATAACCAAGTGATGATGAACAAGTGAAGGCGCTTTTGCCTTTTCGTGAGAATGAAAGGCAATAGGATCTAGTGAGTGCAATCCCATAGGGAGTTGGTGTCACTGAATCACGTTGGTGGTGGCACATATGGTGCATTAAGTTGGTCACTATTCACATGGCAGAGAAATGATCAGTTTGATAGACTCATTGTGAAGATTTGAGTTACCTTATTTTTACCTATAGGTAAGCCTTATTATAGGCTGTACGGTTTAGGAGACATTCACCTTGCATGCAACCGCTGACATCAGTGGTGCATTCGCTCTGAAGGTCCGGCGGATGCTGCTGGAAAATCAGAGCTCCTTGCTGTCACGCACATGTGTGGGAGTGACGTCACCACGGCTCTAGCCACTCAGAGCGCCGGAGCAAAGGGAACATGTCAGCAAACTCAGCGGTGACCAGGAGGCAGTACAGGGGCTTTGTTCTAAAGTGTTTCATAATGAGCTAGTATGCAATGCATACTGGCTCATTATGCCTTTGCCTTACAGTTTATTTTTTTGGTCGGGCATACAATCGCTTTAAGGACTGTGTGTTATATGCACTAAATTTGCTCATTGTTCATTTTAATTTATTTTTTTCTCATTTTATTGATTTGTTAATATATGTTTATGTAATGTTTAAGTGATTTTGACACTATTTACATGTAGTGTTATGCACTACGGTGTGATTAATTATTGGTTTGTACACTAATAATAATAGTGCAATTGGTGATAGTTGTTTGTTTTTTAAGTAGCAGCATTTATTAATATCTTTTGATTATTGTATTAATTGAATTTGTTTTTTATATACTCTTTATTACCAAAAGTATTGGGACACCTTTACAGAAGTGTGTCTATGGGAATGTTTGGCCATTCTTCCAGAAGCACATTTGTGAGGTCAGGCACTGATGTTGGACGAGAAGGCCTGGCTTGCAGTCTCCACTCTTATTCATCCCAAAGGTTTTCTGTCGGGTTGAGGTCAGGACTCTGCACATTCCAGTCAAGTTCCTCCACCCCAAACTCGCTCATCCATGTCTTTAAGGACCTCACTTTGTGCATTGGTCCAGATCATTTGGTGGAGGGGGGATTATGGTGTGGGGTTGTTTTTCAGGGGTTGAGCTTGGCCCCTTAGTTCCAGTGACGGGAACTCTTATTGCATCAGCATTCCAAGACATTTTGGACAATTTCATGCTCCCAACATTGTGGGAAAAGTTTGGGGATGGTCCCTTCCTGTTCCAACATCACTGCACACCAGTACACAAAGCAAGGAGGAACTTGACTGGCCTGCACAGAGCCCTTACCTCAACCCGATAGAACACCTTTGGGATGATTTAGAGTGGAGACTGCGTACCAGGCCTTCTCATCCATATCAGTGCCTGACCTCACAAATGCGCTTCTGGAAGAATGGTCAAATATTCCCATAGACACACTCCTAAACCTTGTGGACAGCCTTTCCAGAAGAGTTGAAGCTGTTATAGCTGCAAAGGGTGGGCTAACTCAATATTGAACCCTACAGACTAAGACTGGGATGCCTTCAGTGGCAGCTGGGGGTATATTTTTTTGGGGGGGCGGCAATCCATCCAAAGCCAAAGCCCCCCCCCCCCGGTCGGTCAGTCACCAGCCCCGCACTTACCCCATTTAGGTCCGTAGGCTTCCTCTGGGTGTCGGCTGGGGCTTCACCCTGCGTTTCCTCGGCTTCACGGCGGTGCGGCTTCTCCTGGGTCTCCTCCCTCCTCCTCCTCGGCGGCCAATAGAATTGCTTCTCCTCTCAGCCAATCGGGTCTCAGGACCCTCTTCCTGAGCTGGGATTGGCCGGGAGGACAATCAGGAAGACAAGAGCGAATATTAATTTGCTATTGTCATACAAGCCCACCCTTTTTTGAAGCCACATAGAGCCTCAGGCTCTAATCACGTGCTTACTATGTGATACTTGTAGAATTCTACCTTCTGACCTACTGGCATTTTTAGATATGAGATACTTTCCTTTTGATTACTGCCCGTTACAGTCGTGTACAAGCACCTTTGTTACAAATATTATTATTTCTAAAGAATGTTCATACAGCTTTATATGTCAAATACTTTCTTTACGTTTTGTTTATGTATAACTAAAACTCAAAAAAAACTTAATATGAAAAAAAAAGAAAACTCCACTGGAATCCATGCCTCTGGCGCCCTGCACGTAGATTAGGGGCCGGGTGCATGGATTAGGGGGGCGGCACCCCTCTTCCCTGCATGGAAGGGCCACCTGCTGGATGCCATTAACCGTTTCGGCCCCGGAAGATTTTACCCCCTTCCTGACCAGAGCACTTTTTGCGATTCGGCACTGCGTCGCTTTAACTGACAATTGCGCGGTCGTGCAACTTTACACCCAAACAAAATTGACGTCCTTTTTTTTCCCACAAATAGAGCTTTCTTTTGGTGGTATTTGATCACCTCTGCGGTTTTTATTTTGCGCTATAAACAAAAAAAAGAGCGACAATTTTGAAAAAAAAAGCAATATTTTTTACTATAATAAATATCCCCCCAAAAAATATATAAAAAAAACAAATTTTTTCCTCAGTTTAGGCCGATATGTACTCTTCTACATACTTTTGGGAAAAAAATCGCAATAAACGTATATTGATTGAGCAAAAGTTATAGCGTCTACAAAATAGGGGATAGTTTTAAGGCATTTTTATTATTAATTTTTTCTTTATTAGCAATGGCGGCGATCTGCGATTTCTATCATGACTGCGACATTATGGCGGACACATCAGACACTTTTGACAATATTTTGGGACCATTGTCATTTACACAGCGATCTGTGCTATAAAAATGCACTGATTACAGTGTAAATGACACTGGCAGGGAAGGGGTTAACACTAGGGGGCGATCAAGGGGTTAAGTGTGTCCTAGGGAGGTGTTCTAACTGTAGGGGGATTGGCTTCCACTGACATGACTGGGAGCAGTAGATCCCTGTCATGTCACAAGGCAGAACGGGGAAATGCCTTGTTTACATTGGCATCTCCCCGTTCTGTGGCTCCGTGACACGATCGTCGGGACACCGGCGGACATCGAGTCCGCGGGTATCGCGGGTACGGTCACGCTGTACGCGGCTAGTGCCCACCAGCCCCGCCAATTAAAGGGGACGTACAGGTACGCCCATTCGCCCACTGCTGCCATTGTGCCGATGTATATTGGCGTGCAGCAGTCGGCAAGTGGTTAAAGTTCATGTGTGTGTAAAGGCAGGCATCACAATACTTTTGGTAATATAGTGTAGGTCAAAGTTGCAAAATTGGGTTTAAGCATTAGGTTTGTCTTTAGTCATGAAGGTGTTAAGTGATCTGTAAGAATGTACCTTTCCAAATGCAAAGGCAATTTAAACACAACAGTGTAAGATGTGTGTGCCCATCTTAGCATGAGATCCCATGAACGCACATTTTTAAAAGTCAAGTACACATCTCCTTAGTGATAAATGCCTGTTTCCAAGTGAACAGCTCCAATTTAAGAGGTAAGTGGTTTAGAGGTTAATCAATTAAAAAAATTGTCTTGCTCGCTCCCAGCTAAACCTGTAATAATTATATTTTTACAATAAATCTCTATAATATTTTGGCAATCTTCTATGGTGTTTAAAAATATAACAAATAATAGATTTAAACTGGATCTGAAGCCTAAACCTTTTTTTTCTTACTTTGAGTGGTGAGGAGTTAGATCCAAGATCTAGGGACAGTGGCAGGGGCGTTGCTAGGTGGCAAAAAGACCCGGGGCTTTAGCCCGAAGTCAAAGGCTGGCACGGGGGGCCTCCAGTGGCGTGGGGGTTTTTGGCTGGGCGGTGGGGTTGTGTGGCAGGGGGGGGGGGGGTATGCTCACTTGCTGGTTGCTGCCTGGCTTACCAGTGCCCATCAATGCTGACCACTAAACTGACCTACCTATTTGACATACATACACTGACCTACCTACCTGACATACACACACAGACCTAGCTACCTGACATACATACACTGACCTACCTACATGACATACACTGACCTACCTACCTGACATACACATGCAGACCTACCTGACATACACCGACCTACCTGACATACACTGACCTACCTGACATACACGCACTGACCTACCTGACACACACTGACCTACCTACATGACCTAAACTGACATGCACTCACTGACGTACCTGACCAGGAGACAGACTTCATGTTGTGTCCTGCAGCAGCAGCTCAGCCGTGGTGTGCGAGGCAGCCAGAGGAGAGGAGGAGAGCCGCCTGCCCGAGCGCCGAGCGGGGATCGATGTGGAGCGGCGGCCACATTGTAATTCCCACCTTCTGGAGCCTGCAACGCCTATGATGGACGTCACACGTCCTGCGGTCCCACCATTGGACCAGTGTGACATCCATCATAGGCACTGCAGGCTCCAGAAGGCGGGATCTGCTATGTGACTCGGCCGCACTCGGCGGCGCCCGGGATCGGATCGGTCGGCGCTTGGGGCTAACAATAAAATTGTGCATGCCTGACTCCCGGGACTTTTTTGGGGACCCATTCGGGGCTCCAGCCCCCCCCTCTCGACGCCACTGGACAGTGGTTCTAGCAGCACATCTTAACGCTGGGGACCAGCTGTCTCTAGGTGTCTATATCAGTAAGTCCTCACTTCTTGTTGTGATTGCAGTTCTCTATCCAAATTTTTTTTTTAAAGTGGATTTAGATATACATACAGTCTATGCACACCAGAAGCACAAGGTGCTGTAATGCACCCGTTGAGGCGTGATGTGTTAGGCAGCTCATGAATGATATGTAACCTCAGTGCATGTAAATGTAGGTCCTGCTACTTTTTTGCAACCCACTTCATGCCTTGTGGTGAGTTAGGCAGGTGTATTCTAGAGGTGCATTGGGGAGCTATTTAATGCTTAAACCGTGCACTATGCAGACATACACTCACCACTTTATCAGGTGCACCTGTTCAATTTATTGGTAACACAAATTGCCAATCAAATGGCAGCACTTGCATTTAGGCATCTAGATGTGGTAAAGACGACTTACAGAAGTTCAAACTGAGCATCAGAATGGGGGAAAAAAGGGCCTTTGAACGTGGCATGATTGTTGGCGCCAGAAGGGCTGGTCTGAGTATTTCAAAAACTGCTGAGAAAATATCCAGCGAGCAGCAGTTGTGTGGACAAAAATGCCTTGTTGACGTCAGAGATCAGAGGAGAATGGGCAAATGAGATGATAGAAAGGCAACAGTAACTCAAATAACCAATGAAGCAGAAGGATCTCGTCAGCCGCACTCCAATATAAACGCCTTTATTGTATAGAATAACAAAAGTTCAAACAACAGCAGGGTACAGGATAAATTAGCGTTTCACACTCTTAATAGTGCTTAGTCATAGCTACACAAATCAATCAATTCTGCTTAATAATAGCTACACAAATCAATTTTAATTGATCACATGATTCGTGTTACATTAGTATATATTTGTGGCAAAACGTTGTGGTTGTGTAGCTATGACTAAGCACGATTAAGAGTGCGAAACGCGTAAGTTAATTTATCCTGTACCCTGCTGTTGTTTGAACTTTTGTTATTTTATACTATAAAGGCATTTATATTGGAGTGCGGCTGTCCAGATCCTTCTTCTTCATTGCTACATGCCTAGCCTGCACCTGCTGCTTCCATCTTGAGGAGAGTGTCATTCTCAACACACCTACCTGGAGCGGTAATCTTTTCTCTCCCTTGCTTCTGAACTCAAATAAACACTCGTTACAACCAAGATATGCAGAATACCATCTCTGAACACATCTGCACATCGAACCTTGAAGCAGATGGGCTACAGTAGCAGAAGACCAAACTGGGTGCCACTCCTTTCAGCTAAGAATAGGAAACTAATGCTAGAATTCACACAGGCTCACCAAAATTGGACAATAGAAGATTGGAAAAATGTTGCCTGGTCTGATGAGTTTCGATTTCAGCTGCAACATTCAGATGGTAGGGTCAGAATTTAATAAAATTATGGATCAATCCTGCCTTGTATCAACGGTTCAGGCTGGTGGTGGTGTAATGGTGTGGGGGATATTTTCTTGGCACACTTTGGGCCCCTTAGTACTAATTAAGCATTGTTTAAATGCCACGGCCTACCTGAGTATTGTTGCTGACCATGTCCATCCCTTTATGACTACAGTGTACCCATCTTCTGATGATTACTTCCAGCAGGATAATGCACCATGTCACAAAGCTCAAATCATCTCGCCACTGATTTCTTGAACATGTCAATGAGATCACTGTACTCCAATAGCCTCCACAGTCACCAGATCTCAATCCAATAGAGCACCTTTGGGATGTGGTGGAACAGGAGATTCGCATCATGGATGTGCAGCCGACAAATCTGCAGCAACTGTGTGATGCTATCACGTCAATATGGACCAAAATCTCTGAGGAATGTTTCCAACACCTTGTTAAATCTATGCCACAAAGAATTAAGGCAGTTCTGAAGGCAAAAGGGGATCCAACCAAAGTTATCTAAGGTGTACCTAATAAAGTTGCCGGTGATTGTATATGATAAGCTCATACGTTTTTTACCTATTTACCATGATCAGAGCCACACATTAACATTTTTAAATATTCTCCATCTTTTGACAGGTAAATAAGAAGTATTACATATACCGGTAAGTATTTTGTATTTTTATCTTCAGACATCAGATTGAGCTTTAGGCTCCATTTCATGTTTTCTATTATGTCCTAACCACTAGTTTTAAAAAGCCAGTTGTTGACAGAGCTCTGTAGCTCCTGCCGACATTTTCAGACACAAGTGAATGAGTTAGAGCAACAACTTCTCCCTCTCCCTCCATACACATAAACTTAAAGCTTCTATCAGAGACAGATTGTCTGAAAAGTGATAATTTCTCCTCAGAGTTGGGACAAGGTCAACTAGAGCCCAGGAGGAACATGCCAAACTGTGCCCCCCACCCCTCCAAGATATATGAGCATTTTGTCAGTGAAATTCCCCCCACAAAAACACTGAGCACTAATCTGCATGCCTACCCCCTAAGCATAAATTCCCCATCCTTCCAGTAGAAATCCACCCTCTGCTCAGCACAAATCTTTGCCCCCCCCCCCATCCCCCAAATCCTTCCCACTCCAATGCCCCCCCCCCCCAAAAAAAAATCACTTCTCCTAGCACACATCCTCTACCCCTAAAATGTCCCCTCCTAGTACACATCTTCACCCCCCATCCCCCTTCCCAACACAAATACCCCTAGATCACCACTCTTAGCACCCCCTCCCCATATCTCCCCTCCTAGAACAATACATACCCCCTTCCACCCCCCCAAATTCCCCCTTCCAACACAAATCCCCTCCCCTCCAATCTCCTTGTGACACCCCCACCTCACATGATACCACAGTGCCCAGGGCAGTCGGCCCTCCTGCTCACCCCTTGTCCCAGCCCTGCTTCTTCTGTACTTTCTCTAAAAAGGCAAATAAATACATAAAAAACAAAGTGCCCTGGAAATTCTGTATCATGTATTATTACTATTTTTTTTTGTTGTATCAAAATTGAGACATCATCGGTTTGAGTACCAACCACAACACTGCCTGCATGGAATTTGCATGTTTTCCATGTGCTTGTTTGGGTTTCCCTTGGGTACTCCGGTTTCCTCCCACACGCCAAAGACATGCTGGTAAGTTAACTGGCTTCTGTCTAAATCGACCCTAGTATGTGTATGTATGAATATACCTTAGAGCAGTGTTTCTCAACCTTTTTTCAGTCAGGGCACCCTTTAACAATTATGGACAGTCTTGAGGAACCCCATTCTAAATTGTAAAAGCTATTCTAATAGTTTTACATAATTCAGCAACATCTACAAGTCTAAATAGGACACCCAACGTTACTTTTGCAAACTGGTACAGACTACTATTCCAATGTTTCTCTTCTCCTTCAGTTTTTATTCATCACCCAGCTAATGTGACCCCAACGCTGATGAAGAGAGGCAGGGGAGGATCGAACAAGGAAGCAGGCAACTAACATCATCCTTATCAACTGATGATGCCATTGGTCATTAAGCCCCCGGCAGCTAGAAGGTTGTAATGGTGCACAATGAAAACCTGTGACTTAGTGTAACTAAAAAGGCAGGCTTCATCCACACGCTGGCTTGTATACAATTTTTTAGGCATTTTGCTAAGACACCTCTGAAGAAGCCTCAAGGCACCCCAGGGTGCCTAGGCCTAGGCCCCTACTAATACTTTGTAGAACCACCCTTCACTGCAATTACAGCTGCAAGTCTTTTTGGGGATGTCTCTACCAGCTTTGTACATGTAGAGAGTGACATTTTTGCCCATTCTTCTTTGAAAAATAGCTCAAGTTCTGTCTGATTGGATAGAGAGTGTCTGGAAACAGCCATTTTCAAGTCTTGCCACAGATTCTCAATTGGATTTAGGTCTGGACTTTGACTGGGCCATTCTAACACATGAATATGCTTTGATCTAAGCCATTCCATTGTAGCTCTGGCTGTATGTTTAGGGTTGTTGTCCTGCTGGAAGGTGAACCTCTGCCCCCGTCTTAAGTCTTTTGTAGACGCAAACAGGTTTTCTTCTAAGATTGCCCTGTATTTGGCTCCATCCATCTTCCCATCAACTCTGACCAGCTTCCCTTTCCCTGCTGAAGAAAAGCATCCCCACAACATAATGTTGCCACCACCATGTTTCACAGTGGTGATGGTGTGTTTAGGGTGTTGTGCAGTGTTCGTTTTCTGCCACACATAGTTTTAGGCCAAAAAGTTCAATTTTGGTCTCATCTGACTGGAGAAACTTCTTCCACGTTTGCTGTGTCCCCCACATGGCTTCTCGCAAACTACAACTGACTTCTTATGGCTTTCTTTCAACAATGGCTTTCTTCTTGCCACTCTTCCATAAACGCCTGATTTGTGGAGTGTACGACTAATAGTTGTCCTGTGGACAGATTCTCCCACCTGAGCTGTGGATCTCTGCAGTTCCTCCAGAGTTACCATGGGCCTCTTGGCTGCTTCTCTGATTAATGCTCTCCTTGCACGGCCTGTCAGTTTAGGTGGACGGCCATGTCTTGATGGGTTTGCAGTTGTGCCATACTCTTTCCATTTTCGGATAATGAATTGAATAGTGTTCCGTGAGATGTTCAAAGCTAGGGATAATTTTTTTATAACCTAAGCCTGCTTTAAACTTCTCCACAACTTTATCCCTGACCTGTCTGGTGCGTTCCTTGGACTTCATGATGCTGTTCGTTCACTAAGGTTCTCTAACAAACCAGCGAGGGCTTCACAGAACAACTGTATTTATGCTGAGATTAAATTACACATAGGTGGACTCTGTCTACTAATTAGGTGACTTCTGAAGGCAATTGGTTCCACTAGATTTTAGTTAGGGGTATCAGAGTAAAGGGGGCTGAATATAAATGCATGCTACACTTTTCACATATTTATTTGTAAAAAATTTTGAAAACCATTTATCATTTTCCTTCCACTTCACAATTATGTGCCACTTTGGGGGTTATTTAAGAAAGGTAAATCCACTTTGCAGTACAAGTACACTGCAAGTGCACTTGGAAGTGCAGTCGCTCTGAATCTGAGGGATAGATTTAAAATGAGGGAAAGCTCTGCTGATTTTATCATCCAATCATGTGCAAGCTAAAATGCTGTTTTTTTATCTTCCTTGCATATCACCCTCGGATTTACAGCGACTGCACTTCCAAGTGCACATGCAGTGGATTTGCCTTTCGTAAATAACCCCCTTTGTGTTGGTCTATCACATGAAATCCCAATAAAATACACTTACGTTTTTGGTTATAACATCACAAAATGTGAAAAATGTCAAGGGGTATGAATAGTTTTTCAAGGCACTGTATGTGCAGGTAGGTACCTGTAGGCATCTGCACCCCATATTTGCCAGCAACTTTATTTGTTTTGTGTAAAAGTGACAGGGTCACTATAAAGGATCAGACAGACAACAATCACATTTTTTAAGTTCTTCTACTTGGAACAAATCCTAGGTATCTATAATGCTTGCTGTGTACCTACCTAAAGTGTATGTAAACCCTAGCAGTGAACTGCTCTTATTTAATCTTTTTGTTCTGTCAAATATACAATTGAAAGCATTTTTTATATATGTTTGATATGTATAAAAAAAGTAGCGGAAATTGAGTGGGTTGATAACTTCTTGCACTTTCTGCCTCTGCTTTTTTGTAATCAATTAGCATTGTTCTCAGCTATACCTATGGACTACATAAGCTATGGAGATAGGGAGAGATGAAGGTGTTCTATGAACCAAATAGACTTCTTGTCTGCAGACGTCTGCTGTCAAAATGCGGACTGGAGACTAATAAACACTATCAGTTATTTTTTTTTTCATTTAACCCAGCGGGTTGAATAAAAAAAATAATTAAGGGCTAGGGAGGAGATCCTGTACTAGCAATCCGATGTTAGTACAGCGATCTCCCCGCTGAGCTATTGTGTTCTGAATGAGGGACGGTCCCCCCTGCCAGAACACACTGACTGGTGCTCTCAGCCATTGGCTGAGAGCGCTGATTGGATGCCGATCGACAGACCTTTTTCGGCCTTTCGGGTCCGGTATGGATATTAAGGGGAACCCTGTGCCAAATATAAAAAAAAATGGCGCAGGGGTCCCCCCAAAAAAACAGTACCAGACTCTTCAGGTTTGATATGGATTTTAAGGGGGACCCTGCGCCAAAATTAAAAAAGAAATGCGGGGTCCCCCTCAAAATCCATATCAGACCTTTATCCGAGCATGCAACTTGGCAGGCCGCAGGAAAAGAAGGGCGGACGAGAGAGCGGCCCCCCTCCTAAACCACAGCAGTCCTCATGCCCTCAACATGGGGAGGGTGCTTTGGAGTAGCCCCCCCAAGCATCTTGTCCCCATGTTGATGGGGACAAGGGCCTCATCCCCACAACCCTTGCCCGGTGGTTGTGGGGGTCTGCGGGGGGCTTATCAGAATCTGGAAGCCCCTTTTAACAAGGGGACCCCCAGATCCCAGCCTCCCCCCCATGTGAATTGGTAACGGGTACATTGTACCCCCAGCATTTCACAAAAAAAGTGTCAAAAATTGTAAAAAAGACAGGAGATACTTTGGGACAAGTCCTACTAAACAAATAAAAAAATAAAAATGTCCCGCTATGTAGATCCATCTCACGCCACCCGACGGACCGAAAAAAAAAAACGCAACAGCTCCACCACCATGGGAGGCTCCCACCAAGTGACGCTTCTTCTCGGTGACAGCTGTTATATAGCTGAGGGCGAGGCCAACCGGTGACATAACTGGGTGACCCCGCCCCCTCTGATGCCACGTTGCATCAGAGGAAGGCGGGGTCGCCTGTTTATGTCACCGTGTGGCCCCACCCTCAGCTATATAACAGCTGTCACCGAGAAAAAGCATCACTCGGTGGGAGCCTCCGATGGAGGCAGAGCTGTTGCGGCTTTTTTTTTTCTTTTTTCGTCTCGTTGGGCATTTTTATTTCTTAATAAAGGACTTGTCATAAAGTGTCTTCTGTCTTTTTTACTATTTTTTACACTTTTTTGTGAAATGGAAGGGGTACAATGTACCCGTTACCAATTCACATGGGGGGGGGGCAGGATCTGGGGGTCCCCTTGTTAAAGGGAGCTTTCAGAGTCTGATAAGCCCCCACCCACAGACCCCCACAACCACTTGGCAAGGGTTGTGGGAATGAGGCCTTTGTCCCCATCAACATAGGGACAAGGTACTTTGGGGCTACTCCAAAGCACCCTCCCCATGTTGAGGGCATGTGGCCTGGTATGGCTCAGGAGGGGGGGCGCTCTCTCGTGCCCCCCTCTTTTCCTGCGGGTTGCCAGGTTGCGTGCTCGGATAAGGGTCTGGTATGGATTTTGGGGGGACCCCTACGCCATTTTAAAAAAAAATTTGGCACAGGGTTCCCTTTAATATCCATACCAGACCTGATGGACCTGACTGCGCCACTTTACAGGCATACTATAGACACCTCCCAGGCACGATATTTAAAGGAATATTTCATTTTTATTGTTTCACTTTAAGCATTATTAAAATCACTGCTCCCGAAAAACGTCAGTTTTTAAAACTTTTTTTTGGATTGATGCATGTCCCCAAACACTCTTTATGACAATATAAGCCTTTAAAATGAGCACTTTTGGTTTTTCATGTTAGTGTCCCTTAGACTTTAATGGGGTTCCGCGGCTTTCGAATTTTCCGCGAACACTGAATATTGTTCGCTGTTCGCCGAACAACCAAAGTTCGCCCCGAAATTATGTTTGGGCCAAACCGTTCACCCATTGTCTACTGTACTGTACACACAAGCCAAATGTCAGCCGGTTTCTATTGAACCTTCCGATACCGCTCAATATTCAGCCCGTGTGTACACCCAGATAGCAAGGATAACTTTGCACAAATTTGTGGCAGTGTTGAATTGTAGGTCTGTTAACTTGCTGCACATTTTCACTGGCAAGTTGTACACTTGTACACTGGCAAGTTGAAGCACAACTTCTAGTTGACATTTTTCCATTTTCCACTTTTCCAAATATTATGTGGCAAGTCTTTAGCAAGAGCAAAGTTGCAGTGGTGAGTCTACAGCAAGAGCTCTGCAAGTCTAACAGCAGGGAGCAAAGATGAAAATCAGCCACAGTGTCCCCTGTGGTGAGATGACTTTTGCACAACATAACTGAACCAGAACTTGCAGCAGACTATCAGAATGTTTGCAAAGAAAGTTGATCTGAAGTCATGCAATGTGAACTTGCTGCAATTGTGTAACAAACTTGTGAAGCCTGGCAAGTCTAGCAATAGCTTAGCAAGTCATTTTAAACTTGCAGCACAATTGCTTGCTATCTGGGCAGGCTCTTAAACTAATTGGGCATGGATAAATGACCCGACACATTAGTCTCTGCTCCAAATCTACCACCCGGACGCTGGGTGGCGGGGAACTGACAGAGCTATCCATGTTCTTAACACACTGCAAGAATGAAAGACAGCTGCACACCAATCACATCACTATAGTCCAAGTTTATTTCATAGCCCACAACCACAAGCCACACAATAGCACCAATAGCAGTTCCAGCCTTAGAACCACCGCCTCTAATGAGTTTCACCCAATAAAGTTAAGTAGCTATGACGAAGCCATATTGGGTTAATTGAATTAGAGGGGGTGATCTTAAGGCTGGGACTTCTATTGTCTATTCAGGTTGCTCTATGAAATAAACTTGGACTAAAGTGATGTAATCAGTGTGAACGGGCACACATTTCACAAAACTGTTCATGCATTCCCTGCTTAACAGAGATGACAAGCCCATGTGAAAGGGGGCTTCGTTTTGTGATCAAGTACAGGCCTCCTTAGAGTGCTACTAAACCCAGGACCCTGCATGCACTATATCTGGTCTCCCACAGTACACAAAACATGTAAATGCAATTATTTTAGTAAATCATCAGCGGTATATAGCAGTCTTTGTTGTGACTTCTATCAGTGTCTGGTTAAAGCTTGTAGGAGGAGTTTTGATTCTCCCGTGATTGTCCTATGAGCCTGGAGGACCCTGACCCTCTGTCTGGACAGTGCTGATTGGCCCTGTGCTGATCACATGCAGTTTCCCAAGAAAAAAAAACTCTAGCAATACACACCAAACTGAGCATGTGCAGCTTGCCCCCAAACTCTGTACTATCAGGAAATGATTAGGGGACATGGAAGAAGGGGAGGATCAGAGGAGACAGGATCAAGCAGCCTTTTTACACAATGCAAAGGAGTAACCTCTAATGCCACGTACACACAAGCGGAATGTCCATCAGAAAACGTCCAATGGGAGCTTTTCATCTTTTTTTCCGACCCTGTGTATGCCCCATCAGACTTTTTCTGTTGAAAATTCTGACGAACTTAGATAGTGAACATGTTCTAAATTTTTCTGATGGAACTAATTACTATCGGGAAACCCGTTCGTCTGTATGCTGTTCCGACGTACCAAAAACGACGCATGCTCAGAAGCAAGTACGAGACGGAAGCGCTCAGTCTGGTAAAACTAGCGTTCGTAATGGAGATAGCACATTCCTCACGCTGTTCCCATTAGCTACTAACTATTGGGATATTCCCTCTTCATATATTGATTGAGGTGATATGTACATTGGTGTGTAAGACTATAATAATATAAAACCATCTCTAAGGTTTTTTCCTGTATATGCTTAGCAAATCAGGTTTTCCAGGTAGCGCCAATCAACCCATTGTTTTTAAGAGTTTACACATGACTAGCAGGGACCTCTTGTGAGTGCTCTGCGGAAGGGAGGCAGCAACCTGTTCTCTTGCCACATAAGCCTATCCTAAAGCGCAGTTCTTTACATGTTATTGATTTATTTCTTTATTAATTCTCATGATCTCATGAATAATCTTTAATTATTTTAAAGCCAGATCTCCAGAATAATGTTTTGAAATATTTTTTATAGTCATTTTTTTAGAATTTTTTATTTCATCAAAATCTCCTTTTTTTTGTATTATTGCAAAATTATTTTCTAGTAATCTCCACAATATATATATTTTCTTTGGTGTGTCAAGTTACCACAAAAACATTAATATCTTGTATTTTGTAACCTCAAGGAGGTTGGTTGGTGTCCCTTGTTAATTTGTGATTGTATTTTTGAAATGTACCTGCATACTCACAAACAATCTGTCCTATTTTTATAAAAACACATAGGCAAGTATTTTCAGAAAATAAAATATTCATTTTTTCTGGGTAACAAAATAAAGAGGAAGGCAACTCTGGAGAAACTTTTGGAATTTGCGAAGCCTTTTGGCCCCCAGGGCACACATCAAGTCTGTTGAAAAAAAAATTGTTATCCTGAGGAGTCCATATAATTTGGTGCCCAATCTGGTCCAGGACTCCCAGAGATCAGGACCAGCAGCAGATGACCTATATGTCCCCACGCTGTGGTACTACACCAGCCAGCATCTTCTGTCAGACCAGACTGAAGCCAGGTCATCACTTTCTTCTCTTCCCTGCAGCCTTCCCTCCATGCTTCCCTGCAGCCTTCCCTGCAGCCTTCCTTGGAGGCTGTGACTCTGGTGGTGGACTTGTGGCAGGAGGAGGAGGATGGGTGAGATCATATATGTGGCTGTTCTCAGCTGGCCCCTCAACCCCTTCTGAAGGGCCTCAACAATAATTGCCTCACAGAGGAAGCGTTGGCCCTCCTCCAATTTCAACAATCTTGTGGCTAGATAGCAGCCATAGGTCTCTTCAGCATCGCGTTGGCTTCTGGGGACATCACTCGCTTCCCTAATGAGGCCCAGTGCTGCCTCCTCCGTCCTCATCCCCTTTCTGGGCCTTTTTTTTGAAGGCAGAGGGGAGACACCTGGGATTGGGTGAGGCTCCTACTGGGGTCAGCCACCTCCTGGCTGACACTGGGCATGGCCACCTCCTGGCTGTCACTGGACACAGCCACCTCCTGGCAAACTCTTTCCAGACCCTCCTCCTGGCTGAGCTCTTCCTGTGTATAAAAAATGAGATAGTTTTAGTTTTTGCTTCATCAGTCACACACAATTTTTAGCTCATGAAAAGACTATCATTCTGACCCCAGCATTTTTCATTCTTGTCCCAATCATTTTTGGCCACTACTGTCTATTGATATGTAAATCACTTGGTTTTAAATCATTAATTAGTTATCAATTATAACATCTAGTTAACATCATAAATATTAGGACAATAAATATGTAGTAAAATAGTAGTAAAATAACCTCCAGCTGGGCGCATCCACTTCTTCCAGGATGGAAGGCCCGGGTTGTTCCTCGTCAGCCTCTGCTGGGGTTGAGGGAACAGTGGAGGGAAGGCTGCAGGGAAGGGTAGAAAGTGATTCCCTGGCTTCAGTCTGGTTTCCAGAAACCGCAGTTTGTTGAAGTACCACAGCCTGAGTACATACACTTGCACTGCTGATGGCTCTGATCTGAGTGATTTCTGGATCTTATTATGCTCCTTCTTATACATGTTCCTCAAGATCACAATTTTTCTTTCCAAAAACTGGATGGTTGCATCGGGGACCCGAGTCTTCACAAATTCCAGAAGTTTCTCCAGTGTTGACCTCCTAGCTTGTTTATTATAATACAAGGTGTTTTTTTACCTCCCACAAATTCCTTATCTCCCTGTATCTGTCTATGAAACTGGCCATGAATTCTGGGTCCTTAAAGTGATTCATCTTTGCTGTAAGACAATACACAAGACAAAACACTAATGTCGGCCTAAACTCTCATTATCATATCCCAATATAGGCCTCAATCTTGAAGCAGTATAGGCCACTGTAATGGGCCAAGTTCAAATTTTACCTTCGTTTAGGATGCTCGCCACTTCCGTTCCTCCTTCCTCCACACACAGATCATACGTACGACATATGCGTGTTAGCTTGATATACACTGCGCATGTGTGAAACTCCGCCCGCGTTGCCCGCCCATGACGTTCTTTCTCGAATATTCCCCGCCCCTTCTCTCTTCTGCACGCAGTTGGAGCAACATGGCGGAGACACAGCAGGGGTGTGGAAATTATTACAGTAACGAGGAGGAGGAAAGCCCAGAGCCCGAAACGACCCGATCCCGGAGGAGAAGATTTAAGGCCTCCAATATGGCCTTTGAAGAGATGGTGGAAATGGTGTACATCTTGAGGAGGAACGACTATGATGGGAAGCATGGACCGTACACCAACCCTAATTTGCGAAAGGCCAAGATCATGACTAAAGTTGTGAAGAGTCTGCGGCAGAATTTTGGGGTGCGACGCTCCAAGGAGCAATTAAGGAAATGCTGGTCAGACCTTAAACTGAGGGAGCCGGATCAGTATAGAAGAATAAAGAGAGTGCTTCTAAAAAGTAAGTACTTGTCGTGTGTTCCTATCATTATTATTACTTGCATGCTGCTCCATGTGCTTTTTTTTTACTGTTGTACAGTTTATAATGTAGACTTTCATGTTCTTGGGCACATTAATCAGTCGTAGGAAACATCGTTCGCTTATTAAATACAATGTTTTGGGCAGATACAGGTTAAATACATTTGGTCATGCCTATTTGTATAAAATTAAGTTTTGTACATTGCTGTCTAGATGTGTTTGTAACTAGAATGAAATGCAAGCAATGTAAGGAGAGGACACTCAGCAGATGTTTACTAGACATGTGCACACTGAAATATTTTGTTTCGTTTTCGTCCGAAAAATACATTTATTTAGTTACTCCCAAAATTTGTTTTTATTTATTTTGTTTTTCGTTAAAAATTGCATTCGTCCGAAAATCCAAATTACCGTATTTATCGGCGTATAACACGCACTTTTTTCCCCTTAAAATCAGGGGAAAGTCGCAGGTGCGTGTTATACGCCGATCCCCTGCGATCCCGAGCTGTCAAAACTTAAAAATTGCCGACCGCGATTTGAAAATGGCGCCGCCGGCGCCGAAATACACAGAGCCGGTCCTCGGCTCTTTCCGGCGGCTCTCGTTTACTTTCGGCTCCACTCGTAGTCCCGAGCGGAGCTATCCGAACCTACTCGGATAGCTCCGCTCGGGACTACGAGTGGAGCCGAAAGTAAACGAGAGCCGCCGGAAAGAGCCGAGGACCGGCTCTGTGTATTTCGGCGCCGGCGGCGCCATTTTCAAATCGCGGTCGGCGATTTTTAAGCCCAGGAAGCAGGGACAGGGGATTGAAGGCTGCACTGGGGCAAGGCTGCACTGGGGAAGGCTGCACTGGGGAAGGCTGCACTGACAAGGCTGCACTGGGGAAGGCTGCACTGACATGGCTGCACTGACAAGGCTGCACTGACAAGGCTGCACTGACAAGGCTGCACTGACATGGCTGCACTGACATGGCTGCACTGGGGCAAGGCTGCACTGAGAAGGCTGCAATGATGGGCATTTAAATGTAAGTTTTTTCCCTTCAACTTCCCTTCTAAAAGTTTTTTTTCCTTAAAATTCCCTCCTAAATTGGGGTGCGTGTTATACGCCGGTGCGTGTTATACGCCGATAAATACGGTAATTAAGGTCGAATCTGTCATTGAAGGCTTATGGTGTCTGTGGAATGTTCAAAGAAGATTCGACGGAGCAGCTAAACTGTACGACGCCGTATAGTTTAGCTGCTCCATCGAATCTTCTTAGAACTTTCGACAGACACCATAAGCCAAAGATTCGACGTTTGTATGTTTTTCGCTGCTTTGTCGAATCTTTTTTTTCTGGACTAAAATATCTGTGTGCTAAGTATACCTTTTGTTTCATTCTCATAGGGGAGAAAAGACTCGGAGGACACTACTCAGAGGACACCAGGGACCCCCCACATCACCAAGAAGGGGAAATCAGCCCAAGACCCCCCGAGGATCTGGAGGAAGGAGAGGTGGAGAAGGTGGGCGAGATTGTCACCCAAACAGGTGAGTGTTTGACACCCCCAGCTTCAGGTAATCTATGTATGCCTGCATATTTATAATACATGTTTTTTAGCCAATTTTTAGGTGATGTGCTGGTTGTTGAAGAGCAAGCTGAACCTTTCACAAGTGACAGCGCCCAAAGGCTCATCCACGACATCATGGTGTGGAATTATGAAATAGACATTATAAGGAAGAAACTGAATGTTATGGAACAACAAATGAAGAACATGATAGATGTGTTGGGGAGAATATAAATTTCTTTCAAATCCCATCCATTTTCCCATTTGTTGGACTAAACCAATTGTTTTTTGTACATTTTAAAAGCCAAATTTTGAAGATGCACATGGTGTGTCAACATGTGCTTTCTGCCATCAGGGGATCTCATTGTATGCGGTTTGTGGGCGCAACCCCTTCCTCGTAACTCTAGCAGGTGAGAGGAAGGGGTTGCACCCCCAAAACACGTCCATTGATCCCCCATGATGGGAGATAGCACATGTTGACATTAGGCATGGGATCAGGAGGGAAATACCCATTTGGACTCCCACTTTGTGTGCATCTTCAAGATTTGACTTTTACAGGGGTGACATCACCCAATCTGATGAAGGCAATATCAAGAAATTTTTGACACTATAATGTCTGATATTGCCTTCAGTTTTTATACGTTGAACTTTGTAAGTTCCAGAGTTGTGTATGTTATGTTTTAAAACATGCCTGTTTCTAAAATAAATAAATAAATAAATAATTGAGAAAAAAAAATTTTCTAAAAATTTGTATAACGCACATGTGAATGTGCACAGAGTAAACATTTTGATAATCAACAATGTGTGGCTTCTTCTTTCAATGCTCAATACCAGTTTTGGAAGTAATTTTGTGTTTACAGTGACAATGGGGCTTATTTAATAAAGGAAAATCCACTTGGCACTACAAGTGCAATAGGAGAACCTAGGAGACAGCCAAAAAGAAACACAAGCAATAAAGAAAATGCAAGATTTTATCAGATATAATTTTTTATTTGTAAAAAAATATTTAGACAATGTCTGGCATTACAATGGCCTCCCTACCCGTAAAATAATTGACATATTTATTCCGAACTTCACGAGCGCTTTGGGGTGCCAAGCCAGAATTGCCAGTATCCAGGCCCATCAGGGGAATCGCAGGAAGTCCAACCTCAGACCCAACTGAGGCAAGATAATTGTGGGCATTTTTTCTTAAAAAATTGTGCAATATGCAGCAGGATAAAATGATGTGGTTGAGTTTGTATTCTGCCATGTGTATGGCTGTCAGAAACAGGCAGAACCGGCTGGCAATTATCCCGAAGGCATTCTCAACGACTCTTCGGGCTCTGGCCAGCCGGTAGTTAAAAACCCTCCTCTCCGGGGTGAGGGTCCTCTGTGGGAATGGCCTCATCAGGTGCTCGCCCAGACCAAGCGCTTTGTCAGCAAGAAAGACGAATGGGAGTCCAATGTTGTCCGCATCAGTCGGCAATCCCAGGCCACCACTCTGGAGCCATTGGTAAAACTTCGTCTGGGCGAAGACTCCTCCATTCGACATCCGGCCTTTCTTCCCCATGTCCACATAGAGGAACTCATATTGTGGCGACACCACAGCCATCAACACTATACTATTAAACCCCTTATAGTTATAATAGCAACACCCTGAATGAGGTGGTGGCACGATGTGGACATG
Organism: Aquarana catesbeiana; assembly: GCF_042186555.1. Classification (NCBI taxonomy): domain Eukaryota; kingdom Metazoa; phylum Chordata; class Amphibia; order Anura; family Ranidae; genus Aquarana; species Aquarana catesbeiana. Next base: position 72,999,978 of record NC_133325.1, on the reverse strand, counting down.
CTTCCCATCTATAGCCCCTCCGCAGTTGGAAAAGTCCCAACGGTCGGCAAAATGGGAGGCCACAGTCTGCCATTCCTGTGGCATTGAAGGAAACTGTGGAGTCAAAAAAAAAAAAAAAAAAAAATATATTTATATATATATATATATATATATATATATATATATATATATATATATACTTAGTTCTTTTGCACATAACATTGCAAGCAGATTAGACACAAACATTCTTGGCCAACATCAGTATAACATTCATTTTAAGGAGTATTTTAAGACAAAAATATAAGACCCACTTATCAGATTCCTCCCCCCCCCTCTGATGGCCCATTGTAAAAATTTTAGGGGCGGGAGGGTTTGAGCTGAGTTTGAGACCCCAAAAAAAGCCAATGGCACTCTGCCTGAATTTAAGGACAACAATAACATTTGGACACATTTTAGGGGGTGTTTAGGGTAAAGCACTACAATGGAGCTGACAAAATACATTGTGACTAGGCTATAGGTGTATATGGGCCCAGGATAGCATGCTGGGGAGGTTAGTGAAGGCAAATATGCATGAAGGAAAAAAAAGGAGCATTAAAAGATTACAGCATGCATGAGAACAAAGGGGACATTCACAGCATAGTACAATCATGGTAATTATGGAATGAGGAAAGAAATACAAAACATTAGCAAACATTAAATACATAGAATGTGATGTTAAAGGAGAAAACTTACCTTAATATAGTCCTTCTGCAGGATCTGGATGATGGCAGAACAGGTCTCTGGGATAATGATCCACAGAGCCTGGGGGGGAGATGCCTGTAGAGAACTTGAGGCCCTGCAGGCTTCTCCCAGTCGCCAAGTACCGCAAGGTGGCGACTAGCCTCTGCTCCGGAGTAATGGCTTGCCTCATGCAGGTGTCCTGCCTGCTAATATAAGGGGTCAACAAAGCCAACAGATGGTGAAAAACGGGGTCCGTCATCCTGAGAAAGTTCCTGAAATCATCAGGATTATTCTCCTGGATCTCACGAACCATAGGCATATGAGAGAATTGGTCACGCTGGAGTAACCAATTCTTGGTCCATGAACTCCTCCACACCCTGTTCATGGGCTTGGGTCAAAGAATGAACCCCAACACCAAGCCCCCACACAGCATGAACTCTACGACGAGTACGTCCCCACAACCTGGCTTCAAAATGGTCGGCTGGTCAGAACGAACTAACAGAACGCACTGAAGAACTGCAAGGCCTGTGAAGAGAGAGCTGAAAATCAGAAACGAGCGGACAAGTACACACTGAGAAAACAAATGCGTACTGTCTACACGCTCTGAAAAGCAGATACAAACCCACAAGCACAAACTGAAGAGCAGTAACGGACTGAAAAGCACGAAAGCTGAAAAGCGTGAATCATCTCTCACTAAACTTCTACTAGCACGAGATAAACATGAGATTAGCAAAAGGAGCCCAAAGGGTGGTGTGCTCGCTATTGCACTTCCTTTTTCTAGTCCCGTTGTACGTGGTGTACGTCACCACGTTCTGGACGGTTGGACTTTGGTGTGTAGGCAAGACCTCTTGAGCGGAATTCCATCAGAGTTCCGTCGGAGAAACCTTCGGCAAAACTGGTCGTGTGTACAGGGCATAAGGTTCCACAGTGAGTGTAACAAGCACGCTTCACTGCATATACAGACTGATTTTATTGTTGTGGGTTTAGTAACACTTTAAGTCTATAGCAAAGTAGCCTAACCCCCCCCCCCCCCCCACCACCACACCACACACACACACTAGTTCAGCTGAATTGTGTTCAGTTCACTCATTCCTAATCAGGGAAAGCTGTAGTGGAGCATGTCAAGTCAAGACATTAAAGTCTTATGAACAAGGGAAAGCATTGTCAAACTAGGTTCTTTTCTTATTATTAGTTGGAACATTTTCAGCATGTTAATTTGTAATTAGAAAGAAGATTAGCTCACCGTCACTTGAACACAAAACTGAGTACAATTCCATTTTTACCTGTGAATTATCTCTAATTTGTTTAATAGAGTATGAAAATGTTGTATAAGCCAGTTTCAGACATAAATGGAGTATAATTGCTTACTAGTTTATTTGGGAGTAGTATCCACATGTTATAACAGAAGATAAAAAAATAAAAATGAGCAAGCTTTTGCTGGTTTCTATTAAAGGACAATTCAAAGAGCATAAAGATCAGCCATAAATGAACATAATTTCAGGTAACATGCATTTACTGTCATCTCCCACATTTTTTAAAGTGTATATAAAAGCAAAAAAAAACAAAAAACGGTAATCATTTTGAATGAGGGTTGTAATCTCTGTCAAGTTCCTAGTGATCATTTACTATACTATTATATATACTTACCAAGATCTGACAGGCCCAGCCTCCATTGTTCGTTTACATCCAGCAGTGAAAGGCTTCCTCTCCTGATTACGTATGTGCAATACAACCCTATAGACCTCTGCAGGGCTTGTCAACCCACAATCTCTAGGTCAGAAATGGCTCCATAGAAGTCAAGGGGGCTGTAGCTTGAAGGAGCAGCCAGGAGAGGGAGAATTATACTGTTGGTTGTAAACAATCAAGGGAGGCTGTGGCTGTTGCATTTCGGTAAGTATACATCTGTACAGGGGGACAGTGGTATCATTTGGGTCAAGACAAAAGGGCAAAAAGAATGGTATTGCCCAGAGCAGCCCTGAACCCCCTCTTCTGGGGTCCCCTGTCAGCAATCTTGGCTCCTCCTCTTCTGTGTCTGCCCCCCATTGCAAGCCCTTGCTATGGGGATAGACATGTGGGCTTGATCCCATGCTGAGCTGTGTGCATCCATTGACACACAGCACAACACATCCATACCTCCTGCTCTCTGCTCACAGGATTTGACTGACTAATGGCTCCCACTGCTCTAAGCCAAGCTTGTGAGAATGGAGAGAGAGAGGAGAAAAGAAGGGCAGAATCAATCAAGAGGTCAGGTACTGGAGGGTTCAAGATCAGGTAAAGGCAGGCAGGTAAACCATGGTCACGAATCAAAGAAGCTGATGACCACTCAGCAATGATCTTTCAGTGCTTTAAATAGGCCACTGGGCAATGAAAGTCTATTCAACATGCATGCTCATGCTTAACGCGCACATGAATCTGATTCTGCAAACTGTTCCGTGTGCATGGGTCTGCGGACCATTTCGTGCGTATGTGTGGTTCTTCAGACAGGAAGGAACATGAACTTATAGAAGGCCTTTGTCTGGCAATACCCTTCTTTGCGCAGATTCTGGACAGCTGAGCCATGTGACTCATGGGATACCAGTAGGTCAATTTTTGAGGCTACACAGTATCTGCAGCGAGGAAGGGGATTTCCAACATAAGAAGGAGGAGTTATATAATAGATTTTATGCTCAGGGGTATAAGTCCAATGTACTCCGTAGGGCTATAGATATTGCAGAAGTTACACTTAGAGTAAAGTTACTGGAAAAAAAAAATGTAAGCCTAATCTATCCAACATTCCTATCTTCTCTATCCCCTATAGCAGGGAATATAGTAAGATCAGGATCAGGGAATAAAGATCAGGAGGATTATGGAACGCAACATACCGATTTTATACGAAGATGAATGCTATGCAAAAATATATTTAAGGGATTTAAAACAGTATCATGGCGTTCCCCCTTCTTAGCCAATTCTTTATCTCCTAGTGATTATAGCTCCTGTACCCGCAGCAGAACATGGTTGGACTTTATAGGGACATTTAAGTGTGGAGCAATGAATTGTCCATGTTGCCCCCGATTAATACAATGTGACCATTTCCGATCTGCTGCAAATCACAGGACCTTCAAAATTAAAAAAAAAACCTTTATACACTGTAACACTAAAAATGTGATCTATTTGGTAACTTGCAGAACATGTGTGATCCAATAAGTGGGTCGAACAACTAGGAGACTTTGGGATTGTTTGCACGATCATGTCTATGCCTTTTTAGAAGGAACACGGCATTAATGTAGCTGGACACATTAATGGGGCTCATGGGGGTGACACCTCCCTATTACAGATGCAGGGTATAGAGGAAGTTGTTACCCCTAAGAGTAGTAGAGATATTTTTAGAATTATGTGTAAGCGAGAGGTATTCTGGATATTTTCTCTACAAACCAGAATTCCAGTGGGCCTAAATTTTGATTGGGATCTGACCCACTTTTATGATTGATCCATTAATTTTGGTTCTATGTGAATCATCTAGTATAAGTCTAGCCTATAGTTGGATATACCATACATAATATGGAAACATTGATGGGATAGATTTGTCATGTCCATTGGTGTGTTCTGTTCTTTTAACAGGAACATGTGCTATATCTTTTTCTTTTTTGTTTCGTTCTTTGTTTTTGTTTGTTCTTTTTTAGGTTCATTGTTGTATACAGAGACATTTATATAGATGCATCTCTTTTTCTTTTACATATACAATTTTATTTACATTTGAGAAAGAAACCTTCTGTTGACAGATTTTGGATCAATTGCATAGCTCCCAACTGTCCCTGATTTCGAGGGACTGTCCCTGATTTGGAGCAATGTCCCTCTATCCCTCATTCCTCCTCATTTGTCCCTCATTTTGGTCTGATCCATATAGTTGTATACAAAATGCACTTTTTATCTTTCAAAAAGTGTTTCCCAGTGCTAAACCTTTCATTCAATTTCTACATTTTTGCATTTGTACATTTTAAAAGCCAATATAAAGGAATAGTAGTGGTAAAAAAAAGCCCTTGTGGATTTAATTTGTTTTTGTTAATTCTCCTTTAAGGGGGTTTGGCAGGGGGCGTGTCCTATGCCTACATACATTTGTTAGCAGGTGTCCCTCATTCCCATCAAAAAATGTTGGGAGTTAGGGTCGGTTCACACTAGGACGACTTGGGATCCGACTTGTAAGCCCTCAAGTCGCCCCAAGTCGCCCCAAGAAGAGATTTACATTACAGTTAATGGGAGCGTCTTAATTGACACTACTAAAATCGCTCCGACTTCAGAGCGTACTCCTTGTACTACTTGGATCCGACTTCTAGGCGACTTGTACCATTCAATTCAATGGAAGTCGCCTCCAAGTCGGATCTCCATCTATACTGAAGCGACTTTACAGTTAAAAAAATTAGTTTGCCCAGGCAAACCCCTCCCTCCCAGAGAGCTGATTATTCTGTGATTGGCCACAGCCAAAGTCGCCTGTCCTGGAAGCGACTTGAAGTCGCGTTGTAAATTGATTAAAGTCGCGCTGAAGTCGCGTTGAAGCCGCGTTGAAGTCGCCGTGCAAAGTCGCGCTGAAGTCGTGTTGCCCCTGTGTGAATCGAGCCTTATGCAATTGGTATGTTTTCTTAAATGGAAGCAAAGATCAAAATGTGCAAGCCCAATCACCTAATTAATTGATTACACCTGTATAATCATGTGTACCCTATCCCAAGAACTGTTTACCTGGATTGCAGCCTCGCCTACTCACTAAGAGCAGCTGGATTCATTTCTCATGAACTTAGATTTACTGATACCCTTCCAATGTGTGCTTCTGTTTTTTTACAGGGCTTCCCTTCAAAAGCCGCAGTCCAGCATTGATCAGCATCTTCTAACTTTATCTCCCCTACAACTATTCCAGTGCTTGACAGCTTGAGAGGATGAGGGGGAGTGCAGGGCAGCTGCAGTTATAATAGCCCAGCCATACTGCCAGAAAGAGCGGCGCTGTCGACCAAATGCTATATTTGCAAGAGGACATTTAACTACATGGTTGGGTCCCACTCACACAGCTAATTCCCATTTTTAATCATTTTCTCGATTTCTTTCTCTCTATTTTTTTCTTGACCTTTAATAGGTAACATGTAGGGTTTAACCAAGGAAACCTAACTCTGATCTGCAATGCTTGAACTTGGGAATGTTTAGGGGTCTGCAGGGGTGGGGCTTATTAGTGCTGCTAGAATTTCAGAGGACATAATGCTGGAATGATGGGTATGAATAATACTAGAACAGAGCTTTGGACCGTATCAAGTCTGCTCCTAGGCTGCAAAAAAATGCTGCCTTGTTGCATGTACACATATTTTTAATTGTGATGCGCACTGGGGTTCCTCCCCTTCCCTCTTCACCTATGGCGACTGGGGGTTCGGACGGGCGCCCCGTTGCGTATCGATGCCACTCCCCCATCACCGGACGTATGACGTCGGGAGTGCCTTTTGGTGCCAATTACCGGGTGGTCCCCGCTCAGGTGATGGTGCTTTCCCTTTTATTCACCTGCATAACATTGGCGGCTAACAGTGGCTATAGCAGAGTTCACATACTCCCCTTTTTAGGAATGGGCACTCTTGCTTGGGTTGCTGTTTCTAGGATACTGTGTACTGGTTTGGAACACGTCCTTCACATAGCAATATAAAGTGTTTCATTTTTCTCTACTTACTCACTTTAGTCCCCCGATTGTTGGAGCATACTTATACAATCTGTCATTTTGCTAGATTGCTTTCTATCTAGGGTTTGGTTTACCTACCATCACATCACCCCTACTTTTCCACACCTCTTATCACTTTGTAGGACAATCACAGGGCTAACCCCGAACCACTCATCTAATAAAATAATCTTATATACTAATACAAATAACTCTACATTTATTCACAGATGGCTTTGGTGATGAACTACAGTATCTCACAAAAGTGAGTACACCCCTCACATTTTTTGGAAATATTTTATTATATCTTCATGTGACATCACTCAAGAAATGACACTTTGCTCAAAATAACTTAACACACAGTCATTAATGTCTAAACTGCTGGCAACAAAAGTGAGTACACTCCTAAATAAAAATGTCCAAATTGGGCCCAAAGTGTCAATATTTTGTGTGGCCGCCATTATTTTCCAGCACTACCTTAACACTCTTGGGCATGGAGTTCACCAGAGCTTCACAGGTTGCCACTGGAGTCGTCTTCCGCTCCTCCATGATGACATCATGGAGCTGGTGGATGTTAGAGACCTTGCGCTCCTCCGCCTTTGAGGATGCCCCACAAATGCTCAATAGGGCTTAGGTCTGAAGACATGCTTGGCCAGTCCATCACCTTTACCCTCAACTTCTTTAGCAAGGCAGTGGTCATCTTGTGTATGGGGTCATTATCATGTTGGAATACTGCCCTGTGGCCCAGTCTCCGAAGGGAGGGGATCATGCTCTGCTTCAGTATGTCACAGTACATGTTGGTATTCATGGTTCTCTCAATGAACTGTAGTTCCCCAGTGCCGGCAGCACTCATGCAGCCCCAGACAATGACATTCCCACCACGATGCTTGACTGTAGGCAAGACACATTTGTCTTTGTACTCCTTACCTGGTTGTCGCCACACACACTTGACACCATCTGAACCAAATAAGTTTATCTTGGTCTCGTCAGACCACAGGACATGGTTCCAGCAATCCATGTCCTTAGTCTGCTTGTCTTCAGCAAACTGTTTGCGGGCTTTCTTGTGCATCATTTTTAGAAGAGGCTTCCTTCTAGGACGATAGCCATGCAGACCAAGTTGATGCAGTGTGCAGCATATGGTCTGAGCACTGACAGGCTGACCCCCACCCCTTCAACCTCTGCAGCAATGTTGGCAGCACTCATATGTCTATTTCCCAAAAACAAGCTCTGGATATGACGCTGAGCATGTGCACTCAACTTTTTTGGTCGACCATGGCAAGGCCTGTTCTGAGTGGACGTAAGCTGCGTGCAAGGATGCCTCTGAGTGACCCCGGTATACCTCCAGGAAGCAGAGAAGTGGAAAAGAGGAGAAGTGCTGTGCCGAATACCTCCACCCATACAGCTGAAGTTGCCATCAGCAAAACAGTCAGTCTGTTGCAAAACTTCACCGTGGAGCGACTCACTATCGAGCATATAGCGGACAAACAGCCAGGACGCCAGACCCGCTGACATCTGTTTATACACCCATAGCAGATGGATGGGAATACGATGAGCCGGTGACACTCCTGAAGCGCTCAAATCCATACCAGGAAGCGAGGTGGTAACGTTACCTGTGTTATTTGCTTGTTTAATCCTCAGCACCCAAAATATTGGAACTTTATTTGTTAATACTGAGTTGTTTAGAAGTTGCACCTGATCTTGCAACAGCAGTTTTGTATGGTCATACAGCAAGGATATACCATATGTTGATGACGGCCTGAAAAGTAACAAGGAACATTACCATTCACAGGCCATCCCCACATGAGCACTATTCTGGCACAGCTTGACAATCCATAGGATTTGATCCATGTTAGAAGTTATGTGAACATTTTAACAACTATTAGTGAATCTTTACACTTCTAGGACTTATTCCTCGGATACACTAGCTAGGGTGTGACTCCAATAACCCCTGTGAAGCCACAGAAGGACTTGTTCATACTGCCACCTACCACACTATAAACGGCCCTTGAGTTGTGATTTTATCACCATGGTGACATCCTTATAGCCAGCTATAGCCTCCAGTTTCCCCGGGGGACCACATTTGCATAGTCACCCCCTATATACTCTTTCTCTATTTTGATTACCTACTATTGTTGGCGATTAGCCATCTGGGGGTCTCTATGCATATGTGGATCACTACAGGAGCCTGCACTGCATGTGTTATCTGTTTGTTATTTTGTGTGTATTGTCAGTCTGTGTTAGTCTATCTGTTACATTGATACACCATCTGTATGCCATACACCTGGTGTACCATTTTATAGTCGGTCTCAGAGGACCTATGTTGTTCAACTTCCATTGGGAAATAGCATACATAGAATTTTAATAGCTGTATCACTTTGTCCAAATTCATTAATAAAATTTGATATTGACTTTTATACTTCTTTCTCTTCATTGCCCTTCTGGCCAAAAGTAGCTATCTTTTTCCCTGGGACATCCACACTGGTGAGTTTCCCCGGGATACTTCTTAATTACGCTTCATGTAGGCTATGGCTAGAACCTCTCAATTAGAGGAGTGGCAGCGAGTAAATAATCATTATTTCACCAGTAATGAGAGATTTTGTGGTCATTTCTTTGTTGTAATTTCTGAGTGGAACCTGTCCTGTTAAACCGCTGTTGGCCACCGTGCTGAAGCTCAGTTTCAGGGTCTTGGCAATCTTCTTATAGCCTAGGCCATCTTTATGTAGAGCAACAATTCTTTTTTTCAGATCCTCAGAGAGTTCTTTGCCATGAGGTGCCATGAGAGTGAGAGTGAGAGCGATAACACCAAATTTAACACACCTGCTCCCCATTCACACCTAAGACCTTGTAACACTAGCGAGTCACATGACACTGGGGAGGGAAAATGGCTAATTGGGCCCAGTTTGGAAATTTTCACTTAGGGGTGTACTCACTTTTGTTGCCAGCAGTTTAGACATTAATGGCTGTGTTCTGAGTTATTTTGAGGGGACAACAAATTTACACTGTTATACAAGCTGTACACTCAGTATTTTACATTGTAGCAAAGTGTAATTTTTTCAGTGTTGTCACATGAAAAGATATAATAAAATATTTAAAAAAATGTGAGGGGTGTACTCACTTTTGTGAGATACTGTATGTGTCACCATTGATTGTCTGGTTGGACTACCTTCCCAGTCACATCTCCCCTCTCATGATTTTCTGCTGCTGTGCCATGGCTTGTGCCAACTCAGCTCCCGTGCTAGACGATGACCTTAATTACCTCAATACTCGCTGCCACACTACTTATCCATAGTTAGCCTGTAAATATGGGTGGATGTTTTTTCATCCCCCCTCTTTCTTTGTTCAGTCTGACTCATTGTTTACTTACATACTTTTTAGATACCGCTTTCGCATCTTCTCCTAATGAGTGGCAGTCAGCCACGAAACGTGTCGAGCTTTAGATGCTACAATCATGTGTTTACAACTCAGATCCTTATCTACTAATTTGTATATGTTTGATTTTATTACATCTTTATTAATTATGTACCATATACTATATCAACATGGATTTAAGAAATTGATATGTTGCAAGTGACTTTGAACCACTGTGCCTTTTAATGTATGTATATAATACATGTGTAACAATATTATTATTATTTATTTATAACGATTTATATAGCGCCAACAGTTTACGCAGCGCTTTACAATGTAGAGGGGGGACAGCACAATTACAGTAAATTACAGTGAACAATAAAATATTTCTGCAGAACTATAGTGTTTATTTGCTTTCCTACTGCATGCTTCATTCAAAGTCACAACCCTTTTTTGCTTTTTCTCATATTTTTAATTTATACACCCCACATTTATGCATTTACTGTATATCAGTAAGAACCCTTTTAGTTTTGGTTACCAATGGAAAGAGTATAATGCACAAACTCATTGAATGTTTTCTCTTTTTTTTTTTTAAAGGTAGAACAAATCTTTACTTATAATTTGCAGTGATGGGCTTGATACTAATTATATGCACTTATGAGCAATTGGAGCTGGCAATAAGGTAAATATAATCAGATTGCTCTAATTAACTGCACTGCACAATAAATATCAATTATCTGCAGCAGTGAACCATTAGGTAATGAACAAGATAATGAAAGGTATTATTATGTAGGAAGTGACATTTAAGAGCATAGATATGTGTTTTGTAAAACATGACTTGGTTATCTCATAAATATCTTTAATAATATGGCTTCATGTACACAGCCATACAGGAGCTGTACAGAGTGCAGAGCCTGCCTACTGGAATTCCCTGGATCAGCTGCCACCATGTACAGCCCCCCATTGAGATGCATTAGAAGAGGTGACTACTGTACATGGTCCTGCTCTGAGAGTTGCGTAAAGCACCCACATGCACACTGACATATGCTCAGAACTCACACTATCTGTGTTTGGAAGCGGGTGCTCTGTGCAACCCTGCTGCGTGACCACATACAGCAGCTTATTTTAATGCATCTCAATTGGTGGCTGAATGCGATGGCAGCAGGACCTGGGAATGTTAGTACGCAGGCTCTGTACACTGTACAACCCCCTATACTGCCATGTGCACAAGGCCTATCTTTCATGTTGTTTGGTTATAACTATTATTTTACTAGTAGATGGCAATAAAGAACAGCGAGAATAACTGTATGTTCATTTATCTTCATAAAAAAAGTACTAAGGGAGAATGTCTGGATTGAAGGTGAATTTTGCAGCAAAAAACTGATTTGAGTTTTTTGTCGTTTAATGGGTCATTCATGTATCTTGTTGTTTTGGTGGGTGTTCTACTTTAAGGCTGAACTCCAGAACTTATCCAGTATTAGTTACACTTACAGGTCTCCTTCCCAGCCCTAGCCTGTGACTGGACAGTGAAAAAAGAAGCAGTGCACTAATTAGCTTACCTCTCTGTCACTCTTCTCTGTCCTCCAAACAGCATGTTTCCTGCACTGCAGTGTAGATGGTCTCCATTCTTACTATGCCAACTTTTTATTTTCTGTTACTTTAAAAGTTCCATCACACAAAACTAGGTGAATGGAGAAATCCGGGGCATTGTATTCTAACAGTGGTACCCCCAGGTGTCAAAATACATTGATCGGCAGCTGCAGTTGATGATTGAGATTGTAAGCTCTCACAAGGAGTACCCTACTAACTCTTGTGTTGTATTGTAACTATATTGTCTCTTTTTACCTTGTAAAGCAGTGTTGGTGCTATTTAAAACCTTGAAAATAATTATTACATTGGTATAGAGCAGGGATATGCAATTAGCGGACCTCCAGCTGTTGCAAAACTACAATCCCCATCATGCCTCTGCCTCTGGGTGTCATGCTTGTGGCTGTCAGTCTTGCTATGCCTCATGGGACTCATGGGTAGTTCTGCAGCAGCCGGAGGTCCACTAATTGCATATCCCTGATATAGTGCATGTTAAGCATTCATACACACTTTGATAAAAAGCAAACTAAATTTACAACAAGCCCTCATGCCGCGTACACATGAGCGGACTTTACGGCAGACTTTGCCCTGTGGACTTTTCGACGGACTTCACGACGGACTTTCTGAATGAACGGACTTGCCTACACACAATCAACCAAAGTCCGTCGAATTCGTACATGATGACGTACGACCGGACTAAAATAAGGAAGTTGATAGCCAGTAGCCAATAGCTGCCCTAGTGTGGCTTTTTGTCCGTCGAACTAGCATACAGACAAGCGGACTTTTCGACCGGACTCGAGTCCGTCGGATAGATTTGAAACATGTTTCAAATCTAATGCCACGTACTACAAATGTCCGATGGACGCCGACGGACCAAAGCCAGCTGACAATCCGATCGTGTGTGGGCTTCCCCGGACTTTCAACTGACTTTTCCAGCCACAAATCTGATGGACTTTAGATATGGAACATGCTTCAAATCTTTACGTCGTAACTCCGCCAGACCCAGAAATCCGCTCGTCTGTATGCTAGTCCAACGGACAAAAACCCACGCTAGGGCAGCTATTGGCTACTGGCTATCAACTTCCTTATTTTAGTCCGGTGTACGTCATCACGTACGAATCCGTCGGACTTTTGTGTGATCGTATGTAGGCAAGTCCGTTCATTAGAAAGTCTGACGCAAGTCCGCCAAAGGTCCGTCGAAAGTCTGTCGGAGGGGCTGTCGGACTTTTGTAGCCGAAAAGTCTGACCGTGTGTACGCGGCATAAGTCCGTCCACCTTTTGAGAAAACAAAGTCCGCTGGAGCCCACACACGATCGAATTGTCCGACTAAATCCCGTCCGCCAGGCAAAGTCTGCCGTAAAGTCCACTCGTGTGTACGCGGCATTACACTATTGTCCTCCTAAGCTGCAGGCACTGTAAAATCTCATCCTTGGTTCTGAGAATAAAATACCTTCACTTCTGTTTACTATCAGAGAGCAGAGAGAACAAGACCTAAAGGGCTTCTCTGCATGTCTTACGAACTGTGAGGATGATTCTAGATTGTCTGCAGCTACGGAGGTCAGTGGGATTTGTTTTGAAGCATGTTAGTTTTTGTTAGGAATATGTAAATAGAGTATCATGAATCAAAAAACAGCCGGAACACAAATACTTCTTAATGCAGTTTATTCCAGCATATGCAGCAGTAATAACATGCTATGAGTAAGGCTACGGCTGAAACGCATTGGCATTTGTCATGTTATTACTGCTGCACATGCTGGAATAAACTACGTTAGGAAGAAGCGTTCATGTTCCGGCTGTTTTTTGATTTGTAGAACTGTTGTAGACTTTCCAGTCTGAGCACTGACACTCAGCTCTGCATTTATCTTATCTTGCGGTAGAGCTTGGGTAAACTACAGTGTACTCCATGTAAATAGAGTATCCCTGAATTGTCTCTATGAGTTTCCAGGAGAGTGTGCTATCTATCCCACATTAGCGAGAATGGTGCATTGAAAACTTTTGATACCCTTAAGATGCAATTTGATCTTCCGAATTTCCACTTTTTTTAGGTTCTTGCAATTGCGGCATACCTTACTAGTTCAGTCTTTCCCAATGGAATTGTTGCTTAGGGATGTTGACTTAGTGAAGCCCTTATCGACTATTTATAAGGCATTGCAAGCCACTATTCACCATGGTTTAGAACACTTGCGAGCAGTGGCGGCTGTTTTTTTGGGGGGGGGGGTTGCGGCAAACAAACAACCAGCCATCCCCTCCCCTCCCCCCCTGAGCAGCCCCCCCCCCCCTGTTTGCTGGTCAGTCCGGCATTTACTCCATCATGGCGGGTGGCAGGCAGCGTGGTGCATTGGCTCGGCTCCAAGTCCTCTCCTCCATGGCAGCTTTCAGCTCCTCCCCTCCTCCTCCTAGGCGTCCAATAGGATCTCCTGTCCTTTCAGCCATTCAGGTGACCGAACCCACTTCCTGATTGGCCTGGAGGAGGATCAGTGTTACTACAGCGAATATTGATTCGCTATTGTAACACACCTGGGTGGGCTCGGAGTGCACTCTCTGCGACCCGAGCCCACCTTATATTGAAGCCTATTAGAGACTCTGGCACTAATTGGTGCTTCAAAAAACAACCCCTCCACATTGGAATCCTAAAAGGGGCCAGACGCATGGATAGGGGAGGCGGGGATGGACGGGGGGGCGGCGCACGTGCCCATTTAATGGATGGGCTGCCCCTGCTTGTGAGATTCCTAGGTAGCTGTTGTGCTAGAGCAGGATGGGGAGGACTGGGAGGACATCTAGTTAGGACTTTTTACACAACTAGTCTCCAGCAGAGACAGATTAATACAATTTAAATTGCTTCATCGTGTTTACTTTACTCCCAGTAGATTGCACAAAACTTACCCTCAATGCTCTGCTGATTGTTGGTGGTGTACAGTGGTCTCAGACAATTTTATGCACGTGCTGTGATCATGTCCTACCATACAGTCTTACTGTGGAGAGGAGCTTGATTTGACTACTATTCGTGTTCCTTCCTTGGTTGAGCCCTATATATTAGGGTTGGTTGATGCTTTGGCACCTACTAGAGCTGTGAGAACCTTGCTTGGTCTACTATTGTTTCATTCCAGGAAGGTAACAGTGCTGCACTGAAAATTCCATACTGGCCCCACTTTCGTTATATGGAAATCGCCTCTCAACTCTGTGGTTTCCTTATACAAAGCAACTTACGATTCTAATGTTCTAGTGTTCGAAGAAGTTTAACAAAGTCTGGGTTGATTCAGCCCTGACAACTGCTTAACCACTTCAGCCCCGGAAGGTTTATCCCCTTAATGACCAGGCCATTTTTTGCGATACGACACTGCGTCATTTTAACTGATAATTGCGCGGTCCTGCGATGTTGTACCCAAACAAAATTGATGTCCTTTTTTCCCACAAATAGAGCTTTCTTTTGGTGGTATTTGATCACCTCTGCAGTTTTTATTTTTTGCCCTATAAACCAAAAAACTTTGAAAAAAAAACAATGATGTAGCACCCTGATATTTGAGCAGGGTTGCTCCTAAATTTATCTGCCAGGTGTATTTGCCTTTGCCAATTGTTATGGATCAATGGAGTTCACCCTAAGTCTGCAATTGCTGCACTTCTGTCTTCTGCCACTGGGTGGCTGGGTACCCAGTGGCATTAGATAAGACAAGGGCAAAGCAAGGACAGATTAGGAGTATATGGGGTATCTCAGCCAATGGGCAGGGGTTTTCTTAAATCCCTTGGCCTGCTGGGAGAACCTATATATTTGGGTGGAGTCAGGTGATCAGGGTTCTGTGCCACT
Source organism: Aquarana catesbeiana (assembly GCF_042186555.1). Classification (NCBI taxonomy): domain Eukaryota; kingdom Metazoa; phylum Chordata; class Amphibia; order Anura; family Ranidae; genus Aquarana; species Aquarana catesbeiana. The sequence continues at coordinate 72,984,883 of NC_133325.1, read as the reverse complement.
TGGACGGCTGTCTGGGTGGACATGTGTTGTGCTGCCCAGGCTGCTAGCCCAGAGTTTGGGCCTATCCCAGGCACATCTAGCTACTAGGCTGTCTGAGGGTCTATCCAGAAGCAAGAGTGCAACATAGGGTTGGGATTGCCGCTTGCAGTCCAACCAGAAGTGACGGTTCTGCTGGCCGGAGAATCTGTCATGGTCAGAGGTAGAGGGGAAGCTGTTGCCACTAAGGGACCATCCACCTTGTTACCAGGGACCACAGTGATTAGCTGAAGCAAGTACAGGAGCCGTATTCTCACCATTCGGGGACAGTGAATTCAGCAGGTGCCAAGCCAGGGACCCAGCCAGAGGGGTGACGCTTGAGGAGTATCTGGAGTGCCAAGCCAGGAATCCAGCATGGAAGGGGGGGTGATGCATGAGAAAGATACTAACGTAAGAAGATTAGAAGAGCTCACAGAATTCAGTGGCAATGAATCAGCAAGTCTAAAAAGAGAGACTGGGAGCTCAGTGGGCTGAGTGTCTACAAGGAGTGATTTTTTAAAAGTAAAGGAGTTTGTTACAATTTGTGTTAGGAACTGTTCCATAGTAGACAGTGCTCATACACCTGCAGATGTGGTGTCTTGCTGGATGCCTTTCCCTGCATGGCTGTCTACCTGTAGAAGTCTCGAAGTCTGCTAATTGACATTGCAACTACCTATGGGTGTTCTGGCCCTTAACCCTCTCACCCACTATTTTGTTCAAGAGAAAATAAATCTCTTTGCATTCAAGAAGTGTCTGGCGCCCATGAATCTACCTTGGATTACATCCACTATGCCTCGTAACCCACTCTTTACAGAAGGATGTCCGCTGTTCCTGGCTCTGGAGATTCTCATTAGACTAAAGGAGGCCTGGGACATTGATACATTTAGCGTCAAACGTGGGGCAAAGGCGTTATCCTTGCAGCAGTTGCCCATAGAAACCGGCTACAGCTCCATCGGGATTTCGTCTGGTTCTGTGGGAAGGTGTCAAGTAACATCTGTACTTATTGTGCATTCTAACAACGCGGGGAAGAACCAAAAAGTCTCATTGCTCATGGGAGAGGATCAGCCTGGTCTTTTGACACTTCCCCCAGAGCTGTGAGGGTTAAAACAGACTTCATTACAGACTCCATTACAGTTTTGGCACGCCGCCGCGTGCCAAAACTGGAAACTTTAGCGGCCGCCGTGAAGGAGGCGGCCGCTAAAGTTTCCAGAGAGTATCTGCACCAATCCTTTGGCAGGGGGAGGAGCTCCCGTTCTACAGAGGAGGATAAGGAAGTGCTGTTACGTGTGCCTGGCTTTGGATTGAAGAGAAAGATGGCGCAGTTTGAAAGCGAGATGGCAGATTGGAGAAAGTATGCTCTGGGCGTTGGTTGCGGTCTGGGTAAGCCCAAACCTGTACTGACTGACATTGGAGTAGGGTATATACCAAAGAGTAATCTTGCCCTGTACACGGCTGGAGGCTATGAGGCCTTGGGACTGATCTGCGGGAAGTGTTCCAATTTGGTCAAGCATCTAAGGCCTTGGATCGTCTGTGGACATTGGGGGGAACACCTGTTCGACGTAATCGCACCACCCCAACCTCCGCAGATACTACAGACCGATTGGGACAAGAATGTCGCTATCCTGGCTGGGAGTGATATCACGAGCCCACCTGCCATCACCAGATTCATACAGGAAGCTGCTCATCCTGTCTCGGTGGCTGCCCCAGGACCCAGCGATCCGGTCGCCCCTAGAGGCCGTGGTCAGGCCCAGCTGCTCGCTCTAATGTCGGAGCCACCGGGGAAAAGAGTACCGGCGTCGGGTAAGCCTGTAAGGGGTGGAAACAGTGTGCTTGTAGGGGAGGTGATGCCTGTGGCCGTTGAGGGGGATAACACCATTGTGCCAGTTAAAGCAAGCGCAACTATATCCTGGCCGAAGAGCGCTCCACCATAACCAATTCAGACATCCCATCCGATGGATTATCTGAACTGTTCTCGGACACTCTATCTTGGATAGGGAGTTGGAGCAAAAGTGATGAGAAGCAGATGAGTGAAGTAGAGGAGGGTGAAGTTCCCATTACAACGGCCACTAGTGTGAAAATTGAGCTGTCTGCTAATACAGCCCTGCTGATAAATTTTACCAAATCCTTTGAGGAGGACCGCTGGGCTTGATGGGTCCCCAAAGTTCGCCCTACCAAGCCAATGCCTGTAACCAAGCCAATGCCTGTAACCAAGCCTGATTATAAGCCAGATGTGCTTGCTGGGTGCTCAGTTCAGCATGCTCCAGACACACGGGTCCTGCCCGGGTACGGAGACCCTAGAACTCTGCCTCGGCTGTCCAAAGTGCAGAAAATCATTATAAAGAAAGTGACATTATAAAGAAGACATTTTGGATAAAGAGACCTAATGGGTACGCAGTGCAAAGTTTTCTCTGAATCCCTCTCCAGTTGGACTTTCCAAAAATGTCACACAAGGTGGCTGAAAGATACCTCTCAGTGCTACACACCAGGGGCTATGGCCGTAAAATAAATATTAACAGTGTAATTATCCACAGGCCAGACAAGAAGGACATTAAGCATTTTGTCACTACGGTGAATGCCAAAGTAGAGTCCTTAATCTTGCCCAATCCTAGATACTACTGGTGAAATATGGAATCGCGCTTTTCATAATACTTTGGATTACAAATGTGTGCACCTTGTGGAGTCATGGACGCTATGCTGTAAGCCACTTCACCTTTGCACCAAAGTTGTTGTTAGAGGAGAACATTTCTGAGGGCTGTACTCCTGAGCTTGTGCTGGACTGAATGCTGCTGGCAGATACAGGAAGTGGCCGCATAAGCCACGTTGGCTACTACTTGGAGCTGCCGGGGTGATTCACTCTGAAAAGTGACCTGTGATATTCAGCATGTTGTTGTTCTCTCAACTGATGAGGGAAATCTTCTCAGTCCCTGACTGTCATGTGGACAGATTGGGGAAATCATTGCAAGGGGACCCATGTTCCAAAGTGCGGTCCCTTGCACCATGGCCTGGCTGCTTGTTATCTGAATGCAGCTGTGCCTGCTTGTCCCCGGAGTTGTCCCTAAAGAAAAAGGGAAACTGCTGGGAAGTGTTGTTCACCCCAAGTAAATTTTTTTTCCGGGCTTCAGGATATCCCTCCTTCTCTGTTGGGGCACACAGTCCCTGGTGTCAGCGTGTGTCTCTCTCGCCACTCTAGCACCTCAGTTCTTTCCCCTCACACACTCCTCCTCTCCTCACTGTTAAGTGTCACTGTGTCCCAGCAAAGGACTTTTTGAGCCTTGGTATCTCCCTCTCTTTTAAGCAATCTCCTCTCCTCTGTCTCCTGTCAGCACTCTCCCCCTCTTTTACCTCAGTACTTCCCTCTCTTCTGCCCCCTCAGCACTTTCTGAAACTCCCCTTTTTCCCAATGTTCTCTCACTCTCAGTTTTATGGAAGGACCAGTCAACATCTCTCTGTCTCCATCTTGTGGCCAAAAGGAGAAATTGCATTACAACATGCCTGCTACACATGTTATACTTACCTCCTCTGTGCAGTTGGTTTTGCACAGAGCAGCCCAGATCCTCCACTTCTCGGGTCTCTCTTTGCTGCTCCTAGTCCTTCCCTCCTTTGAGTGACCCTCAGCCAGCAGCTTGCTACAGGGGGCACCCAAGCCGAGTCACAGCTCCGTGTATCCATTCAGACACAGAGCCCCCACCTGGCCCCACCCCCTCTCTCCTCTGATTGGCTGACTGACTTTGATTGACAGCCCACGGGAGCCAATGGCGTTGCTCTGTCTTAGCTAATCAAGAGGAGTGTACTGGATGGCTGGGGGGATCATGGACATCGCTGGAGAGAGAAGGAGTTCAGGTAGGTAATTGGGGGGTGCTGGGGGGGGCTGCTACAAACAGAAGGTTTTTTTATCTGAATGCATAGAATGAATTAACAACTCCTTTAAGACCCCTTTCACACTGAGGCAGTTTTTAGGTGTTTTAGCGCTTGCGGGGCATTAGAAAAAGTCCTGCAAGCAGCATATTTGGGGCAGTTTGTGAGCGCTGTATAGCACTTCAGAAGCGCTGCAACACGGGCCTTTTTAACCTCTTTTCAGCTGCTAGCGGGGGTTAAAAGCGCCCCGCTAGCGCTCAAAAAGTGCAGTTTAAACAGCAGTAAAGCACCGCTAAATGGAGCAGCGCTTTACCACTAATGCACGGGCGGCCCCAGTGTGAAAGGGGTTTTATGCATTCTATGCATGAAGGTAAAAAACTTGTGTGCAGCAGCCTCCCCCAATACTCACCTGAGCACCCTCTCGATCCAGCGATGTACACGAGAGCCTTTCCTCTCTGGGGACTCGCACTCCTGATTGGCTTTTGGCAGCAGCAGGAGCCAATGGCTCCTGCTGCTGTCAATCACTGCCAGTGAGCAAATCAGGAGATGGAGAGGGCGAGGCTGAGCCACAGCTTAGTGTGTGAATGGACACACAGAGCCGTGGCTTGGGAGTGCATCTGCTTGGGCGCCCCCAAGCTGCTTGCTGTTGGGGCACCTAGCAGGAGGGAGGAGCCAGAAGTGCCAGTGTGGGACCCGAGAAGAGAAGGATCTGGGCTGCTCTGTGCAAAACCATTACACAGAGCAGGTAAGTATAACATGTTGGTTATTTAAACAAAAACAAAAAAACAAGGCTTTACTAAGGCCTGATTCACACCTATGCAGGTTGCAGTTTGCATATTCCAGGTGCATTTTGCATTTTCAATACAGATTTTTGATCCGTTGAAGTCTATGGAACCAAAAACCAGAAAAAAGTCCCTGGCCCTTTCCATAAAATGCACAGATGTGAACTACATCCATAGGAAACCATGTTAAATGGACTGTAGTGTGTTTCTGCAAAACTTAAAACGCACTAAAAAATGCATAGGTGGGAACCAGACCTAACTCTTTAATTTACTAGCAGCTGTCATTCGGCAACAATGCTAATTGCAAGGTCTGAATAAAAGTAGCCAGTAAAGGCCACATCTACACATCTATACTAACAATGTGATCCTGAAATATGATATAGCAATCAAGCAGAAATCAAACAATATTTTCCTGGGAGACATTCACAAATAACATCAACATAACATGAATACTTACCAAAGTTATACAACGAAAACACATTTTCATATCTGCTTTGCAGACTGCAGAAGCACTTACTGGAAAATAATGTCATCAAAGTCTTTGGCACAGCAAAGTGCTTTATAAAGTAAATTATGTCACCCCTGTAAAGACATGAAAACCCTTTCAATCACTTTAATTTTTTCTGTAGCGATCACCCCTTTCCAACACATTTTGTCTATTTGAAGCATAAAGGTAAAATACAGAGCAGGGTATTTGGTAATAGGATAAATGCAAGTGCAAAACAGACAACAAAGGTCTGATTGTCAAAGCTATTCAGGGCATTACTTATCATCAGAACAAATTGCCTGTACCTTTTCTACTAAAAGGAGTTGGGCTATTGTCACTTATGCTTAAAATTTCTAAAAACAATCTTTCTTGTTCTATACAAGGACTTTTCTGTTTAGTGGTTCAACATGGACTCTATTAAAGATGTTTTAATTTCTATTGTAGTGTACCCCCGTAGGGGCTGTCTGTCTCTCATCCTACACAGCCAGGGACACGAAATTCCAGGCATCCAACAGTAAAGAAATAGTCCTTGTACTTGGTTTTTTTTTATTTAGGGATTTTAACTTGGATGGGGATAGGGTACTGATGGGTTGCCCTCTTAATTGCAGATAGAAAATTAGGGACTGAAACTACAGTGGGGACGGAAAGTATTCAGACCCCCTTAAATTTTTCACTCTTTGTTATATTGCAGCCATTTGCTAAAATCATTTAAGTTCATTTTTTTTCCTCATTAATGTACACACAGCACCCCATATTGACAGAAAAACACAGAATTGTTGACATTTTTGCAGATTTATTAAAAAAGAAAAACTGAAATATCACATGGTCCTAAGTATTAAGAACCTTTGCTCAGTATTTAGTAGAAGCACCCTTTTGATCTAATACAGCCATGAGTCTTTTTGGGAATGATGCAACAAGTTTTTCACACCTGGATTTGGGGATCCTCTGCCATTCCTCCTTGCAGATCCTCTCCAGTTCTGTCAGGTTGGATTGTAAACGTTGGTGGACAGCCATTTTTAGGTCTCTCCAGAGATGCTCAATTGGGTTTAAGTCAGGGCTCTGGCTGGGCCATTCAAGAACAGTCACGGAGTTGTGAAGCCACTCCTTCGTTATTTTAGCTGTGTGCTTAGGGTCATTGTCTTGTTGGAAGGTAAACTTTTGGCCCAGTCTGAGGTTCTGAGCACTCTGGAGAAGGTTTTCGTCCAGGATATCCCTGTACTTGGCCGCATTCATCTTTCCCTCGATTGCAACCAGTCGTCCTGTCCCTTCAGCTGAAAAACACCTCCACAGCATGATGCTGCCACCACCATGCTTCACTGTTGGGACTGTATTGGACAGGTGATGAGCAGTGCCGCTTAGAATTAAGGCCAAAAAGTTCTATCTTGGACTCATCAGACCAGAGAATCTTATTTCTCACCATCTTGGAGTCCTTCAGGTGTTTTTTAGCAAACTCCATGCACTGAGGAGAGGCTTCCGTTGGGCCACTCTGCCATAAAGCCCGGACTGGTGGAGGGCTGCAGTGATGGTTGACTTTCTACAACTTTCTCCCATCTCCCGACTGTGTCTCTGGAGCTCAGCCACAGTGATCTTTGGGTTCTTCTTTACCTCTCTCACCAAGGCTCTTTTCCCCCGATAGATCAGTTTGGCTGGATGGCCAGCCTTAGGAAGGCTTTTGGTCGTCCCAAACGTCTTCCATTTAAGGATTTTGGAGGCCACTGTGCTCTTAGGAACCTTAAGTGCAGCAGAAATTTTTCGTAACCCTGGCCAGATCTGTGCCTTGCCACAATTCTGTGTCCTGAGCTCTTCAGGCAGTTCCTTTGACCTCATGATTCTCATTTGCTCTGACATGCACTGTGAGCTGTAAGGTCTTATATAGACAGGTGTGTGGCATTCCTAATCAAGTCCAATCAGTATAATCAAACACAGCTGGACTCAAATGAAGGTGTAGAACCATCTCAAGGATGATCAGAAGAAATGGACAGCACCTGAGTTAAATATATGAGTTTCACAGCAAAGGGTCTGAATACTTAGGACCATGTGATATTTCAGTTTTTCTTTTCTAATAAATGTGCAAAAATGTCACAAATTCTGTGTTTTTCTGTCAATATGGGGTGCTGTGTGTACATTAATGAGGAAAAAAATTAACTTAAATGATTTTAGCAAATGACTGCAATATAACAAAGTGAAAAATTTAAGGGGGTCTGAATACTTTCCGTCCCCACTGTATATTCACCACTGGTATATACACACTTCTCCTCTTCTACCTCCAGCTCAAACGTGCTTGTAGAACTACAACTCCCAGGACTAGCTAGCACTGAATTGCAGGCCTGACACTGGCTCAGCCAGGCCCAAAGCAAAAATGCCCTTTGCAGGCAGGGTCAGCGGGCCCCTATGGTGTAGCAAAAATGTGGTAGTCCCAGTGCTAGCTGTCCCACCTGGCTACTGATCCCAGTACCACCTCTTCAGGCCCTGCCAGCCCTCCTGGCTGCAGCTGCCTCTTTCCTCTGCCTGTGCCATCATAGTCCTCACTTGCTCCGCCCCCATCCCAGACTGCGTGCTCCCAGTCCTCTCAGGTGTGCCTCCCAGTCCTCCTGACTGTGTTTCACTCACCAGTCCTCTTGGCTGTTCCTGTTGTTTCTCCTGGAGACTTGCTTGGCAGTGCTCTCCCGCTGTCCTCTTTGCTCCCAGTGCCTCCTGTCCAGGACACCTCTGTTGGTTGTAGGAGGGTCCCGTCCCCACCCAAGCCCAGGCTCAAGGTCACCCCCTCCCCCAGACTGAGGAGCTCCCTCAAAGGCCATGACAGCCTAACACTCCATCTCTAGCTTCCACCCGAACAACTCCTCCCCCTGCTGACCCTGAGTATTTGAGGAGGCCTGCCCTCTGCCAATCCAAGTTAGGGATTGGTCAGAGCCCTCAGAATACTCCAGGCAGCTCCACCTCACTACTCCTCCTATCTTTCCAGAAGGTTCCAGCACGTTCTGGAAATAATGGGGAGGTCTCAGTGATGCCTGTCGTCCAGCTCTGCCCGAATTTCTGCCAACCCAGGAAACAAAAACAAGCAGGCCTGGCTGCCAGCCAAGCCTGCATAAATTTGCCTACACTGACAAAACCTACTTAAAACCCTAGCACACTAAAGGGTGCTACACCTATTTATCCAGGATAAATATTCACTTGAACCCTATGAACTGTATTTTCAGTTAAGGAACATAAGCAGTAATTGGCACAATACCTAGGGCTCAGTTCACAAAGCTAACACACTAATATAAGGATCCTAAAGCCTCGTACACACGATAGGATTTTCCGCAGACAAAAACTCTGACTTTTGTCCGAAGGGCGTTGGCCCCAAACTTGTCTTGCATACAAACAGCACACAATTGTCGGCCAACAAACACAAACGTAGTGATGTACTACGTGGTTTTCCAGCTCTTTAGCGCCACCCTTTGTGCTCCTTCTGCTAATTTCATGTTAGTAGAAGTTTGAGTGTTGATTCGCGCTTTTCATTTCACGCTTTTCATTTCACGCTTTTCAGTTCGTTTCTGAACGGTCGCTCGTCAACAAGCCATGTTGCAGAGTCAGAGAAGATAATGTGTTATTTATTATTGGCCTTAGAGTTATTGCTTTGACCCAAGTCCAGTCCAGGAACAGGTGAAGGTGTATTTCTTGGATCAAAAATTGGTTGCTTTATTAATCGTGACCAATTATGTCATATGCCTTTGCTGCGGGAGCTCCAGGAGAATAATCCAGATGATTTTCGGAATTATCTCCGGATGACGGACCCCTGCTTTCACCAACTCTTGGCATTGTTGACCCCCTAGTTTAACCACTTAAGCCCCGGACCATTTGGCTGGCCAAAGACCAGATCACTTTTTGGGATTCGGCACTGCGTCACTTTAACTGACAATTGCGCGGTCATGTGACGTGGCTCTCAAACAAAATTGACGTCCTTTTTTTCCCACAAATAGAACTTTCTTTTGGTGGTATTTGATCACCTCTGCAGTTTTTATTTTTTGCGCTATAAACAAAAAAATAGCGTCAATTTTGAAAAAAAAAAGCATTATTTTTTACTTTTTGCTATAATAAATATCCCCAAAAAATATATATAAAAAAACATGTTTTTCCTCATTTTAAGCTTATATATATTCTTCTACATATTTTTGGTAAAACAAATCGCAATAAGCGTTTATTGATTGGTTTGCACAAAAGTTATAGCGTCTACAAAATAGGGGATAGTTTTATGGCATTTTTATTAATTTTTTTTTTTTTACTAGTAATGGCGGCGATCAGCGATTTTTATCGTGACTGCGACATTATGGCGGACAGATCGGACACTTTTGGCGCTATTTTGGGACCATTCACATTTATACAGTGATCAGTGCGATTAAAAATGCATTGATTACTGTGTAAATGTGACTGGCAGTGAAGGGGTTAACCACTAGGTGGCGCTGTAGGGGTTAAGTGTATCCTAGGGAATGATTCTAACTGTGGGGGGAGGGGCTGTGTGTGACACGACACTGATCACCACTCCCGATTACAGGGAGCTGTGATCAGTGTCATTGTCATTAAGCAGAACGGGGAATTGCTTGTTTACATTAGCATATCCCCGTTCTTCCTCACCGTGAGACGATCGCGGGTAACCCCGTGGACATCGAGTCCTCAGGACCCACGATCATGCTCACAGAGCTCCCGCCGGGCGTGCGCGCGCCCGCAAGCCGACTCTTAAAGGGCAACGTACAGGTACGTTAATCTGCCTGTACGTGCCCTTCTTCCGACGTATATTTGCGTGAGGCGGTCAGGAAGCGGTTAAGAAGCAGGACACATGGATGAGGCTTTTATTTTATTTTGTTGTTTGAATAATGATTTGATTTGGTATATTTTCTATATTTTTGGATGCATAGATTGCACTTTTTGGTTAAGTTCTATTGGCAGATAGCATGACTAATTTTATTTGCTTTCTTTTTTTAATGCACAATAAAAAAAATTGTGGAGAATAATACTTAACTATGTGTTTTACTTCAAATGACAGTTTGGGAGTAGGCAGTTATATTTAAAACACAACGTAAAATTAACAAGGGACACCAACATAGTTGTATCTTTGATCTTAAAAACTACGGAATAATGGTGTTGTGGTAACTTGCACCAAAAAAAAACAAAACAAAAAAAAACAAGCATAATAATATTATTCTTGATATCACTAGAAGAAAAAAGCCTTTGAAAATTTGTTTGCAATAACTCCATCAGTATCACCAGCAAAGCAGCTTCATTATTATCCCATTAAAGAAGAAGAGAATTGTGCACTGCATTTCGAGATTTCATAATTTGCCACGTCACGAATGTTAATTCTCCATTACGAACGCTAGTTTACAAGACCGACCGCTTCTGGCTCATCCTTGCTTCCGAGCATGCGTGTTTGTACTTTGGACTTTTGTCCGACGGACTTGTGTACACATGCTTGGAAAATCCGACAACAGACATTTGTCCGGAAAATTTTAAAGCCTGCCATCCAACATTTGTCTGCTGAAAATTCGTCAACAATTGTCGGATGGAGCGTACAAACGATCGGATTTTCCACCAACAGCCTGTCATCACACAATTCCCCATCGGAAAATCCGATTGTGTGTACGAGGCTTTAGACTGAGGCTACACTGGTCATCTCTTTGCTGCTGAGAGATTTAACTACTCCTTGGCAATATCTTTATTTGCAACACATTTAAAGTACAAGTAAAGGCTCATGCAAGCCAGTCTAAACAAGTAGCAAATCCAGTTACGATATAAAGCCTCATAAAATAAACAAAATACTTAATTTTCCTTTTTAAGCCTGACTGGGCCAAATCCTTCTTCATTTGTGTCTCACATGCTCCCCCTCTCAGGCACTGCAGCTCACAGTGGGAGGGTTTTAGCAGCAGAGGCAGTGCTGTCGATCGAGAAAGCAATGGGCAGGACTAGGTGTGGCCAAGTGCTGATTGACAAGCTAAAGGCTTGTGAATTAGCAGTGACAATGTTGCTGGCCACTCCAGCTGCAGCATTTTTCATTCCACAGTACTGCAAGCAGGTACAGCCTACATTAGATTGGCCATACTGCTCTAAACAGTACAGTGTCATTGTCACACTATCACAGCGAGCTGCATTAGGTGAACAGGTCTTTGTGGAACTCTGCAGGGCAACAAAGAGGGGACTGTCAAGAAAGGGCTTATAATTAAAGTGGTATTAAACCCAAAAGCAAACATTTATTATATTACAGCTTACCAATTCTTAGATGTGATGGCTGCATTGGTTTTCTTTTATTTTCACCTGCTCATCTGGCCAGAAAAAAAAGCTCTTTTGCAAATGTATCAGTTAAAGTAAAACTAAAGGCAAAACTTATTTTTTTTTAGTTTTGGATAGAGTGGAGATGGATTGGAACACCTATTAGGTTTTTATTGCTACCTGTGCCCCCTATTAGGAAGATTTACCCTCTCTATTTGCCCTGTTTACCATTATCATTTAAAGTATAAGTAAAGGAAAACCCTAATTTTGAGTTGTTCTAAGAAAAGTAACAGAGGGGAAATCTTCCAATAGGGACGCCTGTTCTGGTGACCTAGGGCCCCCAAGGAATTCCCTTAATTTGTAGGTATTTTATCTCACTTCCTGTTTTGGCTGTGGGACACGAAGTGACGGTAAATCCCCTTAATGGGACACAGATGACAAAAAATAAACTGACAGGGGTTATACCCCTCCATTATGCTATACAAAAATAAAAATAAACGTTTTGCCGATAGTTCTACTTTAAGGGTGTAGAGATGAACCATTTACAACTAATTGGGGTGCTTACAATGATCAGATTTTATTTATTCATGTAAAACCATTATCCCAAAAGTAAAAAAACTGTTACTGTAACTGCAGTGTTACCTGGAGTTTGGCTTCAATTAGCTGATATATTTAATTATGCTAGCCTATCTAACACTCCCCTCTTCTCAGATTAACAACGCTCTGTCCAAAGGTGACCCCTGTGCTTCTTCATCCAGAGTGGGGCCACTCTCATACATGAGGTGTGTTACTGGCCAGATCACCAAGTGAAAACAGACAGGGAAAAAAACCTAAAAAAGAAAACAAATGCAGCCAACACATCTAATGAGTTTTAAGATGCATTATATTACATTTTTGGTTTTGGGTTTAATACCATTTTAGGTGCTGCAGCACCTATGTATGGTTTAATGAGATCAGGGTTGCAAAGCACCCTACTACTTTTTTGTACCGACAAAACTTGGAAAAGTGAACAGTCAGAGTGCATTCTTTACTGACAACCTGAAATATGTTACATGTGTGTGTTTGTGTGTGTCACTACCATTTTCTACGCCCCTGCATGTTGCAAGTTTTTTAAATTTATCCACATTCCCTACTGACCCCATCAGTTCTGAAAGGGAATTCCACATCCTTACTGCATCCTTACCACCCTACCGTAAAGAATCCCTTACACAGTTTAAGATTCACCCAATTCTTGTCCAACTTTATTGTGTGGCCGAATTTCGTCTTTAGTAACCGTATGTTAAATAGTTTCCTCCCAATGATATAGTCACCATTTAAAGATTTGTATATTGAGATCATAAGTTTATTGTTTGTAGGTGTTCCTCATAACTGAGGTCCTCCAGTCCCCTTATTAGTTTTGTTGTCCTTCTCTGGAATCTGCAGTTCCAGCACATCCTTCCTGAGGACTGGTGAGCAGAACTAGACGGCATACTCAAGATGTGGTCGGACCAGAGTCATGAAAAGTGATAGAATTGTAGTTTTTTCTGTTTATGGTTTTATAGTGTTTCATACATTTGACAGAAACTCATAGTAGAAAATAAGAGAATAGATATTTAAAGAATAAAAGCTGTAAACATTAACAATACCCATCAAAAGCAATCTGCCTGGCTTCACAATGAAAAAGTCAGAACAGCGTGGCAAAATGTGATCACAACTAGGATTCAGACAGACCTGGAGAACCCTGGGATGGAGCAGAAAAATAAGTTCTGTTATGCGTGCTGGAAAATGGTGGTCATAGTCAGGCTGCGCCTAAAAACAGGAGTGGCTTGAAAAGGGACAATTAAATAGAATCTGAGCCTACTTGCTGTATACACTGCACGCCAATGCCACAGTCCTTGAACCCACAAAATACTCCTAATTATTATGCAGATTCAGCTTCTGTCCTCATCATGCATGGAGAAAAAAGTGCAGGGCCACAGAGAGCCAAACAACCGCGGGGAGCCAGCCACCATATTTTCACGAACATTTTCATTTTTTTCCATCCACAGATGTTAATGGACAGGAGAAATCGCGTTATTTGTTACAAACTGTCTGTGAAAATATGGATGGTCGGCAACCCTGGGTGAAAGGGCTCACATAGCTGCATTACAAAAAAAGGAAAAACCACACTGGTAGGTAACAATAACCCTAAACTTAAAATATAAGAAGTAATTCTGTATGCAACACAAACAACAAAAATTAGTAAAAATAAGAATCGTGCTAATTAGTGAAAAATCATATAAGCATGATATATAAATATAAGATGAATTAATTGAAATAAAATTAAAATAAAATGCCAAGGTGCATCAATCATAGACAATATAAAGTAATAATATGTGCAAAAAGTCCATAATCAAGTGATCTATCAAGATGATCTATTGGTGAACAAATCCATCTTCCATCAACACAACCGTTGTGAATCCACCACCAGTTGAAGAAAACGCTTACCAGCTCCTGTAGACCCCTTGTTATAGGGGGTCAGGTATCGCCTGTGGCTTAACACCCAGCCTGGGCCTTTCTCCTTGTCTCAAGACTGCTCCACGCTTCAGGTGTCTTTCAGTAAGGGAACAATGGAGTTTAGCACCCAAAAAAGACCAAAAAAGACTCCACATAGTGTAAAAAATCCTTTGAGTTTATTAATCACTTGCTTACTGGGCACTTAAACCCCCCTCTTGCCCAGACCAATTTTCAGCTTTCAGCGCTGACACACTTTGAATGACAATTGCGCGGACATACAGCACTGTACCCAAATGGAATTTGTATCATTTTTTCCCACAAATATAGCTTTCTTTTGGTGGTATTTAATCACAGCTGGGATTTTTATTTTTTGCTAAACAAACGAAAAAATATGTAAAATTTTGAAAAAAAAAAAATCATGTTTCATAGTTTGTTATAAAATTTTGCAAACAGGTAATATTTCTCCTTCATTGATATGCGCTGATGAGGCGGCACTGGTGGGCACTGATAAGCTGCACTGATGGGCATGGATAGGCACAGTTAAGGCGGCACTGATAGGCACAGTTAAGGCGGCACTGATGGGTACAGTTAAGGCGGCACTGAGAGGCACAGATAAGGCGGGACTGATGGGGCAGATAAGGCGGGACTGATGGGGCAGATAAGGCGGTACTGATGGGCACAGATAAGGTGGCACTGATGGCCACTGATGAGCCCTGATGGGTGGCACTGATGGGTGGCCTGGATGGGTGGCACTGATAGGTAGCACTGATAGGTGGGCACTGATGGGCACTGATGGGCGGCACTGATGGGCAGCACTGATGGGCACTGGTAGGTGACACTGATGGGCACTGATAGGTGGCACTGATGTGCAGCACTGTTGTTGAGGCACTGATTGTGGGCACTGATGGGTAGCACTGTGGGCACTTATAGGTGGCACTGTGGGCACTGATGGGTGGCACTGTGGGCACTGATGGGTGGCGCTGGTGGGCACTGGTAGGTAGCACTGCTGCCTATTGCTAGGTGGCACTGTCAGGGGGCACAGGTGGGCACTGAGGATCTTTAGCAGCTTGCCGTGATCGGGACTGATGTCCCTCTCATGGCCGCCGGTGAACGGCTTTTTTTTCCTCCTCACGCTGTCAGCGCGAGTAGAAATAATAGCCGATTACCGGCTCTGTTGACATCACATGATCAGCTGTCATTGGCTGACAGCTGATCATGTGGTAAGGGGTCGGGATCGACCCCTTACTCCGATCTGTGATCAGGTGAGTCTCATAGACTCGCTGATCACAGAGCGCGCCGCGCACGCCCTGCAGGGGGAGTGCAGGCCGCTCGTGCACGGGACAACGTCAATGGACGTAGTCCCGGCAAAGCAGGTCCACGCTGTAGCCATCATTCGGCTATAGCGCGGATCTCAGGTGGTTAAATAAAAACGTAGCACTCATTCATTGCAAGTAGAGTGCCTTGTTTGGTGCGTCGGCAGCACTGACGTCACCACCACTCTTGTGTCCCGACAGACGGGTGTTTGGGTTGTTAATGGCCGACATACCAAAAAAGAGGTGCCACTCTACTTATAATGTATGAGTGCTACGTTTTTATTTTAAAAAAAAATCCAAAAGATTTTTTACACTATGTGGAGCCTTTTTGGTGTCTTTTTTGGTTAACAAAAGGCAAAACTTTTTTTTTTTTTTCACATAGTGGAGATGGATTAGAACACCTATTAGGTTATTAATGCTGTCTGTGCCCCCTTTAGGGAGATTCACCCTCTCCTTGGAAGGCCAGGAAAGGGGGGGGGTGAGCCCTCCTTCCTGAACACTATCAGGCCCTCAACATGGAAGGGACTTTGCCAGGGTCTTATGTTGATGAGGACAAGGCCCTCTGCCCCTATTCATTCACACAAAAAAATGAAAAAAAAAATACACATACTTATACAGTTTTTTGAATATAGGGCTTGTTAAAAAGTCCCAGGATGAATTGATCATCAATCACATTGTCCAGCAAAGCAGATCCATGTCAATCATAATGGACGATGTCCACCAAAAGTAAAAAATCCTGAGGCTCGCTGACACGCTCAATCATTGTTGCTGACTCGCACCAATTGACTTCTAGGACCAGCCATTAAAAGTAAACAGAGAAGCAGTCTTCCAAGTGACATCACTGACCAAATATGGTCATGGCCATGTGGCCATTTTTGGTCAGTGATGCTGGTCTATCTCAGCCAGTGTATGAAGAAACAGGTGAAGTTACTGGTTTCCCAAAGGGATATTACTTCGTAGCAGGAAGATAATCCAGATGTCGTGTTGATGTCTTTTTTGATGATTTTTTACTAATGAATACATTTTGTGCAGCAATCCCAGTTTGGAATTTTCTCTATATCACAGCCTGTGGGAAGGCTTGATTGCTAAGCACGAACAACTGTGACTGAAGTGCACCTCACCCTTAGGGTAATATATATATATATATATATATATATATATATATATATATATATATATATATATATTTACATATATATATATATATTACATTTGGGTAACATTTCCACCTTTTCAAGTTGTTCTTCAAGCTTACTAGAAATTCATAGAACATAGACCAGTACATAAAGTAGGATACAATACAATGGGATATGGAGGAAAGATAATTAAAGGTAATATGAAACCTACAATCAGTTAATAGAAACAGACATGGTGGGGCTCACAGAACACGTGGACCCAGCATCAGTTTCACAATGTGCACCTCCTGTAGAAACATCCTAGCCCTAGCAGTGAGGCACATGTGCTATTGCTTGTATAACCACAAAGTTTCATACAGATCTTTATACAAACATGAATGTTTGTGTAGTACTGCCCCCTTGGGGGGGGGGGTGCTTAGAATTGCATGTTCATCTGTGCTGCCTTGACCCTGTGAACTTTCCAGCCCTCCTGACACTCTAGGTTCAGACATGTTGTGTATACCTTTAAATAACACACTGACACAAGGTATATTGATTAGCTCTCTCTGGTTTTACTGACTTGTAACAGGGTATTAGTCAGCCAAATCCTGGATAAACAACCAAGACTCAGTTGAAAAAGTCCCCCCCCCCAAAGCAATTAAATGACAATTGGCAATGACAGAAATATAATATCAAGGCATACAGAAAGCAGACAATAAAAGAATGGATTTCAAAAGGGCTACTGGTTGCTGAATATAATACCACTGCTAAAGGGGAACCCCAGGCTGGCCTATTATACCTTTAATCCTAATGAGAGATGAAGTAATATAGTGGCTAGTGGTAGGTCCCTTTTAATGGATATGGAATTAGTAGAGTTCAAAGATGCAAGGCCTTGCAGTTATCTTCACCAGCAAGTTGGAGCTCAAAGAAACAAGACTTCTAAATGTGGCACAGTGATAGGCAGTCAAGGAAAAGCAGCTGAGACTGACCAGTGGCAATCCTTAAAGTGGATGTAAACCCACCATTCACCCAGTATAAACTAATGGCACAGTATTAATGTGTATATATATATATATATACATACCGTGTATGGATCCTGGCAGTGTGGAGCAGACAACACTTCCTGCGCTCAGGTGTTACGTAATGACAATTACTGGCAGTCTCATAAATACCCAGCTGATGAGTACTCTCATCACCTTGGTATCTCTCTCCTTTGGCCCTGACCTTGCTTGCCTGTTACCCGATCCTGAGCCTGTTCCTGTACCCTGAACCTGAACCTGAATCTGTTACCGGTGTACCTGATCCTGTCTCCCTGTTCTGATCCCCATCCGGTCCCACCTGTTGCCTTGCATCCCTGCCCTGCAGTCCTATCCATCCATCCTCTCCCTGTCTTGTTTTGTTCCCTGTCCCCATCTAATGATCTCCCTGTGTATGACCTTGGCCTGGCTAACGTTTATGTTTCTGGAACATCCCTTGTCCACCTGCTTATCTGCTGTGTATGACCCTGGTCTGGCTTACGTCTGAGATTCTGGTATTGTCCCTTTGCTTGTATATATTATTTGTTGTTTGTGGGGTTTAGTTGGTTGTGCACTGTCTGTATTTACTTATTTATCACCTTATTTATCATCTTAATAAACATCATTATTATTCATCTTACATGCATGTTTGGTTCTCTCTGTGCAGTCCATACAGTCTGGTCTGCTATTTCTCTGACAGTATACCAAGGCCATCCCTGACCAGACGTGGCTGCACTGAGGAATCATCTTGGTTTGCTGGGCTTGCTAAGATGGATTTTAATGAAATTATCTATTATCCTCTGCTGGCGGCAGAGGATGGTGAATATTGCCACCAAACATTAAAAGATTGGACCAGTGACCAGCTGCTGGAAATGATCCGATCAGCTCATTCCCTAGTGGATCAGGGTTATATGTCATTTGAAGATGTTCAGCCTCTGATCCAGTTATGTGCAAAGCCAGCCCTGTCATGTATTCCCGAAGGAAGTGACTCTCCTCCCTTCAATTTCAGCCAAGTTGAATCCCTGGTATGGTTGTTAGAGGATGATCTGGCTTTTTTTCAATGAACATTATTCCTCTTGTTCCCAGCAGGTGTTATCTGATTGCATTTGTTCACTACAATCTCTGATTAAACAGGCTGTATGTGAAGAAACTTTTGTTCAACCTGTGTTACAGGCATGGTCAGATCTCCTGTATTTAGACAGGCCACAACAATCCAGCCCTGCCATTAATCACCTGCCTTCCCAAGAATCTATCTCCCCATCGCTCATGGCAACCTCAGCTACAGCCCAGTATACACAGCTTCCCAAGTACTATTACCCGGTCTCTACTCACTGCACTTATCCACCTATCCTGCTAATCCACCTGCCTTTTCTCCTCCACCTGTAACAATCCCACAAAACCCTCCTCCAGCAACTATTCCCTGGTCTTCCTTTTGCCCAGTTACATCTTTTTCTTACAGCCCTGCAGTTACCTACAAAGCTGCAGTAGCTTAACCAAAGAAGAAACAAATGTTCTTCCCAACCCACACAATCCTGCCAGTAACCCAGTCTGCCTCCACACCGACCAACCTGCCCCAGTCTGCCTTCCAGTCTGATGTCTTGGTGCCTGCTTTCCAGGCTGATGTCTCGATGCCTGTCTTATAGTCTGATGTCTCGGTGTCTGCCTTCCAGTCTGATGTCTCGGTGCCTGCCTTCCAGTCTGATGTCTCGGTGCCTGCCTTCCAGTCTGATGTCTCGGTGCTTGCCTTCCAGCCTGATGTCTCGGTGCTTGCTTTCCAGCCTGATGTCTCGGTGCCTGCCTTCCAGTCTGATGTCTCGGTGCTTGCCTTCCAGCCTGATGTCTCTGTGCTTGCCTTCCAGCCTGATGTCTCGGTGCCTGCCTTCCAGTCTGATGTCCCGGTGCCTGCCTTCCAGTCTGATGTCCCGGTGCCTGCCTTCCAATCTGATGTCCCGGTGCCTGCCTTCCAGTCTGATGTCCCAGTGCCTGCCTTCCAGTCCGAAGTTCCAGTGCTTGTGTCCCAGCCTGAAGAGCCGGTGTCTCAGCCTGAAGTTTCAGTGCCCGTGTCTCAGCCTGAATTTTTGGTGCCCATGTCTCAGTCTGAAGTTTCGTGTCCCTTACCCAGTCTGCTAAAGTGGTGTCCCTTACCCAGTCTGCTAAACCGGTGCCCGTTACCCAGTCTGCTAAACCGGTGCCCGTTACCCAGCCTGTTAAGCCAGTGCCCATTATTTGGCTTGCCGGACCAGTGCCCGGTGTCCAGCTCGCTGAACCGGGGCCCGTTACCCAGCCCACTGGGCCGGGGCCCATTACCCAGCTTGCTGAACCAGTGCCTGTGATCCAGCCGGCCTTTACAGTGCACGCTGTTTGGCCTAATGTCCCAGTGCCTGCTGCCCAGCCTGATGACCCGGAGCCTGCCGCCCAGCCCAACGACCCGGGGCCTGCTGCCCAGCCAGACAACCCGGAGCCTGCCGCCCAGCTCGACAACCCGGAGCCTGCGACCCAGCTCGACGACACAGAGCCTGCCGCCCAGCTCTACGACCCGGAGCCTGCTGCCCAGCTCGATGACTCGGAGCCTGCTGCCCAACCTGATGTGCCACTGTCTGCTGCCCAGTCTGATGTGTCTACTGCCCAGCCTGATGTGCCCATGCCTGCTGCCCAGCTTGACGACCCAGAGCCTGCTGCCCAGCTAGACGACCTGGATCCTGCTGCCCAGCCTGATGCACCTGCTGCCCAGCTTGAAATACCCATGCCTGCTGCCCAGTTCGACGACCTGGAGCCTACGGTCTGCTCTGATGTGCCCGCTGTTTGCCCTAATGTACCTGTTGCCCTGCCCGAAGCAACTGATGCCCTGCCTGAAGCGCCTGTTGCCCAGCCTGACGTACCCCCATCCATTGTTCTGCCTGACGCCATAGACTATGGACTATTTCAGCCAGTTGGAGCGTCCGGTGGCCACTCCTTTGATGGGGGGTACTTCAGGAAAGGGATCTATCTATTTGGCGTGCAGTACTGAGGTCCACCAGCAGGTGTCTCCTGGCAGTTTGGAACTGTCAGGGGAGGCTTTCACTGCTGGTGTTATGTCATCGTTGGGCCGCAGTACTAGCATAAACCAGCGGATGGATCCTGGCAGTGTGGAGCAGACAACACTTCCTGCGCTCAGGTGTTATGTGAGGTCAATTACTGGCAGTCTCATAAATACCCTGCTGATCTCTCTCCTTTGGCCATGACCTTGCTTGCCTGTTACCTGATCCTGAGCCTGTTCCTGTACCCTGAACCTGAATCTGTTACTGGTGTACCTGATCCTGTCTCCCTGTCCTGATCCCCATCCGGTCCCACCTGTTACCTTGCATCCCTGCCCTGCAGTCCTATCCATCCATCCTCTCCCTGTCTTGTTTTGTTCCCTGTACCCATCTACTGATCACCCTGTGTATGACCTTGGCCTGGCTAACGTTTATGTTTCTGGAACATCCCTTGTCCACCTGCTTATCTGCTGTGTATGACCCTGGTCTGGCTTACGTCTGAGATTTTGGTATTGCCCCTTTGTTTGTATATATTATTTTTTGTTTGTGGGGTTTGGTTGGTTGTGCACTGTCTGTATTTTCTTATTTATCACCTATCTTAATAAACATCATTATTATTCATCTTACATGCATGTTTGGTTCTCTCTGTGCAGTCCACACAGTCTGGTCTACTAATTCCCTGACAATATATCCCTACCTTGCAAATGGCACTACCAGCAAATGTCAGCAGTAGGAGCCCTGCGAACCTCTGGAATCAGTGGGTGGGTCTCTTTGCCGGAGCTCGTTGGGGGAGTTGTGATGTCACCAGACTCCCCGTCCACCTCTACACTCTCCTACTCTCCTATTCCTGAGTTTTGAGTAACATCCAGTCAAAACTCAGGAAAGGCACCACATGACTTCAGCATGCCCAATCATGCTGAGGTGTGGAGCAGCCAATCCTGGGAGAGCTGAAGAAGAAATGAGGAGGGATGTGAAGCTGGAATCGTAACACTCTCTCTCTTTCTCATGCCGTGCATGAGTTAAAGAAATGAGATGTCAGTCACAGTAGTGGGGGGTGTGGCGACACAAACGTGTCCTTTTTTATCTTACTAAAAAAGACAAGAGGATTGCTCAGAGCTGGATTAACTCTTCGTGGCAAGACTGGGCACAGATGACTTGACATCCTCTACTGTAGTAGGTAGAAGTCCTCATTAAAAAAAAATTCAGGTTTACATCCACATTAAGGTAATTCAGGGATAAAATGTCTGTATACAGTGTCCTGTGGAGTATGATAGTGACTGGTACTGGATTTGTGAGCAGGTGCCCTCTCACCAATCTGGAGACAGTGTAGGAACTTCCTGAAAAGTGATCCAAGTCGATTCTTCCTTCTGCGGAACGGGCTGAGATGACGGACTGGCTGGTAGAACAGTGAATTGTCTGGTCCTGCTGTTGTGGTGCCCCTTGTGTAGCTTGCAGCGTCGGACCCGCCTGGGTCAGGGCTGGGAGTGCCTTCTTGCCACGTGGTAGGTTGCAGTCCTCTCGCACAGCAGCGAACTGGATGTTTACTTGATGAGACCCGGGAAGCAAGAGGGCTAGGGCCTGATCTGCTTACCCCTTTATAGCCTCTCCCAGAGTTCTCTCCTTGGAGCAGATGGCTTGATGGGAGGTGTAGTCCAGGTATAGTTCTGCAGATTAAGGATGTCTGTTCAGGAGACTACAGTTTCCACAATTCTCTCTGCTTGGCTCAGGAGTATGATGCATGTAATCCAAGCCCAGCACTTGAGGAACACAGAGACAGTCTAAGAAGGGAGAAGGTAAGTCTGCAGTGCCAGATAACTGTAGTCCGCTGTCAGGTACATCTGCCTTAGGTGAGCATCCATGTTTGGACCTATAAAGAGGAGAGAATGAACAGCTTTCAAAGGAAAAGCAATAAAGACTGGATGGGAAAAGGCATCCTGGTTGGTCAACTGTGCCCTGAGTGGGCTCAGCCAGGAAGAGTTGTCTAGGGTTGTGGAGGAGCTACATCAGACATTTTAGACGTGTCTTGATTGGCAAACTCCATTACATAAAAAATAGTTCTGTTTTCTGTTTTTAGATTGTTACTTGCAAAAACATAGGCATCATTTAACACATGACTAGCATATTTTGTCAAGCATACAATGCCAACCACCTCTGCTGGCTATTCTTAGATATATTATGCCTACTGAGTAATGGCCGATATAGTTCCTAAAATTACTGCATTTTGGTGCAGCTGCACAGCTAGGTGTCAGATTTGCCAATGAGTTCAAAAACTGCCTGGTATTTTGCTCCTGGCAATAATTTCAGCATGATAGATACGTTTTCACTAAAATACAAACTGTCAAAAGATCCAAAATACAATACTTGCTTAAAGGCACTATCTCTAAAAAACTTAAATTATATCTAAAGCCAAAACATTCTGCTTTTAGTTTTGTATAACCCCTTAGCGCCGACCGTACACACATATTTGGCCTCGGCTTGAAGGGGTTAAATCGGGGTAATGCCTGCTACTGCAGGCATCACCCCGGGACCATTTTTTAGAGTGGTCTGATTGACGTCCCACCCAGTGGTGTATTTAGGTTTTGTTCTGCCCTAGGCCTGACTAAACTTATGCACCCCCCCTAATTTAAATACGACCCACCCCTTGCTGCCAAGGCCACACCCCTTCCTGTTTAAGACCCACCCTATCATCTGTAAACTACACCCCTTCCTCTTTAGGCTCATTTGGCACCTTTAAGGGGGGAGGGGGGAACAGGTACCTGTTTTTGACAGGTACCCTTCCCCACTCCCTGGAGACTGCGCTGCCCCCTCTGAAGTTCGGCCCCCCTCCTCCTTCCTCCACTGGGGCATTCAGAAAGTGCAACGTGCTTCGCACATGTGCAGTAGTGAACCGTCTGGTTTCTCTTACCATGAATGATGGTGGAAAAACCCAAGAGCCAATCCGAAAATCGGCTGAGGTGTCGACATCGCGGGATCCCTGGACAGGTGTCCTAATATTAAAAGTCAGAAGCTACAGTATTTGTAGCTGCTGAGTTTTAATGTTTTCACGGGGTGGGAGTGAGACTCCTCTTTAATGAGTTTGCATTGATTTCAGCATTGATGGAGCACTTTATTGCAATATCATGATCTGCATATTAATGCACTTTCACTAAATGTGGACTGTTTAAAGGGTTTGCATTGATTTTAGCATGCATGAAGCACTTTACACATGCCAGTGGCGGCTGGTGCTCAAAATTTTTGGGGGGTGCAAACAAACTAAAAAAATTCAGAAAAAAAAGACATTAATTGCAGCCTCACTGTGCCCTATCAAACGCAGCCACTGTGCCCACCAAATGCAGCCACTGTGCCCATCAAACGCAGCCACTGTGCCCCATCAAACGCAGCCACTGTGCCCCATCAAACGCAACCACTGTGCCCCATCAAACGCAGCCATTGTGCCCCATCAATTGTAGCCACTGTGCCCTCAAACACTGTCACTGTGTCCCATCAATTGTAGCCATTGTGCCCTCAAACGCTGTCACTGTGCCCCATCAATTGTAGCCACTGTGCCATCAAACGCTGTCACTGTCCCCATCAAATGCCAACACTGTTCCCATAACACTGATATAATTTATTAAATGACTTTACCTGCTGTCTTGGGGGGTTCCCTTGTGCTTCTCTCTCTCCTCCTGACGTCACTGCCAGACCTCGCCCCAGTGCCGAGTAGAAGCAGTGTGGAGGAGGGTAGGCATAGCATAAGGCTTCACCTCCGCCAGTCACCGGCCGCTTATGGGGGCGTGAGTCACACGCCACCCCCTGAATGAGAAAAAGTCCCCCCACCCGATTCCCGGCTTCCGCCCCCCGCACACATGGCGCTGCTGTGTATGGGCGTGCTTGGCAGAGGGTGGAGGGGCGTGAGCTCTGCTAAGCACACCAATACACATGCCCCTCCACCCTCTGCCAAGCACGCCCATACACAGCAGCGCTGCTACAGCAAGGCGGCCGCCGTGGGCTGCATGTGTGTGGGGGGCGCCCGCGGGAGCCAGGAATCGGGTGGGGGGACTTTCCCTCATGCGGGGGCGGCTTTTTTTGCCACCCCCCGCAAAGTGCCGCCCTAGGCCTAGGCCTTGTCGGCCTAGGCCAAAACACAGCCCTGGTCCCACCTCCCGCCGCCTTCCACCGCTCTTCCCGGGCCTCCTGTCCCACTGGTAGACCCAATCCTTGATCCGACACTTTCGCTGGCTAGGCTGAGGCTGGAACGAAGCCGGAAACGGCTTTGTTCCAGTCTCCTATGTAAAAACACGGAAGCGACGTCCCAACATCACTTCTGGTTTACTCACCTGCCAATGGCGCAGATTTAAAAAAAACATTATAGTATTCAGAATCGCCGTTTTTGGCGATACTTTGAAGTGCATATGTAAACAGTGTTCAAATCACACATGTGAGGTATCACTACGATCGTTAGAGCAAAAGCAATAATTCTACCAAAAGACGTTCTCTGTAACTCTAATCTGGTAACCATTACATTTTTTTAAAGCGTCACCTATGGAGATTTTAGATACCATAGTTTGTCGCCATTCCAAGAGTGTGCGCAATTTCAAAGCATGACATGTTAGGTATCTATTTACTCATCTTCCACATTAAAAAAAAATTTGGGCTAATTTTACTTTTTCATTTTTTCTTAATTCATGAACGTGTATTTTTTCCCAAAAATTGCATTTGAAAGACCGCTGCGCATATACTGTGTGACATAAAATATTGCAACAATTGCCATTTTTTTCTCTAGGGTCTCTGTTTAAAAAATATATATGTTTGCTGGTTCTAAGTAATTTTCTAGCAAAAAATACGGATTTTAACCACTTGCCGACCAGCCGTTGTTGTTTGACAGCGGCAGGTTGGCTCCCCTGCGCAAATCGCCGTAGCTGTATGGCTGACGCTTTAAGGGGTATAGGGCACACACCCGCCGTGTGACGTAGGAGCTACTGCTCGTGCCCAGCGGCCGCGATGTCCGCCGGGCACCCGCGATCGCTCCTGACAGAGACAAAATGGAGGTCTGTGAATGTAAACAGACAGATCTCTGTTCTGTCAAGGTTGAGGAGACAGATCTGTTGTTCCTAATGCTTAGGAACAGCAATCGGTCTCCTCCTCCAGTCAGTCCTTTCCCCATACAGTTAGAAACACTCCCTAGGGAACACATTTAACCCCTTGATTACCCCCTAGTGTTAACCTCTTCCCTGCCAGTGACATTTATACAGTAATCAGTGCATTTTTATAGCAAAATAAAATGATAAAAATGCCATAAATCTATCCCCTATTTTGTAGACGCTATAACTTTTGCGCAAACCAATCAATATTCGCTTATTGCGATTTTTTTTTACCAAAAAAGTGTAGAAGAATACGTATCGGCCTGAACTGATGAAGACATTTTTATTTTATTTTTTGGGGGGGGGGATATTTATTATAGCAGAAAGTAAAAAAATTGTGTTTTTTTTTTTTTTTCAAAATTTACGCTCTTTTTTTGTTTATAGCGCAAAAAGTAAAAACCTCAGAGGTTAACAAATACCACCAAAAGAAAGCTCTATTTGTGGGAAAAAAAGGACCTCAATTTTGTTTAGGTACAACGTCGCCCGACCGCGCAATTGCCAGTTAAAGCGACGCAGTGCTGTAACACAAAAAATGGCCTAGTCACAAAGTGGGTAAATCCTTCTGGGGCTGAAGTGGTTAACTTGTAAGCAACAAATGTCAGAAATAGGCTTAATCCCCATACACACTATCAGATTATCTGCTGATTTTTGTCTTCAGATTTACCAAAACCATGTAGTGCAAGGGCCTGCCTGATTGCACACAAATTGAAACTCCTAAGGTTTGACCTCATATTATATGGTTTTGGTAAATCTGAAGGAAAAAATCAGCAGAAAATCCGATAGTGTGTATAGGGCTTCAGGCATGAAATGGATAAGGTAGGGAATGCAGTCTGTATCCCATTGGGAAGATTGGGCTTCACTTTTCATCCTGCTCACAGGAGCTGGGAGAAGGAAGAAGGGCTGCAGCAGACACACAGCGCTGGATCGAGTTCAAGCTTAGGTGAGTGTTTAGGGGGGCTGGTGCTGTGCTACTGTTAAAAGTTTTTTTTTACCTTAATGCAGATAATGCATTAAGGTAAAAACCTTTTACCTTTACAATTACTTTAAACCACTTGAAGACCAGGCACTTTCTAGCACTTTTTGTTTACATGTGAAAACCATTTTCTTATGCTATAAAATTAGTTAGAACCCCCATACATAATTTGTTTTTTTAAAGCAGAGACCCTAGAGAATAAATTGGTGGGTTTTGCAATTATTTATGTCACACGGTATTTGCGCAGCGTTTTTTCAACCGCAATTTTTGTGAGAAAGTACACTTTTTACAATTTTAATTAAAAAAAACACAATACATAACCCATTTTTTTGTAAAATATAAAAGATGATGTAACGCCGAGTAAATAGATACCCAACATGTCATGCTTTAAAACTGCGCACACCTACACAACGGTGACAAACAATGTTAAATTTACTATCCATAGATGACGCTTTAAAAGCTTTTACAGGTTATCACTTTAGATGTACAGAGGAAGTCTAGTGCTAGAATTACTGCCCATGATCCAATGTTCGCGGTGATACCTCACATGTTAGGGACAATTGCGATTTGTGTGCGTGGGGGACCGATGCACGCGTTCGCCTTTACGCACTACCACAGGGGGACAGGGACACTTTCAACTTTTATTATTATTATTATTATTAATAGTTAATTTATTTATTTTTATGTTGACACTGTTGCATTAAATGTTTTTTTTTTCTTTGTTTTTTTTAGCACTGTTCTTGCTGTCACAAGGAACGTAAACATCCTTGTGACAGCAATAGGCATTTACTCTTTATGGAGTACTTTATTTATGGAGTACTTTCTTTATGGAGTAATTTCTTCGTACTTGAAAACATTCAAAACGCCAAGTTCAGCCTTTTGATTTTTTTAAATGGCGCTATTTAAATGCCGGTAAACCGGAAGTGGTGTCATGTCATCATTTCCGGGTTACCTTAGCGGAGACCCAATCGAAGCTGATCCCGAGTTTTTTGGGATCAACGACTAGCCACCAGACAGCCGAAACGTGGGACGGGAGAGCTGAAACGAACCACGGAAGGCGGAGTAAGAGGGGGGACATACCCTCCTGCTGCTTTTAATAACGACTGAGTGGCCGACCGCTGGCTCTAAAAAACAGTACCGGTAGAACCACTTGAAGTCAGATGACGTACCAGATACATGACGTGGTGGCAAGTGGTTAAAGTGGTTGTAAATCCTTACATATACCCAATGAAGTAACTGATCTTAGGTGATACACAGAGATGAAACAAATCCTCCTACATTAGTTGTACCTGTTTATCTACATTCCTCTCTTCTATACATATGTTCAAAGTGCTGAATTTTAAAGTTGTCTAAAAGTCAGAAAAATGGGGCAGAAAGCTGAGATTACACTCTGCAGAGCTCAGTGAGGAGAGCTCTGAGAGCTGATTGGAGGGAAGGGACACACCCCTTCACACAGCTCATAGGAACACAGTTGAAGCTGTCAATCTGCTGGAGGTCCCTCCCCTGTCTCCATTTTTCTCTTGGTGTCAGGAAAACTTGTCAGCAGAGATTCGTGCTGATAGCAGAGGTACGAAGCAGCAGACAGAAATTACACTTATGCTTTTCACACACGACCGGACTTTCGACAGACTGAATCACGTCGGACTTTTCAACGGACTTTCGACGGACTTCCGTTGAATCAGACTTGTCTACACACAGTCACACCAAAGTCTGACAGATTCGACCGTGATGACGTACGACCGGACTAGAATAATGAAGTTCACAGCCAGTAGCCAATAGTTGCCCTAGCGTCGGTTTTCGTCCGTCGGACTAGCATACAGACAAACGGATTTTTCGACTGGTATTTGATCACTTCTGCAGTTTTTGCGCTATAAACAAAAAAAATACTGACTTTCTGCTGTAATAAATGTCCCCAAAAAACATATAAAAAACAAATCTCTTCCTCAGTTTAGGCCGATACGTATTCTTCTACATATTTTTGGTAAAAAAAAATCGCAATAAGTGTATAGTGATTGGTTTGCGCGAAAGTTATCACCTCTACAAAATAGGGGATAGATTTATGGCATTTTTATTATTAATGGCGGTGATCTGCGATTCCATCGGAAAGATTTGAAACATGTTTTAAATCTAAAGCCCGTCACATTTTCGACAGAAAAAGTCTGCTGCAGGTCCGATGAAGCCCACACACAGTCAAATTGTCCAATGGATTCATTCCGTCGGACAAGTTTGGTCGAAAAGTCCAGCCGTGTGTACACGGCATTAGTGCTCTTAGTAAAGACAAGCACACACTATGGAGGGAAATGCTTTGTTCATATTTCATGTCTGAGGTTTACAATCACTTTAAGATACTTTAAGACAACCAGTAGGGAATAGGCATTTGGAAGAACATCACACTATTTGTAATAATAGTGAAACACTGTATCTCAGGAATGATTTGCTTTTTTCATTATTTACTTCTCTTCCTGTTGAAGCAGAAATGTCACCTGCCTGCTGCGTGAGCTCTGAGCTGCTAACACTGTCTGGGCAGATGAAGAATGGTAAACTGTCTATTGACAAAGCCTTTAATTTTTTTTTTTTTTAATTTAATCCCAATATCAACTTTGTTGTGTGACAATTTTAAGTGTCTGTTAATAACACTGTGCTCAATCAGGAAATAGCACAGCCTTACAGCCTGACACTTCCACTATGACAAGGAGAGAATCCAAAGGAATAATCAAAACTCACACAATCTCTGAGAAATATTGCTGCACTGTTATAATAAATCAAGAATGAAAATCCAGGTTGTAATAATTTAATATTGACTGGAAATTCCCAAAACTGATGCTATATATTGGATGTGTGCTGGCAGCGTTTTAAAATTATTTTTAATAAATATAACATAAATATTTTAGGAAATTGCAAGTTTTCAATAGTTTAGACAACAGGTCGGAAAATTATAATATACAGTAAAACTATGGTTTGAGAGCGTTTTGCAAGACAAGCTACATTTTTAATAAATTTTTACTTGATTAACAAGCAATGTCTTGCTGTACAAGTAGTGTCATGTCACAACTGAGTATAAAAGAGAAGAGAGGCGCCTCTAAGTGTAGCCATATGGTTACATTTAACCACTTCAGCCCTAGAAGATTTTACTCCCCTCCTGACCAGAGCACTTTTTACAATTTGGCACTGCGTCACTTTAACTGACAATTGTGCGGTAGTGCGACACTGTACCCAAACAAAATTTGTCTACTTTTTTCCCCACAAATAGAGATTTCTTTTGGTGGTATTTGATCACTTCTGCAGTTTTTGCGCTATAAACAAAAAAAATACTGACTTTCTGCTGTAATAAATGTCCCCAAAAAACATATAAAAAAACAAATCTCTTCCTCAGTTTAGGCCGATACGTATTCTTCTACATATTTTTGGTAAAAAAAAAATTGCAATAAGTGTATAGTGATTGGTTTGCGCAAAAGTTATCACCTCTACAAAATAGGGGATAGATTTATGGCATTTTTATTATTAATGGCGGTGATCTGCAATTTTTATCTAGACTGCGACTTTGCAGCAGACAGATCGGACACTTATGACACTATTTTGGGACCATTGACATACAGCGGTCAGAGCTAAAAATAGCCACTGATTACTGTATAAATATCACTGGCAGGGAAAGGGTTAAACACTAGGGGGCGATCAAGGGGTTAAGTTTGTTCCCTCAGTTTGTTCTAACTGTAGAGGGGATGGGCTACCACTGACATGACAGAGATCCCTGTTCCCGAGGACAGGGGACTGAAGATCTCTGTCATGTTACTAGGCAGAACAGGGATTGCCTTGTTTACGTAGGCAGTTCCCTGTTCTACCTCTCCTCACTGTGATCGCGCCTCCACTATCCTGCTTTTGCGGACTGACGTACAGGTACGTCAGTTTGCGTAGGAGTGCCATTCTTCCAACGTATATCGGCGTGAGCCGGTCAGCAAGTGGTTAATGAAGGTACAACATTTAGCAACTCACATGGTTGATGATTAAAACAGGCACATCTAAGTATGCAGACATCCGGGGTAAACATAGACCATCCTCCTTCATTAAATATAACCATATTGCTACACTTAAAGGCGCCTCCTTCTGTTTTATACTCTGTAGTTCCTGCTGGATTTTGCTTCTAATCCCCTTGTGGAGGCTTCCATTAGGACATTTTATGGTTACACAACTTATCACACTGCTAGAATCTTTTTATATGGACCATAAACTGAAAGACTTATAACTTATATAAACTTATAAACTTATACTTAAATAAATGGTTGTGGAATTAATCATCTGAGTTTCCATGATTTCTTATGGGGAAATTTGCTTTGATATACAAGTGCTTTGGATTACAAGCATGTTTCTGGAACAAATTGTGCTCACAATCCAAGGTTTTACTGTACCTGCATAATTATATTATGAAATCTTCTACCTAACCAGCAGATGGAGATGTAGTCCCTACTGAATATGTGAGGAATTGTATCACTCTCAGCTGTGCTGAAACCAATCTGTTTTCTAAGTCATTACAGCAGTACGCAATGGGGTTGCTGGAGAATTCAAAATCTGGTAGCCAATCAGCTTCTAACTTCAGCTTGTTCAATTCGATTTTGACATATTAACCCGGAAGCTGATTGGTTTCTTTGCAGAGCTGCAACAGATTTTGTGTTCCCAGTTTTAGTAAATCAGCCCCACTGACTGCATTTGGGGCTGCAAACCCACACCTACACACCTCTCAATTTCCGATGAGCGACTGTGTCCATGCAGCAGCTGTGTTCCCATACACTTTTGTACATGGGCTGCCTCCATGCAGCACCTAGTGGCTCAAGTCGCATAAACACACAGCCCATTCATGGACTGCGGGCCTCAGTGCCCATGTGAATAAGGCCTTATGCTGTATACACACAAGCGGACTTTCCAACCGGACTGGTCCGACGGAACAAATCCGTCAGACAATCCGACCGTGTGTGGGCTTCATCGGACCTTCAGCGGACTTTTTCTGTCGAAAATCAGACGGACTTTAAATTTGGAACATGTTTCAAATCTTTCCGACGGACTCAAGTCCGGTCGAAAAATATGTTTGTCTGTATGCTAGTCCGACGGACAAAAAAGGACACAACGGTAGCTATTGGCTACTGGCTATCAACTTCCTTATTCTAGTCTGGTCGTACGTCATCACGTTCAAACAACCGGACTTTCGAATGGACTTTAGGACTTTTGAGCGGACTTTAGTCCGTTCGTGTGTGTGTGCAAGTCCGGTCATTCACAAGTCCGTCGTAACTTTGTCAAAAGTCCGTCGGAAGGACCGTCGGACGTTTGATGTTCAAAAGTCAGCCTGTGTGTACACGGCATTAGTATTCTTTGTATTTGTATTTTTTACCTCTGGTCATTATTTGTGTACTGTGGTTTTACATTTTTTATTGTATTTTTATTGTACATTTTTTGCTGTCTTTTTATTTATGTGAAAAAAAACATAAAATTAGAAGAATGAGAAACAGTTTTCCTGGCACAAGTGAGCCTCCCTAACTAGTAAGAGCCATTTAAAGCCTACTGCACCCTTAAAAACAACCAATAACCACATTAAAGTGGTTCTAAGTTGAAACCATTTTTTACTTTAAAGGAGAAGTACAGCCTTGTTTGGCTGTACTTCGCCTGTGGATCACCGGAGTTCACATCGTGTTGCACTCCTGTGACCCGTTTTCAGCAGACAGTAGGCTGAAGCCCGCTATCGGCTGATGTCACAGAGCCGGTCCAGGCTTGGGAAAGATCGCAACCATATGGTCAGGACCTGCCCACATGCCTGGACCAGCACCTGGCTCAGCCTCTCAGCAAGCCGCTCCCGGCCCCCCACAGCCCAGTGCTGACAGACACCAGCTCTCTGCTCAGGGAGCACTGAGAACCGAGCGATCGGCGGTCTTTGATCACTCACAGCCTTAGAGACAGCGGGGGACAGATGCAGCATCTACCTAGGTAAGTATGATTAAAGTATAGTTAAAAAAAAAATCCCATACTCCTCTTTTAATGCATTTCCTGCATTAAGGTAAAAAACGCCCCTCCACCTGTCCTAGCCTCCCTTGCTCCTAAACACTTACCATAGTCTTATATTGATCCAGCTCTGTGCCTGGCTGCAGCTCTTTTCTCCTCTCTTCTTGGTCTTACAGGCTTAATGGAAAGCAGCAGGAACCACAAGCTCCTGTTGTTGTCAGTCAAATCCTGTGAGGATGGAGTGGGGTCGTGGCCGAACCGTGCTCTGTGTGTGTGTCTATGGATGCACATAGCCAGCTCGGGAGCACACCCGCACTGCTATGGGGCATTTGGAAGAGAGGAGGAGCGGACAGCTCCATCAGTGGACCATCAAAGAATGGGTAAAGAACTGCTCTGTGCAATATTATTGCAAAGAGCGTGTAAGTATAATATTTCTTAAAATTAAAAAATAAGCCATCCATCTCTCTCTCTCTCTCTCTCTCTCTCTCTCTCTCTCTCTCTCTCTCTCTCTCTCTTCCTCTCTCTATATATATACATTTCATATATAGAGAGAGAAAGAAAAAGAGAGAGAAAACATGAGTTTAAAAGCACAAAATGCACAGCATATTTATTCCTGAGCGTAATATAAATTATATTTCCCTGTGTTTATGGGTAGCATGTGCCAGCCAATGCGGTCTGCTATATACTAAAACATGAACCACACTCGACATTCACATATACAGCTGATTGCTATCTCATTCATCTCAAAAGTTTAAAAAAAAATTATTGAGCAGGCTTTGCACAAAGTCAATGAAGAACAGTATCCCTGCCGTGGAGGCAGCAGTTAAGATACAAAAGGCAGTGAAATTGTTCACAGTGTTCTCCATGTTTTTGACAGCTAATTAAACCCTTTAGTCTTAGCTGAACATCTTAAAAGGAAGCCACAGCATTGCAAAGTGCAGCTCAGTATAAGTTTTAAAATGTGAAGCGGCGGAGAGTGATGGTGCTATTATTAAAGTTGCTTGATTGAAAATAAAATGATTATTATTACTTCTCATAAATGCAGAGTACACTTGCAAATCTTCATAATAGTGCCGGAACATGCCAGACAAGTCAGGATGCACTAAAGGAAAAAAAAAAAATCTGTGACTGCATAATACGCCAGCCCTGTCAGGTATATGAGAGTGTGACAATGAAGACTGTAAATATTTACTGTGTCAAGATTTAACTGTATTAAAAGCTTTAAAGTGTAACTCCACTTTGATAAAGCAAAAAACATTTTCCTCTGGGTGATCATGTACATTGCATAGATTTTAAGAAATGTTGTAGCAAATTCCTACCTTTTTCTGTTCTGAAGTGTCTGCATTTCTTTAGAAGCATGTCACCAAATCTAAAATTCCTATTGCTGGGGATGCCAAAAACCTGACTTGTATCTTATTGCAAACTTCTGAGAAAATCAGTGAGTCAATCACACAAGCAGGAAATGACATCTCTGGGGGAATTCCAGGTTGCCATATTGACAGGTGGTGCTCAACTGCAGCAGCCCCGCAGCTGGAGAGGAAGTCAGGAGGAACCTGGTTCCTCTGTGGTTTTGTCAGGGCCTGGACTTGAACCTGGGACATAAGCTGTGTCAGGCAATGATTCTTCTCGCTGAGCTACCTGAGATGCTGAACATCACCCTGCCTGATCCATAGGACAACCCTGACTTGTGCCTGGACTTCTGCTCAACCTTGAACTCTTTGCTCCTCCCATGAACTTTCTGATATAAGACATGTCTCTGCAC
The DNA here is from genome assembly GCF_042186555.1 of Aquarana catesbeiana. Taxonomy (NCBI): domain Eukaryota; kingdom Metazoa; phylum Chordata; class Amphibia; order Anura; family Ranidae; genus Aquarana; species Aquarana catesbeiana. Next base: position 72,950,731 of record NC_133325.1, on the reverse strand, counting down.
TTCCTGTTTTCCAGATTATTATGCTCTCTTCAGCCAGTATCTTGCTCTTGTCTTCTGTCTGCTGTGGTTCATATTTTGCTACAACTCATTGTCGACCCTTGGCATGTTCCTCAACTACGTTTCTGCCCGATCCCAACCTGCAATTACTCTACTTGTTTATAGACTATGCTTCTGTTTGATCCTTACCTGCTTATTCGCTACTGGACCCCAGCTTGCTCACCTCCTGGTGGGGCGTTACTGAGGACCGCAAACTGATTCTAACACGCAACAAAATCCATCTCAACCATCAGGAGCTCTGGTGAACACCGGTTAGCACAGACTCTGAACCTCAGGTGAGCCTGCATTATCCGCCAGGGTGATTACCTGTGTACCTATCCTGCTGGTCGGTGGTAGTCCCACAACTGCTATAGCAACTGGTCTTTGAGCCTAACCCCTGATCGTGACAGAATAATCTGTCCCAAAACATGGAGACTGCTATAGCAAATGCTGTGGCTCCTTTCAGGAAGAAAATTGCAGAGGTGCAGGAGTTTAGTGTTACCTACTAAGAAAAATTTGCCAGACTGGAAAGTGTGCTGAAAGGACAACAGGAGGAAATCTGTGCTCTGCAGAAACAATTGCTGAACCTACATTCCCGAGATGACACCAAGGCACATACCTCACCCACCCAAGTTCAATGTAGACCGTTTCCTTAACCAGTGTTGCCTATATTTCCAAATGCGGCCCGCTGCATTCACTTCTGAAAAACAGAAGGTAATGTTTGTTATTAACCTCCTGACTGGAGAAGCTCTAGCTTGGGCCTTCCCTTATATAGAACAAGACAGTGCCACTCTGAATAATTTACAGACTTTTGTGACCACGATGAACCAGGTTTTTGATAATCCTGAAGCAAAGTTGCACAGTTTGCAGCAGGGTAAATGCTCTGTACATAGCTGAATTCAGATGTTGGATCGCAGATACCACTTGGAACCCTGCAGCGCAAAAATTCAGTTCCATCAAGGGCTTTCTGAACAGGTAAAAAATTGCTAGAGTAGAGACTCCTAATGATCTCAAGGCCTTTGTCCAACTATGTATCCGAATTGACCAGAGACTTACAGAAAGGAGGAATGAGGCAGAAGAGACTGGGAATGTTTGTAAGTAATGGTAGCATGCGTTTTTCTGCTAGTCAATTTGTTCAGAAGGATCCAAGAGTTTCTCCAGATTCTGACATTCCTGAACCTATGCAGGTTAATGCTATTAAGAGATCCATTTCTACTCAGGAGAAAGAGAGAAGACGTTCAGAGAACTTATGTCCTCCAGTAATAATATTTAAACAATAAATAAATCTGCCCCTATCGATATGGGCTATCTTCAGGACCTGTTACCCATAAAACAGTTCCTCTGGTACTCTATTTTGTAGTCTGGGCAGTCGGGGAGGCTCCACACTGCTATCTTTTCCCTCTTAAATTCGGATATGTAAATACCACATATGTGAGACTTTTTCACAGCCTAACCGCATAGAGAGACCCAAAATCCAAGAAGCACCTTCAGGCTTTCTATGGGCATACAGTAGACTATGCATCTAATTTCCTGACTGCCTATCACATTTTGGATGCACTGAAGCAGCAGGACAGTGGAAACACCCAAAAAAGTACCACATTTTGGAGAGTAAACACCCTAAGGTATTTTTTAAGAGGCAAGGTGAGTCTTTTGAAGTCGTAATTTCTTGCCACAAGTTTTGAAAATTAAAAATGTTCTTTTACACAAAGTTGTCAATTTTATAAGATCTTTTTCACACGCAGCATAGGCATACTTAAAATTTCACCCCAAAACACATTCTGCTACCCTTCCCTAGTATGGGTATACCAGATATGTGAGCCTTTTTCAATGTTTGGACTGATTATGTACCAGAAATTATATCTTGTGTATCACAAAAATCAACCAACACTGCATAGAAATCAATATACTGTAACGGTCAGCAATGTACTAGTAGTGGTCAGGGGGGAATACAGCTTAGTGTAGCTGTACACACGCACACCCACTGCATGCCGGGCAGGGAGGGCGTGAGAGGGTCTGGCGGACTCGATGTCCTCCGGCCACCCACGATCACTCCACAGAGAGGCAGAACAGAGATCTGCATATGTAAAAAAGGCAGATTCCCGTTCTGAAGGGGGACAACATAGAGATCTGCTGTTCCTAGTGATCATTATCAGCGATCTCTGTGTTGTCCCAGTGAACTCAACCCCCACACAGTTAGAACACACCCAGGGAACACAGTTAACCCTTTGATCACCCCTAATGTTAACCCCTTTCATGCCAGTGTCATTTATACATTGGTCGGTGCATTTTTTTAGCACTGATCACTGTATTGGTATCACAGGTCCCCAAAAAGTGTCACTTAGGGTCAGATTTGTCCGCCGTAATGTCGCAGTCCTGCTAAAAATTGCAGATTGCCGCCAATACCAGTGAAAACAATAAAAAAATTAAAAGTCCCTAAATCTATCCCCTATTTTGTAGACACTATAACTTTTGTGCAAGCCAATCAATATACGCTTATTGGGATTTTTTTTACTAAAAATATGTAGAAGAATATATATTGACGTAAACTGATGAATAAATTTGTTTTTTTACTTTTTTTTTTTTTTGGATATGTATTATAGCAGAAAGTAAAAAAAAAAAAAAAATTTCAAAATTGTCGCTTTTTTTTGTTTATAGCGCAAAAAATAAAAAAATGCAGAGGTGATCAAATACTACCAAAAGAAAGCTCTATTTGTGGGAAAAAATTGTCAGTTAAAGCGACGCAGTGCCGTATCGCAAAAAATGGCTTGGTCACTAAGGGAGTAAATCCTTTCGGGGGTGAGGTGGTTAAACCCTCCAGTATCATCCCAACTATAGAAGTTAAACTAACAGGTCTATAGTTACTTGGTAAAGACTTTGATCTCTTTTTAAATATAGGCACCACATTGGCCTTACGCCAATCCACTGGTACTATTCCAGTCATTAAAGAGTCCTTAAAAATGAGAAACAATGGCTTTGAAATGACAGAGCTCAATTCTTTTAGGATTCGTGGTTGTATGCCATCTGGTCCAGGTGCTTTATCCACATTTATTCTGTATAAATATTTCTGGACCATATATAGTTTGAGCCACTGTGGATCATTTAAGGCTGTGTCACTACCATCCCCATTATGGACATGAACTCTCCTGTGCTCCTTTGTATACACAGAGCTGAAGAAGGTATTTCATAAATTTTCCGTCACTTTGCCCCCAGTCACCCACTCTAGATTATTTTGTAAAGGGCCTACATGCTCAGACCTGACCTTTTTACTATTAATATATTTGAAGAATTGTTTGGGGTTTGTCCTGCTATCTTTTGCAATCTGTCGTTCCTTCTGAATATTTGCTGCCTTGATTTCCATTTGACATTTTATGTTATATTCTTTGTAACATTTAAACAATTATAGTGTTCCTTCATTTTTATATTTTTTAAAAGCTCTTTTCTTATTATATATAACTGTCTAACTTTGGCCACGAGCCACATAGGTTTTATTATTAGCCTTTTAAACTTGTTGCCCATGCGAATATACTTTGCAGTGTGTTCACATACAGTCACTTTGAAGAATTCCCATTCCTGTTCTGTGTTCATCAATGCCAATATTCCCTCCTAGTCTTGGAGAGCAGCCCTCATCCTTGGAAAATTTGCTCTCTTAAAGCTAAGTGTTTTCATATTTCCAGTATGTGCTTGTAGCTTACAGCTAACATTAAATGAAATCATGTTATGGTCACTGCTACCCAGATGTTCTTTTATATGAACATTAGTAATAAGCTCTGCATGGTTTGAGATTGTCAGGTCCAGCAGAGCATCATTCCTAATCGGGACCTCAATAAACTGGACCATAAAATTGTCCTGTAATAGGTTTATACATTTTTGCCCTTTAACTGTCCCAGCAGTGCCATTACTCCAGTCAATCTCCGGGTAGGTAAAATCCCCCATTATTATCACTGTCCCAGCCCTTGCAGCCATTTCTATCTGTGCGAGGAGCTGAGTCCCCACCTCCTCATTAACATTGGGTGGCCTATAACAAACTCCAGTGATAACCTATGTAGTATGCACGTCTATATGCAGTCCCACTCATAATGCTTCAGCCTCATCACACTCTCCATCAATTAGGTCCTCATTCACACTCGTTTTGAGATCACTTCTCAGATAGAGACAGACACCACCACCCCTCCGTTTTACCCTGTCTTTCTGAGAGAGAGCATAGCCAGGAAGATTAATAGCCCAGTCATGTGAAGAATGAAGCCAAGATTTAGCAATACAAATTAAATCATAGTTCTTTTTATGCAACAAAGCTTCCAACTCACCTATTTTGCTTGGCAGACTTCTGGCATTGGTGAACAAACACTTTATGTCGTTGTCACATTTTGCACACGTATTTTGCTTATTTTTTATTTTAGTACAAATAATACAATTTCCAATGGTTGTTTGTAACATAGGAACCTTCTTATCATCTTCCATAGCTCTCCCCCATCTTTTGCCATTGATACGCCCCGTGTGAAAGAGGCCTTATAGTGACACTGGGACTGGTGAGACAGTGTTCAGGGACACTGTGACTGGTTGCACAGATGCGCTAAGTATGTAAGGGCTCAATTACACTTGTGGTGGGGGGTAAAGCCCTGTGGTTGACCACATTTTTACCTCCAACGCTCCCACTTTAGCTGTGTTTACATTGCAATCACAGTGATTGGCCACAGCGATCATATGGTACAGAGGCAATCACAGTGGCCCTGTACCCCAATCTGTGATTCACTGTGTCTGGTGGACACGGCGATCGCAGACAGTGCTGGTGAGCGCTGGTACATGTCTCCAGTGGACATGTACCAGCCCAGCTACCTATTTACTTTAAAGTAAATAAATGCTTTCAAACTAACCTTGAAAAAGGCCAGATAAAAAAATTACAAAATGTGTCTTCAGTGCTGGGGTTTGTAAACTTCCACCCAGATTCACCGAAACTCCTGCAAACTAAGCGTTGCCTGGTTCACTCATCCCTATTCAGTATAGCTTCCCAGTTCATGTATAGTTCCCCATGTGTTATCTTTAAAAACTCTGCAAGTATAGAACAATACCTATTTATCTTTCTTAAATCCAATGTGCACCTAACTTCCTTCACAGTGTCTTTTCTCCACTGAAATGCCAGCTATCATTGTCAGTCCTGCCTGCTGGACTACAGAACACCCCCTACACTTTTTGTATCTACTGTAATGCTGTTGCCATGACCCCTTAGAGCCTGTCTATTTTCAAAGACTTTTAGGAGATGTGGTTCTGGGTGTGTGCCTATGTCAATAGGAGCAGGCCTATCAGCAGTTGCTCTTGCAAGAATTTTACAAGCTAGTTGATGATGTCACAGGACATAATAAAAGCTGTTTTTTGCTACAAGAACAAGGTTAAAGAAAAAATAATTCTGGTACGTGATCTAAAGGGGGAGAGGGAGGTTTGGGGGTAAATATGGGTAATGCCTGGGCCTATACCTACAACTTTAGTTATAAAATTCACTTAATCATGGGCACACTAAGTAACATTTTGGATCAGGCTAACAGTGGAAATTCTGCATTGACAACCTAAACGAGAGAAAAGGAGTAAATCAGAAGTGATTACAATATAATTCTCTCTATAGTCACTCCTATGTGCCGCTGTATTAATGTGTTGCACAGCAGTGTTTTTCCAGTGGATGTTATATGAGGGTGATTGCCATTTAAGCCTCTGCTGAGCTGGGTAAACACTCTGCAATATTCAATTAGAATTCTATAAGAAAAGCTTCACATAAGAAATCACAATAACATTGCCTTTACTCTAATCTTAGTAACACAGTCTTCGTTAAAACTGAATATTGACAGTTGAGCAGTAAAAAAGTCAATTAAAATGTTAATTTTTAAGTTCAATCTAAACAATAAAATTTAATGAATTGCCGGTGCAGTTTCAAACATGCTATTGACCATTTTGCTGGATCAATGAATCGATTTAACTCTAATTCTTTCACAAAAGTAAACACATTTATTTAACTTAGGTTCTCTCCGATCACCTGCTGAACCAAATATAACCATGGACACATTAAATATTTTTTACGCTTGAAATGAGCAGAAATGTATTACAGATACGATGAGGCTCTAAATGCAGGATACAACTAAAATGTGCTGTAATGTGCATAGGGGAGATGACTATTGATTTTAAACAAAAGAGCGCAAGAATCAATGGGAATCAATAATATTTCCTAAGTGGAGATGGAAAATCTAATGTTTGTTGTATATATTTGCGTTGGTTTGCTTATGTATAGAGTTTTAAATGTCTTGCATAGGGCTTTGTTTTATGGTGGCAATGTGGAGTTAAAGTATAGTTTACTGGCAGTAAGCACACATTTTTAACCTATTACTGGAGTATTTGTACTAATGTTATTTTTTATAGGACTTTCACAATTTTACAAGCTTCCACTTCCAGATGTTTATTATTGTATCAAAGTGAACCTATCCCTCAGGGACAAAATTAAAGTACGGGCACACAAAAAAAAAAGTGGATAAGCATTCACTTCTCCAGTGGTGAGAAAGGCAAATCTTTGTTTTGTCCATGAGCTCCAGGTGCTGTTTTCTATTAGACACTTCTTCTTGTGTCCAATAGTGTGTCCCCCTCTTGGTGCAGTGGTTCCATCTGCTGGCCAGATGGAGGGAGGAACCACAAAGGCCAGCAGGGGGCATGTTATCAGACACACTCTAAAATGTTGGATAGCGGTAGTATCGTTATTGAAAAAATAGGAAGATTTGCCATTTCATGGTAGTGTCCAGAGTAGTGTTCAGAGCTGTTGGAAAAAGGAAGATTTGCCATTTCACTGGTGAGAAAGGAAGATATTTATCTGCTTCTGTCACTAAGAGTACAGGGCAAAAAAACACGTTCTGTCCCTTTACAAGAGAAGTATGGCCAAACCTTTTTTTTGGCTATGCTTCTTTTTTAGATCACAAGAGTACATTTCCGTTTGTGATCCAAGGTCAGTTGATAATGAGTTATTGCCAGCTACACTATACTGTATTGTAAAAAGTATTGCGACACCTGCCTTTACACGCACTTGAACTTTACTGACATCCCAGTCTTTCAATGTTGCCAACCGCCCGTGGGTTTACGGGCAGCCGTAAATTTAAGCCCTTTTTCGGGCTGCCCGTTAAAGTCCGTTACGGGCACCGGTGCACGTAAAAAATATGGCCGTGAGCTAACCATGCAACTGCGCATGCGCCGTTCCGAAGCTGGCCGGGCTCGGCAAAGCTCATATGCTCTCGGCTGGGCAATGTAATTGTGCAGAGAAAAAGAGAAAGGGCGCACCAGCCTTGTGCATTATCCTTTGGATGCGAATTTTATTAAAAACATGATAAAAAGAAATTACTTACAAACAGTTGTAGAAGATCTCATACTATAACCAAACTTCAATTGACAGCACGCAATCTAAGAGCAGCAGAGCCCATCAGAGGTCACAGAGAAACTCACAGCGTTCACTGCCATCTGACGCATTTCGAGGGGAACATCCTCTCTTCCTCAGAGCACAGCTCTGTGCTCTGAGGAAGAGGGGATGTTCCCCTAGAAACACGTTAGCTAGCAGTGACCGCTGTGAGTTCCTCTGTGACCTCTGATGGGCTCCGCTGATCTTAGATTGCGTGCTGTCAATTGAAGTTTGGTTATAGTATGAGATCTTCTACAACTGTTTGTAAGTAATTTCTTTTTATCATGTTTTTAATAAAATTCACATCCAAAGGATAATGCACAAGGCTGGTGCGCCCTTTCTCTTTTTCTCGCTGTTTGTTAGGATTCCCCTTCCTTGAGGGCAGCAAGGCCTGAGGCTTTACACTACTTGTCTGGTACCCACTTGTGCGCAGGAGCATTTTTTTTCTTTGTCAAAGATGTAATTGCGTCGCCTGGCGCCATTTTTTAAAAGATCGAGAGTCTAGACCACGGCGGCCGGCAACTGTGCAGTGTGCACTCTTTATAGGCGAAGCCGTGGACGAGCCAAGCAGCCGGTCACGGTGACGGGTGAGGACACTGAGGAGGAGGAGGAGAGTGAAGCTGGGGGATATCCATAGTAAATAGGGGGCAGAGATAGAGAGTGGAGGATGTTACTGGGAGCCCCAGGAGGCAGAATCCATGCCGATGCCATGCAGGGGACAGAGACTGATGTGCTCTGTCCACCATCCATCATATTACTTCTCCAGTCCACATCATCAGTGTGCTGTGTCCTCCTGTGTACCTTTCACCTCTCCACAGGTCAGGGCAGCACAGTGCTGCCCTGACCTGTGGAGAGGTAAAAAGGGCACAGGAGGAGGACACAGCACACTGATGATATGGAGAAGTAATATGATGGTGGACAGAGAAGAAAGCTACTGTGAGGGGGTGAGGAGGACACTATCATGTCTGCAGCCTCTGTCCACCTCCTGTAGTATGTCCGCAGCCTCTGTCTACCTCCTGCAGTATGTCCGCAGTCTCTGTCCACCTCCTGTAGTATGTCCGAAGCCTCTGTCCAACTCTTGTAGTATGTCCGCAGCTTCTGTCCACCTCCTGTAGTATGTCCGCAGCCTCTGTCCACCTTCTGTAGTATGTCCACAGCCTCTGTCCACCTTCTGTAGTACGTCCTTAGCCTCTGTCCACCTTCTGTAGTATGTCCGCAGCCTCTGTCCACCTTCTGTAGTATGTCCGCAGCCTCTGTCCACCTTCTGTATCATGTCCACAGCCTCTGACCATCTCCTGTTTTTTATCATGGGGGTTACGGGAAGAGACAGACTGTGTGGACTGTGGAGAGAAGACTATAGAATAAAATCGGAGCCATCTGACTGAGCCCTGCACAGTGCACCTGAGAGGATGTCAGTGACAGCGCTGCCAGGCCAGTCTGAGGGGGGTCACTAATGTACGGGGGGGGATACAATAATGTAAGGGGGCACTGATATAAAGATTCCCCCCTATATTAGTAACCCCCCCCCCCCTTACACCCTTACTCTGCAGAAGGTGGTGTCTGGTTACCATCCTGCAAACTCTAAAGTAAGGGAGAACTCTGTGCTGGCTGGGTGATAGTATCCTGACCTTCATGTAAAATGAGAACTATGTTTTTTGACTTTTGTTTAACTTAAACACATTGTTAATAGCACTAGCTGTGTGTTTATAGTTCAAATGATATTTGCACTATTTAGCACTAAAAACAGTCATTTTAGGTACTTTTTTGCAGTGCCAGTAAAGAACGTGGATCCTTCAGTAAATTTCATGATTTTTGGCCAGTAAAAAATTGGTGCCATTTGTAAATTTTGGCGTTCTGCCAGTAAATTTCACTTTGGGGGGTTGGCAACACTGCAGTCTTAATCCGTAGGGTTCAATATTGAGTTGGCCCACCCTTTGCAGCTATAACAGCTTCAACTCTTCTGGGGAGGCTGTCCACAAGGTTTAGGAGTGTGTTTGACCATTCTTCCAGAAGCACATTTGTGAGGTCAGGTACTGATGTGGACAAGAAGGCCTGGCTCGCAGTCTGCTCTCTAATTCATCCCAAAGGTGTTCTATCGGGTTGAGGTCAGGACTCTGCAGGCCAGTCAAGTTCCTCCACCCCAACTCGCTCATCCACACGATGTTGCCAAATGTATTGGGCCACACTTTCAAATCATTTGGTGGAGGGGGGATTAAGGTGTAGGGTTGTTTTTCTGGGGTTGGACTTGGCCCCTTAGTTCCAGTGAAGGGAACTCCTAAGGCATCAACATACCAAGACATTTTGGACAATTTCATGCTCCCAAATTTGTGGGAACAGTTTGGGGATGGCCTCTTCCTGTTCCAACATGACTACGCACCAGAGCACAAAGCAAGGCCCATAAAGACATGGATGAGCGAGTTTGGGGTGGAGGAACTTGACTGGCCTGCAGAGAGTCCTGACCTCAACCCGATAGAACGCCTTTGGGATGAATTAAAGCGGAGACTGCAAGCCAGGCCTTCTCGTCCAATATCAGTGCCTGACCTATACAATGGTCAAACATTCCCGTAGGCACACTCTTAAACCTTGTGAACAGCCTTCCCAGAAGAGTTGAAGCTGTTATAGCTGCAAAGGGTAGGCCAACTCAATATTATATCCTACGGACTAAGACTGGGATGCCATTAAAGTTCATGTGTTTGTAAGGGCAGGCGTCACAATACTTTTGACAATATAGTGTATTAGCTGATGGGACACAGCCACACCAAGTACAGGAAGGATCCTGACAATATTGATGGAATTCACCCAGCTGCCTAAATGATAACTGGCTCTAACTTTCAGATCTAATCAGACCCCTCCCCAGACTGGTGCTTCATTGAGCACTGGAAGAACAGAGCTAGGTGCAGTTACTGTCTCTGAGCAAACCGAGAGATGAATGTTTAGCAGTCAAATAATTGCCCAGTTCTCAAGCGAGCCAGCATGGGACAGCTGCAGTGTCACCCAGATGCTGCAGCATGGAGATGAGTATGTGTTTTTTTTTGTTTTTTTATGTATCCAAATCCTCTCCTTTAAAAACATAAAAATAACTGTTTATCTGAAAGAAATCCAGTAACACTGCTCTGCTGTGTTGAAATCTCAAGCACTCTTCTTACCTCTGCCTGTTCTCTTACTACAGATTACAGAATGCCTCCTCTCATGTTATGGAACTCAGGAGACAGGGAAGTGTTCCGTAGTCCAACAGAAGAAAACTGGGAAGGGCTGCTTGGGATTTTAGTGCAGAAGAAGCACTTTGTTGTCTGTTTAAACAGGTATACTGAAGTATACTGAATTTCAGATCAACTAGTAACATGCTATACTTGTGGTGTTTTCAGAGGTATAAAACATGGGGGAAAATATGCATGTTTTGCAGCATTATAATTAAAACTTTTTTCTTTTTTTTGCCCTGACATAAAATATGCAAATCCTTTAAAAATTAGTTGCTTTTCTGCAGTAATTTGCCATGAAATGTGATCATCTAAGTTACAACAATAAACACAATGTGCTTAAAGTGGATGCAAACCCGATTCATGAAATTTGACCTAGACACATATATCTGTAGTTCAAAAATCATATAGGATATCCATGCTAAAACATATCAATTACAGATGAGCAGCCGCTTAAGCAATCTGTGACACTAGATGCAAGGATTGTGATAAATATATGAAGCAGCACTAAAAAATTGAACTCAATATTGTTAAAACACAAAAATGAATCAATATAATGACATCAAACTTATTAGGTGAAAAAACATGTATAAAGAAATCAAACCAAATATGTAAATAAATGTCCATAAGAGCCCATTCACAAGGGCTAAAAAGGAAAAAAATATGTGAAACAAGAAAGTCCATAGGAAACAAATGATCTATGTGAAGATATATTATTAACTATAAACTCGCGCTGATGAAAACAACTAAGTGATGATGAAATGCAGCTGCATCATTTGGTTAATGTGGATAAAAAAATACAGCGCTCGCAACACACAATTTAAGTGAAATCAACAAAAAAGTCCAAATAAAAATCCAAATAAATGCAACTGAAGTGTAAGTCCACAATGAAGTAGGTGCAAAAAATGCTTCACAAACTTGCAGGAGTACAGTGACACCCCCTTTTGCATCCCCACTCACCAGAACAGGACAACCCCCAGCTTTGCAGTCCAGGGGTCACTTCAGGCTTGTAAATAGTATCCCACACGTGGATTGGTGTCAAAACATCAGATGGTGGAGCGGTGTAAACATCAGATGATAGATTTCAACAGGCACCCAGAAATGAAAAGAGGATGGACTAATAGTGAAGTACTGTTATAAAAGTTGATTTAATGCGCATAGGAAATGGTACTTACAAAAAGACGGTTAAAAACAGGCATGGATATAGAGCTGTAGATACAGGAAGCGGCCGTTCATAGCATGTGTTCCACAGACCGGAAGTGACGTCAAACCAGGAAATTATGTCAATGCATTTCACCCTCCCTCAGGGCCTCATCAAGGACCTCTCATCCATGTCTGTTTTTAACTGTCTTTTTGTAAGTACCATTTCCTATGCGCACTAAATCAACTTTTATAACAGTACTTCACTATTAGTCCATCCTCTTTTCATTTCTGGGTGCCTGTATATCCTGTTGAGAGCCTCCTATGAGAATCTATCATCTGATGTTTACACCGATCCACCATCTGATGTTCTGAAACCAATCCACATGCGTGGGATACCAGTTACAAGCCTGAAGTCACCCCTGGACTGCAAAGCTGGGGGTTGTCCTGTTCTGGTGAGTGGGGATGTAAAAAGGGGTGTCACTGTACTCCTGCAAGTTTGTGAAGCATTTTTTGCACCTACTTCATTGTGGACTAACACTTCAGTTGCATTTATTTGGATTTTTATTTGGACTTTTTTTGTTAATTTCACTTATATTGTGTGTTGCAAGCGATGTTTTTTTTATCCACAACAAATCATCTATGATTCACTTGCTCCACCAGTGTCCCCGCAATCACAATTCGTAGTGCTTTCACCACCAGGTGTAACCAAGTATTATAGCCTCTTACCAGATCCAGTGGACCATCATATAGTATGATCAAATGCACGTCTTACATCTCCTTATGAAGGGAAACTCCAAAGTGCCAAACATTATTCAGTCAGGGTTGGTTCATCAGCAGAATGAAAAATAAAAATAATAATATACGCCCATAGTTTAACCGCTTGCCGACTAGCCGCCGCAGTTGTACTGTGGCAGAATGGCACAGACAGGTGAATCGCCGTTATGTACGTCGGTTCCTAAGGCGGCCACTAGGGGTGCTGCTCGCCCCCGGAGCCAATGCGAGTGCCTGGCGGTCTCGTTGACCGCCGGGCTCCCGCGATAGCTCGTAACATGGCGAGAACTGGGATCTCTGTGTGTAAACACAGAGATCCCGGTTCTCTGAGGGGAGAAAGTGACAGATAGTCTGTTCATACAAAGTATGAACAGCGATCTGCCATCTCCCCTAGTCAGTCCCCTCCGCCCTTCAGTTAGAACACACATTAGGGAACACAATTAACCCCTTGATCACTCCCTACTGTTAACCCCTTCACTGCCAGTAACATTTTTACAGTAATCAATGCATTTTTATAGCACTGATCGCTGTATTAATGCCAATGGTCCCAAAAATGTGTCAAAATTGTCCGATGTGTCCGCCACAATGTCGCAGTCATGATAAAAATCGCAGATCGCCGACATTACTAGTGAAAGAAAAAATAATAAAAATGCTATAAAAATATCCCCTATTTTGTACATGCTATAACTTTTGCGCAAACCAATCAATATATGCTTATTGTGATTTATTTTAACCAAAAATATGTAGAAGAATACATATTGGCCTAAACTGAAAAAAAATTTGCTTTTTTAACCGCTTCAGCAAAAAGTACAAAATATTGTGTTTTTTTTCCAAAATTGTCGCTTTTTTTTTATTTATAGCACAAAAAATAAAAAACGCAGAGATGATCAAATACCACCAAAAGAAAGCTCTCTTTGTGGGAAAAAAAGGACGTCAATCTTGTTTGGGTACAACGCGCAATTGTCAGTTAAAGCGACGCAGTGCCGAATTGCGAAAAGTGCTTTGGTCAGGAAGGGGGTAAAATCTTCCGGGCCTGATGCAGTTAACCCATAAAAAAAACATTTATTCAAAAAATAACAAGTGAAACTTGCAAAGGGAATCACATTAAGCAAATCCTTAGTGTTTAAAAAACTTGCATATAGCAATAAAAACTGATACAATTGCTCTCCTAAAAAGCAGCAGGCTGTGTGGCTGCACCGAACTCTCCCATTGGTCAGCAAGCGTATGTGATGATGAACCGTATGTCTGTAGTGTTCTTATCTCTCTCCAAAGCCCTAAGTCCTGTGTCTTTCTGTTGCTCCGTTCTTCTGTTATCAGCATGATAACTTCTGATAAGTTCTCAGGCACAGAAGTTAAAAGCAGCTGAATTTTGTGTCAGGGTGGGTGCTCTACATGGATTAGCAGAGAGCTGGTCTATTTAATAATAATTTAGTAATAATATTTTTCATAACAATTTTCTTAGGTCTTTTCCATTTGTCTTTTAAATAATTAATGAACATTTCCCACTGGAAAAAAAATCGTTTAGACAGTCTTTAACACTACCAAAATAGAGGCGAAAAAAAAACAAATCACAAACCTTTCAAATTACTTTTAATAATTATATAGCAAAAGAGTTTACTGTCTGACAGAAGGGCAGTGAACTTTTTCCCTGCAGGCATCTAATGTGTAAAGCTAAAATCTGTAGGAAAATTCAGTCTTTGAATGAGCAGAAAACTGTCTAAAAGACTGAATTCAGAGAGTAGTGATTAATGATTCATACTTTGTATCCTCTAAGGTTATCAGTGGTTTACCCCAAGGTTCAGTGTTGAGACTCTTACTTTTTAACCTATTTATAAATGATATAGAGTTTGGGACTAAAAGTACCTTTTCAGCATGTGCAGGTGACACCAAGCTATGCAGCGGAATAACATCCATACAGGATGTCTCCAACTTACAAGCCGACCTCAATGTACTGTTTAATTGACTGGCAAATGAAGTTTCATGTTGATAAATGTAAAGTTATGCACTTGGTGGCTAAGAGTATGCATGCATCATACATACTAGAAGGAGAACAGCTGGGGGAATCAATGGTGGAGAAGGATCTCGGTGTTCTGGTAGGTCATAGGCTTAACAATAGCATGCAATGCCAAGCTGCGGTTTCCAAAGCTAGCAAAATACGTTCTTGTATTAGAAGAGGTATAGACTCCAGAAAGTGATTTACAAAATCTTGACCCTCTACAAATCATTAGTAACACCAACGCTGTATCCTGGCCTAGGCCAACAAGGCCCAGACCTAGGGCAGCACTTTGCAGGGGGGCAGCATGGAAAGAGTCCCCGCCGGCTTGCGCTACACTGTTAGTCTTATGGGGCAGACTGGGCTGAGAGGCAAATTATTCTAGCGCCCCCATAAAGCAGCAGTACTGCTTCCGTTATGCAAATGTCCAGCATTCCGCAACTGTAGGTGGGGGAGGCCGCTTCTATTTTTGACCATCCTGGACCACAAACCTTCCTCACTGTGCTATATGTTTTCTGCTGCACCATTGGCATGGTTATATCTTCTTAGACCTCTCCATAAAATTATCCGAAATTTGTGCTTAAAGTAGAACTATAGGCAACACTTTTTCTTCATTTTGGATAGAATAAGGGAGGGTTATAGCCCCTGTCAGTTTATTTTTTACCATCCCTGTCCCATTGCAGAGATTTCCCTTCACTTCCTGCTGCGCCATAGCTAAACAGAAAGTGAGAGGTAATTATGCAAATTAAGGGAATCCATTGCCCCCCCGACCCTCAGAACTAGTGTCCCCACTTGAAAATTTCAAAGCAGGTCTTAAACAGCAAGGGGTGTGGCCTTGACAGGAAGGGTGGGTCATGTTTAAATTAGGGGGTGCACGAGTCTAGTCAGGCCTAGGGCAGCCCAAAACATAAATACACTACTGAGTAAGACCTCATCTGGAATATGCAGTTTAGTTTTGGGCAACGGTTAATAAAAAGGATATTGGAGAACTGGAGAAAGTGCAGAGAAGGGCAACCAAATGCATAAAAGGCATGGAGGAGCTCAGCTCTGAGGAAAGATTAGCTGAACTGGATTTATACTCCCTTGAGAAGAGGATATTGGGGGGGGGGGGGGGGGTAATAATCAACACGTATAAATACAAAAGTGGTCCATATAGTCAACTTTTTTTTCTGTTGGAGCAACTTGGACCATGGTTTTGTATATGCAGTTTTGAATTTATTCTTTTTTTCTGTCGGTTGAATTCAATGGACTCTTGTCTTTTTTTCACCATGAGTGCATAACTTTGTAACTTGGGGTCTGTTTATAAAGAATGTGTTGAATGATTGTGACTAGCTTCAGTTTTCATATTTCTGTCAACTCTAGTGGCCATAATGCAGTATTTTTTCTGAATGAGGTAGGTATTTCACTAGATGAAGCTGATAATCATAGGAAATCACTTAATTAAACAATATGCGGTCAATATTAGTCAAGAATGGGTGAATTCTTGAATAAATAGACCCTATCATCTAGCATTTTGAGAAGGAAAAGTACAGCATAACTGCTATATAGCAATGCAAAAAATACCAGTCTACATATAGTTTTGTAAGTAATCTACACATATAGGCTAGATGATTAAAATGGAGGGGATTGGTCCTTTTATATACCACCCCCCACCCCCCACCCCCCACCCCTCCTATCCAGCTTCTTCCTCTTTCTTCAGCCCTCAGGCCCCTTTGTGCTCCCCTGCCCCCCACAGCTCTGCCCCCCCTCCAAGCTGGCTGCTGCAAGGGATGTGTCAGGATGGAGAGCAGGAAATGGGTATTGATCATTGACATTGTCCATTCATAACTGAAGCATAGTAAAATGTGTTTACTATGCTTACGTTTATGAATGAATGGGAAGACCTTTACAGTGCTATTCCTGTCCATTCTTTCTGTGCAGCTAAGGCTGCAAAGATGGAGATTGAGGGCTATGTCCTTAATCTCCTTTCTCTGTCTCAAAGTTGAAACATAAGAGGTCTGTTTAGACCCCTGATATCTTTCTAAAGCCCCCAATGGGAATTTATAAATTTGTAAAAAAAAAAAATAATAAACAATTAAATTGTAAAAAAAAGGTAAAAAAATATATAAGTAAAATAACAAAAAAAAACTACTAACACCAGTGGCGAAACTACCAGGATCACAAAGGTCGCACGTGCGACTGGACCCTGGCGTTCCGCCACCAGGCTGGGAGGGAAGGGCCCCGGAATTGGAGAGAAGGGCCCCAACTGGGGATTGGCAGGCCCCTTCATTTTTTTTGCACAGGGACCCTGAAAGTTCTAGTTACAGCCCCTTGTAAAAGTATTCATACCCCTTGACATTTTCCACATTTTGCCATGTTACAACCAAAAATGTAAATGTATTTTACTTGGATTTTATGTGATAGACCAACACAAAGTGACATATAATTGTGAAGTGGAAGGAAAATGATAAATGGTTTTCCAAATGTTTTCCTAATAAATATCCGAAAAATGTAGCATGCATTTGTATTTAGCCCCCTTTACTCTGATACCCCTAATTAAAATCTAGTGGAAACAATTTCCTTCAGAAGTCACCTATAATTAGTAAATAGAGTCCAACTGTGTGTAACTTAATTTCAGTACAAATACAGCTGTTCTGTGAAGCCCCCTTTGTTAGAAAACCTTAGTGAACAAACAACATCATGAAGGCCAAGGTTTCACACCAGACAGGTCAGGGATAAAGTTGTGGAGAAGTTTAAAGCAGGGTTAGATTATATAAATATCCTAAGCTTTGAACATCTCATGGAGCACTGTTCAATCCATCATCCAAAAATGGAAAGAGTATGGCACAACTGCAAACCTACCAAGACATGGCCGTTCACCTAAACTGACAGGCCCGGCAAGGAGAGCATTAACCACAAATTTTTCTTTGTTTCTGTTAAAAATTTTTGTAAATAAGTACGTTTTCTTCTTCAATGATGGGCACTGATACGGCGGCACTGATGGGCACTGATACGGCGGCACTGATGGGCACCGATGAGGTGGCACCAATGAGGTGGCACTGATGAGGTGGCACTGAAGGGCACTGATGATGGCCACTGATAGGCGGCACTGATAGGTGGCACTGATGGGCACTGATAGGTGGCACTGGTATGCGGCACTGATGGGCACTCATAGGTGGCACCGATGGGCACTTATAGGCGGCACTGATGGGCACTCGTAATTGGCATTGATGGGTACTTAGGGGTGGCACTGATGGGTACTTATGGGTGGCACTGATAGATGGCACGGATGGGCACTGATGGGCACTGATATTTGGGCACTGATGGGCACGGATGGGCACTGACAGGTGGCACCGATGGACACTGATGGGTGGCACTGATGACACTGATTGGTGGCACTGATGCTCCTAAGGTTGGCATTGCAGGGCATCTAGGCAATATTATGGTGCCAATCAGTGCCCATTTGTGGGCACTGATTGGCACAGATTGGGCACTGACTGGGCACATTGGGCACATGTGGATGGCCATGGGGTACATACCTGGCTATCCACATGTTGCCCCTTCCCTGGTGGTCCTAGTGGCGATCCCTGGTGGTCCAGTGTGTGATTGGACACGGCTGATCACGTGGTAAAGAGCCTCCGCCGGAGGCTCTTTACCAAGATCGGTGGAGCGGTGTGTCAGACTGACACGCCGCTCCACCGATCGCCGCGATGCGCGCCCCCGCGGGTGCGAGGCGGCATGTTATCCTGCTGGACATCATATGATGCCCAGTCAGGATAACGGAACCACTTCCTGGACGTCAATCCGCTATAGGCCGGGTGGGAAGTGGTTAATCAGAGAAGCAGCCAAGAGGCCCATTGTAAATCTGGAGGAGCTGCAGAGATATAGCATTCTACATACACCAAAGCTTGTTTGGGAAGTCCATTTGATCTGTACATATTGTTATTGACTCGTTATTTGTTGTATAGTGTTACTGACTGTTTCTTTAGACTGTGTCAACCAAGTCCCGGATATTTATACATGTCTTGGCTGATTAATGTTAACCTAAACTTAACTTTTCTCCAAGTAAACTAAAAGAACAGAACTGTGTTGTGTATTATTATCAGGTTATTCTATTTACCACTGAGGTAGGTGTGCCAGAGGGGCTGGGACAGTTCGTTGGGGCTGAGCGGCAGAACAACGGATTGAACCAATAATCAATAGCAGCTCCTCCGGGGGTTTGCTCAACAATAACGTGTGTAGTGGGTGCCCCGTGGCCCTGCACTTTCCGCCAGCCCCTGCCAGGATTAAAACAGGCACATAGGCTCTCACAAGGAAGACACAGCCTGTCAGCTCCTGTGGGGGAATTCTCTCTCTCCTCCTCTGACTGTGCAGTGAGTGAGAGACACACACAGGCAGGGCAGCTTACTCTGCTCCCTCCCCTGCTTCCTCATTGGCAGGGTGGAGGGAACCAATGACACTCAAGGATTACTGCAGTAATGCATCTTGGGTCATGTAGTACCCATTAAAAAAACAGTCCCATAGCTTTCTATGGGGACAGAACTACACAGACCAGCTGTCTTCAGGATTAAAGAAAGGAAAGGACACTTCTTGTCTGCCTGAAAAGGCAGATACCAGGAGGCAAGGAAGAAGCCGGGACCTAGGGGAGAGTTGTTGCCTCCCGGGTCAGTGTGTGGTCCATTGTAAGAATCCACAGCCAGTTGGGAACATCCTGCCTGAGAGGAGGGTCTCAGGTGCATCTCCAGAGGCACCTGTACTGATGGCGTGAAGTGTTCTCCTTGTGAGGTAGCCAGTCGGGTTACCTGAAGAGCCTGCCTTGTTCCAGGACATCTCGCTTGGCCTTGACCACAGGATTGGTGAATGGGCACTTGCCCATTTGCAGGAAACAAGGACACTGCATGCAGACAACGTTACCTATTTTCCAACATTTGCCAGAACTGCTTTGGGAGTAGCGCTACACTGAAAAAAAAAAAATAATAATATTTTCCATAACAATTTTCTTAGGTCTTTGCCATCTGTCTTTTAAATAATGAGTGAACACTTCCCATAAAAAAAACAATGGCACAAACCTTTCAAATTACTTTTTGACAAAGTTAATAATTATATGGCAAAATAGTTTGCTGTCTGGCAGAAAGGCAGTGAACTTTCTCCCCGCAGATGTCTAATGTGTAAGTTAAAGTCTAAAGGATTAGGGAGCCTGTGGCCTGGCATGTTTTTGGAGGAGGGGGTGCACGTTTGTCTCCTGATTTTTTATGGCCTGCCAGGCTGCATGTGGGGAGGTGCAGCTTGGTGTGGTGGCAGTAAACACACAGAGTGCAATTGCAAAGAACAGAACTTGTATTAATGCAGAATACAGTAATTCACAACAGACGGAAGGCACCCTCCTGGGAACACTCACGGCACATAATAGCAATGCATAGCAGAGCAGGTCTCAAATGTGCAGACAGCATCTGTCCTGAGGCACAGAATGCAGCCTGGTCAATCTGAGCCCAAATAGGGAGGTCTCTAGAAGGATGGCATGTCCCTATCTTTTAACTACTCATCTGGAACCTCTGCCTACCACTAAAAACTGTTCCTGTCAGACGGGTGACCTACCCCTACACTTCCTCAACACGAAATGCATACCAAGCCTGGGAGCCAGGGAATAAAAAAGGCTCTTTCTGACCCAAGATGGCTGCTAGAATCACATGGGGCCATAGCATCCAATTGGATAGCTTCCCCAGTGACCTGGGAAACCATAGAGGTGCCATGTTCCTCTTGACTTCCTCTACCCCTGCAATGCCACTGCAGTTGAGCGCCATCTGTAGTTGAAAAGGTAGACATGTATGCATTCTGGTATGGAATTGGGAGACCTGTAGCAGTTTTTTTTCCATGGGACCCCTCTACATTTCATACCAATCCCCACCTCTTTATTTATATTCGGCTTTAAGCCAGGAACCCCACTTTGTTGGCCTTAGAGTGGGGCCACACACTTGAACATTTGTTTGTATTTAGTTTTAGAGGTGAGCTTGGATTAAGGTTAGGCTTAACCCAAGACTTAGAACAAAGGTTAGTGTTTTGACTCAACTGCAAGACCATAAACTTTATCTTCAGCGACATATAGGGCTTATACGACCTGGTGATGCATTTATCCCTTGCATCGATTCAAACGGTTTCCCGAAATGAATACACTAACATGTTGAGGAAGTCAGACGAGGAAAACCTTTTGAATGTTCCATTTAATGGAGGATAACCATAGGTAGAAAAACATTAACGTTGTTAGTCACATGGAAAGATATCTACACCATGACTGGATATGGTGGAATGGCTACAGAGAGGTGTTAGGGTTATGCTTTTAGTTATAATTATACTGACATATATTTTGAGTTGCATGTACAGTTTCTGTAAAGGAATGTAGGAAGTTTCCTCCCATTGTTATCTGAACTATGAGAAAATTTTTAGCACGTACATTATTACTGTTAGTGTGCCCTTGTGTAGCCATCTAAGGTTTACGCATCCCCTTGTTGCTTTGTATTTACTGCCATTTTCCCTTGGGCTTCTATGGGGACTAGAGTATCTGTCTACTCCATAGGTTGGCCATTAACCTCCCTGGCGGTATGATTATTTCGGATTTTAGGTGCTGAAAGCGGTACAATTATTTTGCATGGAAATTTGGCGTTTTATATTGTAGGTCTGTAATTCTTAACAATAACACACTTAAATCTGTCCAAACAAGAGTCTAGTAGATATCCCGGGTATGATAAAGTTTGAAACACAAAAACATAAATTATAATATAATAAATAAAAAATAAATAATTAAAAAAAAAATTAATAATAAAATAAATTTCCCCACAATTCACTATCGCTCAATTCTGCAAGTGTTCTAATTTACTATCGCTGTTTTCTAGCTGGTCTAAAGCCACTTTTGATGTAAAGGGACACTTTTTGGTTGCTATGGACAATCTCCAGTTTCCAGGCAGAAAGAACAGTATATATAACATAAAACTGCATGCAGGGCATAGGACAAAGCACTGGGGACAAAAGGGATGTGAAATAATTTCATACAGTACTGTAATCTGTAAGATTACAGTACTGTATGTGTTATGATTTTACACTTTTTTGAATTTGCCGCCAGGCTCCGCCCCCGTGCGTTGCGCAGCTCGCAGGGAACGGAGCCTGGCACGGAGAGGCTTCGGAGGAGGACGGAGCCCGCAGACACAGCGGGGGACATCGCAGGATCCCGGGGACAAGGTAAGTAAAGCCACACCAGGATCCTGCGATGTAATCCCGAGTGTGGCTCGGGGTTACCGCTAATGGTCCTGAATTTTAACCCCGAGCCACACTCAGGAAAACCGCCAGGGAGGTTAATGACATAACTCCTGTGCCTGTGGGGAATGCAGCTCTTCTGTCCAAATTATAGGAGTTTGTTTCTGTGTTGTATTGAACTGTATCAGGTTGTTCTTCTGTAGTATGCTGACATCTAGTGGCAATTTGGAGCCACTATAACTTGTTTACTTATGTGTTTTGGTATATTTATCTGTCCTCACCTCCTGTTTGGTTAGCTCAGTCCTAGATAAACCCTTCCTGTTTCTCCCATGTTTCCTCAGTCAGTGTTAGTTCTCCACACTGACAGAGCTTAGGTAAAGCATTGTTGTCTTAAACCCCAAAAGACTGGAAAAACATTGTGTTGGATTCAACTTCTGTGTCTTATTGGAGAGTTATACTGTCTGTGGATGGTACCAAGTCAGCAGGTGACCATACTGGTCAGACAGATTAGGTCTAGGATGGTATGTAAATGCATAAATGGCCATTTGAAAGAGAGTAGCAGCATGTGTACAAATAGAAAAAAAAATCTTATAATTTGAGGTTTTATGGCAGTAGGGATGTACTGAGTCTCTTCTATCATTAAAACCTATGTGCTAGCATTTTTTTAATTGAATATTATTTCCGCTTTAGTATTTGGCTTTTGAATGTTATAAAGTAGTTAGTACCTAAACTACCACAGCACTCAAACACTATTTTAGCAAAAATCAATGTACTGCACTATTATGCAAAAATTCAGCATATTATTAAGAAAATTATTTTGAAGTAAATTAAGTATTTTATTGTGCCATAGAGCCTAAGCTAAATACATTATGCTTTCTGCTTCTTGCTCATTTACTGGTCATATAATGTTTTAATGTCTATGCAATTATAGGGAAATCAATACCTTATATCCTCATACTAGCAAATATTATATTTATTGATTTTTTTTAAGCACAGCTTTATTAAATATTAATTTGACCATCTCACATTTATTGATACATGTAAATAATGGCATGCATTTCAGGAGATGAAAGAAAAACAATTAGGCCAGCAGAATCATATATCCACTGCTAATTATTGAGCTAGCAGTGCCGAATATGATCCTGGTGTTTACATGTATTGTGCTATTTCCATGTATGGAGGGAAAACATACAAAGCTGCAGGAAAAACAGATCCCAATACAGACAAGGCCAGCATAGGAGCACAAACAGGTGGATGACATGGAAGATGAACATTTAAAAATAATAGTCCAGAGAAATAGAATATTTCTGGGCAAACTGAGAATGTAATCTGATCTTCACCCTCCATCCATGTCTTAAAGATCTTACGTTTTTTCATGACTTAGAAAATAAATCATATGGTTTATCTGCAGTGCCACCTGTTGGTGAAATCTGGTATTGCAGAACATCATTAAGCTCTTCTTTTGTTAAAAATATATGTGACATATCACAGCACAACACATTTTGTTATTTGATGTTTAAAGTGGTATTAAAGCCTTACAGCGGAGCTTAAGGCTCCTTCAGAAAAAATTAACAGCCAGCAGCTACAAATACTGTAGCTGCTGACTTCTAATATTAGGACACTTGCCTGTCCACGAATCCAGCGGTGTCCTCACCCAAGCCGATTTTTCAATCGGCTGTCTGGTGCTGCTGCCACCATCTCGGCTAAGGGAGCTTGACAGTGAAGCCTTGCAGCTTCAAAGCCGGTTCCCTGCTGTACATGCGCAAAACATGCTGCACTTTGTGAATGGCCTGGCGGCAGGGGAAGGAGGAGGGGGGACGAACTTCCAGATGAGTTTGCAGCGGCGAAGTCAGCTAGAAGTGGGAGCGGGTACCTGCCAAAACCAGGTACCCGCTCCCCCCCCCAAAAGGTGGCAAATGTGGCAGTGGAGGGGGGAGGAGGAAAATAAGGGGAGCTTCCCCTTTTGGGTGGAGCTCAACTTTAACGTTTTTCACCTTAATATATTCTATGCTATAAGTTGAAAAACCTCCTGTGCTGCAGCTCCCTCCAGACCCCCCTTTTTCTTACCTTATCCCGATCTGATCCAGCAATGTGCATGAGCGCAGCGGCTCCAGCCTCTGTCTCTCTCATCATTGGACAGATTGATAGCCATTGGCTCCCGCTGCTGTCAATCAAATCCTGTAACATGGAAGCAGGGGGCAGGGCCAAGTCCCGCTGTCTGTGTCAATGAACGCAGCAGCGGGGCTCAGGAGCAAGCATGTACAGGGTGCCTTTGGCCAATCATGGCTCAGGGGGCTGAGTCCACGCCCCACACTATGTAAGGCTGCTTACACTGCGGTCGCACATAGTTTTATGAATGAGAGCTGCAAAATGACATTTGTAAAGGAAAAAATGTAATCTAAAACTGCTTGCGGCTGAAATGTATTGTCAGATCCCGGCAATATAGATAAATACCATTGAAAAAAATGGCATGGGTTCCCCCCGTCTATTACCAGGCCCTTTGGGTCTGGTATAAATATTAAGGGGAACCCCGCGCCAAAATGTAAAAAAAAAAAAAATTGCATGGGGGTCCCCCAAAATCCATACCAGGTCCTTCAGGTCTGGTATGGATATTAAGGGGAACCCTGCACCATTTTTTTTAAAATGGCATAGGGGTCCCCCCAAAATCTATACCAGGTCCTTCAAGTCTGGTATGGATTTTAAGGGGAACCCCCCGAACCAAAATTTTTTAAAAAAAGGCATAGGGACCCCCCAAAATCCATACCAGTCCCTTATCCGAGCATGCAACCTGGCAGGCTGCAGGAAAAGGGGGGAAGAGAGAGCGCCCCCCCTTCTGAACTGAACCAGGCCACATGCCCTCAACATTGGGAGGGTGCTTTGGGGTCCCTCCAAAACACCTTGTCCCCATGTTGATGGGGACACGGGCTTCATCCCCTCCCTGCCCCTTTGGGTGGTGGTGGGGGGTGTCCTCCTGTGCATCTGCGCAGTGCACAGCGCCCTGCCAGCCATGTCCCAGAGGCGCTGGGAGGCATGGACGCTTTGTATCCATGTTACACTTTAGGGCGGATGGGTGCGGATCCGTGTCCGGCAATCCTGCTGGATGTGTGATCCGTATCTTTGCCCAGTCCAGCCCACAGAGCATGATGCAGGTGGAGAACCGTCCTGGGTCTCAAGTATATCAGCTGGGGTTTGGCCAGGAAATCACTCTTTAATCCTTCACCATTAGAGAGACACCACATCAATGGTTTCCCATTGTTCTTTATACATGCAAGGTAGGCAGGAGTCCTTTGTGACTCCACTCACACTTGTTTTTTATATCCTGTTTAGGGTAATTTTATTTATTTTTATAATATCTATATATTTTTTCACACTTACACAACACAACACACATCTTTACAACAACCTTTTTAAATGTATACATTCACATACACTTTTTTAAATTTCCCACTATTTATCAATTTCACACACCACTCACCATACAATCATTATCTTCCAGATTGGTGCAGATTGTTAGATCATCTATCCTCTCGTGGGATTGCATTGTGATGACCTGGCCTGCCTAAGAGCTGATCCCCTGACTTGGTTTGGGTTTCCTGCCTCAGCTCCGGGCCGGGCATTTGATGGGGACCCCCTCTCCCACTTCCTTCATCCTCACATGAGCCAGCTCAGTTCTTGGACTGATCTGTAAGTATTAGTATATCTAAATACTCTCTAAGGGAACTTTTTTGTATTGTTCAGAAAGTTTTCCCTCCCTCATTTTTATGAAGGGTTTATTATTATTTATTTATACATCTGATTTTCTGTACTTACAGTGAATGAATTTTTGCATCCATACTCCTGATGAGTGAACGTGATTCACAAAACGCGTAGTTTTTCTATTCATGTGATGCCAAGACAGTTCAACTTTTATACAGCATGTATTCATCTATGTATATGTATAATTATGTATCATAATTGTATACAGTGTATGTGTTCATGGTATATATTTACCAATATGTCAGCCTTTGTATATGGTTATGTTTATGTTTTGAAAACATTATCATGCATTTCTAGACCACGGAATTGCCTTTGATACAATAAAGGTTTTATCATATATTTACTCCATACACTCATTTTTGCAGCATTAAGCCTCATTTAACCACTTCAGGCCCAGAAGATTTGGCTGCTCAATGACCAGGCCATCTTTTGCAATACGGCACTGCGTCGCTTTAACTGACAATGGTCATGTCACCCTGTACCCAAACAAAATTGACGTCTTTTTTTTCCTACAAATAGAGCTTTCTTTTGATGGTATTTGATTGCCTTCTGCGTTTTTTATTTTTTGCACTATAAACAAAAGAAGTGTGACAATTTTGAAAAAAACACAATATCTTTTACTTTTTTGCTATAATAAATTGATTTTTGGGGGGACTCCTATGCAATTTTTTTTTAACTTTGGTGTGGGGTTCCCCTTAATATGGGGGGGACCCATGCCTTTTTTCAATGATTTTTATGTATATTGCCGGGATCCAACAATTCATTACAGCCACAAGCAATTTTAAATGACATTTTTTCCTTTAGAAATGTAATTTTGCTGTGGTACTGTTCTAAACACGGGAAAGATGCGCTACTTTGCAGGCATACTAAGAACACCCCCCAGGCATGATATTTAAAGGAATATATTTCATTTTTATTGTTTCACTTTAAGCATTAATAAAATCACTGCTCCTGAAAAAACAGAAGTTTTTAAAACTTTTTTTTGCATTGATACATGTCCCCTGGGGCAGGACCCGGGTCCCCAAACACTTTTTATGGTAATAACTTGCATATAAGCCTTTATGTATGAGCACTTTTGATTTTTCATGTTCGTGTCTCATAGACTTTACTGGTGTTCGTGTGTTTGCACAAATTTTTTTGCCTGTTCGTAAGTTCTGGTGCGAACTGAATGGGGGGGGGGGTGTTCGGTTTAGCTTTATAGCTTTAGCTAAATATGACTTCATATAATTTAAACTAGACCTGTCACCTTCAATCACTGTTACCTTGTAGTGACATGGAGGTCAGCAGGAGGAATCCCTTAATGCACTGTAGGGTTTAATGTGCCGTTCTGTCCACAGTTTGGCCTGTGATGCCTCCCATAGGGTGGATATTTAAGCAGGAAGGGGTTGGGCAATTGTGGGGTTGGAAATTGGTCATAAGATGGAGAAGGACCATAGATGTAGAGAAATAACGCTGCACCTAAGTAGGACCACCCCTTGGTGGGAACCTGAAGCTAGCTTATTATGGAGTAAACCATTTGCTGGGAATTTACACAAGTTAATTATCCATCGACAGCACTGCAACCTATCGTGTACTGTTATGGTCCTCTCAGTTCCCGTGGTGGACACCCATGGGGAGAGCCCTGGCTGTTGGTGCTGTGTTTGTCATAGAAGCCGCCTTGTGAGTTAAAGTCAAATCCTGACATCATTCTTATTTGGACTGACAATACTATCCAGATGGATGGTGTTTGATGTATATATATATTTTCTTTGTAGATAGTTGGATTGCGCCTGCTCCTGAAGAAGTGATGTTTCACGAAACGCGTAGAGCATATTGTGCTGTGATCCTTCTGTTTTTTTATCATATATTATGTGTTGGTTTGATTTTATTCATTATTGTCTATTGTTATACTGCTGTGATTACTGATTCAGTGAATTGTTGTATGATGTTTCAACATTGGCTTAACTGTCGATGGATAATTTATTAAAGATTGTCCTTTATATACTTTTACCTTTGCATGCGCATTGATACTAAATTTATGTTCACTACATCAGCTGTTGGGTACATGCCTCATTCAAAGTCCCAAACTCTCTCCCCCTATATACAGTTAATATGTTAACTTACGGAGTAATGTAAAATATGGAGAAGCAGCCAGTCCAGGAGTGAAGGCAGTGATGGCCACTGTTGAAGGTTCTATTGGAGAGGTGGCTTTGTGACTGGTCTGTTCTTCTAATAGAATGGATCCAAAGTCAATGCCCTCTGCATAGCAGAACCCTTCTATGGACTAGGCCTGGACCTGGTGGGGAAAAATCAGTGTTTCATGCTAGTTTACTCAAAATAGCTTTGTAGTCAGCGCCAGGACAAAGTGACACTGACTGGTGTAAAGGACATTATCTTTCTGCAATGTGGCCTGATATAACAGTTTAATCTTTCGCCATGAGGGGTGCTAACTCACACAGTGGGGGTTATTTACAAAAGGCAAATCCACTTTGCACTACAAGTGCAAACTACAAGTGCGGAGTGCACTTGAATTTGCACTGAAAGTGCACTTGGAAGTGTAGTTGCTGTAAATCTGAGGGGTAGATCTGAAATGAGGAGAAGCTCTGCTGATATATCATGTGCAGGATAAAATGCTGTTTTTTTATCTCCCTTGCATGTCCCTCTCGGATCTACAGTGACTGCACCTTTCAGTGCAATTTCAAGTGCACTTGTAGTTTGCGCTTGTAGTGCAAAGTGGATTTGCCTTTTGTAAATAACCCCCATTAAGTGGTACCAACATACAAACAACTTAGTATTTACAAAAATCCTAGCATGTAATTCCCCCCATGATAACAACAAGGAGCCAGAGGCTTCAGCACTCTACACTGGAGCAGTCTCCTTATTGGCAGTACCCATGGCTTCTATGCATAGATGATCATGGTCATGGAAGAAAATTGTACTTTTCAATAGGACTATGCCCTTATCTGTATTCCCACTCCATTATTTGTGAGTGATTTTCCCTTTTTATTCATTTTAAAACATTATATACTACACAATCAGGTTCTGTGTGGACTTCCTCCTCTTTTGCATTAACATCACATGGTGCCATTTTTGATTAGCTAGTTCAGATACTGCTGCAAAAATGGTATGGTAACACAGCAACCAATTTTACAGATCTACGAAACCTATTTCAATTATCTCTGGTAGTGTTAAAGAGAACTATCACTTCAGTCACTGATTAGATTGCATATTGCAACTAAGCTCAGTTTAAATTATTCACGAACATGTTTACTGTAAAATTACTTTCTACCACATTTGCGTGCTATTGAAAATTAAGAAAGAATTCGATTTTTGTTCAATAATAAATCTTTGTTTTTTTTAATCACACAAACACTCACACTAGTGAAATGAATCATCACAACACACAATAATGTTATCACACACATTAGTGTGATGCAGTGGCATTAATAGCCTGCACAATGCATCAACGTTGCATCAGATTGCAACATTGCACATTGCTTTGACATGGTGTATTATCCTGCTGGAAGGAGCCATCAGAAGATGGGTACACTGTAGTCATAAAGGGATGAACATGGTCAGCAACAATACTCAGTTAGGCCATGGTGTTTAACCACTTAAGGACCGAGCCTCTTTCTGAGAATTGTTGTTTATAAGTTAAAAACATTTTTTTTTGTTAGAAAATTACTTAGAACCCCCAAACATTATAATTTTTTTTCTAACACCCTAAAGAATAAAATGGTGGTCTTTGCAATACTTTCTGTCACACCGTATTTCGGCAGCGGTCTTAAAAGCTTACTTTTTTTGGAAATAATACACTTTTTTCTGCCCATTTTCCTCTGACCTCTGACATCAACAAGGCATTTTTGTCCACACAACTGCCGCTCACTGGATATTTTTTCTTTTTTGGACCATTCAACCCTTGACAGAGAAACACGTTAGGAGGGGCCTCACACATGATGTCATTCCGTAAGTCAGGCTGAATGCTTGGACCTGTTTGTACTACACACTGTGTCATTTCATTCTGATTGTAAGTGTATTTTTATTGTTTTATTAAAAGAGTATAGTTCGGGGAGCATTCTGAATTGTGGTAATTATGGCTGCTGTGCATCAAGACATTTAACAATCTCCATGTGGGATCAGAGCATCTGGTAAGGAGCCCACTTAACTGTTTGTGGTGACATCCTTTCAGGAGCACTGTTTATGGTGGTGTACATTATCACTTTTCATCGCAAGAGAGAAGATATGTGGATGTTTTGGAAATTAGCAATTTTGTACTTTATTGAGTATATTTTGCACAGCAATTTTTGCAAATTTTTCTTGCACATTAATTTATGGACTTTATATTTTATATATATTATGATATAAGTTGAATATATGTTCAATGCCCTTTGTGTTAATCACGAGTTATATTGATTCACATTCCATTAATTGTATATAGACAGCACACTTTCAGAATATATTTTGGTTCAGTTTATTACATATCCTACCCAGATAGGTTTTTCTGATGCAGCAGACTTTTTGGTTAAATCTCACTTTGAGGCTGGGTTCACACTATTTGCTCGCAGCAGGGGGTCCGCTGCGTCCCTGTTCTCCCTTTCAGGTCCGAATTAGAATTTTTGCCTGAATTCGGACCTGAAATGGAGCCAAAGAAGCAAAGGACCTCTCCTGTCATGTGTGAACTCAGCCTTAAACACAAGTGAGTTTGTTCATTAAGCAGATAAGGTGATTTATTACATTTTGTTTAGCAAGTGCACAAATATATATTTTTGGTTATTAATCTTAGTACTTTTCTGTTTACATGAAAAAACATAAAAATGTGAAAAATGAGGTACAAATTATTAAATAAATGTGTAAATAAAGTGAGTGCAACATTCAGGTCTACAAAGTCATCTCTGCGGGTGTGGAATCGATTAGGCTTGTGATTGGAGGTTATATAGAGAAGACATGGGGAGGTTGAGACACAAAAGACAGAGAAGAGTGTTGGCAAGGAAGAAGACTTGTTAAAGCGGGGGTCCACCTATCTATCGTTTTTTTTTTTCACAAACTTTTCTTCTCATGATTATCTACTCACATGTTCTGTGTAATAAGTCCGCCTGTGTCCGATTTTGTTGTAAAGAATAACTTATAAAATTCACTGAAGGCGGTTTCCATCTTCATTGTGGGCATTTGAAGCCCACAAGCATGTATTTCCTGGATGCGGTGAATGCTGTGCTCCCAGCATTCACCGAGATGTTGTGATGACGCTGTTGCACAATGCATGCTGGGAAGCCTGAGACTAGCTCCCAGGGGACTGTGGGAGGTCTGGGAGAGGCTAGAAACACGCCTACTCCCATGGGAGGAAAACCAGAAAGTGCTAAGAAGATTAGAAAAAAAAAAGTAATTACGGCGATTTAAATTTTTTTACACAGCATGTCAGCATCTAGGCAAGGAAGAGAATGCATAGAGATAATGTTCAAAATTTGGGTGGAACCCCGCTTTAAAAGGAGCCTGTCACTTTGTCAGTTTAGAGCAAGATGCAGGTTTTGTTCTTGTATTAACAGCCTCCTCTCATTGATATTCACCATTACCACATTTCCTCACTGAGCCATTTGTCAGTTGAAACTAGGAAAAAAAACATACTTCTGGGCATTAGGGAGCATCCAACCTTTCCTCTTCCTCCCAGGATGCATTGGGGTTGATTTTCTAAAACTGGAGAGTGCAAAATCTGGTGCAAATGTGCATGGTAGCCAATCAGCTTCTAACTTCAGCTTGTTCAATTAACCTTTTACAAAAAACCCTGGAAGCTGATTGGCTTCTATGCAGAGCTGCACCAAATTTTGCACTCTCCAGGTTTAGTAAATCAACTCCATTGTGTAGACCTGTGTACCCAGTCACTGGGCCTGAACACTGTCAACTGGGGGAAGAAATTCATCTTTTTCAGGGTTTCCAACAGGTAAGCAACATAGTGGTGGAGTGCAGGGAGGGTATTTTTCAGTGGGTTTGGAGATGGGCTCTTAATAGAACCTGTCACTTTGTCCATACAGTACTCATTTAGGGCTGATTCATTAAAGCATATCAAAAGACGATCCTTTTTTTGTCATGGATAGAGTAGGGAAAGGTTAGGACTGCTGTCAGTTTTTTTCATCTGTGTCTAATCAGGGAGATTTCCCTTCACTTCCTGTGGTGTAGACTCACTATGAAGTGAGAGGATATCTTCCCAATGTGAGTGAAATCCCTGCTTAGACAGTTGTCTCCATTACTCTTGTAGCAGTACCCCCGTGAGGGCTGCTGATTGACTCAACACTGGCTACCCCGACTCTGCAGATCCTCTCTTACCTCTGACACCTTGAGTTCCATTCTGCAAAGTGACGTTAGCAATGAGAAACTCGCACAATATCACTGAAGCACTCAGAAAAGTTTACTAAACTAGGTAATGGAACACAATGAAGAACATGAAAAAACACAAATTATAAATGACAATTGTTATCACTTAATGTAGATATGCAGAACTTATAACCTTATATTCACTTTTTAGGAGTATATGTGAACAGATGTACAGAGGGATCAATATACTATAATATGATAAGGGATCAAGGTACTCAATATCTTCAAAACATATATTAAATACCTTCCCACTGAGGTCTCAACACACAGACCAAAATGCAGTATAACTTCTTTACAGTCAAGAACACAGTGTAAAGTCTAGCATATAGTCAATGGCTCCCCCTAGACTATAATTTCGAGTTCAACTTATAAGTAGAGCAGCAATGCTTGGTAAAAGAGGAAAATAATGAAAGTTCTTTCATCTCCAGATATCTTCAGCTAGCCTGATGTTTAAACTGCAGTATTTGTAATCCGCAAAGGCAAAAGAAAAGAAATTACTGTAGAACAAAAGTTATGCTGATGATTGCTTAACTGAAGAAATATCACCACTTGTAAATTCCTCCTTATATGTGAGTGTGATACAGTACTGACCTTACAGCGCAGGGGAAAAGACAAGGCACCAAAGTTCAGTGGTATGATGCCTTTGAAGAAGTAGATTCCCCTCTGTGGAACTACAAGTTTCACCAGCAGTCTGTAAAAGAACACGCTCAGCAATGCTGTACTCTCTACTGGAATAGGCAGGTGACCTCTCACCACAGTGGACTCCAATGGCTGTGAGGCTCCGTCTGGAATCCCCTCCTGGTGTCTCCGTCTGGTGAAGATGGCGCCGCCAAGCCGTGCTGCAACTCCCGGTGCACTGAAGTGCAGGGGCTTCCAGTTGCTCTGAAGCGCAGGCCAGTCCGCTTGCTAGAATGGCAAGGCTGTACTCTGAGATCCCTCAGGGGCGGCGATCTGGCTCTCCGCTGTATAGGCTGCAGTCTCTCACTCCTGGTCACACACAGACCTCCTGCTGGCAGGTGTTGAATGGTGTCCACAGAGGCTGAAAGCAGGCCGTGCTGGTCCTTTTATCACTCCTCCCAGCAGGCAGTTTTGCATTGTCTGTCCTGTAGTTCAGGGCTGATCCAATTAACAGAGTCACTTCCTCCTCCAAACTACATTTCCCACAATACTTTGCTGCATTCCTTTTCAAGGAATAAGGAAACAACTTAAAGTGGTGTTCCGGCCGAAATTATACTTTTTAAATAAAAATACCCCTATAATACACAAGCTTAATGTATTCTAGTAAAGTTAGTCTGTATACGAAGGTCTGTTTGATTAGTTTATAGCAGTAGCTTGTTATTTTATACATTTACAGCAGGCCATGGCCATCTTAAGTGTGGGCATCTGAAGCCAGACTGTATTTCTTCCTGGATCTCATCCTTGCAGATCTCGCACATGCTCAGCACAGCACAAGCAGTGTAATAGGTTTCCGGTCAAGGTTTCCATAGCAACAACATTTTCAGAGGAAGTTGCCACCCCTTCCCAGAAGGCATTGCAAACAGGAAATGATGCGATGGGCCGCGGCCAGGGAGGAGGAAGTGAAAAATGAATACAGCAGATATACAGTAGGTGCTGAGAAAAAAAAATAAAAAAATATCCAATTTGTTTACAGTGCACAGTTTAGTGAGAGATGCTGAAGAGTTGTAAAAGTGGGTGGAACTCCACTTTAACAGAGCCCAGCAGCCACTAGAGGGAGCCAAACTCATTTGAAACAACAACAAACTGTTCAACTATAATAACTATAGTAGAAGACCCTTGGCTACATTCTCTAATCATGTTTTGGTGGCAACTCAAAGCTTTTGATTTACTTGCACTTTCATACCCAAAGACATTGGTGAACAGAACATTTAGGGAGAGTGAATCTCCATAATGGGAAGACAGACACCAATAAAAACCTGAAAATCTAAAAAAAATGATTGTTAGCTACACTTTAAGCATGCTCACAGATAGATTTGTGCACCCTTCATACTGCATGTTACCGGGCAGTTGTGCATTGATAGCTTAGAACAGTAATGGTCAACTTATGGCTTAAACAGGTCCTGAACTGGGGCCACTGAATTCATCAAGCTTGAGCATATAATATTTAATGCTACAGAAGTCAGAGACTGAAATTCCTACAGGCGTGGTGAAGACTGAAGGCATGCTGTGGGAGACAGTCTATGATTGGGGACATGTTATATAAGACTGCTAGATATTATTGCCTTTACAGCCCTTTTACAAATCAGTACTCCAATGTGTACGACCAATGTGCCTGGGCACACCCTAATTACCCTTTGTGGTGCCGATTCCCCTTTGCTTTCTGGTGCCTCCTGTCTCCCCTTGCAGTGCTGCCAGCTTCCCAGCTCTCCTCTCCTGCCCGCTGCTGCGGGGGATGTTTCAGAATGAATGGATGAATGAATGAGCAGAGTAAGTGATCTGTACCGATCGCTCTTGTGTTCATTCTTCTTTGTGAATGAACAGGAAACCGCTCAGCACAGAGCACTTCCCATTCGTTTACTGTCCTGTGCAGCTGAGGCTGCAGAGAAAGGGACTAGGGAAGCTCTGTCCTCAGCTCCTTTCTTTCTGTTTAGAGACGTGATATTTCATCAAAGCCCCCCAATGGGGCTCCTAAAAAGATTGTAAAAAAATTAAAAATAATATTGTAAAAAATAATCAAATAAAATTGTAAAAATAAATTAAAAAAATAATAAAAAAATAAAACTACTGACACCGCCCACTGCTCTATTGACACCAATCTTTGCTCTACTGACACCGTCCACTGCTCTGCTGATGCACAAGCCTGTGTGTTTGTGCTCTGGGAAACATAGCTGGCGGCACAGTGGTGTAGTGGTAGCA
This sequence comes from Aquarana catesbeiana, assembly GCF_042186555.1. Taxonomy (NCBI): domain Eukaryota; kingdom Metazoa; phylum Chordata; class Amphibia; order Anura; family Ranidae; genus Aquarana; species Aquarana catesbeiana. The sequence continues at coordinate 72,915,978 of NC_133325.1, read as the reverse complement.
CTCTCGCCTAGCAGTAAGAAGGGTCACTGGTTCAAATCCCGACCATGACACAACCTGCTTGGAGTTTGCATGTTCTCCCTGTGCCTGTGTGGGTTTCCTCCGGGTACTCCGGTTTCCTCCCACACTCCAAAGACATGCTGGTAGGTTAATTGGATCCTGTCTAAATTGTCCCTAGTATGTATGAATGTGAGTTAGGGACCTTAGATTGTAAGCTCCTTGAGGGTAGGGACTGATGTGAATGTACAATGTATATGTAAAGCGCTGCGTAAATTGACAGCGCTATATAAGTACCTGAAATAAATAAATAAATAAAATAAATAGCTAATGAAGTGTGGTCAGGACAAATTCACCAGAGCACTAATTACAGCATCAAGACCCTGTTTAGGTGTCCTACAACAAATGCCGTCAAAGCCCTTCATTGTGTATTCATGTTGATGTTCTTAAAAACTCTTCCTCCAGTCTACTTGTAAAAAATGTATAGATTGGTCCAATAAAAATGTTTTTTTTCCCATATTTTTGTCCATGTTTTCTAAACTCCTATCACTTAATGTATGGGATCAACATGAAAGGCCTCTGCAGTTATTTCATCTGCAAATCTTGAAAACTGCTGCTGGTATGAAGGGGAGTAAACAAAGTAAAAGAGAAAATATCCCACCACACTCTACACACAACATTGTCTCAGAATGACATTTCCCTTTCCTATATGTACTACTGAGAAGTTTTGTGCCTTGGTATGAGGGAATAGCAGCATGACTTAGGCACCAACGTCAACCTTCTGAGGAAAGTGTCACTGTGAAAATGTTGAAATGGAAAGAAACTTTATCAGAAGTAATTTTGGAAAGTGACACTATCTTTTGGCAACTTCCCCACTTCGCTGCGGATGAGCAATGAAAAGAAACTGAAGGATCTGACAAAGAGATGTGATTGTGCATTTAATCTGTAATGCAGACTGACATTTTTTTTTTAATTTAAGTGACATGTAATAGCGGACTGTCACAACACTCATTCGCAATGAATTATTTATTAAGACAGTAGAATGACTACTGCAGAGGTTAACAGAAACTAAAACAGAGACTTCAATTACTTAATGATTACAGGTAGATTTGTATCCATTACAAAAATGATATATTTTTACAATCTTGCTGTAAACGGCTAGGCTATGGGCATTCTGTTATTTACATATTTTTAAAACAAGGATCTTTAAAACAAGTCATCAATGACCTCTGTAGCTATATGTACTATGGAGCAATTTATCCTTATAGCGGAGTTCCGGCCACAGATTTTTTTTTTTTTTTTTTAGGCATCCCATCTTAATGCTTTAATTACACAAATAAAGTTTATAGATGTTTGCTAGTGGGTCTGATTTTTGTATTTTTTTTTTTTATACTTACTATTAATAAAATCCTCTTCTGGCCATTGCCATGATGATTGTGAGCACGCGAAGCCCAATCGCAATCTCTTCCTGGATTACCGCTAGAGAGGTGCATGCTGGGTAACCGTGATGCTCCGGCAGCCATAGCGCCGATTGTTTAAAAAGTTGCCAAAACAATGGGTGGCGATGGGGGAAGGTCCCGCCCCGTTGTTATGGCAACCACCTTAAATCGCGTAATTTCCTGTAGGGAAATAACGCGATTTTTGCTCACAGTACTGCCTACTGACTCCTGAGAAATGATGACTCACATTTTCCAGGAGCACAGGCAAAGGAGGAAGTGACGAAGAGCTCCGCGGACCAGGAAGTGGCAGATTAGGAGCCACTAAATAGCAACAGGGCATTTCTGGTAAGTATAAAAAAATGAATTACCCCCAAACGTTTATTAATACTATTAAAGGTCTGTGAATATGCAAAAAAAAAAAAAAAATTCAGGGTGGAACTTCGCTTTAAGCACTTCAGCCCCAGAAGATTTTACCCCCTTCCTGACCAGAGCACTTTTTGCAATTTGCCACTGCATTGCTGACAATTGCGCGGTTATGCGACATTGTACCCAAACAAAAGTGACGTCCTTTTTTTCCCTTTTTTTGAGCTTTCTTTTGGTGGTATTTGATCACCTCTGCAGTTTTTATTTTTTGTGCTATAAACAAAAAAAGAGTGACAATTTTGAAAAAAAACTAATTATTTTTTACTTTTTGCTATAATAAATATTTCCCAAAAATATATATATTAAAAAAAAATTTCCTCAGTTTAGGCCAATATGTATTCTTCTACATATTTTTTGTAAAAAAAAAAAACGCAATAAGCGTATATTGATTGGTTTGGAAAAGTTATAGGGGATAGATTTATAGCATTTTTATTATTTTTTTTTTTACTAGTAATGGCGGCGTTCTGCGATTTTTATCGTGACTGTGACATTATGGCGGACACATCAGACGATTTTAACACATTTTTGGGACCATTGGCATTAATACAGCGATCAATGCTATAAAAATGCATTGATTACTGTAAAAATGTCACTGGCAGTGTAGGGGTTAACACTAGGGGGCGATCAAGGGGTTAATTGTGTTCCCTAGTGTGTGTTCTAATGGAAGGGGGGACTAGGGGAGATGACAGATCACTGTTCGCACTTAATATGAACAGACGATCTGTCACTTCTCTCCTCAGAGAACCGGGATCTCTGTGTTATGAGCAATTGTGGGAGCCCGGCGGTCATCCAGACATCAGCTTTGGGGGCAAGCTGCAGGTGCGCGCTGTGGGTGCGTGCGCGCCCCTAGTGGCCACCAGAGGGAGCGACGTAACATAAGGGCGATTCGCGCAGCCGAGCCATGTTGCCGCTGTACAACTGCGGCGGTTGGTCGGCAAGCGGTTGGTCGGCAGAGCAGAAGGAGTGAAGTCCTTTAAAGCTACAAGCACATAGATGTACTTAAAAAAATGGTTAGCAAAAAAATACATAGGGGTTCATTTACTAACGGCAAATAAGACTGTGTGCTTTGCAAGTTCAGTAGAACTCATTTTCCTTAGTAAATGTAATGTGGTGAATCTTCACTTTGTAAAGAATACCCAATCCAGGTGCAAAGGAAAAAAAAAAATGTGCACATGACTGGATGATGGAAATCAGCAGAGCTTTACCACATTTACTAAGCTCTGGAAAAAAATGAGTGCAACTGCATTTGCAAAGTACACAGGCTATTTGCCTTTAGAGACAAGGAGGGAGCAGGTTGAGCAGTGCTGCTGAGTCAGTGCTGAAAAGGAAGGATCAGGGGAAGCTGGCTGCAGATTCACTACTAGAAGCAGGAACAGGGAAAACTTAGCTGCTGAGAGAACAACTTGAACAAAATCAGTGCTTCTCCTGTAAACATTGAAGATGAATTGCTTTACGGTTAAAGCAGCTACAGAGGTCAGCTAGAGCTTGTTTTAAAGCTCAGTTACTACTTATTAAGAATGCATATATAATATACTTAGAATTGTATAGCCTGACAAAGTGTACATTTAGGCAAAAATGTAGTCTTTCTCTCAGATTTACTAACAATGCCATTTTGTGTAGGGATGTGTTCAAGGTTTAGACCTAACAGACCAAACTTTGGTTGGGGATCCTTTTAGTCAGTTTAGCAGGAGACTATATATATGACAGCTTCCTATCTGTCAATGGTTGCTAAGGAATTGGCCGGGGCACCCACCGTGTCCTTAGCAATCAGTGACATCACCTTGACCCATTCATTTACTGGCCAGGAATTAATGGTCAGTAGTAGGTTGTATATATTTTAAAGATGCTGCACAAGACACTCAAGTTAAGGGCACCTCCCAGGCGTATTTTTTAAAGGAATTTGACATTTTCTTTTTTTTTTTTAAATTGACAATTTTTATTAATTTTTCCAGAAGAAAACAGAAACAATAACATAGGGTACAAGGTAATACAATATAAAGCGTAGTAGGTACTTCTGTGGTAGAATATAATCTTGATAGCACTCTTAAGAAACTGCTGGTCGTCATGTGCATGTCGATCTGATTGTTAAGAACAGATTACATTGCCAAAATATTACCTTAGTCATATATTACTGGTTGTATACCTTGTGTAACATAACAAAAATTAAATAGATAATAAAAGGCTATAAGGTAGAGAGAAGAATAGAGAAGAGGGGGGGTTAGCAGAAGGTTTAAAATGGGGTGAGTAAGAATAGGTAGAGAGTAGGGAAAAGAGATGAAGGTAATGGAGCCGCACCCTGCTCCTGAAGCCCGACCCTCCCCCACCAGGAGAGGACATCACCAACCCCAGACCCATCACATAGAAAATTAGGTTATGGGGTTTTCAAAGAGGACCCACAGCTCCCATATTTGGTTATGCTTCTCAAGATTGTCATTTAAGGAGGCTGTGAGATATTCCATTCTCTTGACATCTCTGATCCTGGAGTGCAATTCCGATATCGAAGGCGGTTCCCTCTGCTTCCATTTTAACGCCACCAAACATCGTGCAGCAGTTAATATATGCGACAATAGTTTCTTGGACCTTTTAGGGAGAGAAGTTGGTGGGAGACCCAACAAGAAAACCTTCGGATCGAAAGGCACCTCAGCATCCAAGATGGACCTAAGCAGGGAATGAACCATCTCCCAGTACAGGGCAATCAGAGGACAGGTCCAGTAAATGTGAAATAACATCCCTCTGTCATTATGGCATCGCCAGCAACCAGAGTCAGACAATGGATAGATGGAATGGAGCAAGTCTGGGGTTTGGTACCAATGGAACATAATCTTATATTGGTTCTCTTTATATAGCGTGCACATAGAGCTTTTAGAGGCCTGAGACCATATAAGCTGCCATGCGTGTGGAGGGATGTCTACACCCAAGGCTCGCTCCCATTTACCCATATATGCATGCCGTGGACCCTCTGGCGAGAAATCATGCATTAGGAGCTGGTAGGTCTGCGAGATCATGCCTTTAGGAGATGAGCTCTCCAGGCACAACTTTTCAAAATCGGTTAATGGGGAGAATTGAAAGTTAGGAACTAGAGATTGTGCATAATGTCGTATTTGTAAATAGCTAAAAAAGGCTTGTTTTGGAATGTCAAATTCTTTTTGATCTTGAAATGATCTTAATATGCGGGTCCTAGGGTCAATCAGCTGGCCGTAACGGAATAGGTTCTTTCCCATCCAGAAATGGGACATCTGTGAGGTCAGGCTGTCCGGGATGTTGGGAGTAAATAGAAAGGATGTAACCGGTGAGGAAGGGGTGGTAAGTGGATATGTCTGTTTTACACGTTTCCACAGCTGGCGTAGGAGAGACATTACTCCCAGTAGCCGCGAGTTTTCCGAAGATACATCAGAACTCCATAACATAGAGTTTGGATGTATAGGGGCCAGCCAAAGCTTTTCGATCTGTGTCCAACGATTAAAAGCGTGGAGGGTACACCAAGAGGCTACAGGGCGTAATTGAGCTACCAAGTAATATTTGGCTATATTAGGAAATGCTAGACCACCTTGATTACGAGGAGCGTAGAGAACCGAATTAGCAATCCGGTGTCTCTTATAATTCCAAAAGAAATTAATCAGGTCACCCTGGAGTCTCTTTAGATGTGAGGCTGGCATAGGTATCGGAAGTGTCTCAAATAAGTATAAGAGCTGGGGTAGGATCATCATCTTCAGGGTCGCTAGACCTCCAAAGAGGGATAATTTCAGGGATTTCCATTTAGTCAATAAGGCTCTGATAGTGGTAAATAAATGGGGAAAGTTAGCTTTATATAGGGAATCATATGTGGGCGTGAGATGGACCCCGAGGTATTTTAAGGAGGAAGTTTTCTAGGAGTAGTTAAATGATTGCGAAAGAGCCGCCTGTGTCTGAGGAGACATATTAAGGGGCAGAGCCTCTGTTTTAGAATTATTTATTTTATATCCAGATAGGGCACTATATCGATCTAATTCTACATGTAGGTTCGGCAAAGAAATGTGCGGTTGCGTCAGAGCAAGGAGAACATCGTCAGCATATAGGGAGATCTTAAAGTCTCTAATACGGACTGGGATGCCATGAATATTTGGGTTCTCCCTAATATGAGCCGCTAGGGGTTCTATACAAAGGGCGTAGAGTAGCGGTGAGAGCGGGCAACCTTGCCGCGTTCCGTTTGATATCGGGAAGATGGTAGATGTTGCGTGTTGTGTAAGTACCATGGCTGACGGGGACGAATATAGGTGATAAATGGCTCGCAAAAAGGGGCCTGTGATTCCGGCTCGTCGTAGGGTCGCAAACAGAAAAGGCCAACTTAGCCTATCAAAAGCTTTTTCTGCGTCAAGACTGAGCAGAAGTGCTTCTACTTTGGTCCTGTTTGCCACCTCCACTAGGTCAATAACCTTGCGGGTATTGTCCCCTGCTTGCCGCATGGGTATAAAGCCTACCTTTATGACGGCATAAAATTGTTTAACCTGTTAGCTAGTAATTTCGTAAAAATTTTGAGGTCCGCATTAAGTAGCGCAATAGGTCTATAGTTTGATGGTAAGCTGTGGTCCTTTCCAGGCTTGGGAATCAGTGTGAGATAAGAATTTTGCATATCTCGTGGGATAGGTGTCTCAGAGAGAAATGAATTAAACAGTGTTGTCATATAGGGAAGTAAATGCAGTAGGAAGGTTTTGTAGTACTGGTATGGGAATCCATCAGGACCCGGGGCTTTTTTTATTTGGAAGTGATTTAATTGTGTCCGTGACCTCCTCCTCTGTAATGGGGGAGTTTAGGGTGGTCAGGGCGGAAGGAGTGAGTCTCGGTATTTCACATTCTTCTAGATAAGAGTGGATTCTTTGGGACAGGTCTTGTGGGGGAGGGTTGTGCGGAACATTCGGATTGTTATACAAGGTCGGGTAGTAGTCATGGAAGATCTGAGCAATCTTAGTGGGATGGGTTTGGGGAATGCCACCTCCATCATTAAGATGGGCAATTGAGGCGGTCGCGACACGGTCCCGTAGCTGTCTAGCTAATAACGTATGTGGTTTGTTTGCCTTGTCATAATAGGTCTGCCTTAATCGTATTAACGCCTTCTCAATTTTACCTAAGTCTATGTCTCTTAGACCAGCCCGTACCTGTACAATGTCTCTAAGAGTTTTTAAGAAAGGAAAGGAGAGCAAACGTGCTTCCAATTGTTTAAGCTTGTCTAATAGAGCTATACGGGCAGTGTTAGCATTCCTTTTGAGTGCCGTGGATAGTGAGATACATTGGCCTCTGAGGACCGCTTTATGACCCTCCCAGAGAGTGGCGATGGAAACCTCTGGTGAATTGTTTTCTGCAAAACATAATTTCATGGTTTTTTCCAAGTCATCCCTGGAGGGGTCATGTTTAAGCAAGAAATTGTTCAAACGCCAATGACATGTACGAAGGGTTCCCGAAGACAATGCCAGGGACAGCATGATCTGTGCATGGTCCGACCATGAGATTGCTTGAATATCTGAGCTCTTGCAGGCTCTCAGGGTTGGAGCATTTACAAAAAAATAGTCTAGGCGCGAATGAGATTTATGCGGGTGAGAGTAAAAGGTGAATTGTTTAGCTGAGGGGAAGGCAGTCCTCCAGCAGTCAAACAGCGTATTTCCTAGTTAATTGACGGAAGAGAGATGATCTTCTATCAAGGGCTCTGGGGGCCTGACTCTGTCCAAGGGAGTGTCTGTCTAGGAAGGAGGAGAAAGTCAGGTTAAAGTCTCCTCCGATAACCAGGTATTGATGGGGAAAAGCAAATAGTCGTTTATACACTTTAGATAGGAAAGAGGTTTGGTTAGTGTTAGGGGCGTAAATGTTACAAAGTGTGAGATTAGTGTCTTTCCATGTACCTCTCAAGATGATATAATGTCCCTGGGGGTCTGAAATTATCGATTGTAACTTAAAGGGGGAGTCTTTTTTTAAACAGGATAGCCACTCCAGCTCTTTTGCGAGGATTAGAGGCTAGGTATATCTGGGAGTAATACCTGGTGGCAAATGCCATATTGTCGGTCTTAGTAAGATGTGTTTCCTGAATGAAAATTATGTCAGCTTTAGATCTTTTGAATTCCCTTAAGGTTAAGCTTCGTTTAGTGTTGGAGTTAAGGCCTTTCACGTTTAATGATAGTATGTCAATCATTGGGTGTAAATAAAAAAAAGAGCATTAGCTTACCAAGACGACCGAAGTGGATTTGGATGTGGAGGACGGTGAACGGATGAGCCTTCAGATAAGACACGTACCTAGCAGGAAACATGCTTCTACAAACTGGACCTGGGCTCCAGAGGCGGGGGGCGCCCACAGCGTGGTAGGTAAAAGGGGAAGAGAGAAAAGAAAAGCCAATAGCAAAAGAGTAGAGAAAGATGTGAACGACAAAGAGAACACAAATTAGTACAAAATCAAATAACAGCCAAGTATAGTTTAACCCACCTGTACAAGGTGGTGGGTCGGAAACCCTCGAAGGGCCCCCCCCATGTAGGAGGTAAAAACAATACTCTCCAAGGGGGTTAAGTGGGGAGCCACTCGAAGGTCTCCCAGGGCAGGATAGGACAGCTCCAGGCCGGTCGTCATCCTCTCCCAGATCCGCCTGCAGTTACATAATTATGCAGCACACCGTAGTAAAGCAGCTAGATAATGAAAAACTTATATTTAACAGCTAGTAACTAGAATACCATTTGGTCTAAGCCAGGGCAACAGATAAAGTCGGCTGGTGCAGTTTTGTGCTCAGTATTGGACAAACCAGGATAGTATAGGGAGCACTGGTCAGAATATAAGCCTAGAAACCCTTCCAAATATCCTTTTAAGAACCCAGGGAGGGTGAAGGTATTTAAATAAATGCAGTAGTATACCCTAATAAAGTGTGGGGTGGGAGGGCAGGGAGGGATTGGGAGGGTAGAGGGTGGTGAATGTGGGATGGGGGGGATAGAAGGAAGGGAAAGGATGAGGAGATGGAGGGGAAGGGAGGCAAGGGAAGGGGGGACCCCATTGATAATTTGGGAAGGCTTAAACATGACAATAATATATCATCACCTGCAAATAACATCTCGTGGTCGTGGACCTGGTCCATGGGGGCGAAGTGCGCGATGGGCCCGGTCCAATTTAACTCTTTGATTTTCCGGGCGACCCAGTACTTTATTGAAAATAGCTTGTAATGTGACTTGTAAGTCCTCGTCCTGGGTCGCCTCAGGGAGGCCTCGGACTCCAATTTTATTGCGTCTGCCTCTGTTATCAAGGTCCTCAAAGTGGCGTTGAAACTCTCTGAGGGCCGAGGCTTTGTGGACAATCGATCATGTATATGGGAGATTTCCATCTTTGTGTCATATGCTTCTTCTTCTATGGAATGGACTTTAGCAGACAAGTGATGTAGATCAGTACTGAGCATGTTAATTTCAGATCTGCATGTATCACGTACCTCTTGAATAAGCATGCGGAAGTCCTGTTTCGTAGGCATACAACGAACATAGTCTCTCCAAGAAGTACATGCCTCAGGTTCAGGGTCAGGGTCCATTATGGCATGAGAGTGTGAATCCCTCATATTAGTGGTGGGGATGCCCGGCGGGGGGAGTCCCCTCTGAGATGCATGCGGAGGGGTCTTGGAGTTAGGCTGCATAGCTGGGTCAGTAGCATATACATGGGCTGCATGTGAATAAGCCCCCTGCAGCCCATCAACCTGTGGTGATGAGCAAGGCCTTGCAGCTTTGTTGGACTCTCTGCGGTGTGGGGATGTGGATAGTGTCTTGTCCCTTGAAGCCTGGGGTCTTTGTGGCAAAGAGCTTGGGTCCCACTCCTGCGCTGAAGTTTCCCACAGAGGGGAGGCTTGGCCTGCACTCGGTGACTGTGTAGGCCCCATTAGGCAGGGAGGAAACGGCTGGGACAGGCTGCCTAATGTGTTTCCCATAAGGGAAAGTGCAGGACCGGCCTGGATGTTAGTTGGTGGGAGCGGTGGGCGACCGGACAACAGATCCCCTTCAGAGGCATACCTGTCGGTTCACTGACCTGGGGAGAGCCGCGGAGGAGAAGAGGAGAGGGCCGCTGCATATGTTGGTGGAGCCGGCGCCATCTTGGCCTCGTGGTGTCCCGCCGGAGCTCCAAGGCCGAAGTACTCCGTAATGAGAGGTGGGGGAGCCGAGGAAGATCTTGTGGTGTGTCCCTTAGGTTCTGTGTCTTTAGCCTTGCGGGGTTTGCCCATGATTTCAGTGCTTTTTTGCTGCTTTTAGCTGTATGCAGGTGGATCTGGTCAGGAGCTCTAAAGAGACACGTCGGCTCCGGAGGCCATCCAAGCCACGCCCCCCGGAATTTGACATTTTCAATGTAAACCTTAAAACATTAAAATTACTGTTCCCTGCTTAATAGGATTTTAAAAACTTTTTTTTTTTTTTTTTTTTACCTTGTTACTTTGGTAACAAGGTATGGGGTACATTGTACCCCTACCCATTCATCTAAAAAAGCAGTGAAATGTGACAAAAGACAATAGCCGGTTTTTAACAATCCCTCTATTAAAAATGTCTTCTTCTTTCCCCCGCTTCTTCCTCCATCTTCTTCCAGTCTTCCTTTTGTTTTTTCCTTCTTACTCCAGCTGCTTCTTCCCCCACTTCTTCCTCCATCTTCCTCCACTTCTTCCTCCGGTCTTCTCCATCTTCCTCTGGCTTCTTCTTCCCCCGTTTTGACCTCCAGTCTTTCACCTCCACTGCTCCCGCCACCGTTCCCGCTGAACATTCAAAAAACTAACCTCCTCCGATGCTGCAAGCGGGCACATGACGTCACTCTGAGACCCCGCCCCTTGTGACTTCACCGCCTGGGGCATGATGGGTCAGTGATTTCAAAAGGGGGGTCTCCTGCTGACGTCATCTGGCGGCCACACCCCATAGTTACATATGAAATGTGCGCTATGGAAGCAGACAGATCGGCTGGAGGAGGGTCGTTGTTTTTATGTTCAGCGGGTCGGTGGCGGGAGAGGCGAAAGAGAAAGACCGGAGGATGAAGCGGGGGGAAGAAGAAGATGGAGAAGACCGGAGGAAGAAGCGGGTGGAGATGGAGGGAAGAAGCAGGGGAAAGAAGAAGACATTTTTAATAAAGGAATTGTCAAAAAACGGCTATTGTCTTTTGTCATTTTTTTTAGGTGAATGGGTAGGAGTACAATGTACCTGATGCCCATTCACATGGGGGGGCCGGATCTTGGGGCCCCCTTGTTAAAGGGGGCTTCTAGATTCCGATAATCCCCCCACCCGCAGACCCCCTCAACCACCGGGCAAGGGTTGTGGGGATGAGGCCCATGTCCCTATCAACATGGGGACAAGATGCTTTGGGGGAACCAAAAGCACCCTCCCCATGTTGAGGGCATGTGGCCTGGTATGGTTCGGGGGGGCGCTCACTCGTCTCCCCCTTTCCTGACCTGCCAGGTTGCGTGCTCGGATTAGGGTCTGGTATGGATTTTGGGGGGACCCCATGTAAATTGTTTGTTAAAATTTTGCCGTGGGGTACCCTGAAGGGCCTGGTATGCACTGGGGGGGGGACCCTATGCCGTTATTTTCCTTGATTTTTTAATAGCTGGATTTTTGGAATTCCACACCATACTATTTTTGAATAATTACATACCATTGCCTGCATTTGAAGAGTTAAAATTATGGAATAAACCCAACTGATGTGCATTCACTAATTATGCTGCTGAGTACAATGTACATTTTCAGGAGGTGATACCATTGGTGGGATTCAAACCCATGGCTTGAACCTTTAAAGGTATCAGGGCATACCACTACACTATGGAGCCCGGCACAATCATACATAGAAAACACTATTACTAATGTTTGATTCTTTTCATTGTAAACAATAATGTTTTGCATTTGAGGCATTAATATTATGGTACCAACCATGCTCATGTGCCATTGGCTATTGGGTAGGGATGAGCCGAACACCCCTGGTTCAGTTCACACCAGAACTTGCAAACAGGCAAAAAATTTGTGTGAACACCGTATAAGTCTGTGGGAAACAAACATGAAAAATCTAAAGTGCTCATTTTAAAGGCTTATATGCAAGTTATTGCCATGAAAAGTGTATATGGGCCTGAGCCCTGACCCAGGGGACATGTATCAATGCAACAAAAAGATTTAAAAACGGCCGTTTTTCAGGAGCAGTGATTTTAATAATGCTTAAAGTGAAACAATAAAAATGAAATATTCCTTTAAATATCGTGCCTGGGGGTGTCCTTAGTATGCCTGTAAAGTAGTGCATCTTTCCCATATTTGGAACAATACCGCAGCAAAATTACATTTCTAAAGGAAAACAATGTCTTTTAAAACTGCTTGCGGCTGTAATGTATTGTCGGATCCCAGCAATATAGATAAAAATCATTGAAAAAAATGGCGAGAGTCCCCCCCCCCAGTCCATTACCAGGCCCTTTGGGTCTGGTATGAATATTAATGGGAACCCCACACGAAAAAAAGAAATTTGCGTGGGGGTTCTCCCAAAATCCATACCAGGCCCTTCAGGTCTGATATGGATATTAAGGGAAACCATGCACCAAAATTTGCAAAAAAAATGGTGTGGGGGTCCCCCCCAAAATCCATAGAGCACCCCCCCTCCTGAACCGTACCAGGTCACATGCATTCAACATGAGGAGGGTGCATTGGGGTACCCCCAAAACACCTTGTCCTATGTTGATGGGGTATATGGGCCTCAAGTCGCATAAAAGTCAAACCAAAGTAGTGCAGGGATGAATTTGACCCACTTGCAGGATGCACAAGTGAGAATAGTGCCTAATTCAAAGGTATTATCCATGAATCTCATTAACACTGCTGCGACCTGAAAGTCACATTATTTTGCTGCCATTTTGCTGCTGCAACTTGGACCCAACTTCTGGGATTGCCTGTGTAATATTGCGCCCTATGTACGTCAAGTCACATGAAAGTCAGACCAAAGTAGTACAGGGACTACTTTGAAGTTGTTGCAATTTGAAGTAGCACAGATATGAATGGTTATTATTGAGAATCATGGGGTACAACTTGTCGTACAACTCGGAGGTCCAAATTTGCTGGAAAAGTCACCCAACTGTGAAACAAGTCATATATATTTTAATAGAAAGGAGCTCATATTTATATTTGCATAGTCCTTACTGATTCACATCAGCAGAACAAATGCAAGAAGTGATGTGTGCACATGGGCAAGAAGCAAATGTGTGGTGATGCCAAACAAATCAATGGACCCCACCCCCACATTGAGTAAGAACAAGTACATATCCTACACTTACCTGGCAAATGAGCAGCACCTCCTCTTTGCTAAAGAGGGACCTTGCCATGTCCACCTAGATGAAGATCCTGACCAGCACAAGAACTTCCGGGTGATTACAATGACTCATTTCTGGGTCAGAAGGTGAAACCACGCTCTTTTGATCGCAGCTGCGAATATTTGATCGCAACCACGATTAGAATTTTTTCTTTTAATTTATTTGCAGATATGCAAATCTGTATTTCTACATATGATATTTGAAGGTAAACTTAAGGGAGTTCCATAAGATATGGTGTCCCTGGGTTAGCAGCAGGTGAATTACAAAGACAAAGGCCTAGTTTGAGCTCAGGTTGACACTGATAGCAGGAGGAAATCGTGCAAGTTCAGCTGAACTCACACAATTTTATTCCCGCATGTCAGTCCCAACTGTGAGGGGGGAATTTCAGAGAATTTCAGAGACTTCTGTGCAGGTTTCTGCACTGATGTCAATAAGAAATCACACCCGAAGTCACCAAAAAGTAGTACAGAAACTACTTTTGGAAACTGCGGCGTCACACCAATTAGAACGGAGCTATTGTCGCCAATTTGACATGTCAAATGGCACCAATTTGAACCAGGGCAAACAACACTGCCTATCCACCAGCTGAATTTCCACATATATTATATATAAAGATTAAACCTTTATCATTTACTTGCAGGTGTGCTGAAGAGATTTGTTTTTTTGGTGCACAAATACATATAGAAATTATAAGATAAAAAAAGAAAGATATTGCCCTTCCCCAAAACCACCACCCCAAAACTAATTAAAAAGAAGAAAGAAAAGAGAAACAAAAACACACACACACACCAAACAAGCTCAATAATGTACTTTTATTTTGCCAGCAGAAACAAAATTATGTACATTCATTTACTAGCTTAAAAAAAAATTCAACGGGAAACATGGTGCTACATTTAGCAAAACAGTTAGCAATTGGGTTTTAAGGGCCCTGCTCATAGAAGCTTACAATCTAAAACATTATACCACGTACATACGATCAGACATTCCGACAACAAAATCCTGGATTTATTTCCGACAGAAGTTGGCGCAAACTTGTCTTGTATACACACGGTCGCACAAATGTTGTCGGAAATTCCGAACGTCAAGAACGCGGTGACGTAAAACATGTACGACGAACCGAGAAAAATGAAGTTCAATAGCCAGTGCGACTCTTCTGCTTGAATCCGAGCATGCGTGGAATTTTGTGCGTTGGAATTGTGTACACACAATCGGAATTTGAAAACCAGCTTTCAAATTTTTTGTTATCGTAAATTCCAACAACAAATGTCTGATGGAGCCTACACACAGTCGGAATTTCCGACAACAAGCACATTTGTTGTTGGAAATTCCAATTGTGTGTATGCAGCATTAGAGTGGATACGGCTTTACTTTCAGTGTATAACGAGTAACATTTCATAGTACAACTCACCCACCAGCCCACATCATTTTTAAGATTATAGAAACATACTTAACAGTCATTATTCTTACAAAGCATTCCAACATAATATTTAAAAAGGCATATATTCAAAATATAACACCCACCACCAGCCCACAATCCACACACATACATAGGTGACCATGTTCTGCTGGAAGCTGCATTTCTGTGGACATTATTAAGCAATGACATCAAAGAGTAGAAGGTCAGCACATGCTCCCAAATCATGTTTGCATGGTCAGACAGGAACAATACACACACAACATTGACAGCATGGCCACATAAATCCACTTTTGATGATAAAAATGTACAAGAATTTCAGCAAACAGCCCCAGTTTGGTATTGGTCAATATGCACAATATCATTCATTGTACCCCACAAATCACAGCAAAAAACCTGGCCTTCTCAGGCCAAACACCCCCCCCCCCTGCAACCCTTTATATAAGATAGGTTGTATTGTTAGCACGCTGACACATGCCCAATAGAAGTACACACCCACCAGTATCTTTCAATCTGTCTCTTCATGTATGTCTAAAGTGACTGCACCTGATGAGCAGGAACACATAATACTATTTGCAACTGTGTTAGCCCTTGGCTATGTGCATCTAATCTCCAACTATAGGCCAAAGATCGAAGTCCATTTGCATGCACATAAACAAAGCAACAGTTTTCTAAGCATATGTACTTGTGCAGTGTAAACCCTACAATTTTAAATGTTCATGTCCTTGGGCATGATTAGTGCTAACAAACATTAACATCAGTCCCTGGCTGCAATGAGCTTCCAATCTAAAGTCCAAAACTAACTTTCTTACATTAGAGACTATTTCGACAGGAGACAAATAAAATGCTGGCGCGTCTTTGGATTGTGGTGAGAAATCCACACAGGGAGAACATACCAACTTCAACACAAGCATTAGGATGTTGGGGAACTGAACCAGCAACACCAGTGCTGTGAAACGGAATTGCTACCCATTTAGCCAGCGGGCAGCCTCACACATGTGTTGTCTGCATCTCTGTGGTGTAAACCAGTCCTAAGACCATAGCCAGTGTCACAAGCAATATACAATATATTGTCCAAAGTATTGGGACGCCTGCCTTTATACGTACATGAACTGTAATGCTATCCCAGTCTTACTCCGTAGGGTTCAAATTTCATTTGGCCCACCCATTGCAGCTATAACAGCTTCAACTCTTTTGGGAATGCTGTCCACAAGGTTTAGGAGTGTGTCTATGGGAATGTTTGACCATTCTTCCATAAGTGTATATGTGAGGTCAGGCACTGATGTTGGACGAGAAGGCCTGGCTTACAGTCTCTGCTCGAATTCATCCCCAAAGTGTTATGTTGTGTTGAGGTCAGGACAGTCAAGTTCCTCCACCCCAAACTCACTCATCCATGTCTTTATGGATCTTGCTTTGTGCACTGGTCCAAATCATTTGGTGGAGGGGGATTATGATGTGGGGTTGTTTTTCAGGGATTGGGCTTGGCCTCTTAGTTCCAGTGAAGGGAACTCTTACGGCAATAGCATACCAAGACATTTTGGACAATTTCATGCTCCCAATTTTGTGGGAACAGTTTGGGAATGGCCCCTTCCTGTTCCAAAATGACTGCACACCAGTGCACAAAGCAAGGTCAATAAAGACATGGATGAGTGAGTTTGGGGTGGAGGAACTTGGCTGGCCTGCACAGAGTCCTGACCCCAACCTCATAGAACACCTTTTGGCTGAATTAGAGCAGAGACTGCTAGCCAGGCCTTCTCATCCAATATCAGTGCCTGGCCTCACAAATGCACTTCTGGAAGGATGGTCAAACATTCCCATAGACACACTAAACCGTGTGAACAGCCTTCTTAAATATTTTTTGTAACCCTTTGGACTAAGACTGGGCTGCCATTAAAGTTCATGCGTGTATGTGTAAAGGCAGGCGTCCCAATACTTTTGGCTAGATAGTGTATTTGGCAAGATTTACAATGGTGGTGGAACCCTCCTACACATAAATACTACATTTAGACATAGGTTTAGGACCTGGGAGATGAGACAACTTCTCTATATGAAGCAGCATGTCTGGCATTTGGACCCAGACACTTAGGGATGCTAAACAGAAGTTCTAACCTCTAAGCCACAGAGCTGCCACATGTGTGCACCTCCTACACATAAATACACATAAAAACTGCATTCCTTTGGACATACAGGTGATGGGATTACATTACTCAAGAGTTATTCTTCTTGATTTATTGTGATATTTGGTTGTTCTTTGTGGGTGAGTGTAGACTAGTGGTCTTACCCTCACATTTTTGGGAATTACATTTTGATTTCTAATGTTGGTACACATATCACATTTTTTGGGATCAAATTATGATTATTTGGAAATAATAAAAAGCACACAAAATTGTGACTCATTTTAATTTTGCATCAGCAATGGTATTGTTTGTGGTTTGTAAAGACACTTGTGGGAGTTTAGGTAAAGATTGTTGTTAGATGGCGAGTAATAAGTGAAAGTGACAGAGAAAAATATATTTTACCAAAACATCAAAACATTCCATATTCTAGCATTCTTAAAAACAAAATAGTTGAAGTAGAAGCAACAATGTTGCAAAGAAGAATCTATTTCAGAGAAAGATACATGTCATCTCAACATTAAAAGGATTTATTTGGGGAAGTTACAATTGTACCATTAGAATCAATGGCTAAAACCTGCATTGGACTATAATAGCGCCGATTTTCACTTCCAAAAAATGCTCTTTAACACAGCTCTTTTGGTATTTACTATAGTGTCTGTAAAAAAGACACTGGAGCTAAAATGAGAGCTATTTGCAGGTCTGAGCATACTCAGTTGTGTTGGCACCTAGTTGTACAAAAACAGGGAATTTATCTGTTCTCAGACTTTTAAAGATATTTCAGTGTAGAATTTACTTTTTCACACAGTTTAAAAGCAGATTATCTTTAACCACTTTAATACCAGGCACTTAGACACCTTCCTGACCAGGCCAATTTTTGAATGACAATTGCGTGGTCATACAACACTGTACCCAAACAAATTTTTTATCATTTTGTTCCCACAAATAGAGCTTTCTTTTGGTGGTATTTGATCACCTCTGTGGTTTTTATTTTTTGCGCAATTTATAAAAAAAGACCGAAAATTTTGAAAAAAAACAAGTTTTTCTTTGTTTCTGTTAAAATTTTTTGTAAATAAGTACGTTTTCTTCAATGACGGGCATTGATATGGCTGCACTGAAGGGCACTGATACGGCGGCACTGATGGACACCTATGAGGTGGCACCAATGAGGTGGCACTGATGAGGTGGCACTGATGGGCACTGATGATGGGCACTGATAGGTGGCACTGGTGGGCACTGATAGGTGGCACTGATGGGCACGGATAGGTGGCACTGGTATGCGGCACTGATGTGCATTCATAGGCGGCACTGATGGGCACTCATAGGCGGCACTGATGGGCACTCGTAGGTGGCATTGATGGGTACTTATGGGTGGCACTGATGGGTACTTATGGGTGGCAGTGATAGGTGGCATGGATGGGCACTGATGGGCACTGACAGGTGGCACCAATGGACACTGATGGGTGGCACTGATGACACTGATTGGTGGCACTTATGACACTAATGGGTGGCATTGCTGGGCATCACTGAAATATTGGGTCACAACATTGAACGCACCGCGCAGGCGCATTTTCAATTTAAACAGCGGTAGTGTCTTTTTTTTATCTTTTTACCAAGTTTTATGTTCTATACTCTATTTGGCCATATACCTTGAATAAACCAAGCCAAAAGTTATTTGCACCAGTGGGGCTTCTCTTCTTGTTTCTTTTTTGGCACTTAATACAATTTTCGTGCTGGATCCGTGGGAGTCATCACGAATTGTCCCATGAGAGGACATCCCGGGACAGGATCGTGGAAAGCATCCATAGCTGCTGCCGGCTGGCTGCCAAGAAAGAAATCCGATGCATTGGCTTAGCGGTGTCCTTTGAAGCATCCCTGTGGTGGTCTACTTCCATCTACTAAGCTTGTTTGGACCCCCCTGAATAAGGGCGGTCAGAGGCTTTTTGGTAAGCCTTCATTTTTTCTACCTGGGGGTGGGCAAACATCGAATGGTGGAGATTCATCCCTGACCTGCATAGAACATTCATACAACAAATACATTTTTTGGACTTTTATGATTTTATTCACTTTTTTTAGAGTTTTTTGTGTTTATGTGTTTTTCAGGTTAACACTTTTAGAGCACTGTATACATTGTCTAATCACGAATGATATGGATTTTGTCACTGTGTTTTGCCATACTGATTAACAGAATTTATCACTATTTATTTATGTTATCTAGTCCAGCGCTGCACTTCTTAAAGTTGTCATCACTGAAATATAATGGTGCCAGTCAGTGCCCAAGCTGATCAATGGCTTTTCCTATTGACATCGTGATTGGACACGGCTGAGCCTCCGCCAGAGGCTCTTTACCAAGATCGGTGGAGCGGTGTGTCAGACTGACACACCGCTCCACCAATCGCCGCGATGCGCGCCCCCAAGGGCACGCAACGGCATGTTATCCTGCTGGACGTCATATGACGCCCAGTCAGGAAAAATGAACCACCGTCCATCAATCTGCTATAGGCCGGGCGGAAGTGGTTAAATAATATACCGCATATTTCAGTACCATTTAGGCAATTATATCATGCTGTAAACAATATTTTCATGTGCTATACTCCAAGTTTTAGCAAAGTAAGAGTTTGGGCGCTATTTGTTTTCAGGGAACTATAGTAAATTCGATTTTAGGAGTATTTTTTTTTAACAGCGCATAGTGAATATCGTTTTAGTGCTAATTAGCATGACTAGCACTAATTAGTGCTAATTTGCGGTAGTTAGTGTTAATTAGCGTTGCAGCGCTATAGTAAATGACCCCCTTGTCTTTGATTTCAGCAATATGTGTAGTGAGAATTCAACTGGAGTCCAATGTAAAATTAAATTTGAATTTCAGTCCGAATTTCCGAAATTAGGACAAATTTCCTTACGTTATTCAGAGCATTCTGTAAAATGTGTTTATATTGTAATTCAGGTATTCCTATATATCCGAATCTCCAAATAATGAAAAATTTGTCCAAATATTAATTCGGGACAAAATGAACCTCACATGTCTAATTCTTTGCATTAAGATAAAAAGCCTTTTTTGTGCAGCAGTCCCCCTAACACCTACCTGAGATCCCTCTATGACCAGCGATGTCCAGGATTGTCTCAGCCATCCAAGATTCTCCCTCCTGATTCGAAGCGCAATTGGCTGCTGCTGTTAATCAAAGTCAGCTAGCCAATCAGGAGAGAGAGGGGGCAGGGCCGGGTCAGGGCTTCATGTCTGAATGGACACAGGGAGCTGTGACTCAGCTCGGGTGTCCTCATAGCAAGCTGCTTGCTGTGGGGGCACTGAACAGGAAGGAGGGGCCAGGATTACAGAAGAGGGACCCGAGAAGAAGAGGAAACGGGCTTCTTTGTGCAAATCCACGGCACAGAGCAGATACTGTAGGTATAACATGTATGTTATTTTTATAGGGAAAAAAACTTTATAATCACTTTAAAGGAGGTTAAGCTATGTATGCACATAACATTCTGAACATAAAGTAGTTCTATTTTTCATCTGACATGAAGAATATATTCAATCCATCTGCCCTGGTTTCTGATTGATGACACACAACTGTCACTCAATTACTAATAGCAGGATCACAATGCACATACCGTCAGCTTTAGGTCCTAGTTTATTCATCGCACTTAAACTTCAATGGCCTGTCTTACAAACAGGGTGCTCAGCATATAGTGGTAACATGCATGTTTACTGGAGTTGAATGTATACTGGAATCCATAAGACCATAATACTTAGGTCAGAGTTTCTCTGCTCCCTTTAAAGAGATTAACTATTTCACCCCACTAAAGAAGATAGGATTTGTCATCCATTCATTGCATGACTTAGAAAAACAAACCTGTAAACCTTAGTGCAAGATTATATTTTGTACTTCTTTAATAACATGGCGCCACTCTTGTAATATTGCACTTTTCTGGTAACAACACTGTGTCATAACTTCAGGCAAACAGTTAACTACACAGTAGAAATGTGATATAATGCTCTAGAAACCTCTACCAGACTTCACAGCTGGGTAGATTACCTCACTTTTCTATATTGCAGCTTAGTCACTAGCTAATCCCAGGCTGCTGATTGGACAGTTAGAACAACACAATGATGAAGTCATTCTTCTTTCCACCCCTGCAAGCATGCTCAGGAAGAGAGAATGACAACAACCTTTGATCTGAATTAAATGGTAGTCTTCTACTGCTCTGGTACAACCCTGTTTAATCACATTGCTTCAATTCCACTGCCCCTGACCAGCAACGTGGTGCTGAATTTCCTTATTTGTTACATTTATGTAATGCATTTGTGCCTTCCATAAAGTATTTAGGAATAGGGGCTAATGTGTTTTTGTCCATTTTTGTTTATAACCAGGTCTAGATGTACAACTGAAAATTACGTATGGTATAGTGGAACTTTATTGTATGTGTGTGGAGGGACTTTAACAGCATTTGCTCTAATAAGCAAGTATTCATAGTATTCATTGCATACTTGCAAATTACAGTAGACTTACCTCTGCGTTTGCCCTCCTCCAGCAATCCAACACTGCTGTTCATTTACCACTATTGCCATATCATTCTGCTCTTCTGCTCCACCTAAAGTCTTTTTTCTTCTCTGGCCATTTTGTGGCAACTGGTTATGTACATGCATACTTGAGTTACGTTGACCCTACATTTAGATGTTACTGTTGCCGTAAGGGAGACTGACTTGTTCCATCCACATCTGCAGCAGTAAATTGTGGCTCCTGGACCTTGACTGGTCCTCATGCCAAAGTAAATATCAAAGAAAACAGGTGGACGGTTTATAGACACATACCTTCAGACAATAATATGAAAACCTTGACCAGTCTTGGTCAAGATTTTCATATGGATGTCTATTTGTGCTGTTGACTATAAACCTTCAATTTGAGTAGATAAGTAATGTGGACCTGTTTTCTTTTATATTTTCCCCTGATCCTACTTTTAGCATGTTACAGATGGGTAAAAGAGTTTATTTGTTAGAAGAGGCATACAAAGACTCTTCTACCAAAAAACTACGAAACAGTATTTTTTAAATTTTTGCTTTAAATATGAGTTTTTGTTACTATTCTGTGGACAACATCCTATAAGTTCTTTATTTTCATAAAACTCTCTAGCAGAAAGTGTACTGGTTTGAGCTCTTAGAACTTAGCAGTTAATGTACATTATCTCTGTTTGTCAAATTGCTAGCTAGTATTACAGCATCGCTGTGAAAGGAATGCAGATGAGATTACAACGACCCCAGAGAACGTGATTCCCCGCTGAATACTAATTGGCTAAAAGAGAACGCGGGAAAGGTCACATTTTGGATATTGATAAGAGGGGTTATTAACATACTGCGTATGTATTAACAGCACCCACCAAATTACAAGTAAATTATCCTGGGGTGGATTTAAATGTTATGATTGCAGATTTTGAGACATTTAAAAGGTTTGCTTCTTTACACCCTCATTACCGAACAAGGCATGAAATTGAAGTATTATATGGCTAATGTTGTGTTGGATTATCATTTGTTTACATTCTGACCTTTTCAAGCCTTTAAATCAAATGGACTGACCACTGACCATAACACTCTCAAACAAGATAATGAGCCTTCAATTAGGGCACTCGCAGGCAATGCAATCTGAATACACATTATTGATTAAACCCTTGAATAATAATGTTGTGCTAAATGTTAACAGAATAGAAAAAGCAGATAATGGAGTTGTATTTAGAAGTTATCTGTTTTAAAACGAAATTGCTGTTCCTAACAAATAAAAGGCTTTCTATTTGAAACAGGAATGCCTCTTCTAGATCTCACCACTGCACCATGTAAAGAGAGGGGACTCTTCTCCAAACAGTTTCACCAAAAAACAGAAAAAGGCGCAATGAAAGGAAAACGGTCATTAGGAACTAATAAAGCACCAAATTACTTGAGATTATATGTATGTGGATAGAGGCGTTTATGGTTTGTCCTCCAGCCCTCTGCAGATACTACTAGTTAGCAATCCCACTATTCCTACATAAAAACACACAGTTACTTTGGCCTTTTATAGCCACAGAAACAGTATCTGCTAATAGCCCCCCTTAACCAGGAAAATATGCTAATCCATCATGCCTTTTAAATGGCCAACTGCATGTCTACCCTGAGTAAGCTCTGGTGTCTGATATAGTTGAAGGTTACTTTAGTTTTAAGTGGGGAGGGCATTAGGGAGAAGGGTGTAAGTGGTTGAAAAAAAAAGGAGATTAAGAAGAATTCCTGAATATGATATTGAACATAAACGACCCCTTAACATAAATACACTGTTTCTTACACACTCTATTGGACAGTGTGGCGATTATAGTTGTTATAGGGTGTTAAGCTGGCTATCAATGATGTGCTGAATGAAAAAAAGTACAGATTCACAAACAAGGTGGATAGAGGGCTCAAACCTCCCACCTCCACCGCCGTAACATTGTATGCTGACAGCGGGGCTCTGACCGCTGCCAGAATACATTGATCAGCAGCTGCAATAACTGGTTGACAAAAGTTAGCCAGCATTCCCATTCAACAGAAGTCAATCTAAAAATCAACTCCTGTTAAACAGGAATGGCTACACATGGATTGAGATTAAAATGGCCTCTACTAAACAGGCCAAATTTCAGTCTATCTATGGCCAGCCTTAGGCTCCTGAAGTCTATGTCCTATCCTCTGAATTCTAGGCAACCAGTCTGTCAGTCATTGTCCCTGTCATGGGTTATTTAAGGGCAGGCAAGTGGGCTGGAGAGTGTCTTGAGAAGTAGAGTGTGAGCTGCAGAGCGAAAGGCTGGGATCTCCCCTGTCACAATGGGACATGAGTCATGAGTCCCTCAGTGAGAGGGGATTCTGTGTCATGAGTTGTGAGTACCTCAATGAGAGGGGATAGCCACTAGAATGGAAGAAGTAGAAGCCAGGGAGATTCACCTATCTTTGGGAACTAATTAAGCATTAAATTACCATCAAAGAGGGATGTCTTGTACCACCTTGGATGAAATATTTTGCTTCTTCGATGGTGAAGAGAAGGATTATGTTCTGTTGTTTATTTTTCTGTTTTATTACCATTATTGGCAGTAAATCCTGAACATGCCTGTAAAGTTTTTATTCTGTGCTGGGATCAGGAAAAGAGGCTAGGAGGTTTTCAACCCCAGTGTGCGGTATGTTCATAGATCGAGGGTTGGGGAGTCTGGTGTTTGTTCTGTCCCTGCAAAGAGTAAAGTGAGAGCTGTAGATTACACTTATAGATTATGCCTGTGTTGATGAGACAAAGGATTCCTAAAATGTGTAGATGTAACCAGTAGAAGCCAACCCATTGATTGCAGAGGTTGTCCTGGGAGAAGGAGCTCACCTCCAGAGACTGAGCTTGTGGTTAATGAGTTTTTGACTATGCGCCTTCGGCGAAAAATCAACTAGGCAGTATTATGTGACCACCGGCATAATGTTTTTCATCCCAGGGACAATAAGGAACAGGCCATCCTGCAGCAGCCTATTTTTGTCTTGCCATGGCAATCTGGTGATTGTCCTCACGCTAGATGGCATTCCTAGCCCTCAGAACTAGAAGCTCCAGGTTTCCTCTTCATGCTTAGAAACTAATCTGTATGGTTTCAAATTATTAAATCCCCACAACAACTATGACATGGTGATCCCATGGTGTCATGGTTATGCAATAGAGTTTTGTCTGTCAGCTTACCTGTCTCCATGTGTTCATCTCTAAAGACCAGCTGACTCGCACCTGACTGCAGGGCTGGACTGGGACAAAAATGTGGCCCTGGACTTCATCCAGAGCGGCCCAGGGCACAACACATCAGGGCACGGTACATCAGGCCACATCAGGGTACAGAGCCCAGCACATCAGGGCACAAGGCACATCAGGGCACAAGGCACATCAGGGCACAGCACATCAGGGTACAGCACATCAGGGTACAGCACATCAGGGTACAGGGCACAGCACATCAGGGTACAGAGCCCAGTACATCAGCGTACAGTGCACAACATATCAGGGTACAGTGCCCAGTACATCAGCGTACAGGGCACAACATATCAGGGTACAGTGCCCAGCACATCAGCGTACAGGGCACAACATATCAGGGTACAGTGCCCAGCACATCAGCGTACAGGGCACAACATATCAGGGTACAGTGCCCAGTACATCAGCGTACAGGGCACAACATATCAGGGTACAGTGCACAGCACATCAGGGTACAGAGCCCAGCACATCAGCTAATAGGGCACAACACATCAGGGCACAGTACATCAGGGTATAGCACATCAGGACACAGCACACCAGGGCACAGAACATCAGAGCACACGACATTGAGGCACAGCACACCGGGGCACAGGACATCAGGGCAAAGCACATCGGGGCACAAGGCACATCAGGGCATAGGACATCGGGACACAGCACATCAGGGCACATAGCACATCAGGGCGCATCAGGGCACATAGCACATCAGGGCGCATCAGGGCACATAGCACATCAGGGCACGTGGCACATCAGGGCACGGGGCACATAGCACATCAGGGCACATGGCACATCAGGGCACGGGGCACATCAGGGCACGGGGCACATCATGGCAAATGGCACATCAGGGCACGGGGCACATCAGGCCACATGGCACATCAGGGCACATTATGGCACATCAGGGCACGGGGCACATCAGGGCACGGGGCACATCAGGGCACATTATGGCACATCAGGGCACATGATGGGGCACATGGCACATTATGGTGCACATCGCACATCAGGGCATGGGGCACATCAGGCCACATGGTACATCAGGGCACATAGCACATCAGGGCACGGGGCACATGGCACATCAGGGCACATGATGGGGCACATTATGGGGCACATGGCACATCAGGCCACATGGCACATTAGGGCACGGGGCACATAGCACATCAGGGCACATGATGGGGCACATCAGGGCACATTATGGGGCACATTAGGGCAAATCAGGCTACATGGCACATTAGGGCACGTGGCACATCGGGGCACATCAGGGCATGGGGCACATCAGGGCTTGGGGCACATGATGGGGCACATAGCACATCAGGGCACATGATGGGGCACACAGCACATCGGGGCACATGATGGGGAACATAGCACATCGGGGCACATGATGGGGAACATAGCACATCGGGGCACATGATGGGGAACATAGCACATCGGGGCACATGATGGGGCACATAGCACATCGGGGCACATTAGGGCACATCAGGCTACATGGCACATTAGGGCACGTGGCACATCGGGGCATGGGGCACATCAGGGCTCGGGGCACATGATGGGGCACATAGCACATCAGGGCACATGATGGGGCACATAGCACATCGGGGCACATGATGGGGAACATAGCACATCGGGGTACATGATGGGGAACATAGCACATCGGGGCACATGATGGGGCACATGATGGGGCACATGATGGGGCACATAGCACATCGGGGCACATGATGGGGCACATGATGGGGCACATAGCACATCAGGGCACATGATGGGGAACATAGCACATCGGGGCACATGATGGGGCACATGATGGGGTGATGGGGCACATAGCACATCGGGGCACATGATGGGGCACATAGTGGGGCACATAGCGGGGCACATAGCACATCATCAGGGCACATTGTGGGGTCTTACTAGCCAGCATGCAGAGTAGCGCAGGGAGCTTCTGTAGTAAGAAGTTCTCTCTCGTGTCATCACGCTGTTCTCCGGCGGCCCCGCCCCCTCCTCTCTTCTTGTCTATACCAGATGATCCTACAAGCCAATTGGTATAGACGAGAAGAGAGGAGGGGGCGGGGCCGCCGGAGAACAGCGTGATGACACGAGAGAGAACTTATTACTACAGAAGCTCCCTGCGCCACTCTGCATGCTGGCTAATCTCGATCTACCCGTCAGGCGCCAGCTGTTGGCGGTTGACGGGTAGATCGCCGCGCACCGCAGATGTGCCTGAAAGTGAAAGTGGCCCAGACTGAGCCATCGGCCCACCGGGAATCTCCCGGTAGTCCCGATGGCCAGTCCATCCCTGCCTGACTGCTTTTATTAACTCTCTTCTAGCATGGCTCCACCCCAGCTCCTATCAGAAAACTCTATATTAACCTCTGCACTGCAGGCCAGCCCTGCTGATCAACCTTTGCGTGTTTTGGCTTCCTGTTCCTGCCTGTTGTGTGCTCTACGTTTGTTTCTGTTACCGACCTTGGTGTGTTCTCAACTATTCCTGTCTGCTCGTGACCCTGACCTTTGGCGTGTCCTCGACTATCTCTGTTTGCCTGTGACCCTGAACCTTGGTGTGAACTCTGTTGTCCTTGTCTGCTTGTGGCCCTGACCTTGGCTTATTCCTTTACTATCCTTATCCTCCTGTTGCCTACTGTGGGTGTGAGCTGGGGGACCCTGGGGGTCGCGACCTGGAGCCAGTTGCAGCCCAGTCCATCCTCACCACTAGAGGCTCTGGTGAACACCTGCTGGCTCTTAGACTCCGCGCTCCAGGGAATCCTACGCTCTAACCCCGGTGGGATCCATGTTAGTGTTCCAGCGGCCCTGCCTTCCTTACCCCCCGGACTCCCCTCCGCAGCAGTCAGCCGTAGGGTCCACTGCCTTGCAGTGCACTCCTGATCCCAACGATGTGCATCTGTCACCTAGCCTCAATGTGACCTGACACATGGGTTTGTTTGCCTCACACAGAAAGTTACTGTGACAGCTGGAGCTAGGAAAAATTCAACTACGTTTTTTATATGCATTTTAGGTGCTTAAAAAACTATGTAAAAAAGTTTTGACAACGTTTTGACAAATTAGCCATTGCTCTATTATAAAATTAACCCTCACTGCAAAATTTCGTCTTAGCATTTAGTCTTCAATGACCTTTATAAATTAGAGGGTTAACTCTAAACTCTAGGCTGAGTGTGAGAGAAAGAAGCAACACAAGAAACTAATCTGATAGGAGAAGTAAGCAGAGTGACAGAGAGGTGAGCTCATCACTATGCTGCATCACTATGCTGCTTCACTGCCATTTATAGACTGGGGTGGGTCCAGGATGACCTGGACTAAGTGGTTTTTAATGATACTAGCCACTAGACTGAAGACATCTAGCAGCGGAAAATAGTACTGCACTGCATTAAAGCTGAATAGTGCAGAAAAAGCTAATTTGGTTATTCTATCTTTTAATGGGATATTTATTTTTATTTTGTAATTTTTGGATATACAGAAAACTGTTAAAAATTGTGTATACAGAAAGTATGCATGTACAAAATACTCAACATTACAATAATGACCAGTGGTGGCTGGCGCCTTTTTCTTTTGGAGGGGTGGCAAACAACCACCCCTCCCGACCCCTCCCCCCCTGGGCGGCTGGCGGCGTGGCACTAGCACCCCTCCCAGCCCGGGTGTCCAGCAGTCTGGCACTTACTCGATTTAGGTGGCGGGGTGCGGGCAGTGGCTCTGGTGTCTGCTCCTCCACCAGCTTCATGCACTGTGTTTCTCCTCACTCTTCCGCCTAAGTGCTAGGCATCCAATAGGATTGTCTGACTCTTTGGCCATTAGAGAAACAGGTCTCATGACCTGCCTCCTGATTGGCAGGGAGGAACTTTAGTGTGAAAATAGCAAAAATTAATTCGCTATCGTTACACAACTGGGTGGGCTTGGAGCGTAGTGCTCTTCCCTCCAAGCCCCCCCCCCCCCCTGTTTGAAGCTTATTCGAGCCTCTGGCTCTAATCACATGCTTCACAAAAACACCCACCTCGCATTGGAATCCATAGACCGAAGGCCTGATATGTAGATCAGGGGGCCAGACACATGGCCAGGGAGGGCGGTGCCCATGCACCCTCTATGGACGGGCCACCACTGATAATGACCCAAAAGTGTGAACTTACAGCAAATACCATATAGATCCCCTTATAACGTGGATAGTACATTGTGGTAGTTGTAATATATACCCATTGACTGCATTCTCCTTTTAGAGTTTTCCAGCGGTTCTAAATTTGGACTAAATAAAGGCTTTTTCCACTTGGCTGGAGTTTTTCTCAGCTGCACAGCTGACAACTAGCATATTAACTATCTGCATATCTTGTCCTGAGACACCGTATACTGTGATTTTACTATAAATATATATATATATATATATATATATATATATATATATATATATATATATATATATATATATATATATATAGGAAGAGGGATTTAGAAAGTAATTTGAAAGGGTATTTGTGTACCATTTGTGCTAGAACTTGAAATAAATGTTGTTTGGTTATTGCATACTGTGACTTTTTGATAGCAATTGTGATCTGTCTTTAATACAATTATGTCACTTAGCCTGTCACATTAACAAGAAGCCTGCTTCTAGGTCTTGCTGTGCGGGAGCTGAAAACATACATTTTTTTTTTCTTTCATCTTGCTTAACAATTTGAGCAAGTGATGTCCTGTTGTGTATCTTCATATTAGCACTGCAGGTGCAGGCTTTTCTTGCACGTATTAACCATCCTCAGATTCTAATTTCTCCATAACCCATGAACTATGGGCACAGCATTTTTATAGAAAGAAATCTGTCAACTTCCATTATCCAGTAGAGTTTTTGAAAAAGATGAAGGAATAGTTTCTGCCCTTAAAGTGAAATTCTTGTTCTGTTGAGTAAAAACAAAAAACAAACACCCTTTAGAGAAACTACGGTATATACTTTGCAAACATTACAGCAGCTCCAAACATACTAAAGAAATTGAAAAAAACCTTCCCGTGCCCTCATCCAAACTTATGCCCTTATTATCGCCACATGATCAGTGGTATAATAAGGAAAACAGCATAATCTGCATCTCTTTAGCCTTAGAAAAGTCTTAGAAAGTATCTCAGCAAAAATTAAACTGTTATGGGAGATGCATATAGTGCGACTTTCCAACTTTGTGCATACTCCTAGGAAAAAGCAGTAAACCAAACACACAAGTAGGAAAATGATAGCTCTGCTATGTATGGCATATAAATGTAGCCGGGTGCTTAGCAGGCCAGAAGGAAGTAACAACAGAGGAACAGTGCTGCAGCTGCTTCATATTCTCACATAGGATTCCTATGTTAAAGTGGAACTTCCACTCATCACATTCCTCCCCCCCTCCGGTGACACAGTTGGCACCTTTCAGGGGGGAGGGGGGTACAGATACCTGTATATTACAGGTATCTGTACCCACTTCCTGCGTAGATAGCCGCAGAATCTGCGGTTATTTACGCCACTTCCTGCTCCCTCCCCGCTGCCTGCTGGGAAACACACGGGTCCCAGAGGCAGCAGGGAGCATTCGTATTGCGCGGCGCGACTCGCGCATGCGCAGTAGGAAACCGGGAAGTGAAGCCGCACGGCGTCACTTCCTGATTCCCTTACCGAAGATGGAGGCGGCAGCACCCGAGGACGGAGAGACGCTTCGGCCTCGGGTGCCGACATCGCGGGCGCCCTGGACAGGTAAGTGTCCATGTTTTAAAAGTCAGCAGCTGCAGTATTTGTAGCTGCTGACTTTTAAAAAAAATTTTTTCGGCGGCGCTCCGCTTTATATAGCCAGTGCCATACTGCCTTCACACACTAGGGGAGCCAGAGGGACATGAAGCACTAGAAAGACTTTGATGCAGACCACTCTGGATTATAGGAGATGTAGTTGGAAAAGAGGACTTGGCTGTGGAGCAGGGAAGAGACATGTAATGGGAAAGGATAGAGCAATTTTTCTGGGCTGTGCAAGAAAAGATTTCCTCTCTGTGTGCTGGAGGATCAGAGGATGCACATCTTCGCTTACTGTGTGTAGCTAGCATAAGCACCTCATCTTTAAGCTGCAAATGGTGTCTTCAGTGCCTGGAGGCCAAAGTCACAGAGAAGAGATTCATACTGAGGGCAAGAGGAGTTCCTGGTTACCAAGCAACCAGGCCGGAGTCTGCTGAATGCACAGGATTGGTGAGTATCTGCTTCTTAGATTCACATTACAACTGCTAGCAGAGGGAGGCTAACCTTTACTAAGGAGCATTAACCACTGTATGCAGAATCTTAAAGGGTCAATAATTAAGTGCACCATCTTACAAACTGGGCCCCACCAAATGGCTGGCATAAGATTGTGAGCAAAGATTCAATTAAAGCATTTGTTACCCCAGCATTTCACATTCCTGATATATGACTGCTGTACCATGTACTTGTATTAAGAAGTCTCCTTGTCTCTTTGTATTGCTTCCTTTGTGTGAAATCCCTGGTGTTCCTGTCAGTCCCTCTGCTTTCCTATTAATAACTGACCAAACTAAACTGAAGAATAAAAAGGTGGTCAGTTCCCTAGCTATGTTTTGACTTAAGCCTGCTTTCCTCCAATGATCAGACTTGTCCTAACACACCTCCTCTACACAGCCATTCACTGGGAAGCTCAGTGTGCTGCTGCTTCTCCTCCCCCAGCCCTTATGCAGCTGAGAACAGAGGAAATGTGATTTCTTATAAAAACGTGAAAAAAAGGTATTTGTAATGTTTTTTTTTTTATATCTATATACAGATGTTTTGGCTTTCATTTAAATTTTAAACTAAATTTGTTGTTTTACAAGGTGATCATTTACAATCACTTTAAGTACTGACTGCTTCATGGTGATCACTCTCTAAGTTCTCCCATAGTCAGGGACACCCCTTACATGTTATATACCAAGGGCACTTTGAGATGTCCATATAGACATGTGCGATTAGTTTCATACAAATCAAAAATTCATACGAATTTCCGTAAATTTGTACATTCGGGAGGATCCAAAATACGAATTGCTATGCTTCCGAATTTTGTACGAAATACGAAATTTCGTTTACGAATTTCGGATCCAAATTCCTAACGAACATTCGTAATTGTTACGAAAAGTTAACGAACCTAAAAGTTAAAAACCCAGGAAGTCAGCACAGCACAGGGATGGTGGGAGCCCCTCACAATGATAAATTCATCATAACGAACATTCGTAATTGTTACAAAAAGTTAACGAACCTAACAAAAATTAATTAATTAATTAATTCTAATACGAAATTGAACCTAACGAAACAAATGTATTGACGGCGCACATATCTAATGTCCAATAGTAACTGTCTGATAAGAACTACAGCTTTGCTATAGGTTACTATACTGAATACTATTGTTGCTAATGTTATTCTCTGTTTGATGTATTCTGAGATATGAGTGTTAAGTGTGAGTAACCATAACCTATAACAGCTAACCAGTTTAGAGTGATAAATCTTTCTATCACCAACTGATGCATTCTTGCGCAGTTGCTTACTCCTAATTTCTGACAATATACTCTGCTTGCACCAGTTTGGTGTCCATTTTCTGGTGTTTCTTTTTCTAGATGTGTGTAGGTTATTTATACTTGCGCATGCCAGTATAGGCAGTATAACCAGCCAGTGGTATCAGAAGGGATACAGCGGTCTGAAGAGTTGTGACACAATAGCAGATATTCTGATTCATCCAGCAGTTCCTCCAAAGGTAAGCTCTGCATACACATTGTACAAAAATTCCCCATATAACGATGAGGCAACTTTCAATATTTGGCCAATTTTTGAAAATCATAAGGGTATGCAGCCTGAAATGGAAAGGTGATGTTTATAGCAATTACATTATATTATTACATGCTGACGGAGAAGCAGCATGGTCACCCTAGGACAAGACTACAGAACATTCCTCATCATTATCTCCATAATGTAGTGAGAGATGTTCCATAGCTTAAAAATGTAAACTAGGCAGGGCTGATAACACTGCTTGAGATTTCGGTGTAATAAAAGGAGATTGCACAGAAAGTTACAAGTTCACAGGATTAACAGTTATTTTTCTGTTTCCAATAGAGACATTGCAGAGAAGAGTCCATGTTTATGCAGCTTTCATAATCATTATTTTGCACAAAATTATTAGGCAAAGGACTGCCACTTGCCACACCCTCAGTCATGTAAATCATGAAGAATTCATCCATACAATATTTTCATTTATGGGTCAAATATGCCCACTGCTGTTTATTATTAATACTTTTCTTTGTGTTTGTTTTCAAAATTACCAATGAAACCATTTAGGCATTAGAAGAACAGTTCAGTGTACTATCAAAATGGTCAGTAATTAAATATTCCTTACTATATACAAGTCTCTACATCAAAACTAAGGGGCTATGGCTTATGCCCTGTACACGGGCGGACTTTTTGGCAACAAAGATCCGACAGTCTTTCCGATGGACTTTCACAATGGGGGATTTTCCTCTTAGTGGGACTTTGTAGGGCAGGAGTCTCAAGACAGTACATCAAAAATTGTAAACAATAATTTTATTTATCAAAAAGTTTAAAAGACATAGCAAATAGTAATAAAAAAGAAAAAGTGGATGCCAAAATTTCAAATGATGATGATACAGCAAATATACATGACAAATATCAAAGGTACACTTAACCCCACAAAAACTGTTTCAGCAAGAAAAAGCTGTACAGTGAAGCCCGACGCGTTTCGAGGATTTATGAATGTTGAGACCTCTTCTTCAGGGGCTGATTGTTCCTTGATCAGCATCAAATAGCATCCAATTTTAAAAATAGAAGGGACGGAATGGTTTACCAGTGGGGTTCAGATCTAAGAGCCGTTGCTGTCACTAAAGGACCGAGCGCGTCCACAACCCAGGACAAGACACAAAGGGCATCCTGCCCACCAGCTTGTGACACTGCAGATGTTAATTGTAGTAGAGTGTTATTGTCAGCTGTCAGCGCTTATAGGGTGAATAGCCTGTGCAGGCTAAAGTGAAGGTATCTCATGCAGGACTGTCTGGTTTATAATGCCGTTATGAAGGAAAAATGCACCGATGAAGCCCCTGCAGTCATTGGCTCAAAAAGCTTAAACGGCTGCACGTCCAGTCCGATGCCCACACCGCCATGAGGACTTTCGACAGACTTCCGATGGACTTTCGAACGAACGGACTTGCCTACACGCGATCACACCAAAGTCCGACGGATTCGTACGTGATGACGTACAACCGGACTAAAATAAAGAAGTTCATAGCCAGTAGCCAATAGTTGCCCTAGCGTCGGTTTTCGTCTGTCGAACTAGCATACAGACGAGCAGATTTTTCGATAGGAACTGGGTCCGGCGGAGTTCAGACGTAAAGATTTGAAACATGTTCCAAATCTAAAGTCCGTCAGATTTTCAACAGAAACAGTCTGCTGAAGGTCCGATGAAGCCCACACATGGTCGGATTGTCCGCCGGATTCGGTCCGTCAGACCAGTCTGGTCGAAAAGTCTGCTCGTGTGTACAGGGCATAAGAAGGAAAGCAAGACAGAAGGGTTTGGCTCCAAAAGAGGGATATCTGGAAGAACTGCCCCACATCTAATCACTATCCAAATCATGCCACCTTCACCTCTGTAAGTTCTCCAGAATTTGCCTGTTATTATCCAATGACAACACAAAGCTATTAACTTCCTCCTTTATTATCTCTCAACTTGACTACTGCAAATACCTTCTCATTGGCCTACCTCTACATGGATTATTCCTCCCTTCAAACTACCACACTACCTTCATACTGCACTGAAGAAATGACACTTTGCTACAATGTAAAGTAGGGAGTGTACAGCTTGTATAACAGTGTAAATTTGCTGTCCCCTCAAAATAACTCAACACACAGCTATCAATAAACTAAACCGCTGGCAACAAAAGTGAGTACACCCCTAAGTGAAAATGTCCAAATTGGGTCCAATTAGCCATTTTCCCTCACCGGTGTCATGTGACTCATTAGTGTTACAAGGTCTCAGGTGTGAATGGGGATCAGGTGTGTTAAATTGTTATCGTTCTCACTCTCTCATACTAGTCACTGGAAGTTCAACATGGCACCTCATGGCAAAGAACTCTCTGAGGATCTGAAAAAAAGAATTGTTGCTCTACATAAAGATGGCCTAGACTATAAGACGATTGCCAAGACCCTGAAACTGAGCTGCAGCACGGTGGCCAAGGCGGTTTAACAGGACAGGTTCCACTCAGAACAGACCTCGCCATGGTTGACCAAAGAAGTTGAGTGCGTGTGCTCAGGGTCATATCCAGAGGTTGTCTTTGGGAAATAGACGTATGAGTGCTGCCAGCATTGCTATAGAGGTTGAAGGGGTGGGGGGACAGCATGTCATTGCTCAGACCATACACCGCACACTGCATCAAATTGGTCTGCATGGCTGTCGTCCCAGAAGGAAGCCTCTTCTAAAGATGTTGCAACAAAAAGCATGCAAACAGTTTGCTAAAGACAAGCAGACCACAGGATTACTGGAACCATGTCCTGTGGTCTGATGAGACCAAGATAAACTTATTTGGTTCAGATGGTGTCAAGCGTGTGGGGCAGCAACCAGGTGAGGAGTACAAATTAGAAGAAAAGAGGTTTAACCTTAAACTGCGTAGAGGGTTCTTTACTGTAAGAGTGGCAAAAATCTGGAATTCCCTTCCACAGGCAGTAGTTTCAGCGGGGAGCATCAATAGTTTGAAAAAAAACTATTAGATAAGCACCTGAACAACCACAACATACAGGGATATACAATGTAATACTGACATATAATCTCACACATAGGTTGGACTTGATGAACTCGTGTCTATTTTCGACCTCGCCAACTATGTAACTATGTAACTATATGTGTCTTGTCTACAGTTAAGCATGGTGGTGGGAGTGTCATGGTCTGGGGCTGAATGATTGCTGCCGGCACTGGGGAGCTACAGTTCATTGAGGGAACCATGAATTTCAACATGTACTGTGACATACTGAAACCCAGCATGATCTCCTCTCTTCGGAGACTGGGCCACAGGGCAATATTCCAACATTAAAACGACCGCAAACACACCTCCAGGATGACTACTGCCTTACTAAAGAAGCTGAGGGTAAAGGTGATGGACTGGCCAAGCATGTCTCCAGACCTAAACACTATTGAGCATCTGTGGGGCATCCTCAAACGGAAGGTAGAAGAGCGCAAGGTCTCTAACATCCACCAGCTCTGTGATGTCGTCATGGAGGAGTGGAAGAGGACTCCAGTGGCAACCTGTGAAGCTCTGGTGAATTCCATGCCCAAAAGGCTTTAGGCAGTGCTGGAAAATAATGTTGGCCACACAAAATATTGACATTTTGGGCCCAATTTGGACATTTTCACTTAGGGGTGTACTCACTTTTGTTGCCAGCGGTTTAGACATTAATGGCTGTGTGTTGAGTTATTTTGAAGGGACAGCAAATTTACACTGTTATACAGTGGTGGTGCGTCCATAAAGGGCGCAGGAGCTCCGCCCCCTCTCTCCTGGCACTGCTCTATCACTATAGATAGATTCATGCAATACATGAATCTATCTATGGTCACCTCTGACACCCCCTATTCAGGTGTCTGGCCCCTTTTCGGGCGCCGCGCACCTGAATTACAGCGGCGGGGTGTTTTTTGGAAGCACCTGATTAGAGCCGTAGGCTCTAATAGGCGCCCAAAAAGGTGAACATCGGGCGCAATGCTATGCGTTCGCTGTTCACTTAGCTGTGTGTTAGCAAAGCGAAGGATTTCACTTTGCTAACACTGAACTGCCTCTCAGCCAATCAGGTGCTCGGGTCTGTTACGTGTCACCTGATTGGCTGAAACATCAGGTACTGTGATTGGACATCTGATAGAGAGGACGGAAGAAGACATCGAGGAGCATGCAGGACACCACAGCTGACCCGCTGCAAGACAGGTAAGTGCCAGGCGATGCACACTGGCAGCATTTGATGGGGCACATTAGCAGCAATTGATGGGCACACTGACAGCATTTGATGGGCACAGCAGCGGTAATTGATGGGCACACTGGCAGAAATTGATGGGCACAGTGGCAGCGTTTGATGGCTCAGTGGCTGCGCTTGATGGGCACAGTGGCTAAGCTTGATGGCACAGTGGCTGCATTTAATGGGCACAGTGGCTGCATTTGATGGGCACAGTGGCTGTGTTTGGCACAGTAGCAGTATTTTATGGGCACAGTGGCTGCGTTTGATGGGCACAGTGGCTGCGTTTGATGGCGCAGTGGCAGCGCTTGATGGCATAGTGGTGGCGTTTGATGGCACAGTGGCAACGTTTGATGGGCACAGTGGCTGCGTTTGATGGGCACAGTGGCTGCGTGTGATGGCACAGTGGCTGCGTGTGATGGCACAGTGGCAGCATTTGATGACACAGTGGCAGCATTTGATGGGCACAGTGGCTGCAATTGATGTTTTTTTTTTGTTTGTTTGTTTGCACCCCCCAAAAAAAAATTGAGCACCAGCCGCCACTGCTGTTATAAAAGCTGTACACTCACTACTTTACATTGTAGCAAAGTGTCATTTCTTCAGTGTTGTCACATGAAAAGATATAATAAAATATTTTCAAAAAGGTGAGGGGTGTACTCACTTTTGAGATAAAATATAGTGTACATACATCAAATAATCTCAGCCTGGTGCAGACTCACACTGCTATTTTGGAGCAAAAGTGGAAAAAAGCATGATTTCCCAAACTCAGCGGCTGTCAGCTTTCACTGTACTGCAAACACCAGGCGTTTGCATTATCAGTAATTAGCTGGAAATGTTGTCTAAAGTTTAATGGCATGATCTGAGCTAATTGACTGAGTAGAGCATGGGATATCACCAAGAGAGGTCTTACTGCTGTGTCAGGTGGTTGGAGAGATACATTGCATATACAGACCTGCATTCCAGAAAGAAATGTATAATGATAATAATAATAACCTTTAACATTAAAAACTTTAACCGACTAAAACAGATTATGCACTTTTATTACCAAAGCAACATGTGATTTAAAAAATATTAAGAATAAATTGCCCAGCACTTGAAAAGTGGAAAATGCAGCATTTGACATTTATTTTATATGAAGTCAGATTCCCACTAACATGCTCCTTCTTCTCTTCCTTCTCACATCGGTGTCTTCTATCCTCAAATTATCAAATTATCCTTACTCTACCCCTCCTCTCTACCCATGCACATTTCACCCTCACTCCTACCCTCTCCCTACTACTGCACCCATCATCTCCTGCATTTGCTGCGCCCACATGCTCACATAAACACCAGGGCCATTAGACACATGCGCTCATGCACATCGCACTCACATCTTGCCTTCCTCCTTCTCCTAGTCTCAGGTGACATTTCTCCTAATCCTGGTCTGCCATTTTCCAACTGCAAGCCACATATCTAATACCCCTCCTCTGGCAACCACCGCAATCCGCTCAGTTTAATTTCTATCCCCCTGCTTCCTCAAAGCAGCCCACCAATCTCATGCGCCCTTTGGAAAGCACGCTCCATCTGTAACAAACATCTGTGCATGACCTCTTCATCTCTCATGGCATTAACATACTCACCATAACTGAAACCTGGCTTCAAAATTTTGACTCAGCTTCTCCTGCTGCCCTCTCCCATGGTGGCCTCCATTGGACTCACTCCCCCAGACCCAACAGACAGAAAGGAGGTGGAGTTGGATTCCTTCTATCCCCACAAAGCACCTTCCAAGTCCTTCCTATCTCTCCCTCTCTATGCCTCTCTTCTTTAGAGATGCACTGTATTCATCTGCTTTCTCCCATTTCTCTGAGGATTGCAGCAATTTATCGGCCTCCTGGACCGGTATCACACTTTCTTGATGACTTTGCTGCCTGGCTACCCTGCTTTCTCTCCTCTGAAATACCCACTATCATTCTTGGTGACTTCAACATTCCTGTCAATATTAACAGCCCAACTACAGCTCAATTTCTCAATTTAACCTTATCTTTTGACCTAACCCAATGGACACATACTTCCACTCACTCCATTGGTAATACCCTTGACCTTGTATTCTCCCATCTCTGTAATCCTGGCAACCTCACCAGCACCCCCTTTCCTCTATCTGATCACAACCTCATCAGTTTCACTGTATCCTTGCCTTCAACCACCCATCCCTCCAAGCAGCAAACAATTACTTGTAGGAACCTTCGTCACTTTAACCCTTCTCTTCTCTATTCTGCTACTGACCACCTATATGACATAATCTCTCCCCTGTCCTGACCTTGCCACCTCTGTCTACAACAGTTCACTCTCATCATCACTAGATGCACTTGCTCCTCTAACCACATGCAGAATCAGGCCCTGACCGTTACAACCCTGGCAAACTGACAACTCTAGAAATCTCAGAGATATTGTCATGCTCTTGAATGACTGTGGCGTAAAACCAAATGCCTGCAGGACTTAACCCAAGTGATCTGCCCTTCTAAAATACAATTCCTGCCTCCATGCTGCCAAACAAGCCTACTTTGTCTCTCTTATTAATACCTTGTCATCCAGTCCCCATCGGCTCTTCTCAACCTTTAACTCTCTGCTTCGCCCCCCGCCCCCTCTACCCACTAGCTCACTCACTGCCCAAGAGATTGCCAATCACTTCAAAGACAAGATTGATGCAATTCGTTAGGACACCTCCACTGTTCGTACATCTTCCCCACCCAACATACCTTGCCTAACAGCACATTCAACACTCTCCTCTTTTGAATTGGCTACTACTGAAGAGGTTACAAAACTTTTTTTTTTTTTTGAAAATCTTTTTATTGAGTATAAGACATACAAACAGAAAAACAACAGTAAACCTGCTACAGCATTGGGACTAGACCCACGCAGGGGCCAGTCCCAACCGGCAGTTGGGCTGTTTCCATCATTAGTGACAGAAGAGGTTACAAAACTCAGATGCCCACCTAACCAATTGTCCCGTGGATTCTGTTCCCTCACAACTACTAGGGTCACCCTCTTCTTCTATCTTATGTTCCCTCACTCACATCTTCAATCTTTCCCTCTCTAGTGGCACCTTCCCCTCCCCTCTAAAACATGCACAGATCATTCCCATACTTTAAAAGCCTTCACTGGACCCCACCAACCTGAACAACTTAAGACCCATCTCATTGCTTCCATTCACCTCTAAACTTCTAGAACGCTTAGTCTCCAACTGTCTTAGCTCCTACCTCAGTGAAAATAACCTTCTTGACCCCTTACAGTCTGGCTTTCGCTAGCAGCACTCCACGGAAACTGCCTTACTATAACTCACTAACGATTTACTAACTGCTAAAACCAACAGCCTTAACTCCATATTCCTACTACTTGACTCTCTACTACTCTCTGCGGCCTTCGATACTGTTGACCACCCGTTCCTTCTCAATAAACTCCATTTCCTTGGCCTCCAAGATTCTGCTCTATCCTGGTTTTCTGCCTACCTATCACAGCGCTTCTTCAGTGATACCTTTCTCTGTCTCCTCCTCTCCTTTCCCCCTTTCTGTGGGTGTCACCCAAGGCTCTGTTCTTGGACCCCTTCTCTTCTCTATCTACACCTTCTCCCTTGGTCACTTGATAACTGCCCATGGCTTCCAATACCACTTATACACAGATGACACCCAAATCTATCTGTCTACTCCTCATCTCACTCCTTCAGTCTCCTCTCGCATTACTAACTTACTAACTGACATATCAGCATGGATGTAGCACCACTTCCTTAAACGAAATCTCTCTAAATCTGAGCTATTAATATTCCCCCTCACTCGTGCCCCCCCTCCATGACTTTTCCATCAAAATCAACAATGCAACCATCAGTCCCTCCCCTCTCGCCAGGGTACTAGGTGTAATCCTAGGCTCTGACTTGTCATTTCAGCCTCTAATCCAATAGTTGTCAAAAGTTTGTAGAATTCACCTCTGTAAGAGCTCTAAAATTTGCCCATTTTTAACAAATGAAACCACCAAGCTCCTCATTCACTCCCTTGTTATCTCTCGCCTTGACTATTGCAACTCCCTTCTCATTGGCTTGCCTCTCCATATACTATCCCCTCCTCAGTCTATCATAGCTGCTGCCAGACTTATCCACTGTACCAACCGCTCAGTGTCTGCCAACCCTCTCCCCAAATCCCTACACTGGCTCCCAATCTCTCAGCGAATTAAATTCAAAATACTAACCAC
This sequence comes from Aquarana catesbeiana, assembly GCF_042186555.1. Classification (NCBI taxonomy): domain Eukaryota; kingdom Metazoa; phylum Chordata; class Amphibia; order Anura; family Ranidae; genus Aquarana; species Aquarana catesbeiana. Next base: position 72,875,381 of record NC_133325.1, on the reverse strand, counting down.
AACATACAAAGCCATTCACAACTCTGCCCCGAGCTACATCACCAATCTTGTCTCCAAATATCACCCAACCCATCCTCTCCGCTCTTCTCAAGACCTCCTACTCTCAAGCTCCCTCATCTCCTCCTCCCATGCTCGTCTCCAGGATTTCTCCAGAGCCTCTCCCATCCTCTGCAACTCGCTACCTCAACCTGTCCGGCTATTCCCTACTCTTGCTACCTTCAGGCGATCCCTGAAAACTCATCTCTTCAGGGAAGCCTATCACGTCTAACTAATCATTTACTACTTCCATCAGCTCATTCCCCGCCGTTACATCCTTTTGTATCACCTGCCCCACCCTATTAGATTGTAAGGTCTTCTGAGCAGGGCTCTCTTAATCCTCTTGTATTTAATTGTATTATAACTGCATTGTCTACCTTTTATATTGTAAAGTGCCGCATAAACTGTTGGCCCTATATAAATCCTGTATAATAATAATAATTTGTAATACTCACCTTCCCTCTGGCTCTGTTTGTTCAGTCTGGAGTTATAACCCATGGTAATTATACTTTGCCACTAGACAGTGTCTCTTTTCTGGGTTTAAAGATGCCTGGCTTTATTCAACTTACTTCAGTGAGCCCAGGCGATCATGTATATACCCATTGGGGGTGTAGCCAATTGCCCATTTACTCCCCATGCTCAGGTGCAGACACAAGTCCCTTTAAATCCATATTCCACAACTCCCTGGGTTCCTGGCTATGCCCAAGGAATCTAAATTCTTCACTCTCCCTCAGCAATTCAGAGAATCCACATCTGTTGATGCAGAGGTAGCTGGGGAAGTGATCTGCGTCAGGTGAAAGGCTGAGCACTGTCAGAAATGGCAAGCGGGCAGCTGGGTTGAAGCCTAATAGCATACAGTTTCTTCAGAAGACCCAATTACTATGCTACCAGAGCATTCTAGTTGCAGTGGGGTTGTCTTTTGTCCTTAAGCCTCCAGCTGTTCACTGTGAGGAATGTTGCTTATGGTGATAATCACAAGTAGCTGTCTTCTGAACTTTTTTGTGAAATTTTAGTTCTTAGCTATACTCTGTGGTGCTATAGAGTAGCCTTTCTCAACCAAGGTTGCTCTAGAATAGGGATAAGCCGAACACCCCCCTGTTCAGTTCGCACCAGAACATGCGAACAGGAAAAAAGTTCGTTCGAACACGCGAACACCGTTAAAGTCTATGGGACATGAACATGAATAATCAAAAGTGCTAATTTTAAAGGCTTATATGCAAGTTATTGTCATAAAAAGTGTTTGGGGACCCAGGTCCTGCCCCAGGGGACATGGATCAATGCAAAAAAAAGTTTTAAAAACGGCCGTTTTTTCGGGAGCAGTGATTTTAATCATGCTTAAAGTGAAACAATAAAAGTGTAATATCCCTTTAAATTTCGTACCTGGGGGGTGTCTATAGTATGCCTGTAAAGGGGCGCATGTTTCCTGTGTTTAGAACAGTCTGACAGCAAAATGACATTTCAAAGGAAAAAAAGTCATTTAAAACAACTACACTGCGGCTATTAATGCATTGCCGGTCCGACAATACACATAGAAGTTCATTGATAAAAACGGCTTGGGAATTCCCCACAGGGGAACCCCGAACCAAAATTTAAAAAAAAAATGACGTGGGGGTTCCCCCTAAATTCCATACCAGGCCCTTCAGGTCTGGTATGGATATTAAGGGGAACCCCGTGCCAAAATTTAAAAAAAAAACGGCGTGGGGTCCCCCCAAAAATCCATACCAGACCCTTATCCAAGCACACAACCTGGCAGGCCACAGGAAAAGAGGGGGGTACGAGAGAGCGCCCCCCCCTCCTGAACCGTACCAGGCCACATGCCCTCAACATTGGGAGGGTGCTTTGGGGTAGCCCCCCAAAACACCTTACCCCCATGTTGATGAGGACAAGGGCCTCATCCCCACAACCCTGGCCAGTTGTCGTGGGGGTCTGCGGGAGGGGGGCTTATCGGAATCTGGAAGCCCCCTTTAACAAGGGGACCCCCAGATCCCAGCCCTCCCCCCTGTGTGAAATGGTAAGGGGGTACCCTACCATTTCACTAAAAAAGTGTCAAAAATTTTAAAAATGACCAGAGACAGTTTTTGACAATTCCTTTATTTAAATGCTTCTTCTTTCTTCTATCTTCCTTCATCTTGTTCTTCTGGCTCTTCTGGTTCTTCCTCCGGTGTTCTCGTCCAGCATCTCCTCCGCGGCGTCTTCTATCTTCTTCTCCTCGGGCCGCTCCGCACCCATGGCATGGGGGGAAGCTCCCGCTCTTCTCTTCATCTTCTTCTCTTCTTCATCTTCTTCTCTTCTTCATCTTCTTCTCTTCTTCATCTTCTTCTCTTCTTCATCTTCTTCTCTTCTTCACCTTCTTCTCCGGGCCGCTCCGCACCCATGCTGGCATGGAGGGAGGCTCCCGCTGTGTGAGACGCTTCTCCTCTTCTGACGGTTCTTAAATAACGGGGAGTGGGGCTGACGCCACAGGGAAGTCCCGTCAAGTCACTGTGCGTCAGAGGGGGGCGGGGTCACCGGGTGGCCCTGCCCCCCGTTATTTAAGAACCGTCAGAAGAGGAGAAGCGTCAGACAGCGGGAGCCTCCCTCCATGCCAGCATGGATGCAGAGCGGTATAGGATAAATACTGCGCTAACACAGATAAAATAAAGAAGAGCTGCGACTAAAAGGTAATAAACCGTAAATCCAATAAAATTCAAAAAGTCACGCTAAAAAATGAGATTGGCAACAAACAGGTGCCTACAGCATCAAAAAGAATTATGAAAATACTGTAAGTAGTGGTCACTGTGCAAATAATTATAGTACTACTCAGTGTATATATACACCGCAATGACAATTAGATAAATATTAAATAAGCAGAACACAGATATTGCTTTCTATGTCCATAAAAAGAAAAAAAGAAAGAAAAAGAAAAAATATAAATATTCAGTTCAAAATAAGTGATTAAATGTGAACAAAAAAATGCCTCAGAACACTAAGGCAAAGTGCAACAGTGTATGAAAGCTGTGAAAAAACAGTAAAACATATACAGTGTAAAAAATATACAATTATTTATACAGTGTGAAAATGATAACAAACTTAAGTATTCCACCAAAAGTCCATATCCATACAGGAACAATAATTAATAAAGTCCGTGCATGCTTTATAGCACAAAAACGTATTGATGAGTGTCCCCAAGTGCTGAGTGAATATTAAAACCAAAACTTGCTGCAGTGACTAAGGTGCGTAGGCAGACCTCCACCATTCAAAACTGCTGCCTCTTACCAGAAAAGAGGCCGGCGTTTCTGTATGCTTGTTTTTACAACTGATCCTGTAAGTGCAATCTATACTTTTTTCATTCAATAAAACCTTAGATTTTATGCTATGTGGAGCCTTTTATCTCTTTTATGGGGACATATCCTACTCATTATGGTGTGACTGGCGGAGAGAGTTCCGGGATTCGGATGACAACAAGTGTCTGCTGTACAGATCCCTGGCTGGGGTTGCAGCCATCCGCCCATTGGGTCTCCTATAACCTAGAGACCAATTTTTTCTGGTAAGAGGCAGCAGTTTTGAATGGTGGAGGTCTGCCTATGCACCTTAGTCACTGCAGCAAGTTTTGGTTTTAATATTCACTCAGCACTTGGGGACACTCATCAATACGTTTTTGTGCTATAAAGCATGCACGGACCTTATTAATTATTGTTCCTGTATGGATATGGACTTTTGGTGGAATACTTAAGTTTGTTATCATTTTCACACTGTATAAATAATTGTATATTTTTTACACTGTATATGTTTTACTGTTTTTTTCACAGCTTTCATACACTGTTGTACTTTGCCTTAGTGTTCTGAGGCATTTTTTTGTTCACATTTAATCACTTATTTTGAACTCAATATTTATATTTTTTCTTTTTCTTTCTTTTTTTCTTTTTATGGACATAGAAAGCAATATCTATGGATGCGGAGCGGCCCGGAAAAGAAGATGAAGAAGAGAAGAAGATGAATAAGAGAAGAAGATGAAGAGAAGAGCGGGAGCCTCCCCCCATGCCATGGGTGCGGAGCGGCCCGAGGAGAAGGAGATAGAAGACGCCGCGGAGGAGATGCTGGACGAGAACACCGGAGGAAGAACCAGAAGAGCCAGAAGAACCAGAAGAAGAAGAAGATGAAGGAAGATAAAAGAAAGAAGAAGCATTTAAATAAAGGAATTGTCAAAAACTGCCTCTTGTCATTTTTAAAATTTTTGACAGTTTTTTAGTGAAATGGTAGGGGTACTTTTGTACCCCCTTACCATTTCACACAGGAGGGAGGGACGGGATCTGGGGGTCCCCTTGTTAAAGGGGGCTTCCAGATTCCGATAAGCCCCCCTCCCGCAGACCCTCACAACCACCGGCCAGGGTTGTGGGGATGAGGCCCTTGTCCTCATCAACATGGAGACAAGGTGTTTTGGGGGGCTACCCCAAAGCACCCTCCCAATGTTGAGGGCATGTGGCCTGGTACGGTTTAGGAGGGGGGGCGCTCTCTCGTCCCCCCTCTTTTCCTGCGGCCTGCCAGGTTGAGTGCTCGGATAAGGGTCTGGTATAGATTTTTGGGGGGACCCCATGCTGTTTTTTTTTATTTTGGCGCGGGGTTCCCCTGTGGGGAATTCCCATGCCGTTTTTATCAATGAACTTCTATGTGTATTGTCGGACCGGCAATGCATTAATAGCCGCGAGTAGTTTTAAATGACTTTTTTTCCTTTGAAATGTCATTTTGCTGTCAGACTGTTCTAAACACGGGAAACATGCGCCCCTTTACAGGCATACTATAGACACCCCAAAGCTACAAAATTTAAAGGGATATTACACTTTTATTGTTTCACTTTAAGCATTATTAAAATCACTGCTTCCGAAAAAACGGCCATTTTTAAAACTTTTGCCGCGTACACCCCAAATTGTTCGCTGTTCGGCAAACTTGCGAACAGCCGATGTTCGAGTCGAACTCATCCCTACTCTAGAAGTTGTTAGGGGTTTACTTGAGAAAATAGGAATTTCTGCCTCTCAGATAAGTAACCACTGACACCAATGCTCTTTTAGCCATCTATACTGGAAGAATTCTTCCCATAAATATTGGGTAGTTCTGTATTCCCCCTATTTATTTAAAATATGTATTAACTTGTCCATTCCTATAATTAGCTAGACTATCAAAGCTCTGGTATAGTTACTGGTGATAGTACAATAATAAGGTTAGCTATTAAAAATAAACACACTGCTTATATAAACAAGGGTCTTATTTATTTCCCAAGAAAATAGGAATGCTAACATGAAAACACTAAAGGAAAATATTAAAGAGCATATAAAATAAAAAAACATAAAAGTTACTTTACGCAAGGTCCTCCTCTGTGTTCAGTAGCTTTCAGCTGGGCTCAAATGGCAAGAGAGCCGTGAAGCAAGAGAGGGATTTTCCATTCAATGAGCACTTTTAAACTGCATTCAGACCCCACCCATACACAACACCCATCTAGCCTTCTATCCAATGGAAAAGAGATAAGAGACAGTCCTTCTAAATATCTGTCCATCCTCCAGAAAGCCTGCTGCAGTGTCCACTAGGGGCAGCGTTTGACCATGAATCACCGCTATCTGACCCTGGTCAAAACATCATGTACAGCTGGTCTTTGATCTTCTGTAACTCAGCCCATCAGTCATCTTGGCAGCAGTGGCTTTTTGAAGCTTTGTTTGCAGACGTGTTAATCAAGCACTTCCATCTTTATTACACCAGTAGGTCTGGAGCCAAGCTTTTGTTCCCATACTCCCCTGCCAGGGGGCATGACTCTTCTTTCAGATGAAGGTTCTGATATGTTACAAAGCCCTGATGGGTAACCTGTTAAATGGCATTCCAGGTGGCCCCCAAAAGTGATGAGGCTAGGTGTATCCAGATTTCATTTTCAAACACATCATGTATTATGAAATAAAACATGCTGCCTTCCAACATATACCGCTTGGCGCCTGAAGGGCGCATATCACCCTTCTTCAGAAACAGTTCCTATGGAACAGCCCATAACTGTCTCAACATGTTGTGCTTCCCAAGATGTGCCCCTTTGCCCCTGAGTGACACTCCACCATCATTCTTCAGCGACAGCTTTCATGGCACCATTCTGTATCTTCTCCTTTTCGGTATCTTCACGACGGGGTGCAATACAGGCCAGGGGTGTCCATTCGCTCACCATTCACCAGCACACACTCAGAGTCACATATCAACAACCTTTTAGATACAGAACCTTGAGGAGGGCCTTACTCACCCATATTACTAACCTAAAATACACATATGTCACACTATACCATCACGCAAATCAACTCATTACCATAATATATGCATATATATGTGACCCACCAAATTAAGCATCCCACTCCCAACCTCCTATAACCCTTTTTTTGTAGATACGGGTCGGGATTAGCCAGGCTTGCTCAATATGGCATTTTCTACCACAATTTGGGCATGTCAGCGGTACAAACTCTGAATTGGCAGCAAAGCCTCCAACTTGTATGAAGAGACCTTACCGTCAATTCGTCCCTCAACATGCATAGATAAATGCGAGACCTTCCTATATAAATGTCGAGTCCAACAACACAACAACTTGAACCAATGACGAAACTGCAGCAATAATGAGTAATACTACAATGGGATGTATCAAATAATTCAAAATACCGTTGGCCTTACTGGAATGTCCAAATATTACCTCCCACCAATACCCTCTAGCATCATTCTCTAGTTGATGCACTACCTCCTTTATTTTATTCTGATCATGGTAGATGACTATAGTAGCATTAGTTCTCTCTTGCTGCAGCATCCTCATAAGATTCTCATCCCTATCCCAATCTGTTAACCATTCCTGTATCTTACTTCCCATACCCAAATTTAGGGTTCTCAGACTAACAGGGCGGTTATAGTTGACATCCACCAACAGATTGGCAATATGCGGTGCCACATATTCCCACCCCTGTGTCTGGATTTCAGAGACATTGCCAAAGGGTACACCATGCTCCTCTAACTTTTGTTAGGTTCACAGAACATCCTAGTTCCATGACTAATGTTACATTGGTATCCTTTAGGACAAAGAAACAAACTCATCTATGTCTCTTACAATACCCACGTGCTTCCTTCCCACCAATGATCTCTCAATCCAGAACACAGAGTGAAACATCTTCTCAACATTTCTCGTTCACCACTGCGTACTGGCATGGCATACAAAGGACATCATGGTCCTGTCTCCGACAGAGGGAAATATCAACCCGCCACCAGCTTCTATCCTCTCTGAGCACATGTGGGTAATTTAGGCTCAGATGCACCAAGATAGACTCCCCAGTCAGTAAGCCCATTGATACCACCGAATATACAGACCGAGTCTGCACTTCTGTATATGGGATCAATGAGAAAGCATAACACCTTTCATAATCCAAACTAGTACAGTCCATCCAGGCATTCGACCGCCACTTTGGATTAATGTAATTAATGTGTTTGGGCAAAATCTTTCTGAGCTGTGATGCCAACGCATAAGGCCACTGCCCCTCATACAGGGACTATACAATCAGCTTGATGTTGGTCGATAATTCCACCTGCGAGCCAGAGCCCATGACATATTTTTGCCCTGTACCACCACACTCTCTACCAACCTCTCAAAATGGTGGATAAAATCTTGAGCCACTTTAACCTGGGTATTTATGTGACTTTGTTGAATGTTATTAAGGATGTCATTAATCTCTCTCTGAGTAACAAAGTCCCACTTACTGTCTGAAGCTATGGCTGAGAGTTTGTTTCTCAGTATACCAATGTCCACTTCATTAATAACACCCATCCCAGCGCCTATTCCCCCCATATAGTGCTGAATACATCTCTCCTTTTCGGTTACTCCTCAGAAATAAGCAACCTGAATGTACCTCATTCTGTGTCCGCACATCTCTGGGAGTAAGCCACTGGTACAATAATGACTGCACTTGATTCAGTGTATATGAGCACATATAGGGTAATAGGTTTTTATCAACCACTGTGCGATGTTAAAGTGCCATGTGGTGACAGCATACTGTACCCTGGTAGCCAGCGTTGGTTCCCCTTTCTCTAAGGGAGCATGCTTCTGTGTGTAGCCACTGGCATTACCTGTGCAGGGTTCCAACTTCTCAGGTGAGACATCAACCAGGCATATCTCCCCCATGTCCATTTCTGGTGTCCCACATGTACCCGAAAACCTCTCTATAGGACTGATAAGATTGAGACCCCACAAGGAAATTTTCACCCCATTGATGTGTCACCTGGCACCCTCTAGTCTGGCCAACAGACACCTTACTATGCATAAGTGCCAGCCTCCTGTGTACCTGCACCATATTAATTCAGTTATGCCAATACATGTCACACATTAAAAACATTTCCTTCTTTCAATTTCTCCCCCCCAAAAAAAAAACATAATTTCCATTTCTTGTTCTGAAGGAAGGAACTTCCCTAACCTCCAACCCATTGCACATGTATTCATAATACGTTTGCAACCATTTATGACAGGCAAAATGTTCCACAAGTCTTGTTGCTGGGCACAGTCTTTCAGATGCAGCATTAGCACTAAATTGTCCATAAGAAAAATAAATCTTAGATTGCAAGTATTAATCTGAATCTTTCTGTTTGTCCCTTCTCTCCTGAATGTTTGTCAGAACAAATTTGCGGTGTGGCATGGCACAGACAAACTGCCAATCATATGAACATCTTTCATCCATGTTCCAGAGACCTCTCTAAATTCTCGCTCCACCAGGACTCTGCAATGGAAAAACAACAGCAGAATCAAATTCTTATCCACAATATCTACTCGCTTGCTATGTTTACTTATAGTTCCCTCTTTGGTACCCAGGAACTTAGTATTCCTGGTTTCTGCAACTCTGAACAAATTATCAAAACAACCATGATTTCTTTAGGATAAACCCACTCTAAAATGGATCCCCGTGGTAAGACCAAAAAAAAAAAAAAAAAAAAAATGAACGTGAATGTTGCTTCTCAAAATTCTCATTTTAAATGCTAAAAAAAACCAATGCATTTATCTGTTACTTAAAACCTATGCACTAACTCCCCTTTCAGGTGGACAAAACCTAATTCTTTTTCCACCAGAATGAAAAAAAAATAAACAAACAAAAAAAAAAAAAACCTACAATACCTCCAGCGGCTTTCTAATAACTCCTTTCTTAAACAAACTGTATTCAGCAGCTGCTAATTGAGGGCATAGCCAATGACCCCCCTTTCAGGTGGACTAAACCTAACAATTTGGAATTTTTCCACCTGAACAAAGCAAAAATAAAATAAATGAATAAACAAATAGCAAAAATAAAAAAAAAATAACCAAAAACAAGAGAAAAAAAATATTAAACACAAAAATAAGAGAAACAAAATTATAAAAAAAAATCCAGAGGCTTATTCTTGAAAATACTAGACATACATTAAGGTCCTCTATAATATTCCCAATATGAAGGCCAAATCTCTGAAGCTCACATCTAAACCTTATTCATAGCCAAGAAACATTAATGAGAAAGTTCTTACCATCCATGCGACTCATTAAGGGCTGCTAACAAAAGATTTGTTTCCCCCAGTGCTATACCTTAGTGAACTTGTGGCTACCTCCATTTTGAGTTTATGCAACCGTTCTACATACTGATGCCTTTCCTGCCTTACCTGACTATTTTCAGTTTGTAGTCTCAGCATTTGGGTTTTAAAAGGGATATGGGTTTTATTACTATGGCCTCTATGCCTTGGATTGCTACCCCATCTGGCAGAATAAACTTCATAACGCCTTGGTGTAGTTTTAGGGTAGTGCAATTTCCTTTGTATATTATTATTATTAGCCACCAAACAATACCTTGCAATGTGATCCCCTTTTTACACAAAAAGCATTTGGGAGCTGGTCTCCTTGCATAGGCTCTTCTCTGAGCATATGGCGATGGAGACTTACATTGCTGCATAACATTACTATGATTGGAATCAACAGACTTTACACTTTCATTGTCTGAGGAGTCACTAGCAATGGGCTCATCAGAAGTCTCCACTGTCATCGTGTTACTATTCTTGAAAAGATCAGGGGTGTTTTCCATTTCAACTCCTGAATCAATTTCAAGCATAGTTACCGCACTTTTATCTAAATACTCCTCATTCAGATCTCCAACCTTGATTCCTGCCATAGCAACATCACTTGCAACTTTCAATTTTCTGTTCCAATACACGCTTCTCAGTCACCAGTTGTTCAATGTGATCGCAAACATTTGCATCTGCCTTTGCAGCCATTGTTAATATATTCTAATGCCGCGTACACACGGTCAGACTTTTCGGCTACAAAAGTCCGACGGACGCCGGCGGACCAAAGCCGGCTGACAATCCAATCGTGTGTGGGCTTCCCCGGACTTTCAGCGGACTTTTCCAGCCGCAAATCTGACGGACTTTAGATTTGAAACATGCTTCAAATCTTTATGTCGTAACTACGCCGGACCCAGAAATCCGCTCGTCTGTATGCTAGTCCGATGGACAAAAACCCACGCTAGGGCAGCTATTGGCTACTGGCCATCAACTTCCTTATTTTAGTCTGGTGTACGTCATCACGTACGAATCCGTCGGACTTTTGTGTGATCGTATGTAGGCAAGTCCGTTCGTTAGAAAGTCTGCTGCAAGTCCGCCGCAAGTCCGCCAGAAGTCCGTCAAAAGGCTGTCGGACGGGCTGTTGGACTTTTGTAGCCGAAAAGTCCGACCGTGTGTGTACGCGGCATTACTTACTCTTTCTATCTGCTCTATTAATTCTGTTCTGTCTTGTATACCATTGTATTTCTTTTTTTTTCAGCAACGTCTTTCATTCTCAACAACATGCATATCGCATTTGCCATTCTAACCTTCCTGCCTTTCTTTCGATTATGGTTTGTTTTATTTCATCACTTTGAATATTACATTGTTTCAACAAATCATTAAATTGGTGGGTCAAAGCATTTTCTGCCAAAGTGTTGAAATTAACACAGGCATGTCTCCTAAGAAAACCTTCAATGACCTCCATTGACGTGTTAATTAAGTCAACACTAAATCTCATCTGACCAGTTCTTACACTGGCTGCAGATCCCAGACACACACACCCACAGAGACACAGCTGTTCAAAAGCTAATATGGACTTGTAGTCCTTCAAGAAGAATGACACTATTAAATCAGTGACTTACTATCTCCTTATTACCACTGATTTTAGTCCTCTTATCTCAGATCGTAGGCCAGATTAATCTCCTATTAGAGCAAAAAGCTTCACTTTCACGTGGATACAAAAAATAAAAATAAAATATAATCTATATTTCTCCCACTTTCTCCTCAAAGATGTATGGTTTATCCTATAAATCTGCAGGGTACATCAGTTAACCAAGGGTGATCAGCCCCTCACCCACCCAGCTACACAGGTCAAGTGTCCCTTTGACTCTATTTTCCACAACTCCCTGGGTTCCTGGCTATGCCCAAGGAATCTAAATTCTTCAGGTTCTCTACCTCTGCAATTCAGAGTCCACATCTGTTGATGCAGAGGTAGCTGGGGAAGTGATTGGCGTCAGGTGAGAGGCCGAGCACTGTCAGAAATGGCACGCGGGCAGCTGGGCCGAAGCCCCACTAGCATACAGTTTCTTCAGAAGACCCAATTACTATGCTACCAGAGCACTCTAGTTCCAGTGGGGTGGTCTTTTGTCCTTGGGCATCCAGCTGTTCACTGTGAGGAATGCTGTTTATGAGGATAATCGCAATTAGCTGTCTTCTGAACTTTTTAGTGAAATTGTAATTCTCATCTAGACTCTGATGCTATAGAGTAGCCTTTCTCAACCAAGGTTCCATCTAACCCTAAGGTTCCCCTAGAAGTTGTTAGGGGTTCCTTGAGAAAATAGTAATTTTTGTCTCTCAGTAACCACTGACACCACTTGTCTTGTCAGTAACCACTGACACCAGTGCTCTTTTAGCTATCTATACTGGAAGCATTTTTCCCATTGGCCACCAACGTGCTGAACATTCCTTCCACTGGCCACCAATTTAAGGAACATTCTTTCTCCTAACTGCCAATATACACCACTTTCTTTTCATTAACTAGCAATGATAGGAGCAGTCTTCCCACTGACCACCAGAGTAATGGGACCCTTCTCCCAGTTGCCACTAATTTAGGGGGAACCTTCTCCAAATGACTACCAATCTAATGGAGTTTGTCTCCACTGAACTTTTATGTAAGGGACAATTTTACTGACTGCTGATATAAGGGGACACAACTCAACTTAGTGTTGGGGTCTGGAGACTGCTCTGTGCTGTGATCTGTGACTGCAGAGAGCCGAGAATAGTTGACAGGGCGAATGCACAGATCAAATTACCAAAAGGTAGACTGTGAAGGGGTGCCATAGTTCCCGGGCCGCAGCCCTGGTGCAAATAGGATGCCAAATTTAAACTTGTATATATACTACTCTCTGCTGTTTTGCAGCGATTGAAAATGTCACAGCCAGTACTCTGAATTGAAGCAGAGTTCCATGCAAAAATTTAACTCAGTTTGAAACAAAAGAACCCCCCCCCCCTTTGTTTGGATACTTTTTTATTTTTCATACCTTTTTGGTATGTTGGGACTTCCGACCCATCTCACCGCGGCGAGGTACATCACTTCCACGGTTTTATCGGGCCCTCCTCCTTCCCCCCCATTGCCTTCTGGGACCTGTGTGGCCCAGAAGATGACGAGACCATTCAGAAAGCGCTGCGCAACTCGTGCATGTGCAGTAGGAAGGCTGCACTGCCAGTTTCCCTTACTTGCAATGCCGGCGCCTGCGACCGTAGCCAATGGACAGATCGGCTTGGGGTGCCAACATTGCAGGCTTCCTGGACAGGTAAGTGTCCTTAAATTAAAAGTCAGCAGCTACAGTATTTGTAATTTTTTTTTTCCCAGGCTGGAACACCGCTTTAAAAACTGAAAGACTGGAGATCAACAGTGCTCTGGACACCAGGGCAGAGCATAAACTGAAGCTTACCTAAATCCAAGGACAAACACCACCTCAGAAAGATGGTGGACTTAAGGGGGCAAGAACCCATCCAGATTGTTGCTGTATGGGTTATCTCACCCCACTATGGGGTCTTTAAGGACATCCACCACCAGATGCACCATGGCCCAGGACTTGTATAGCACCACCATGAGATAATTCAATAGAATGCAAGTAATGGCAAGGGGAGCGCGAAAAGCAGAATTCAGAGCGCAAAAAACTGAATTCAGTGTCTGAAGCAACATTATAGGTATTTCTTCCTATGGGTTCCAGGCTATGGTCCCCAAAAGCGACAGAGGAATCAACTGATCCAGAAAGTTGCTGAGAGGCACTGCAGTGGCAATGTAGCAGCTAAGCTAAGCTTGTTAGAGGAATGAGAAGAAGGGGCCTCTCTCTGAGGGAAATAACCATCGCCAAAGGGCACTAGCAAATAAAAGAAAAAAAAGGAGTGCTGAGAATAATGGGAGTATGAGGGGTTCTACTGGCTGACTAATAGGGCTGTCATTACGGCTTTGCTTTGCCAGTTTTCAATCACCTGAAAGTAGCTGCTGATCTAATTAGTGACTAAAATACCTGTAATGTATAGTGAAGAAAGTTGATTTTTTTTTTATTGCTACATTGAGATAAAATATATTAGACAAATGAGAGCAAAAATACGAGACATGGTTTTTGACAGAATGATGGCAGAAAAATTTTGTATGTACAAAAAAAATGTTTTATCCAAACTATTTGGCGTCTGTAGTGATTTCTGGATCAGGAAATACACCGCTTTTTGTGCATTACTTAAAGGGATACTAAACACACACTGTTTAATTTACATTATCTCTTCTCTTTTTGTATGTAAATGAGGACAATGTATTTATTTTGATGTAAAAAAATTGTACCTTTTTGGCTAATAGATATTCAGCCGTCACATGACCCAGCTGATTCCCAGACTGTCTGGAGGGAAACAGTGGCAGGAGGAGCTACTAATCCTCTGTTAATTGTTGCATGTAAAAAAAAGAAACGGCATTTGGAACACAAAGTAAAGATAAATAATTAATAACAATAAACTGTTTTAAATTGTCATACAAATATTTATTTGAAATCACGTCTTTATTATTCTTTGGCAATAGCACTGTCTTGGCGGATTTCTATCAGTCACAGGCACCAGCCTGTCTTAGAATAAGAGGGAGGTGAAGCCTCCATCAATCAAGATGTAATATCCCAATATCCCACCCCCATTGTGTTTGGCTGGTTAGTGGGCATGGAGCAGGAGGGAGGGATCGGAATGTTCTTTACACCTGTGTATACGCCCATATGTGTGACTCTTTAGTCACATGGCTTGCTCAGATGTGATAGGGACGAAATGCTCAGTTTAGAAAATACACTGAAAAGTGAGCATTTGCACTAGCTGCCAACACTGCTCTGCAAAATGGCCATGGCCAGAAGTTGGAGATAGAGAACAACAGGATTAACCAGGTTTTTTTTTTTTCAGAAAACAGTAAATTAATCCCATAGTGACTGAGTGAGTATGAACTACATGTAAGGAAAAAGTGTAAAAGTTGCGCCAGCTCTTGGATGGAAGTGAAGCAGCCAACACAGCAATATGACCGTTGCAAAGTGAAAGTTGGAGTGAAGAAGTGTGGCGCTAATGGGTAGTGGGACTCCTGTCGCAAAAACAGGTAGAAAAAGTGGTTAGGAGAGAGTGAAAACTCCTTTAGTGTAAAAGTGTTTGTAAGGTATACATAAAAATATATATTGGGTAATAAACACAGTACAAGTGAAAACCCAGTGTGTGTTAAAGAATATAAAAAACTCAGTAAATAAGAAAATTTAAAAGAAACTGGTTAAAAAACAATCAAAAATATATGGTACAGCAAATACATATCAATGTAAGGTGAGCTGAGTGTGTTAATCCACAGAATTGGAGTTCAGTGGAGGTGGTAGATCAGAAAGGGAGCACCGGTATCCCTAAGGGGAAAAAATACAAAAAATATATATACAGAGGAACTCAAAAGTCTTTTAAATGGCAAGATGGGATAGTCTCATTCAATCCCACAGGTGAACTGTCTTCTCAAGAGGTAACCTGAGGGTTATTGGGAAAGGACCCGACCAATGTGTTGGATCTTGGCTCGAACGGATAATTCCCACCAGGAGACAGGCAGAAGCAAAAAGCAAAAGAATGCCCTTACCAGATCCGGTGGACTCACGGGCCGTAGCGGTGAGTCAAACGAGCCTGTACCGTTAAACGGTGTGGGGTAAAGGTGTGTGGGAGAACTTGTAAAACATCTTGTCAGCAGTCCTCATACGAAGCACCGATTTGGAGTCCGGGATCCCCAGGGTGTGGTTCCGATCAGCAGATCACCGTTTCCTCAGAAAAACATCATATGTGCAAATAGGCAAAAAAGGAAAAAAAAGGAAGAAAACTCCACATAGTGTAAATCCTTAATTAGCAAAAAGCATAAGAGCACTTTATTTAGGGAGTGTACTCCAAAAAAATGTTGTTACAGGCAAGGGGCGGTAAAAACTCGGCCCAAAATAAATTAAAAACCGGCATAAAAGTAATAAAAACAGGCGCAGTAGATAGTGGTGGGGTATAAACATAGGACCCGACGCGTTTCGCCTCCTAAGGCTTCTGCTGGGGTATGAATAAGCCCCCCACACACAACTGCGCTTTATATACAGAGAGATTGGAGTGTAACAGCTGATCGGCGCTGTTACACGGGACAGCTTCCGGGTTCGGCAGCGTCATCCGTGACACACCGGTCACATGACTTTTTTTGGCCAATCACGGGCTAGAGAGAGTGGTTAGAAGCCAAGCCTCACTTTTGACCACCTATAGGCAGAGAAGCAATCCCATTCGTCATATGTGACGGTCACCTGATGTGGCAATGACGATGGGACGCTCTAAAGTGCGTGTCAAGGAGAGGAGGAAGTAAAAGACTAATGGATAGAGGCGTGGAACGCACAACACGGCGGCGATCCACGCTGATAGTAATTGTTTGTAATAAACTGATGTGATCCCGATCCCGGAAGTGTTCCCAACATATTAGCATATGGACATATAGAAATAAAGGTGTATATCCAATGGATGTTTACTAACAAATCTTAGTGAGTACACATGTAAAAGTATAACAGCAATATATGTGACATTTTCTAGGAATTGAAAGAAGTATAAAGAGAAATGTAAAGGGAGTTATACCTAATAGGGAAATAAGGGAGTATACAACAGAGACTCATAAGGGAATCTATGGAAAGAAGGTGCATGTACTTAGTATGTACTGTGCACTTTAATTCTATTGAGTTAAAAGATTCCTTAATGGACTAGAGACTAGGGAATTCGAGGAACTCTTTATCCTATCTAAACAAGATAGCAGGGTGGAAAAGTGAAAATGTTTATTTGATCTAGCAAGAATAGACGCTTATTTAAAGCCCCATAGGGAGTTTGAGAACATAGTAAGGGAAAAAAGTCAAATGTTCAAAAAATATTAATAAATGACAGCAATCTGGTGACATTTATAAAAATAGATAGTCCAAGGAGGTGTTGTGTAATTCATAGAGTTGCCAAAGGAGGGGGGAGGGGGGGTGGTGTATCAACGCCTAAGACTGATTTATAAAGGCGTTGATATCCCACTCCACGTTCAATCCATATGGTACATAACATTTCATGAGATGTATCCAAAAAACTTCAAGCTTGGAGACACCCCTTGTGTTTGGTTCCCCCCTCCAATGTGGAACAAATTTGTCAATAATTTGAAACTTTGTTCCAGATGGATTCTGATTATGGTGAAGTAAATAGTGTTTGGGAACACTATGATTGGTGCGTCCTTTTAGTATAGCTGTGATGTGTTCGTTCACTCGTATGGAGAAATTGCGTTTGGTACGTCCTATGTATTGTTTACCACAAGGGCAGGTAATAAGGTAAACGATAAATTTTGTGGTGCATGTTGCAAATTGTTTCATCTTAAATTCCTTCCCAGTGGAAGATGATGAGAAGGTTTCAATTTTGCGAGATTTGCAAACATTAAGTTTGCATACTGTACATTTCCTGCAGGGGAAAAAACCCTTAAGGTCATGAAAGAAAGATGGCGTCTTCGGAGGGTCGACAACTCCTGGTGCAATTTTGCCACCTATTGATGGTGCTCCTTTATATATCACTCCAGCTTGGTCGGGAAGTAGTGGGCCCAGTATTCGATCATTTTTCAAAACCTTCCAATGTCTGGAAATGATATTCTTTATTTGCTTGTGTTGGATAGAATAGTTGGTGAGGAAGGCCCATCTATGTTTAGCATCAAGAGGTTTTTTTGGATGTTCCACTAGTAGTGAGGAGCGGTCAATGCGTGCTATTTTCTGTATCTCCTGGTCGATTAATCCTCCATCGTAGCCCTTTTCTTGGAATCTACATTTAATAGTTTCTGCCTGTCTGAAGAAATCCGGCAAGAGAGAACAGTTACGTCTGATTCTCATCAGTTGGCTTCGAGGTACCGATTTCAGCCATGCTGTGTGGTGACAGCTGTCAGTCGGGATGTACCCGTTGCGGTCGGTGGCCTTAAAGAAGGTTTTCGTTTCCAATTGACCGTTGACAGCTGTGATTTCTAAGTCTAGGAAATGTATTACAGACGGGCTAGCTTCGTATGACAAGTGTATGCCTACCTCATTCGTATTTAGGGCTAGCATAAAGCGATTGAGGGAATCCATGGAGCCTCTCCATAGGAGGAGGATGTCGTCGATATATCTGGCCCAGAAGACTAGCTGTAATGGTCTCTGGGTGCCGACGACATCCTCCTCCCACTTGGCCATAAAGATATTAGCCAGGCTGGGGGCAAATTTAGCCCCCATGGCTACTCCCTTCGTCTGTAAGTAGTAACGGTTGTCGTACCAAAAATAATTTGACTTGGTGGCAAAATATAGCAAATCTATGATAAACCTTTTTTGTGTCAATGGGATGTTCTTTTCTCTCGATAAAAAGAGTTCAACTGCACCTATACCTAAATCGTGGGGGATGATAGTGTATAGGGAAGTAACGTCCGCGGTTACTAGTATAAGATCGTTAGTGTACGTGATTTGTTGTAATTTGTTAATAGTATCTCGAGTGTCTTTCAGAAAGGATGGTAGTGATTTTACTATGGGTTGTAAATAGTAATCAATGTATTTCCCTATGCGGGAGGTCACGGAGTTGATTCCGCTTATAATTGGGCGACCAGGAGGTTGAGTAATGTTCTTGTGTACTTTGGGCAAATAGTACATTATGGGGATACGCGGAGCTACCGGGACCAAAAAATGTTTTTCTTTTTTGTCTAGTATGCCAAGCTGGAAGCCAGTATCAATCAGGTCTATTAGTCTTCTTTTAAAGCTTGTAGTGGGATTGGATCCAAGGGGCAGGTACGTTTCTGTGTCGCTTAGGATCCTTGTCATCTCAGCATGGTAATCTTTACTGTCGAGAACGACTATCCCTCCGCCCTTATCCGCCGGGCGGATAACAAGCTCTTTGCGTTCGCAAAGAGACCTCAGGCCGATTTTAATATTGGGGTCAGAATAATATTTCTTCTTTGGGAGTCCCTCTAGATCTTCCAATACTAGATCACGGAATACCTTAATAGAAGGAGCTATAGGAGCTGGAGGGTTGAAAAGAGACGGATTCGCTAATCCCGAGTGAACTGAATGAGAGTTAGTGGGAAGATGTGAGGGCCTACTCGGATTGGACGCAATATATCTTTGTACATTAAGTTTGCGTACAAACTTATGTACATCTATAAAAGTAGAGAATTTGCTTAGTGTTTTAGGGGGGGCAAATTTTAAACCTTTGTTAAGAACGTTGAGTTCCGCTGGGGAGAAGTCAGCTTTGCTTAGGTTGAAGATGCCACTGTCTTTTAAACCCTTTTTCTCTTTATTGGAACGCCTCCCCCCTCGGGTGCCGCGTTTTGTTCTAGGTTTCGTATGGGGTATTCCTGTTCTCTGTGAAAACCCCCCTGGTACAGAGGTTGTGGTTTGGCCTGGTTGTAATTAAAAGGTGACCTGTCAGGGTAGTCTCTATCTCCGTTTTCATAACGGTATTGAGAATTGCGGTAATCGTTCGGTCGTTCATCTCTAAGAGGTAAAAATCTATTTCTTGTATTAATCGGGGTTCTTTGCGGGTAGGGTTGATAGTATTGGTATTCGTTTCGACTTGTGTCGCGTCTTCGGGGGGAGTAGTCCTGTCTATAGTCCTCATAGTGGACGGAACGATCTCTGTTGCCCCTGCCTTTTCCCCTGTTATTTCGTCCTCTATTCCCAGAATGGGAAGGGGGATTCTTGGTAAGGGTCACAGGGGCAGGGGGGGGAAAAGACGGGCGTCTAATGTTGCCAGTAAGGGGGGAGGGGAGTACTGGCGGGGTATGTGAAGCCCTGGAATCATCCAGATATTCTGTTTCCATGGGGTGGCTGGTACTGGCAGATGAGTCTTTGGCCTGGCTATTGGATTGCCAGCTAAAGACATTCTTATTTTTGTAGTCACTAAGGTCTCTGTTGTATTTCTTCTGCTTTTTGGTTTTTTGTTCTCTTTCTTCCTTTTCGAGATGGTTTTTAAGATTAGTGGAAAGACTAATGTATTCTGTGGTGGATTTATGTGGAAGGAGTTTATCCCTAATTTCTTTGATTTCCTTATCTATAAAGGTTCTTCTCGTGCGTTTTCTATCTATAAGGAACCCCAATAGGGATATTCCTGCTTCATTAAAATAATGGTACCAGGACTCTATATCAAGGTCCCCTTGTTGTGGGTGGATTGTCCACCTTAGGCCCCTTGGGACCATGCGTTCCCTGGTGTACTGCTCAAGGAAGGCAATGTCCCATTCTAGATGTAACTCTGAGACCATCAGGTTTTTAAGCCTGAGAAACAGACCGCCTATCTCAGAGTCATTATTAAAAACTGTAAAGACTCCTTCAGTATTGAAGGTACGGCTAGTCCGATAGTCAAACACATCCATAGTTAGTGGATTGACAGAGGTGTGTAGAGAGGCTGCAAACTAGTATTGTCAATAAAGAACGTGTAAGGAAAAAGTGTAAAAGTTGCGCCAGCTCTTGGATGGAAGTGAAGCAGCCAACACAGCAATATGACCGTTGCAAAGTGAAAGTTGGAGTGAAGAAGTGTGGCGCTAATGGGTAGTGGGACTCCTGTCGCAAAAACAGGTAGAAAAAGTGGTTAGGAGAGAGTGAAAACTCCTTTAGTGTAAAAGTGTTTGTAAGGTATACATAAAAATATATATTGGGTAATAAACACAGTACAAGTGAAAACCCAGTGTGTGTTAAAGAATATAAAAAACTCAGTAAATAAGAAAATTTAAAAGAAACTGGTTAAAAAACAATCAAAAATATATGGTACAGCAAATACATATCAATGTAAGGTGAGCTGAGTGTGTTAATCCACAGAATTGGAGTTCAGTGGAGGTGGTAGATCAGAAAGGGAGCACCGGTATCCCTAAGGGGAAAAAATACAAAAAATATATATACAGAGGAACTCAAAAGTCTTTTAAATGGCAAGATGGGATAGTCTCATTCAATCCCACAGGTGAACTGTCTTCTCAAGAGGTAACCTGAGGGTTATTGGGAAAGGACCCGACCAATGTGTTGGATCTTGGCTCGAACGGATAATTCCCACCAGGAGACAGGCAGAAGCAAAAAGCAAAAGAATGCCCTTACCAGATCCGGTGGACTCACGGGCCGTAGCGGTGAGTCAAACGAGCCTGTACCGTTAAACGGTGTGGGGTAAAGGTGTGTGGGAGAACTTGTAAAACATCTAGTCAGCAGTCCTCATACGAAGCACCGATTTGGAGTCCGGGATCCCCAGGGTGTGGTTCCGATCAGCAGATCACCGTTTCCTCAGAAAAACATCATATGTGCAAATAGGCAAAAAAGGAAAAAAAAAGGAAGAAAACTCCACATAGTGTAAATCCTTAATTAGCAAAAAGCATAAGAGCACTTTATTTAGGGAGTGTACTCCAAAAAAATGTTGTTACAGGCAAGGGGCGGTAAAAACTCGGCCCAAAATAAATTAAAAACCGGCATAAAAGTAATAAAAACAGGCGCAGTAGATAGTGGTGGGGTATAAACATAGGACCCGACGCGTTTCGCCTCCTAAAAACCGGCATAAAAGTGCCGTTTAACGGTACAGGCTCGTTTGACTCGTTTGACTCACCGCTACGGCCCGTGAGTCCACCGGATCTGGTAAGGGCATTCTTTTGCTTTTTGCTTCTGCCTGTCTCCTGGTGGGAATTATCCGTTCGAGCCAAGATCCAACACATTGGTCGGGTCCTTTCCCAATAACCCTCAGGTTACCTCTTGAGAAGACAGTTCACCTGTGGGATTGAATGAGACTATCCCATCTTGCCATTTAAAAGACTTTTGAGTTCCTCTGTATATATATTTTTTGTATTTTTTCCCCTTAGGGATACCGGTGCTCCCTTTCTGATCTACCACCTCCACTGAACTCCAATTCTGTGGATTAACACACTCAGCTCACCTTACATTGATATGTATTTGCTGTACCATATATTTTTGATTGTTTTTTAACCAGTTTCTTTTAAATTTTCTTATTTACTGAGTTTTTTATATTCTTTAACACACACTGGGTTTTCACTTGTACTGTGTTTATTACCCAATATATATTTTTATGTATACCTTACAAACACTTTTACACTAAAGGAGTTTTCACTCTCTCCTAACCACTTTTTCTACCTGTTTTTGCGACAGGAGTCCCACTACCCATTAGCGCCACACTTCTTCACTCCAACTTTCACTTTGCAACGGTCATATTGCTGTGTTGGCTGCTTCACTTCCATCCAAGAGCTGGCGCAACTTTTACACTTTTTCCTTACACGTTCTTTATTGACAATACTAGTTTGCAGCCTCTCTACACACCTCTGTCAATCCACTAACTATGGATGTGTTTGACTATCGGACTAGCCGTACCTTCAATACTGAAGGAGTCTTTACAGTTTTTAATAATGACTCTGAGATAGGCGGTCTGTTTCTCAGGCTTAAAAACCTGATGGTCTCAGAGTTACATCTAGAATGGGACATTGCCTTCCTTGAGCAGTACACCAGGGAACGCATGGTCCCAAGGGGCCTAAGGTGGACAATCCACCCACAACAAGGGGACCTTGATATAGAGTCCTGGTACCATTATTTTAATGAAGCAGGAATATCCCTATTGGGGTTCCTTATAGATAGAAAACGCACGAGAAGAACCTTTATAGATAAGGAAATCAAAGAAATTAGGGATAAACTCCTTCCACATAAATCCACCACAGAATACATTAGTCTTTCCACTAATCTTAAAAACCATCTCGAAAAGGAAGAAAGAGAACAAAAAACCAAAAAGCAGAAGAAATACAACAGAGACCTTAGTGACTACAAAAATAAGAATGTCTTTAGCTGGCAATCCAATAGCCAGGCCAAAGACTCATCTGCCAGTACCAGCCACCCCATGGAAACAGAATATCTGGATGATTCCAGGGCTTCACATACCCCGCCAGTACTCCCCTCCCCCCTTACTGGCAACATTAGACGCCCGTCTTTTCCCCCCCCCTGCCCCTGTGACCCTTACCAAGAATCCCCCTTCCCATTCTGGGAATAGAGGACGAAATAACAGGGGAAAAGGCAGGGGCAACAGAGATCGTTCCGTCCACTATGAGGACTATAGACAGGACTACTCCCCCCGAAGACGCGACACAAGTCGAAACGAATACCAATACTATCAACCCTACCCGCAAAGAACCCCGATTAATACAAGAAATAGATTTTTACCTCTTAGAGATGAACGACCGAACGATTACCGCAATTCTCAATACCGTTATGAAAACGGAGATAGAGACTACCCTGACAGGTCACCTTTTAATTACAACCAGGCCAAACCACAACCTCTGTACCAGGGGGGTTTTCACAGAGAACAGGAATACCCCATACGAAACCTAGAACAAAACGCGGCACCCGAGGGGGGAGGCGTTCCAATAAAGAGAAAAAGGGTTTAAAAGACAGTGGCATCTTCAACCTAAGCAAAGCTGACTTCTCCCCAGCGGAACTCAACGTTCTTAACAAAGGTTTAAAATTTTCCCCCCCTAAAACACTAAGCAAATTCTCTACTTTTATAGATGTACATAAGTTTGTACGCAAACTTAATGTACAAAGATATATTGCGTCCAATCCGAGTAGGCCCTCACATCTTCCCACTAACTCTCATTCAGTTCACTCGGGATTAGCGAATCCGTCTCTTTTCAACCCTCCAGCTCCTATAGCTCCTTCTATTAAGGTATTCCGTGATCTAGTATTGGAAGATCTAGAGGGACTCCCAAAGAAGAAATATTATTCTGACCCCAATATTAAAATCGGCCTGAGGTCTCTTTGCGAACGCAAAGAGCTTGTTATCCGCCCGGCGGATAAGGGCGGAGGGATAGTCGTTCTCGACAGTAAAGATTACCATGCTGAGATGACAAGGATCCTAAGCGACACAGAAACGTACCTGCCCCTTGGATCCAATCCCACTACAAGCTTTAAAAGAAGACTAATAGACCTGATTGATACTGGCTTCCAGCTTGGCATACTAGACAAAAAAGAAAAACATTTTTTGGTCCCGGTAGCTCCGCGTATCCCCATAATGTACTATTTGCCCAAAGTACACAAGAACATTACTCAACCTCCTGGTCGCCCAATTATAAGCGGAATCAACTCCGTGACCTCCCGCATAGGGAAATACATTGATTACTATTTACAACCCATAGTAAAATCACTACCATCCTTTCTGAAAGACACTCGAGATACTATTAACAAATTACAACAAATCACGTACACTAACGATCTTATACTAGTAACCGCGGACGTTACTTCCCTATACACTATCATCCCCCACGATTTAGGTATAGGTGCAGTTGAACTCTTTTTATCGAGAGAAAAGAACATCCCATTGACACAAAAAAGGTTTATCATAGATTTGCTATATTTTGCCACCAAGTCAAATCATTTTTGGTACGACAACCGTTACTACTTACAGACGAAGGGAGTAGCCATGGGGGCTAAATTTGCCCCCAGCCTGGCTAATATCTTTATGGCCAAGTGGGAGGAGGATGTCGTCGGCACCCAGAGACCATTACAGCTAGTCTTCTGGGCCAGATATATCGACGACATCCTCCTCCTATGGAGAGGCTCCATGGATTCCCTCAATCGCTTTATGCTAGCCCTAAATACGAATGAGGTAGGCATACACTTGTCATACGAAGCTAGCCCGTCTGTAATACATTTCCTAGACTTAGAAATCACAGCTGTCAACGGTCAATTGGAAACGAAAACCTTCTTTAAGGCCACCGACCACAACGGGTACATCCCGACTGACAGCTGTCACCACACAGCATGGCTGAAATCGGTACCTCGAAGCCAACTGATGAGAATCAGACGTAACTGTTCTCTCTTGCCGGATTTCTTCAGACAGGCAGAAACTATTAAATGTAGATTCCAAGAAAAGGGCTACGATGGAGGATTAATCGACCAGGAGATACAGAAAATAGCACGCATTGACCGCTCCTCACTACTAGTGGAACATCCAAAAAAACCTCTTGATGCTAAACATAGATGGGCCTTCCTCACCAACTATTCTATCCAACACAAGCAAATAAAGAATATCATTTCCAGACATTGGAAGGTTTTGAAAAATGATCGAATACTGGGCCCACTACTTCCCGACCAAGCTGGAGTGATATATAAAGGAGCACCATCAATAGGTGGCAAAATTGCACCAGGAGTTGTCGACCCTCCGAAGACGCCATCTTTCTTTCATGACCTTAAGGGTTTTTTCCCCTGCAGGAAATGTACAGTATGCAAACTTAATGTTTGCAAATCTCGCAAAATTGAAACCTTCTCATCATCTTCCACTGGGAAGGAATTTAAGATGAAACAATTTGCAACATGCACCACAAAATTTATCGTTTACCTTATTACCTGCCCTTGTGGTAAACAATACATAGGACGTACCAAACGCAATTTCTCCATACGAGTGAACGAACACATCACAGCTATACTAAAAGGACGCACCAATCATAGTGTTCCCAAACACTATTTACTTCACCATAATCAGAATCCATCTGGAACAAAGTTTCAAATTATTGACAAATTTGTTCCACATTGGAGGGGGGAACCAAACACAAGGGGTGTCTCCAAGCTTGAAGTTTTTTGGATACATCTCATGAAATGTTATGTACCATATGGATTGAACGTGGAGTGGGATATCAACGCCTTTATAAATCAGTCTTAGGCGTTGATACACCACCCCCCCTCCCCCCTCCTTTGGCAACTCTATGAATTACACAACACCTCCTTGGACTATCTATTTTTATAAATGTCACCAGATTGCTGTCATTTATTAATATTTTTTGAACATTTGACTTTTTTCCCTTACTATGTTCTCAAACTCCCTATGGGGCTTTAAATAAGCGTCTATTCTTGCTAGATCAAATAAACATTTTCACTTTTCCACCCTGCTATCTTGTTTAGATAGGATAAAGAGTTCCTCGAATTCCCTAGTCTCTAGTCCATTAAGGAATCTTTTAACTCAATAGAATTAAAGTGCACAGTACATACTAAGTACATGCACCTTCTTTCCATAGATTCCCTTATGAGTCTCTGTTGTATACTCCCTTATTTCCCTATTAGGTATAACTCCCTTTACATTTCTCTTTATACTTCTTTCAATTCCTAGAAAATGTCACATATATTGCTGTTATACTTTTACATGTGTACTCACTAAGATTTGTTAGTAAACATCCATTGGATATACACCTTTATTTCTATATGTCCATATGCTAATATGTTGGGAACACTTCCGGGATCGGGATCACATCAGTTTATTACAAACAATTACTATCAGCGTGGATCGCCGCCGTGTTGTGCGTTCCACGCCTCTATCCATTAGTCTTTTACTTCCTCCTCTCCTTGACACGCACTTTAGAGCGTCCCATCGTCATTGCCACATCAGGTGACCGTCACATATGACGAATGGGATTGCTTCTCTGCCTATAGGTGGTCAAAAGTGAGGCTTGGCTTCTAACCACTCTCTCTAGCCCGTGATTGGCCAAAAAAAGTCATGTGACCGGTGTGTCACGGATGACGCTGCCGAACCCGGAAGCTGTCCCGTGTAACAGCGCCGATCAGCTGTTACACTCCAATCTCTCTGTATATAAAGCGCAGTTGTGTGTGGGGGGCTTATTCATACCCCAGCAGAAGCCTTAGGAGGCGAAACGCGTCGGGTCCTATGTTTATACCCCACCACTATCTACTGCGCCTGTTTTTATTACTTTTATGCCGGTTTTTAATTTATTTTGGGCCGAGTTTTTACCGCCCCTTGCCTGTAACAACATTTTTTTGGAGTACACTCCCTAAATAAAGTGCTCTTATGCTTTTTGCTAATTAAGGATTTACACTATGTGGAGTTTTCTTCCTTTTTTTTCCTTTTTTGCCTATTTGCACATATGATGTTTTTCTGAGGAAACGGTGATCTGCTGATCGGAACCACACCCTGGGGATCCCGGACTCCAAATCGGTGCTTCGTATGAGGACTGCTGACAAGATGTTTTACAAGTTCTCCCACACACCTTTACCCCACACCGTTTAACGGTACAGGCTCGTTTGACTCACCGCTACGGCCCGTGAGTCCACCGGATCTGGTAAGGGCATTCTTTTGCTTTTTGCTTCTGCCTGTCTCCTGGTGGGAATTATCCGTTCGAGCCAAGATCCAACACATTGGTCGGGTCCTTTCCCAATAACCCTCAGGTTACCTCTTGAGAAGACAGTTCACCTGTGGGATTGAATGAGACTATCCCATCTTGCCATTTAAAAGACTTTTGAGTTCCTCTGTATATATATTTTTTGTATTTTTTCCCCTTAGGGATACCGGTGCTCCCTTTCTGATCTACCACCTCCACTGAACTCCAATTCTGTGGATTAACACACTCAGCTCACCTTACATTGATATGTATTTGCTGTACCATATATTTTTGATTGTTTTTTAACCAGTTTCTTTTAAATTTTCTTATTTACTGAGTTTTTTATATTCTTTAACACACACTGGGTTTTCACTTGTACTGTGTTTATTACCCAATATATATTTTTATGTATACCTTACAAACACTTTTACACTAAAGGAGTTTTCACTCTCTCCTAACCACTTTTTCTACCTGTTTTTGCGACAGGAGTCCCACTACCCATTAGCGCCACACTTCTTCACTCCAATGAACTACATGTAATACAGCAATGTACAAAGATTACAATCTCTGGGTGCACACTTGGAAGCACACAGTTCTAGTAGTGATGCTATAGCATCCCAAGCAAGTGCAAGATTGTCTAAAATTAAAAATCTCTGGGGATCTAATCATATCATGCAGGTGACCTTTCCTATGCTAACCAAATAAAAATTTGCATTGATGAGCATAGGGTATACTCACGGAATATGACAGTTAACCAAGGCCTAATTCAAATGTATTAGCAGATATACTGTCTCCATTAAAAGAGGTGTCACCAAGGTCTTTGACTCCTCTTAATTTATATGCATTTCTTTATCATTGTGGTTCCAAAAAATTTAACGACTCATAAATCTCGTACTTTGCATTACAGAGGTATAATAATTCATAGAAAAGATGGGTTATGTTAAGAGCCTTTACAAAAGACTGCAAACGTACCCTGAAAGCTTGGGGATAAGGAAGAGTTAGTAATAATGTTTGTTTCTCTGGGACAATATTGGTTATAATATCCATTCTTATTCTCACAGATAAACGAGTGCCACAATTGCAGAGTATAATTACATATTCATATCTCATAATCCTGCATAGTGTTTTGGGTTTACAGTTTGGATGCCAAACCTGAACCCCATTAAAATCAATGACAGTATAATCTGTTAAAATGAAAATGCCTATTTTAAAATGTTAATAGTGAAACAGTAAAACGGAGTTCCACCCAAAAATGGAACTTCCACTTTAAGGTGACCCCCTGACATGCCACATTTATACTCTCTTTTTAGATGGTTCCAGCTCCCCCTTGCTCCCTGCACACCACGGCACCGGAAGGGAGATCACCTCCCCCCTCCCTCTCAGCAATCATCTGCGACATGTCACAGGTCCCAGATGATTGCCTGGCCAGTCACGGCACTCCGGGCGGCTCGCGCATGCGCAGTGCGTGCCCGGCTGCGAAGCACAGAGGAGGGGGAGACGAGCGGGGCTTTGTTCCCTCGCATCGCTGGACCCTGGGACGGGTAAGTGTTCGATTATTAAAAGTCAGCAGCTGCAGTATTTGTAGCTGCTGACTTTTACTTTTTTTTTTTTAAGGGAACTCTGCTTTAAACATGCCCAATTCCTTCAAATAAGTCTGTCTGTGAAGGGGCTCATCTCTTTGATGTATAGAAAGTGCTACAGCACCAGTGATATTTACAAAGGAAGTTTTAAACATTTCTGTCAAATAACATGTCATTAAACATTTTTTTTTATAAATAAAAAAGCACACCCCTTCATATGTACCCCCTGCTATATATAAGTGTGCATCAATTGTTAAACACAATAACACGCAGTTATTGTGTTTACCAATTGATACACACTTGATTTGTTTGGTTATTAGTGGTGGGAGTGTTATTTAGGTCTATTAGTCTTTATTTTGATTTATGTATACATTCTGTTTTTAACGCTATCCAAATAAAACCTTTATATTTTTACCAAAGTTTAAGGTCGTGCCTATAAAGTCCATTCTTGCTCTGTAAATTCTAAATTCTATCCAATTAGTTGGCACTAAGCTATCCGTGTGTCCACAGCGCCACCATGTGGTGACACACTATATTCAAAAATTTCTCGGATTTAGGCGCTGGGTCGATCCCGACTTTACAGTCCGGATCCACCCAGCAGCCTGGACCGGTAGATGGCTCAAGCTCTCAGCAAGAAGCTGGGAGACAAAGCCAGCCCCTGCCGCCCCCTGCACAGCTCAGTGCTCCAGTGAGCACTGGAGAAGGACAGAACAGAGAGAAGATGACTGACTGAGGGGAGAACTGAGTCAGGTGAGCCTAGGTGAGTATAAATTTTGTTTTTTGGGAAACCCATACTTTTCTTTTAATAAGTGGTTAGACATCTTTAGTTTCTCGTGTTGTATTTATTGAAGCTGTTTAGAACCTAAACCTCCATTTTACTGTATGGTGCAAGTTAGTAATTAAAAAGGGAAGGGA
The DNA here is from genome assembly GCF_042186555.1 of Aquarana catesbeiana. Lineage (NCBI taxonomy): Eukaryota > Metazoa > Chordata > Amphibia > Anura > Ranidae > Aquarana > Aquarana catesbeiana. The sequence continues at coordinate 72,846,161 of NC_133325.1, read as the reverse complement.
TTCCTGAAGTTACTGTACTATATATTTTGATGAAGGTGTAAGTTTAAGCTTTTAAGCTCACTGTGCTGCAACCCTCTTTTATTTATATATATATTCTCTGTCTCCTCAAAATAACTCAACACACAGCCATTAATGTCTAAACCGCTGGCAACAAAGTGAAAATGTCCACATTGGGCCCAAAGTGTCAATATTTTGTGTGGCCACCATTATTTTCCAGCACTGCCTTAACCCTCTTGGGCATGGATTTCACCAGAGCTTTACAGGTTGCCACTTCTCTTCCACTCCTCCATGATGACATCACGGAGCTGGAGGATGTTAGAGACTTTGCGCTCCTCCGCCTTCCATTTGAGGATGCCCCACAGATGCTCAATAGGGTTTAGGTCTGGAGATATGTGTCATGGATCCGCAGTAATGTTTGTCTGTCAGATTACCTCTCCATGTGTTCAGCTTAAGCGACCAGCCGTCCTTTACCTGGTTGCTTAAGTAATCTCTCCTCAAAGCATGGCTCCACCCCAACCCCTATTGGGGAACACTATATTAACCTGAGCACTGCAAGCCAGCCCTGCTGATCAATATTGTGTATTTGGCTTTTGTCTGCTCCTTGCTGTATGTTCTACGTCTGAGTCTAGTTACTGATCTTAGCTTGTTTTTGACTCTCCTTGTCTGCTTCATATCTTGCCATATTCCTTGGCTATCCTTACCTGCTTGTTGCCCTGACCTTTGGATATCTCCTGACTATCCTTTGTTGTTGCAGTCTGCTGCTTCCTCTCTACATTACTGTAGTCTACCATTAGCGTGAGCTGGGAGCCCCTGGGGATCGCAATCTGGAGCCAGACTGCAGCTAAATCCATCCCCACCACTAGGGGCCTCTGGTAAACACCCGCTGGCTCTTAGGGTCCGTGCCCTGGGAAATCTCATGCTCTAGCTCCCAGTGTGATCCATGTTGATGCTCCAGAATACCTGCTCTCCTGAATCACCTAGCGCTCCATCCACAGCAGTCAGTCGTAGGATCCACTACCTTGCGGTGAACTCCTGACCCCAATGGGATGCTACGGTCACCTGGACTCAGGTGACCTGACAACATGCTTGACCAGTCCATCATCTTTATCCTCAGCTTCTTTAGCAAGGCAGTGGTCATCTTGGAGGTGTGTTTGGGGTCGTTATCATGTTGGAATACTGCCCTGCGGCCCAGTGTCCAAAGGGAGGGAATCAGGCTCTGCTTCAGTATGTCACAGTACATGTTGGCATTCATGGTTCCCTCAATGAACTGTAGCTCCCCAGTGCCGACAGCACTCATGCAGCCTCAGACCATGACACCCCCCACCACCATGCTTGACTGTAGGCAAGGCACACTTGTCTTTGTTCTCCTCACCTGGTTGCCGCCACACACGATTGACACCGTCTGAACCAAATAAGTTCATCTTGGTCTCGTCAGACGACAGGACATGGTTCCAGTAAACTATGTCCTTAGTCTGCTTGTCTTCAGCAAACTGTTTGTGGGCTTTCTTGTGCATTATCTTTAGAAGAGGCTTTCTTCTGGGGCGACAGTCATGCAGACCAATTTGATGCAGTGTACGGCGTATGGTCTGAGCACTGACAGGCTGACCCCCCACTCCTTCAACCTCTGCAGCAATGCTGGCAGCACTCGTACGTCTATTTCCCAAAGACAACCTCTGGATATGACGCTGAGCACGTGCACTCAACTTCTTTGGTCGACCATGGCAAGGTCTGTTCTGAGTGGGACCTGTCCTGTTAAACTGCTGTATGGTCTTGGCCACCGTGCTACAGCTCAGTTTCAGGGTGTTGGCAATCCTCTTATAGCCTAGACCATCTTTATGTAGAGCAACAATTCTTTTTTTCAGTTCCTAAGAGAGTACTTGCCATGAGGTGTCATGTTGAACTTCCAGTAACCAGTATGAGAGAGAGTGAGAGCGATAACACCAAATTTAACATACCTTCTCCCCATGCAAAAGAAATGACACTTTGCTACAATGTAAAGTAGTGAGTGTACAGCTTGTATAACAGTGTAAATTTGCTATCCCCTCAAAATAACTCAACACAGCCATTAAAGTGTAAACCGCTGGCAACAAAAGTGAGTACACCCCTAAGTGAAAATATCCCAAAGTGTCAATACTTTGTGTGGCAACCATTATTTTCCAGCATTGCCTCAACCCTCTTGGGCTTAGAGTGCACAGGTTGTCACTGGAGTCCTCTTCCAATCCTCCGTTACGACATCATGGAGCTGGTGGATGTCAGAGACCTTGCTCTCCTCCACCTTTCATTTGAGGATGCCCCACAGATGCTCAAAAGGGTTTAGGTCTGGAAACATGCTTGGCCAGTCCATCACCTTTACACTCAGCTTCTTTAGCAAGGCAGTGTTCATCTTGGAGGTGTGTTTGGGGTCATTATCATGTTGGAATACTGCCCTGCGGCCCAGTCTGCGAAGGACGGGGATCATGCTCGGCTTCAGTATGTCACAGTACATGTTGGCATTCATGGTTCCCTTAATGAACTGTAGCTCCTCAGTGCCGTCAGCCCTTATGGAGCTCCAGACCATGACACTCCCACTACCATGCTTGACTGTAGGCAAGACACACTTGTCTTACTCCTCACCTGGTTGCCGCCACACACGCTTGATTCCATCTGAACCAAATAAGTTTATCTGGCCCTTATCAGACCACAGGACATGGTACCAGTAATTCATGTCCTTAGTCTGCTTGTCTTCAGCAAACTGTTTGCGGGCTTTCTTGTGCATCATTGTTTGAAGAGGCTTCCTTCTGGGACGACAGCCATGCAGACCAATTTGATGCAATGTGTGGCGTATGGTCTGAGCACTGACAGGCTGACCCCCACTCCTTCAACCTCTGCAACAATGCTGGCAGCACTTATACGTCTATTTCCCAAAGACAACCTCTGAATTTGATGCGGAGCACATGCACTCAATTTCTTTGGTTGACCATGGCAAGTCCTGTTCTGAGTGGAACCTGTCCTGTTAAAACCACTGTATGGTCCTGGCTACCATGCTTCAGCTCAGTATCAGGGTCTTGGCAATCTTTTTATAGCCTTGGCCATCTTAATGTAAAGCAACAATTCTTTTTTTCAGATCCTCAGAGAGTTCTTTGCCATGAGGTGCCATGTTGAACTTCCAGTGACCAGTATGAGAGAGTGAGAGCAATAACAACAAATTTAACACACCTGCTCCCTATTTACACCTGAGACCTTGTAACATTAATGAGTCACATGTCACCGGGGAGGAAAAATGGCTAATTGAACCCAGTTTGGACACTTTCACTTAGAGGTGTACTCACTTTTGTTTCCAGCGGTTTAGACATTAAATGGCTGTGTGTTGAGTTATTTTGAGGGGACAGCAAATTATTTACACTGTTATATAAGCTGTACACTCACTATTTTACATTGTAGCAAAGTGTCATTTCTTCAGTGTTGTCACACGAAAAGACATAACAAAATAGTTACAAAATTGTGAGGGGTGTACTCAATTTTGTGAGATACTGTGTGTGTGTGTATATATATTATATATATATATATATATATATATATATATATATATATATATATATATATATAGCTGTAAATGCTTTCAGGAATAGAAGTGTTAATAGTTTATTTTTTATCAGTTACCAAAATGGAAAGTAAATGAACAGAAGAGAAATCCAAATCAAAGCAATATCTGGTGTGATCACCCTTTGCCTTTAAAACAGCATCAATAATTCTAGGTACACTTACACACAGTTTTTGAAGGAACTCAGCAGGTAGGTTGTTCCAAACATTTTGGAGAACTAATCACAGATCTTCTGTGGATGTAGGCTGCCTCAAATCCGCCTGTCTTTTCGTGTAATCCCAGACAGACTCAATGATGTTTAGATCAGGGCTCTATAGGGGGCAAACCATTAATTCAAGGACTCCTTGTTCTTCTTTATGCTAAAGATAGTTCTTAATGACATTGGCTGTATGTTTGGGAAGTTGTCCTGCTGCCAGTGGCGGAACTACCGCCATAGCGACCCACATGGGTGCTGTGGGCCCGCAGCCGAGTGGGGCCCGGCGAATCGGCGTGTGAGTGGGCGGCGGGTGAGCCGCCGAGCTGCCCGGTGGCTCACCTGCTCGGCGATCGTACAGTCACACTGGCTGTGCGAGCGGACTCAGCTGGGAGGCTCAGCGGGGGGAGGGATGGACGGGAAGCTGCCAGCTGGGAGGCTCGTGGGGGGGAGGGATGGATGGGAAGCTGCCAGCTGGGAGGCTCGTGGGGGGGAGGGATGGATGGGAAGCTGCCAGCTGGGAGGCTTGGCGGGGGGAGGGATGGACGGGAAGCTGCCAGCTGGGAGGCTTGGCGGGGGGAAGGGATGGATGGGAAGCTGCCAGCTGGGAGGCTCGGCGGGGGGAGGGATGGATGGGAAGCTGCCAGCTGGGAGGCTCGGCGGGGGGAGGGATGGATGGGAAGCTGCCAGCTGGGAGGCTTGGCGGGGGGAAGGGATGGATGGGAAGCTGCCAGCTGGGAGGCTTGGCGGGGGGAGGGATGGACGGGAAGCTGCCAGCTGGGAGGCTCGGTGGGTGGACTGGCCAATCAGTGGGTGGCGGAGCATTGAGATGACATAATCTCTCACTGCCCGGTGCCCGCCCTGCATCCTGGCTGTTCCACCATCGCTTACTGTGCAGGCACCAGAGAGATTACATCATCTTTCTGCTGCCTGACTCAGACTGGGACACAGGAAGTGACAATCCCCATTCCCCACCTTAGCAGGAAAGGGACTGCAACTTGTGGCAGGTGACGTGGCAAGTGGACAATCCGCAACTTGTGGCAAGTGACAATCCGCAATGGGTGGCAGGTGGACAATTTGCAACTTGTGGCAGGTGACGTGGCAAGTGACAATCCGCAGCTTGTGGCAGGTGACGTGGCAAGTGGACAATCAGCAATGTGTGAGAGGTGACGTGGCAAGTGACAATCCACAACTTGTGGCAGGTGACGTGGCAAGTGGACAATCAGCAATGTGTGGCAGGTGATAGTGGACAATTTGCAACGTGTGGCAGGTGACGTGGCAAGTGACAATCCGCAACTTGTGGCAGGTGACGTGGCAAGTGGACAATCCGCAACTTGTGGCAGGTGATGTGGCAAGTGAACAATCTGCAATGTGTGACAGGTGACGTGGCAAGTGGCAATCCACAACTTGTGGCAGGTGACGTGGCAAGTGGACAATCAGCAATGTGTGGCAGGTGATAGTGGACAATTTGCAACTTGTGGCAGGTGACGTGGCAAGTGACAATCCGCAACTTGTGGCAGGTCATGTGGCAAGTGATAATCTAAAAACACGTGACAAGTGACAATCTGCATCTGGTGGCAGGCAATGTGGCAAGTGACACACTCGGGGCTCCCACTGATTCTGCATTATGGTGAGTTGAACTATTTCATTTTCTATAACAATGTAATAATAGAAATAATGTGTTTCAATCATCCTGACACTATAATAACCATGGTGCCGTTATGATTGAAGCGCCAACATCAGCCATTTCCCTGATAAATTACCCCGAAAAAAAAGTATTTTCTGGCAGTGCCCCTCCCGAGACTAGACTCTGGATCCGCCCCTGGGTGAGGGGGGGGCCCATACAACATTTTGCTATGGGGCCCTGTGATTTCTAGTTACGCCCCTGCCTGCTGCAGAATACATTTAGGGCCAATCACAAGCCTCCCAAGTAAGCATGATGTTTCTTTCATCTGCTGCATTAAGTTTCCTTGGTTGACCACTGTTTCCACAGTCTTCAAGATTGCTCATTTCTTTGTGCTTTCCCAAAAGAGCTTAAACAGCACTTCTTTAAACCCTAGTCTGCTTTGAAATCTTTGCCTGGGAGAGACTGTGCTAATACAGTATAACTATCTTGTCTTGCCATTGAGTATGACCTGTGACATGAAACCTAATCTCAGTAGCAGAGTTTGGTTGTTCCTCATCCAGTTTTAAGCCTGCCAGCTGTTTCAGTTAGACCCCTTTCACACTGGAACACCCAGCCACTAGCCCTAAAGCACTGCTCCTTTTTGCGGCACTTTAGCAAGGTTTACAGTTGGGAGCACTATATACAGTGCTCCCAAGCTGCCCCAAAGATGCTGTTTGCATCTATTCTATCACTATTTCAAGTGCTAAAACGCCTGAAAACTGCCTCAGTGTGAAAGGGGTCTTAATGACTGTGTTTCAACCTACATAGGAAATTGATGAATATTAGCACCTGCTTGGTATAATTGGATGATCATACACCTAACTCTAATCCTACATAATGCCTGACTTTGTGCAAGTATTGAAGTTGATTTGAAGCTGAAGGGTAGTCACACCAAATGTTGATTTGATTTAGATTTTACTTCTGTTTGCTCACTTTCCATTTTGTAAATTGATAAAAATAAACAATTAAATGATATTTTTTTAAATGTAATGTAAAAAGTATTCTTTCCTGAAGCTTTAAAGACACACATGTTAAAATTGACTTTAAAAGGGAGATCTCTGTATAATGTAAGCAAATAATCTCTCAATGTATAGAAATGAAAATGGTCATAGAAGAGGATTGCATTTAGAAAGACGAATCAATTGAGTTGGCAAATGATGTTCAATTTCCTATTCTTCTCTACTAATTGAACATAGATAAGCTGACAACAGGCTTAACTATCCTAGGGACCTCTTCTGGCATGTACACAACGACCTTTTGGAAAGAGTTTCCTTATGTGCTGCCAGATTACTAAACAACATTTCATAATGTTAATACATTACCAAATGTATTTAGAAACTCAAAGAGCACTGTGCAATGACCTCCAGCAACCAATCAGCAATTATCTTTCATTGTTCTAAATGAATAAAAGGTGCAAACTGAATTATAGTTGTCTAATAAGCATTTGTAGTTTGCTAATTGGCAGGACTTTGCTGGAGACATTCTAAGCTGATGTAGAATCACGTAATGATATACAGTTTATTTTTTTGACTCTACTGTGTGATTTTTTAACAGGATGTATAATAAACATTATGATTTTTAATAAGATATAAAAGAGTCTTCATATTAGCACTACCACAAAAAGTCCCATTACAGTTATTTTTTATTAAAGCTGAACTTCAGGTATTTAGCATATAGTAGGTGAGGCTGAAAAAAGACACAAGCCCATCAAGTCCAACCCATGTGTGTGATTATATGTCAGTATTACATTGTATATCGCTGTATGTTGCAGTCGTTCAGGTGCTTATCTAATAGTTTCTTGAAACTATTGATGCTCCCCGCTGAGACCACCGCCTGTGGAAGGTAATTCCACATCCTTGCCGCTCTTACAGTAAAGAACCCTCTACGTAGTTTAAGGTTAAACCCCTTTTCTTCTAATTTGAATGAGTGGCCACGAGTCTTGTTAAACTCCCTTCCACAAAAAAAGTTTTATCCTTATTGTGGGGTCACCAGTATGGTGTTTGTATATTGAAATCATATCCCCTCTCAAGCGTCTCTTCTCCAGAGACTAATAACTAATATCCTCCAGACCCTTTATTAGCTTTGTTGCCCTTCTTTGTACTCTGGCTACTGATCCCAGCACCACCTCTTCAGGAACTGCCAGCCCACCTGGCTGCAGCTGCCCCTTTCACTAGCCCTCCTAGCTACTTCCCCACAGTCCTTCCAGACTACACTTTCTCTCTCTACAGTCCTCCCAGACTGACCACTCACCAGCCCACCTGGCTGATGTCTCAGGAGAACTCCTGGACGTGCTGACCTGCTCCTGCTCTCCTCTCCTTGCTCCCATGCCTCCAGCAAGGATTCCTCTATGTGTTGTAGAGGATCTCTCCAGCACCAAAGTCCCATGCCCAAGGTCACCCCCCTGAGTTTGGGGGCACCCACAAGGGCCACAACAGCCTCCTCAGCACTCCTCCTCCATCTTCCACCCAACTGCCCCTGCTGGCATGACTAATGCCTATTTATGAAGTGGCCTGCCTACTGCCAGCCCACTTGGCTGGGGCCCTCATAAATATGCCAATATGCCAAATATGCCATCTCTTCCTTACTTCCGCCCACTACATCTGGAAGCTTCACCAAGATTCCAGAAGGCGGGGGGGCACCAGAGAAACTGCTTGTTGAGTCATCCAGCCTCCCTGAGTCACTCAACCCTGACCCAGATTCAACCCAGGCCTGGCTCTCAGCCACACCAAATTTTCCTACACTACAAGCCTATGTACATCTACAGTCAAGTCCATAAATATTGGAACATCAACACAATTCTAATCTTTTTGGCTCTATACACTTCCACAATGGATTTGAAATGGAATGAACAAGATGTGCTTTAACTGCAGACTTTCAGCTTTAATTTGAGGGTATTTACATCTAAATCAGGTGAACGGTGTAGGAATTACAAAAGTTTGTATATGTGCCTCACACTTTTTAAGGGACCAAAAGTAATGGGACAATTGGCTGTTCAGCTGTTCCATGGCCAGGTGTATGGTATTCCCTCATTATCCCATTTACAAGGAGCAGATAAAAGGTCCAGAGTTCATTTCAAGTGTGCTATTTGCATTTGGAATCTGTTGCTGTCAGCTCTCAATATGAGATCCAAAGAGCTGTCACTATCAGTGAAGCAAGCCATCATTAGGCTGAAAAAACAAAACAAACCCATCAGAGAGATAGCAAAAACATTAGGTGTGGCCAAATCAACTGTTTGGAACATCCTTAAAAAAGAAAGAATGCACCGGTGAGCTCAGCAACACCAAAAGACCCGGAAGACCATGGAAAACAACTGTGGTGGATGACTGAAGAATTCTTTCCCTGGTGAAGAAAACACCCTTCACAACAGTTGGCCAGATCAAGAACACTCTCCAGGAGTTAGGCGTATGTGTGTCAAAGTCAACAATCAAGAGAATCACCACAAGATGTAAACCATTGGTGAGCCTCACAAACAGGAAGGCCAGATTAGAGTTTGCCAAACAACATCTAAAAAAGCCTTCACAGTTGTGGAACAACATCCTATGGACAGATGAGACCAAGATCAACTTGTACCAGAGTGATGGGAAGAGAAGAGTATGGAGAAGGAAAGGATGTACTCATGATCCAAAGCATTCCACCTCATCAGTGAAGCATGGTGGTGGTAGTGTTATGGCGTGGGCATGTATGGCTGCCAATGGAACTGGTTCTCTTGTATTTATTGATAATGTGACTGCTGACAAAAGCAGCAGGATGAATTCTGAAGTGTTTCGGGCAATATCTGCTCATATTCAGCAAAATGCTTCAGAACTCATTGGACGGCGCTTCACAGTGCAGATGGACCATGACCCGAAGCATACTGCGAAAGCAACCAAAGAGTTTTTTAAGGGAAAGAAGTAGAATGTTATGCAATGGCCAAGTCAATCACCTGACCTGAATCCGATTGAGCATGCATTTCACTTGCTGAAGACAAAACTGAAGGGAAAATGCCCCAAGAACAAGCAGGAACTGAAGACAGTTGCAGTAGAGGCCTGGCAGAGCATCACCAGGGATGAAACCCAGTGTCTGGTGATGTCTATGCATTCCAGACTTCAGGCTGTAATTGACTGCAAAGGATTTGCAACCAAGTATTAAAAAGTTAAAGTTTGATGGATGATTGTTAATCTGTCCCATTACTTTTGGTCCCTAAAAAAGTGGGAGGCACATATACAAACCGTTGTATTTCCTACACCGTTCACCTGATTTGGATGTAAATACCCTCAAATTAAAGCTGTGTGACAGACCTAGCCAGGAGAGAGACTTTTGGAGGGGACTGTTTGCTAGCCTCTTGCCGATCGATCGGGGGCCCTTGCATTTGGGGGAATGGTGCTCTTTGTGAGCTGTATGCCTGGGGACCCTTGAGGTGGTATTATTGTGGATTCGGTCCTGGTCCCCCAGGACACACAGACTCTGGGGACCCTGGATTTGCCATATTAGAAATAGTGGCTGATTCATTATGCTGGGACAGATACTGTTAGGAGATGCTGATGTAAATTCCAACACCTGTCTGTCTGTTGTCTGCTAAAATGTGTATTGTAAATAAATCTACTATGAGATCTAAGAGTCATTAGATCCCCATTGTTGTTTGTGTTAATTAACTCTGCTATTGTGTGAAGAAGAGTCTATGTTGATTGTGTTTTCTGAACTACAAGACGGCCAGTCTGGCCTAAAGGTCATGTCTGAGTCATCTAGGCTGTCTAAAGGGATTAGTTAATTAGCTCATGTTAATTAGGTTAATTAGGTTACAGCTGTATTGTTAGAGTAATATGAGCAGGAGGTCTGCACCTCCTCTTTTATTGTATAAATAAGACTGTATTCCTGTCAATAAATATAGTTTCCTGGTTGAACTTACATACAGCCTGCCTGGTGTTTGTCCTGAGCTATCACAACTGGGTTAGAACCGCACATAGCTGAAGTTCTAATCCCGGAGCATTGGATGACCGAACCATCAGACTTTGCAGTCTGATTCTATAGCTGCAGAGGAGTGTCGGGAGAGTGGAACCGAGTGAGCAAGGGGCTCGTTACAAGCTGAAAGTCTGCTGTTAAAGCACATCTTGTTTGTTTCAGTTCAACCTGACTGTAGCACACTAGAGGATGTTACAGTACATATGTAAAGGAAAATAAGTTTTTCATTTAGGCTTGAGTAGAATGGGGAAGGGTTTGACCTCCTGTCAAGATGTCCTAGCTGTTGTTCCTCCTCTTGGGGAGATCCACCTCTCTATTTGTTCTGGTGACATTTGTCACTAAGACAAAAAGTGAAAGGGAAAACCTAAAGTTTAGAGTTATCATTAAAGCAATAGTAAATGTAAAATGGCCAATGGGGACATCTGTTTCGGTGACAGCTGCCTAAGATGGAATTTACTCTCATTTACTCTCACTGAGATTTCCTCTTGCCGCAGGAAGTAAAAAACAAAAATCACTGGATGGGCACAGCAATACATAATTTGGTAGGGATTACTTCTTCCCTATTCTACATAAAATAAAATAAAAATGATCTGTATATTCACATAAATGTATTTATTTGTGTCTAATGGTTGAACCCAAACAAATTGTGTCTAATTCCAACCTGAATAATTTTATAAATATGTAAGTCCTATGTAGTAAATTAAAAAAAAACAACAATGTATGTGAGACAAACAGAAATAATGATTTTGTATAGAATGCAATGTGAGCACACATCTACTGTAAAACTCTGCGCCTCTGGTAGTGACACTCTAGCCCTTTGCAATCATTGCTGCTCTTCATGCTGCCATATTGTATACATCTGTTGGTGTCTTGTATTTTAAGCCAAGAAACAGTTCAGGAAAAGGTTTTCAATTCTATAGAATTGACACTGAGTTGCAGCTGGCAAAATGAGGCAATTACATCAGCAGACTGACAGCTGTGTAGAAAAGGGATCCATTATTAAAGCACCATGACACATCTAAAACACTGATTTGCAGATAGTATAATGTGAAAGAACGAGGGATATCGGCAAGTTGTCTATTACCGCTACACACCGAATTTCTGATTTTGCTGCTTTTCCCTATATGTGATGCAGTTCCACAGCAGAGTAAACTGGCCAGTGGGGTAAGCAACACTTATTATGACAGCAGGTACTTTGTTCATCCCTCGGAAATAGCCAGCCCCTTGATGTAAATTATAATGCCCCATTGAGAATGGACTATACTAGTCAATGTCGCTGATTGCAAGCAGTCGGAGCGTTCTCTAATTGGCTTTCATCACCTCTATCGTTCTATACTCAGTCGTGTGGTAATTCAGACTAATAATAACTAGAAAAGCATTTTGTGTCAGTTAAGTTCACTGAAAAGCTTAATAGCAATATCAGACAGTACTACTAAACAATGCTTAAGTGGCACCGTTACTGTCTGGGAGTAAAGTTTGCACTAAGCTAAGGTGTCAGGAGCAGATATTCCCTAATTTCCTTTGTATGCAGCTGACCCGACCAATTACAGTGGATCTCCAGTGGAATGGGAGCATCCGGTAATGGTGGCTGACAGTGTCAGGAGGAGGCCCCTTTCTGAGCAATGTAATAGGGATCAGGCGGTTGTAAAGTCACTTGGATCACTTTTACAGTAAAGCCAATTGCCAAGTGAAAAATATTGTACCAGGATCATGGCTGCCTGGTATAACTACTTGCTGCCCAGGCTGTATATATACGGCTTCTGGGCAGCAAGTTGTTAACCCCTTAATGACTGAATGTAAAACAAATGTTAAGCTGAACATAGTTTTGCAACTTTTTCATGTGTTACATATCATCACAACTTCCGGCTATAACACGCACTTTTTTCCCCTTAAAATCAGGGGAAAATCGTGGGTGCGTGTTATACGCCGATCCCCGCTAATTGTGATCTATCGGAGTGATCGCCACCGACATTCACATAGCGTGTAGTTTTAAATATGTCGCCGTGGAGTTCGGAGGGACTCGGCGGAGCTGAACGAGCGCCGCCGAGATCACAGTGACTGGGCGGAGCCGAGATACACATTGCCCTCACAGTCACGCCCAGTCCCGCCATTGGACCTGTGTTATGTCCATCATAGGACGGGACTGGGCGTGATTGTGAGTGGCAACGAGAAGAGCCGAGAACACTCGGCTATGTGTATCTCGGCTCCGCCCAGTCACTGATCTCAGCGGCACTCGTTCAGCTCTGCCGAGTCCCTCCGTACTCCGCGGCGACATATTTAAAACTATACGCTATGTGTATGTCGGCGGCGATCTGTCCAAGCATGTAATGGACACTGGGGGCAAGGCTGCACTGACCACTGGGGCAAGGCTGCACTGTGGCAAAGCTGCACTGACAATTCTGCACTGGGGCAAAGCTGCACTGACAAGGCTGCACTGGGGCAAAGCTGCACTGACAAGGCTGCACTGGGGCAAAGCTGCACTGACAAGGCTGCACTGGGGCAAAGCTGCACTGACACTAAAAAGGCTGCAATGACACTAACAAGGCTGCAGGTGGACACTGACAAGGCTGCAGATGGACACGATAAGGCTGCATTGATGGGCATTTAAGTGCAAGTTTTTTTTTCCTTAAACTTCCCTCCTAAAAGTTTTTTTTCTTAAAATTCCCTCCTAAACTTGGGGTGCGTGTTATACGCCGATAAATACGGTACTTAGTGTATCCAGGTGGATTATACCTTGTTTTTTTTCCAGAAAAAATTGGGCCTTCATTTGGTGATAAATGGTAATTGATACCCTCTGGTTTTTTTTATTATCAAAGGAAAACTGGCCCAAAATAGTATCCTATCTAAAACACAATAACACTAACCATAGAAACCACTAAGCAACTTATTCACTCCCTTGTTGACTCTTGGTTTGACTATTGGCATACCTCTCCGCAAGCTATCCCCTCTTCAGTCTATCATGAATGCCACTGCCAAACTCATCCATCTTACCAACCGTTCAGTGTCCACCACCCCTCTCTGCCATTCCTTCCACTGGCTTCCCATTGCCCAGCGAATTAAATTCAAAATACTAACAACATACAAAGCCATTCACAACTCTGCCCTGAGCTACATCACCAATCTTGTCTCCAAATATTACCCAAATCACCCTCTTCGTATCTCCCAAGACCTTCTGCTCTCTAGCCCCCTTGTCTCCTCCTCCCATGATTCTCTCTCTAGGACTTCTCCAGAGCTTCTCCCAACCTCTGGAACTCACTACGCCAATCTGTCTGGTTATCTCCCACTCTGTCCACTTTTAGGCGGTCCCTGAAAACTCATCTCTTCAGGGAGGCCTATCCTGCCTTCAGCTAACAACCAAATCTTCTACAGTACTTCCCTCATCTGTTCATCCATCACAGTTACTACCTTTTTATTCACCAGCCCTTCCTATTAGATTGTAAGCTTGCAGGAAAAGGGCCCCCTTAACCCTCTTGTATTGAATTGTATTGTTGCTGTATTGTCTCCCTTTATTGTAAAGTGCTGCGCAAATTTTTGGCGCTAAATAAATCCTGTATATGTAGCACCCTCTACTTAGGTAGGTGCTAGAATAGGATTTTTTTCTTGTGTGTAAGTAGGCAAATTTAGGCAGGGGCCCCTTCCACCAGGAACTCCGAAGTTCCAAATGCATCCAGCATTCAGCTATTACTGGACGCCTACCCTTGGATTACAAATATGTAGATGATTCATGGGGCATTTACTTCCAGATGAAAGAAAACAAAAATGCCCATGAAAACTTCTGGCTTCTGGGATGTATGACATAATTTAAACTTAACCGGGAAACCAGAAAGCAACTAAAGAAATGTAAAAAAAAAAAAAAACACAAAAGTTTAAAACAAGTAAATATAATATACATCCCTATCTATGCTAACAGCATAAGGATTGCAATAGTTCTGACTATAAGCGGAGTTCCACCCAATAGTGGAACTCTCGCTTATACGCTTCCTCCCCCCCTCCAGTGCCACATTTGGCACCTTTCAGGGGGAGGGGGGAACAGGGACCTGTTTTTGACAGGTTCCCTTCCCCACTTCCGGCCCGATCTCCCAGAAGTTTGGCCCCCCTCCTCCTTCCCCTGCCGCCAAGCCAATTAGAAAGCGCAGAGCACTTCGGGCATGAGCAGTAGGGACCCGCTGTGAAGCCGAGAGGCTTCATTACCGGGTTCACTTACGAGGAATGGCAGTGGCAGCACCCGATCTGAAGATCGGCTGGGGTGCCGACATCGCGGGCTCCCTGGACAGGTAAGTGCCCTAATACTAAAAGTCAGCAGCTACAGTATTTGTAGCTGCTGACTTTTATTTTTTTTCACCTACGCTGGAACTCCACTTTAAAATGATCACAACATGTGTGCAGGACCAGAAACTCAAGGCCTGATCAGTGGTTTATATTGGACTTCATCTCCTTGGGATCAGTTTAGATGTAACTATGGGGGAGATTTGCTAGAACTGGAGTACTCAGAATCTTGTGTAGCTGTGCATGGTAGCCAATCAGCTTGTTCAATTGAGCATTGACAATAAAACCTGGAAGCCAATTGGTTTCTATGCACAGCTGTATCAGATTTTGCGCCCACACCGGTTTTAGTAAATTCCCCCAGTGTAACAACAAATAGAAAATGTAAAAAAGGAGTACATACAATTTAGGATAAAGGAATTACACGCATTTTTTATATAATTTTACCAATATTTGTTGAATATAAATGTATGAAATTGAGGTTTTTATATTTGGAGTTTTTCTTTAGTAACCTAACCACAGGTTGCTATGAGAAATTATTTGACCCAACCAGCAGGATTCTATTTTTTCCATTTTCTCTGTAAGTTTTCATCCTGTCTCTGATCGTACTCTTTTCTATCTAGAATGTTCTAATTTTAGTCAGATAATCATAAAAGGCCAGAGAGAATTGCAAATTTCACATGAGTAGTCCAGCTGTAGGGAATGACAGTTTAAAAAGGGATGTTGGAAAATCAGTATGTCAGCTGTTAATGATATACGGACCATCAAAAGAATGTCTCATTTAATTAAAACTGGATATTTTAATCTTGCAACATTTGAAGCAAGATTTAAAGTGCAGACTACATGGATCTGACTCACTACATTTATTGCACATGGAAGAAATATGCAAGACAAGTGTATCCTCGTGGTATTCTTTTCGCATTAACAATGAGCACATATGTTTGAACAGACTACAATGTAAATGTGGAGAAGTTACTAAGAAGTGTGTTTTGAGTGTGCATTCAAATAAACTCCAACTAAGGCTGGGTATGACTGGAAACTGTAACCGGCTCGCAATAGAGCCGGTTCACACATCTCTGGGGCAGCCGCAGAGCGCACAACAGAAGGATCCTGTGCATTTTTGGCTCTGTTTCAGGTCCAAATGCAGGCAAAAATTTGGACCTTATTCGCTCCTGAAACGGAGAACAGGGACACACCGGACCCCCTGCTCCGCACATAGTGTGAACCCAGTACACCGGCTGCGTAGACACTAACAGCACATTACCCATGGATGGTGAGTAAAGTAGGGACAGGAAGATAGGGAGGGTGTAGGATGCTAGTTCATCTTTTCTGAAAAAGTAAACTAAAACTTTAACATGTCAACAAATTTCACACCCACATGTTGTGACAGTGTTGTTCCCTACCACTGTATGAAAAGGGTTTTGTGTCACCCAGTGTTCTTTCTCATCCAGGCAGATTGAGGGGCTCTGGGAGGTTTGTTTCATAAATAGGAAACTGAATTCTCATTTTTTTCAGAGGTTGGTAAAATCTGGTTAAGGACCTGGAGTACAAAGACTTCACAGAGCCTTGAGAGGGATGAAGTCTTTTATTCTGGGTTCAGGTTTTGCAGACAACCACCACACTGACTGTGCAGGTGTTTGCAGGATTTTTATTCTGGAATAGAAGGTTAGAGAGCAGTATTATTTGGATATTCAACACACATTACCATCTGGTACTGTATACATCAAATATCAATGTATGATTTTCTAGATTTAAGGTTTAAGGATAACTTATACATGCACCCGTGTGACACCACATTGCCTGAGTTCTGTACCGGAGTGCCAATTTAATCATCATGTCCAGATGCAGGAGCAGGTTCCTTTAACTCTATTTCCCACTGGACACACATTTAGGGAAAATAAGTTCTTCTGGGCAAGTCATCTGCAGCCAGGTGACAGGTCCTCCACCACCAGAACCAGTGGGGGGCAGGGGTGGGGGTAACTGGGCAAAAATATTATAAATGCTTTGATGTAACACAATACAAATCAATAAAATAATGAATCAAACATTTCCATTCCCTTAATGGGGTTGTAAAGGCAGAAGGATACAAAGCCTTCTGTGTGCAGCAGCCCCCCTCTGCCCCCCCTAATACTTACCTAAGCCCATCTCAATCCAGCTATGTTGCAAGAAACTTGGCTGTCCTCTACTCATTGGCTGAGACAGCAGCGGGGCATCATTTGCTCCCGCTGCTGTCAAAGTGAGTGAGCCAATGAGGAGACAGAATGGGCGGGGCCGGGTGGCAGCTCCGTGTCTGAATGGAGAAGCTGCTTGCTGTGGGGGCACTCAGCACGAGAAAGGGTCCATGAGCACCGGCGAGGGACCCAAGAATAGGAGGATCTGGGCTGCTCTGTGTAAAACCACTGCACAGAGCAGGTAAGTATAACGTGTCCCCATGACACATCACAGTAAGCACCTCCATGGTTAACAGAGGACAGAATTAAAATTAGACTTGGGGAACTTAACATTAATAAATCACCGGGACCAGATGGCTTGCACCCGAGGGTACTTAGGGAACTCAGTCAAGTAATTGCCAGACCATTGTTACTAATTTTTACTGACAGTCTACTGACTGGAATGGCATCAGCTGATTGGAGAAAAGCCAATGTAGCACCAATATTTAAAAAGGGCCCAAAATACATCCCTGGGAATTACAGACCAATTAGCCTAACATCAATAGTATAAAAACTCTTGGAGGGGATGATAAGGGACTATATACAAGATTTTAGTAATGAGAACGGTATCATTAGCAGTAATCAGCATGGATTCATGAGGAATTGTTCTTGCCAAACCAATCTATTAACCTTCTATGAGGAGGCGAGTTGCCATCTAGATAAAGGAAGGCCCGTAGACATGGTGTATCTGGATTTTGCAAAAGCATTTGACACAGTTCCCCATAAACTTTTACTGTACAAAATAAGGTCCGTTGGCATGGACTATAGGGTGAGTACATGGATTGAAAACTGGCTACAGGGGGGAGTTCAGAGGGTGGTGATAAATGGAGAGTACTCAGAATGGTCAGGGTGGGTAGTGGGGTTCCCCAGGGTTCTGTGCTGGGACCAATCCTATTTAATTTGTTCATAAACGACCTGGAGGATGGGGTAAGTAGTTCAATCTCGGTATTTGCGGACGATACCAAGCTAAGCAGGGCAATAACTTCTCCACAGGATGTGGAAACCTTGCAAAAAGATCTGAACAAATTAATGGGGTGGGCAACTACATGGCAAATGAGGTTCAATGAAAAAAAAATTTAAAATAATGCATTTGGGTAGCAAAAATATGAATGCAATCTATACACTGGGGGGAGAACCTCTGGGGGAATCCAGGATGGAAAAGGACCTGGGGTCCTAGTAGATGATAGGCTCAGCAACAGCATGCAATGCCAATCTGCTGCTGACAAAGCAAACAGAATATTGGCATGCATTAAAAAGGGGAATAATTCCAGAGATAAAACGATAATTCTCCCGCTCTACAAGACTCTGGTCCAGCTGCACCTAGAGTATGCTGTCCAGTTCTGGGCACCAGTCCTCAGGAAGAATGTACTGGAAATGGAGCGAGTACGAAAAAGGGCAACAAAGCTAATAAAGGGTCTGGAGGATCTTAGTTATGAGGAAAGGTTGTGAGCACTGAACTTATTCTCTGGAGAAGAGACGCTTGAGAGGGGATATGATTTCAATTTACAAATACCATACTGGTGACCCCACAATAGGGATAAAACTTTTTTGCGGAAGGGAGTTTAACAAGACACGTGGCCACTCATTACAATTAGAAGAAAGAGGTTTAACCTTAAACTACGTAGAGGGTTCTTTACTGTTATGCCCCGTACACACAGTCAGACATTGATCGGACATTCCGACAACAAAATCCTAGGATTTTTTCCGACGGATGTTGGTTCAAACTTGTCTTGCATACACATGGTCACACAAAGTTGTCGGAAAATCTGATCATTCTGAACGCGGTGACGTAAAACACATGCGTCGGGACTATAAACGGGGCAGTAGCCAATAGCTTTCATCTCTTTATTTATTCTGAGCATGCGTGGCACTTTGTGCGTCAGATTTGTGTACACACGATCGGAAATTCCGACAAAGGATTTTGTTATCGGAAAATTTTATAGCCTGCTCTCAAACTTTGTGTGTCGGAAAATCAGATGGAAAAAGTCCGATGGAGCCCACACACGGTCGGAATTTCCGACAACACGCTCAGATCGCACATTTTCCGTCGGAAAATCTGACCGTGTGTACGGGGCATAAGAGTGGCAAGGATGTGGAATTCCCTTCCACAAGCGGTGGTCTCAGCGGGGGGCATTGATAGTTTTTAGATAAGCACCTGAACGACCACAACATACAGGGATATACAAGGTAATACTGACATATAATCACACACATAGGTTGGACTTGATGGACTTGTGTCTTTTGTCGCCCTCACCTACTATAACTATGTTATTTTTAAAGAAATCAAGACTTTATTATCACTTTAATTAAAGTGAATAATCACAAGACATCCCAAAATATGTGTTTAAATAAATGATATACCGTATTTTTCGCTCCATAAGACACACCTATTTTTTAGAGGAGGAAAACAAGAAAAAAATATACTGAACCAAATGGTGTACTAAAATATTTAATAAAATATAACAGAATAATATTTCTACACTGATAACCAATGTAAGGGGGTGTCCTACACTGATCCCCAATGTAACTGGAACATTTATACTGACTTCAACAAAACAGGAGTATTTACATCAACCATCAATGTAATTGAGCCATTTACACTGACCAGCGATGTAACCAGGTATATTTACAGTAACCCCCCCATCTCTCTGCTAATCTCTGCATTCTTATCGCCCTCTCAGTACAACTACAACACAGTACAACCCCTCTAACTCATCATCTGCCAACGTCTGCTCTCCAACCCCTCCTTTCCATTCAATTCTGCACCTAAAACACCTCCTCTGCTCACCTCTGCACCTCAAACCCCCCTCTTTGATTACCTTTACATGCCCCCTATGCTCACCTTTGATCACAAACCCCTCCCTTTGTTTATCTTTGTACCCATGGTGATCACTTCACTGTGTACCTCTTCACCTTACCTGTTCTCCTTTGCTTCCCAAGCAATAACCCCATACTTGCCAACAGTCCCGATTTTCCTGGGACAATCCCGATTTTGGGACCCTCGTCCCGATCGGAGCTTGTCTGATTTAAATTCCTGTGATTTTGCCTTTGTCCCAGGAAAATCAGGAATGCAAAAACAGCCGGCGGGCTACAAAAAAATGGCTGCCTCTGCGAATACTAATCCCCGTGTGTTCAGTGGAGAGGGGAGGGGCAGCCAATCGGCTTCCCTTTTCAGTGTACAAGTAAACAATTCTCTTGTACACTGAAGCCGATTGGTTGCACGGCCCGGAGGCCCCTCTCCTCTTCACTGAACACATGAGAAAGACGGGAACTGTGTAGCTGCCACTGATCGGGACAGACGCATGAACGAGGGCTCTGCTGCCGGGGGCACAGATGTAAGGAGGCCGGCTCCACTGATAGGGACACAGATGTAAGGAGGGGCTCCGCTGATGGGGACACAGATGTAAGGAGGGCTCCGCTGATGGGGACACAGATGTAAGGAGGGACTCCGCTGGGGGCACCTGATGTAAGGAGGGACTCCGCTGGGGGCACCTGATGTAAGGAGGGACTCCGCTGGGGGCACCTGATGTAAGGAGGGACTCCGCTGGGGGCACCTGATGTAAGGAGGGACTCCGCTGGGGGCACCTGATGTAAGGAGGGACTCCGCTGGGGGCACCTGATGTAAGGAGGGACTCCGCTGGGGGCACCTGATGTAAGGAGGGACTCCGCTGGGGGCACCTGATGTAAGGAGGGACTCCGCTGGGGGCACCTGATGTAAGGAGGGACTCCTCTGTGGGCACCTGATGTAAGGAGGGACCCCGCTGGGGGCACCTGATGTAAGGACGGACTTCGCTGGGGGCACCTGATGTAAGGACGGACTCTGCTGGGCACCTGATGGCATCTGGTGGCATGCGACGTGGCAGGCGACACGCTCAGGGCTCCCACTGATTCTGCATTATGGTGAGTTAAATGATTTCATTTTATATTACAATGTAATAATAGAAATAATGTGCTTCAATTATCCTGACACCATAACAACCATGGTGCCAGGATGATTGAAGCGCTAACACCAGGTGTTTGGAGTATCTTTATATGATGATTGTTAAACTTTCTGGAATACACTTATTTCTATTGTTGCGTAGGATCTGGGCCTGCTGTCCCTCCATCTCTCTCTCTCTCCCCCCCTTTCCCTCCATTCCTCGTTCATCTCAGATTCTAACCACACCCCAGCTGAGACACACTCCTTTAAGCCACACCAACTATTTCTCTGAAACCACGCCCATTTTTTGCAGCATTTTTCTTTTTCCACTTTGCCACACCTACAAATGAATGTCCCACCCCATAATTATAATAAGACTCCAAAAATAAAAAGAAAAACTGCGCTGCAGAGCAAAAAAGGTCAAAGGTAAAAGCTGCACACAAAATACACCAATATCTGTGTATACCATGAAAAATAAAAAATAAATAAAGTGCGCTAATTATATGAAAATACACACATAGATGTGAATACATGTGGGTAGTAGTAAAAACCACAATCTACTGAGAGCAAGTAAATGACTCCATGAGTGGTAAAAATATATAAGTGCAAAACATAAAAACTCAAATAAAAGAAGAAACAAAAAATGTGTACAAGTGAAATACAATGATATTAATAGCGTGAAAATCTGAAAATCAAACAAACTCAGTCCATGGGTTCAAATATAAAAAGTTCATCAGTGAAAAAAAAAGCTTCCATCCACTATACAGCTCAGCAGCAACTAATCCCCCTATGAGTGGATTGACAAAGGAGAGAGATGTGCAGGATGGTGCAAATCCACTGGCGGTGACTCCAATAAGTGAGAAAGTGATAAAGGTGGACTCTTACCCTCCGTGTTGGACCCCCTCCTTGGCAGGGTCTATCAGGCATGCAGATTTTTGCCCTCTGCAGGGACCATGTAATGAGAAGATCTCCCCAGCAGCTGTTAGGAATGTTGTCTCCGATCCGGGCTGGTCCAAGTGAAACGCCTGGAGAGGGGGGAAAGAAAGCTCTTTTGCTCCCAGTGTGGCAAAGGAAAAAACAAAAGAGCGGAGCTCCAATAGTGTAAAAAGTTTTGGAATTTATTAAATAAAAGTACAGACCGCAACGGAGAGTGCACGCTCCGTGAGGTGAAAATACAATTAAAAACAAGCTGGCATATAAAAATCGTAATAACCCGTGCATAACATGGGGCAATCGTGACGGCTTACAACGTAGCCACGCCCTACATGTTTCGTCATTAGTAGACGTCTTCAAAGGGCCCCTTTGAAGACGTCTACTAATGACGAAACATGTAGGGCGTGGCTACGTTGTAAGCCGTCACGATTGCCCCATGTTATGCACGGGTTATTACGATTTTTATATGCCAGCTTGTTTTTAATTGTATTTTCACCTCACGGAGCGTGCACTCTCAGTTGCGGTCTGTACTTTTATTTAATAAATTCCAAAACTTTTTACACTATTGGAGCTCCGCTCTTTTGTTTTTTCCTTTGCCACACTGGGAGCAAGAGAGCTTTCCTTCCCCCCTCTCCAGGCGTTTCACTTGGACCAGCCCGGATCGGAGACAACATTCCTAACAGCTGCTGGGGAGATCTTCTCATTACATGGTCCCTGCAGAGGGCAAAAATCTGCATGCCTGATAGACCCTGCCAAGGAGGGGGTCCAACACGGAGGGTAAGAGTCCACCTTTATCACTTTCTCACTTATTGGAGTCACCGCCGGTGGATTTGCACCATCCTGCACATCTCTCTCCTTTGTCAATCCACTCATAGGGGGATTAGTTGCTGCTGAGCTGTATAGTGGATGGAAGCTTTTTTTTTCACTGATGAACTTTTTATATTTGAACCCATGGACTGAGTTTGTTTGATTTTCAGATTTTCACGCTATTAATGTCATTGTATTTCACTTGTACACATTTTTTGTTTCTTCTTTTTATTTGAGTTTTTATGTTTTGCACTTATATATTTTTACCACTCATGGAGTCATTTACTTGCTCTCAGTAGATTGTGGTTTTTACTACTACCCACATGTATTCACATCTATGTGTGTATTTTCATATAATTAGCGCACTTTATTTATTTTTTATAATAAGACTCCGCCTGCAGGCAAAAAAGTGTCACTATATTTTTTTTACAATATTGCCAATTATGTAACCCCTTCACTCTACTCACCTCTGCTGCAGGGCTGAACCCACTCTGCAAGTGCAGTATGTGGTGGGAGGCTCAATGGGAGTAGAAGTGACTGTTTACATCCTCTAGGTGGGTGGCATGTAGAGGAGGGGGCATTATTTGCATATGAATTGTGGTGGGTTGCTGGCCTCATTTACATATAAATGCCCGTGTGATTTACATACAAATAGCAGGCAATGTCCATGTGAATGCCGAACC
Source organism: Aquarana catesbeiana (assembly GCF_042186555.1). Lineage (NCBI taxonomy): Eukaryota > Metazoa > Chordata > Amphibia > Anura > Ranidae > Aquarana > Aquarana catesbeiana. The sequence goes on along the minus strand of NC_133325.1, from coordinate 72,822,969 downwards.
TGCGGGGGTTAATTACAGAACAATACTTTGTGTTTTTCTCCCTCTAGCAGCTGAAGGCGGGGGGAGAAACAGACTTTCAGCGAAGTGCTAAGAGCTGTGCAAAGTGGTTCAAAGAGCTGCACAGGGTATTGTTCTGCCGCTGCAATGATCCCCCTATCAGCGGCCCTGCTGGTGGTCAATATTTGCTCCATAAGACGCACAGACATTTCCCTCCATTTTTTGGGGAGAAAAAAGTGCGTCTTATGGAGCGAACAATACGGTATCCTAAAAATACAGTGGCACAGTGGTGTAGTGGGTAGCACTCTCACCTAGCAGTAAAAAGGATCGCTGGTTTGAATCCCAACCACCACACTACCTGCTTGGAGTTTGCATGTTCTCCCTGTGCCTGCGTGGGTTTCCTCTGGGTACTCCGGTTTCCTCCCATACTCCAAAGACATGCTGGTAGGTTAATTGGCTGCTGTCCTAAATTGGCCCTAGTATATGAATGTGAGTTGGGGACCTTGGATTGTGGGCTCCTTGAGGGTAGGGACCGATGTGAGTGTGCGATGTATATGTGGAGCGCTGCGTAATTTCATGGCGCTATATGAGTACCTTAAATAAATAGGTATAATTGTAGACACGCACCCACACTCACTCAGGTTGAACTGGATGGACTGGTGTCTTTATTCAACCTTACTAACTATGTAACTATATAAGTGAAATGTCTAAATAATACAATTCAATGAAGAAAATCCTCCACCGGTGTGCCATGAACTTCTCCACTCCTTTTCAATATGATCTGTGCAATGCATGCAACCACCCAGTGCTCCCTCTAAACGCTCACTTTAACATGGCTTCAATGTATACAATTTTTATTGTTCAATTTCCTTTAGATTTACCTTCAACTATGTAGTGCAAGGGCCTGCCTGATTGCATACAATCTGAAAGTATTTAGGTATGACCTCATATTATATGGTTTTGGTAAATCTAAAGGAAAGTTGTACAAGAACATTGCATAATGTGTAGCCAGCTTTATTCCATTGACCTCAATAACAAATTGAGGTCATATATGTGCTTGTTGCCCCCCTATGAGCTATTTGTATTTTACTCCTTTGTTGGCTAATGATCTCACCCGCAGATTGCATGTAAAGCAGAATAGGACCAATAGTGCTCTCTGTATAATATTCTTTTATTATTATTATTATTATTCAGGATTTATATAGCGCCGACAGTTTACGCAGCGCTTTACAACATGAGGACAGACAGTACAATTACAATACAATTCAATACAGGAGGAATCAGAGGGCCCTGCTCGTTAGAGCTTACAATCTAGGAGGGATGGTCAAGTTATACAAGAGGGTAACAGCTGTGGGGGATGAGCTAATGGTGAAAACAGTGCAGTTGTTAGATGGAGGCAGGATAGGCTTCTCTGAAGAGGAAAGTTTTCAGGGATCGCCTAAAAGGTGGATAAATTTGGAGACAGTCTGACAGATTGGGGTAGGGAATTCCAGAGTATGGGCGAGGCTTGGGAGAAGTCCTGGAGGCAGATATGGGAGGAGGTGATGAGGGAGCTAGAGAGCAGGAGATCTTGGGAGGAAAGGAGACAGCGATTAGGTTGGCATTTTGAGACTAGGCTAGTGATGTAACTGGGCGCAGAGTTGTGGATGGCTTTGTAACTTATTGTTAGTATTTTGAATTTAATTAGTTGGGCGAGTGGCAGCCAATGGAGGGATTTGCAGAGAGGGGTAGCAGACACTGAGCTTTGTAAGGTGGATGAGTCTGGCAGCAGCATTCATGATGGACTGAAGGGGAGATAGTCTATTTAAAGGTAAGCCAATGAGAAGGGAGTTGCAGTAGTCGAGGCGAGAGATAACCAGGGAGTGAATCAGGAGCTTTGTGGTTTCATTGGTTAGAAAGGGACGTAGTTTAGAGATGTTGCAGAGGTTGAAGCGGCAAGCTTTGGAAAGTGATTGGATGTGGGTCCGAAAGGAGAGTTCAGAGTCCAGGATAACACCTAGCACCCTGACATGTGGGGAGGGGTGGATGGTTGTGCCATTGCTCTTGACAGACGAGTCAGGGGAAGAGGCACATGGGGGAGGAAATATTATAAGCTCGGTTTTGGACAAGTTGAGTTTGAGGAAGTGGTGTGACATCCATACAGATATGTCGGTTAGTAAGTTAGTGATGCGTGAGGAGACTGATGGGGTGAGTTGAGGGGTGGAGAGATAGATTTGTGTGTCATCAGCATAGAAATGATATTGAAAGTCGTGAGAGGCTATCAGCTGACCCAGGGAAGAGGTGTAGATAGAAAATAAAAGAGCTCCAAGAACAGAACCTTGGGGGACCCCGACGGGAAAAGGAAAGAGGAGTGGAGGAAGTAGAATTGTAAGTGACACTGAAGGTGCATTGGGATAGGTAGGATGAGAGCCACTGAAGAGCACAGTCACGAAGACCGAGGGAGTAAAGTTTTTTGAGGAGGTGGGGGTGGTCAACCGTGTCAAAGGCAGCTGAAAGGTCCAGAGGTAGGAGTACAGAATAGTGTCCGTTGGTTTTTGCAGTTAGTAGGTCGTTTGTGAGTTTTAGAAGAGCAGTTTCTGTGGGAGTGTTGAGGGCGAAGTCCAGATTGAAGGGGACCAAGAAGGTTGTTCATAATGAGGTGGGAAGCAAGGAGATAGGGCGTAAGTTGTTAAGATTGGTAGGGTCCAAGGATGGCTTTTTAAGTATGGGGGTGACCAGTGCATGTTTTAGAGCATTGGGGAAGGTGCCAGAGGTGAGGGAGAGATTGAAGATGTGGGTTAGAGAGTGTAGGATGGAGTCAGAGGGCGACCAGATCATTTGACGGGGAATAGGGTCCAGGGGACAGGTGGTTAGGTGGGCGATAGAAAGGAGTTTAGCAACTTCGTCTGTAGTAGCAGATTTGAAAAAGGGGAGTGTCGGTTGTACCTGTTGACATGGGGTCTTAACTGGGGGAGATACCTGTAGATTTCATCACGGATTGCATCAGTCTTGTTTTTGAAGTTATTAGTGATCTCCTGTGCAGTGAGTGAGTCAGTGGGTGGAGGACGAAGTAGAGAGTTGAAGGTGGAGAAGAGTTTACGGGGACTGGATGAGAAGGTGGATGAGAAGGTGTTAATAAGAGTTGTAAAATAGGTGTGCTTGGTAGTATTGAGGAAAGAATAGTATTTTTGGAGGGCAGATTTGTATTGGTTGAAGACTTTGAGAGACTTAGTCTTGTGCCACAGACGCTCAAGAGCACGACTATGTTTTTTGAGAATTTTAGTGTCATCCGTTTGCCAGGGTTGTAGGGTTCGGGGTCTGATTCTGTGTGTAGTGAGGGGAGCGAGCTTGTCCATGGTGGAGGACAGGGATTTATCTTTTATTAAGAACTCATAAAACAAATTAAACACTCACATTAAACAAGCACACAAAGTGCTATGAACCAGACATATCATAAAACATGGGTACACAGGCCTACTGGTGAAGCTTATGAATTGAGCATAACGCGCCTAAGGAGCTTTGTGGTATCCTAGAGTTCTGGGATTTTGTGATATGAAGGAGAAAGCTGGATGTACCTATGTTTTATGAAATTCTAGGGTGACCTTGGTCCTTGGATCCTTCCTGCCGTTTACCTGTGTTGCCCAAGCTAGCCTGGACTTCATTCTGAGGGACCCTGTTTATACCGGGGCGGATCCCGAATCTAGTCTCGGGAGGAGCACTGCAAGAAAATATGTTTTTTCGCAGGCAATTTGTCGGGTCAGTGGCTGGTGTTGGTACTTCAATAATAACGGTATCATGATTGATATGGTGTCAGGATGATTGAAGCGCAATATTTCTATTATTACATTGTAATATAAAATGAAATCGTTCAACTCACCATAATGCATAATCAGTGGAAGCCCTGAGTGTGTCACTTGCCACCATCACCTGCCACTAGATCCTGTGTGTCACTTGCTACCATCACCTGCCACCAGATGCAGCTTGTCATTTGCCACGTCACCTGCCACCAGATGTAGCGTGTCACTTGCCACCATCGCCTGCCACCAGATGCAGCTTGTCACTTGCCACCATTGCCTGCCACCAGATGCAGCTGTTCACTTGCCACGTCACCTGCCAGCAGATGCACCTTGTCACTTGCCACATTACTTGCCACCAGATGCAGATTGTCACTTGCCACATTGCCTGCCACCAGATGCAGCTTGTTACTTGCCACGTCACCTGCCTTCAGATGCAGCTGGTCACTAGCCGCTTCACCTGCCACCAGATGCAGGTTCTCACTTGCCACCAGATGAAGATTGTCACTTGCCATATCACCTGCCACCAGATGAGGATTGTCACTTGCCACCATTGCCTGCCACCAGATGTAGCGTGTCACTTGCCACCATCGCCTGCCACCAGATGCAGCTTGTCACTTGCCACCATTGCCTGCCACCAGATGCAGCTGTTCACTTGCCACGTCACCTGCCAGCAGATGCACCTTGTCACTTGCCACATTACTTGCCACCAGATGCAGATTGTCACTTGCCACATTGCCTGCCACCAGATGCAGCTTGTTACTTGCCACGTCACCTGCCTTCAGATGCAGCTGGTCACTAGCCGCTTCACCTGCCACCAGATGCAGGTTCTCACTTGCCACCAGATGAAGATTGTCACTTGCCACATCACCTGCCACCAGATGAGGATTGTCACTTGCCACCATTGCCTGCCACCAGATGCAGCTTGTCACTTGTCACATCGCCTGCCACCAGATGCAGCTTGTCATTTGCCACGTTACTTGCCACTGGTTGCAGACTGTCACTTGCCACATTGCCTGCCACCAGATGCAGCTTGTCACTTGCTAAGTTACTTGACACCAGTGCAGCTTGTCACTTCAACAACAATGACAGCAGAGAAACAAGCTTCTCTCCCCAGGTTTTCAGCACACGTGAGGGCGGGCAGTGGGAGATGATGTAATCTCTCTGCTGTCCGCAGATGCACAGTGAGAGCAGAACTTTTGTGATGCAGGGCGGGCGGTGAGAGATGATGTCATCTCTCTGCATGCTCGCCCGCCCGCTCACCGTACTGCCTTTCCCACCCACTGGCCCGCTTACTGGCATGACTGCCCGCCCACTCTGCTGACCCACTGGCCCACTCACTGGCATGCTCACCTGCTCTGCTCACTTGCCAGCCACTTACTGACCTGACTGCCTGCCACCTGGCCTGCTCACTATTGTCTCGGGGGGAGCAATTTTCCTGTGGCCCCCCCCCCCCTTGGATCCGCCCCTGGTTTATATGGATAATCACATGTAGTTGTTTGTGTTCTGTACTATTTTTCTGAAAAAGTGATTCTCAGATATTGACTTTCTTTCTGTTGTTATAGAGCCTCATAGAGATTATGCTATGCAGCTAGGTTACCCCATGAAGGGCCATTGTTTGTGCAGCTTTCATAATCTGTTCTGTACTATTCTGCAGTGTATGCATGTTCTTTGCCACCCTGAACCTGTTTTGCACTATTGCTTCTAACTTTGATCTGTTTAGTAAACTGAGATTTTCAGGTACTTCCTGTTTGACCAGTCAGAGAATTACATATTAAGCATTACAGTGATACATGCCTGTTCCTGTCATTTCCTTTTAGTAAAGAAGGACCCAGTTGAAGAGACAACTCTATCTGTAGATGATACTAGCTTCTGGAGAGTGCAGACTTCCTCTTATCCCCAGATGTCAGGAAGCAATGCATTTTGGGGATGATTTACTGGCCACAACTGTGTAATACTATTTATCTATTTATACAAAATTTGCTATGTGAATGTCTCAAGCATTCACAAAACCATCATGAATAAACCCTGTATTTTGCCTAGTATGTTTATTTCCTATGATCTTCAGCTCCATTTAGTGGTCCTATTGGGGTATTAAAAATATCAAATTTCGACCACTAGGAGGGGCTGACAATCATAGAAAACAAACATATTAGGCAAAATATAGGGATTATTTGTGACGACTGTGCAAATGCTTAAGACATTTGCACAGCAAATTTTCTTATAAATAGACCCTTGAGTATTGCAAAGAAAATTTAGGAAACACTAAGAAAAAAAAAATGTGTTTATGGAATCAAAAAGGTGAATTGTCACATGTGCTGGGTCAATAAAATAACCCTTCTGTAAATCTTTTACAGAAATATCCCAGATAGCAAGTAATTGTGCTGCAAGTTTGAAAATGACTTGCTAAGCTATTGCTAGACTTGCCAGGTTTGTTTACGCAATTGCAGCAAGTCCACATTGCATGACTCCAGATCAACTTTCTTTGCAAACATTCTGCAAGTCTGCTGCAAGTTCTGTTTGTGCAATAGTCATCCCACCACAGGGGTCACTGTGGCTAAATTTTCATGCTGTAGACTTGTAGAGCTCTTGCTGTAGACTCACAACTGGAACTTTGCTCTTGCTAGAGACTTGCCACCCAAATGTTCTACAAATTGGAAAAGTGTCAACTAGACAACTTGTGCTTCAAGTGCTCTGCAAGTGTACAACTTGCCTGTGAAAATGTGCAGCAAGTTAACAAACTTACAATTCAACATTGCCACAAATTTATCCTTGCTATCTGGGAAAGTGACAACATAAAATACTACAGCCTATTTTTCCAATTTGTAGCAAATTTGCGTGGCAAGTCTCTAGTAAGAGCAAAGTTGCAGTGGTCAGTCTACAACAAGAGCTCTGCAAGTTACAGTGCCCTCTGTGATGGGATGACTATTACACAATATAACTGAACCAGAACTTGCAGCAGACTTGCAGCAGACTTGCAGAATGTTTCCAAAGAAAGTTAATTTGGAGTCATGCCAGTGCTGTATTTAGGCCTAGGCCAACAAGGCCCAGGCCTAGGGCGGCACTTTGCTGGGGGGGGCTGCGAAACAGCCACCCCCCCACCCGCCTCCCGGATCCCGCGGCCTTCTCCCGCACAAATGCAGGGTTTGCTGTGGTGCTATGGCGTGCTTGGCCATGGGGGAAGCTGCTCGCGTCCCCATAAGCAGCCGGTGTCTGGCTGCATGTAATGTGGACGGGCGGGGGCGGAGCCTAAAGCTCCGCCCTCTACCCTCCTCCGTTCGGCTTTCTTGCATCGCTCGTGTCCCCAGCCAGGGGCGGGGTCTGTCTGGTGACAGGACGAGAAGGAGAAGGAGGAGGAGGAGAGAGAGAGAAGCACGAGGGGAACCCCCTACCCTCTAGCCAGGACAGCAGGTAAAGTAAAGTACATTACTATTACTCTTCTATTGAGCACATGCATGGGATCACTTTATTGCAGCTAATCTGTGCTCAATATGGAAATGAATTTACAGATCATGATGCTGCAATAAAGTGATCCTTTGCTACAAACTCATTAAACAGTCCACCTTCAGTGAAAGTTCATGTACTGCAAACTTTGCAGTACATGAACTTTCACTAAGATCCCTTTCACACTGGGGTGTTGGCGCCATCGCTGTTAAAACGCCAATGTTTTTAGCAGCGATCTATCGTCATTTTTGCAGGGGTTTTTGGCCACTAGCAGGGCGCTTTTAACTCCCGCTAGCGGCCGAAAAAAGGGTTAAAACGACCCGCAGCGACGCTTTTGCCGGCGGATTTAACCCCTTTTCAGGTTAAAACTGCCCCGCTATCGGCTGAATAGCGCAGCTAAAATGACGGTAAATCGGCGCTAAAAATTGCGCCACTTTACCGATGACACCGGGCGCTTTCAGTGTTAAAGGGCTCTAAAGAGGTTAAGGCTGCACTGATTGCCACTGATTAGGCGGCACTCTTAAGCTGCACTGATTTGCTACAGAGATGGGCACTGATGAGGCCGCACTGATGGCCACTGATAACCTGCACTGATGAGGCGGCATTGATGAGGCTGCATTGACAGGCACTGATGAGGCTGCATTGATGGGTACTGTTGAAGCTGCGCTGATGGGCACTGGTGAGGCTGTGCTGATGTGTACTGGCGAGAATGCCCTGATGGGCACTGGTGAGGCTGCATTGATGGGCACCAGTGAGGCTGCATTGATGGGCACCGGTGAGGCTGCATTGATGGGCACCGGTGAGGCTGCGCTGATGGTCACCGGTGAGACTGCATTGGTGGGCATCGGTGAGGCTGCACTGATGGGCACCAGTGAGGCTGCATTGATGGGCACCAGTGAGGCTGCGCTGATGGGCACCAGTGAGGCTGGGCTGATGGGCACCGGTGAGGCTGCATTGGTGGGCACCGGTGAGGCTGCATTGATGGGCACCAGTGAGGCTGCATTGATGGGCACCAGTGAGGCTGCATTGATGGGCACCGGTGAGGCTGCATTGATGGGCACCGGTGAGACTGCATTGATGGGCACCGGTGAGGCTGCATTGATGGGCACCGGTGAGACTGCATTGATGGGTACTGATGAGGCTGCATTGAAGGGCAGTGATGAGGCAACACTTGGTACCCACTTTTAATGTAGAGAGAGGAAGAGGTGGAGCTCTAAGATGAAAAGATGGAGCCTAAAAGGGAAGGTATGTGGTTTACGGATGACAGGGCGGGACTTAAACTCAAAGGGGTGTGGCCTTGACAAGAAGGGGCGGGTCATATTTAAATTAGGGGTGCATGAGTTTAGTCAGGCCTAGGCCTAGGCACAAAACTTAAATACACCACCGAGTCATGCAATGCAGACTTGCTGCAATTGTGTAACAAACTGAAGCTGGTCAAGTTTAGCAATAGCTTAGCAAGGCATTTTCAAACTTGCAGCTCAATTGCTTGCTATCTGGGTTACAGACAAAACTGTATTGCATGCCTTTGAGGAATCAAGTTATTGTGGCTCAATAGACAGAAATGCTGTTCTATCTCAAATTTGAAATGTCAGCACTGGACAGGACTTTCACAAGTGTTGGCAATCTAAACAGAACCTTCAATAAACTGGCATCAACAGATAAGTTTCATAATTTAAATTTTAATTGTGAGATTGATTTTGCTGTCTGGCCCCGAGGTCACATATTAAAAACAAATTAAATACTGTATTCTCACTGTCAATGTGATCTTTGTAATTTATCTTTCTGTGACAGTCTGTGTTAAAGAACACAAGCACTTGGGAAGATGGATATAATTGGTTTGAAAAGCTGCTGAGTTAATGGAGAAATGGAAACCAATGGGGGTTCACGTAGTCGACTGTCATAGTAGGAAACTTCAGAGAAGCTGGAAGACTGAGACAAATTACGACTTGTATATTTTCCTTAATTTCTTAAAATGGTGGCAATAGTTGACTATGTCTGTATAATGTATTAGAATAGCCACTCGTATTCTACATCAAGCTTGTGAGAATATGTGAAAGTGCAGGAGCACAATTGTTAAACAATGTCAGAGCATTGTCAACCTACAACAGGAGGTGCTTGCAGAAAGACCTTCATGACAGATCACCAAGTATCAAGTTAATGAAAGCTGCAGATTTGGAAAAACAAATATTGAAATGACTGTTAAAATGACATTAACATAGTAAAGCTTATATGAGATTTAGTGATTGGATTTACATTTACTTTAAACAGCCCATCTGACCTAATTGGATGTATGGCCTCTATTGGATATTGAGGATGGCCTCTCTTAAAACTCTTGGCCAAGCACCCCTAGGTAGTGAGCGAGGAAATGCAAGAACTTGGGGGTGCATGAGTGCGCTATGATGCATTAACCAATAGACTAGAACTTGTGAGTGTTGCAGTAATGGGTGTGTGGGCGGGGCACGGCATCCGATTGTGCATGGACCCCGGAGCAAGCCTTCGCTAGTGCTCCTAGCAGCGGACAAACGCCATCGCATGAAATCAGCATTATGACAGCACTCTAAATTAAAAGTGAGGCTTCTCCAGGTGCACACTTGTTAATTCTTTGTAATTCATGACCAGACTTCAGCATTGTTGACACATATGCACTATGGGTACACTTCTGTTAGATTTCACCTCTCTCCAGGTGTGCAGCGTTTCTGAGCTAGTACTGGTCCCCACCAACCCAGCAGTCCCATCACCTCACTCCTAGTGAATATGATCTGCATGTTACTATTGGATACAGGAAACGCAGTACTCATAAACCAATGCTTGTTATCCTCCCAAGGCCGCACTTTATAATTTTTTACTCCCAGGTAAGGTCCCTAGGTACTCCGTGCTCCAAGGACAGCCCCAGTATGTGGGGAACTAGTCGCCAGTAGGGATGAGCCGAACACCCCCCGGTTCGGTTCGCACCAGAACCCGCGAACGGACCGAAAGTTCGCACGAACGTTAGAACCCCATTGACGTCTATGGGACTCGAACGTTCGAAATCAAAAGTGCTCATTTTAAAGGCTAATTTGCATGGTATTGTCCTAAAAAGGGTTTGGGGACCCGGGTCCTACCCCAGGGGACATGTATCAATGCAAAAAAAACTTTTAAAAACGGCCGTTTTTTCGGGAGCAGTGATTTTAATGATGCTTAAAGTAAAAAAAAAAAAGTGAAATATTCCTTTAAATATCGTACCTGGGGGGTGTCTATAGTATGCCTGTAAAGTGACGCGTGTTTCCCATGTTTAGAACAGTCCCTGCACCAAATGTCATTTTTAAAGGAAAAAATCTCATTTAAAACTGCTTGCGGGTTTAATGTCATGTCGGGTCATGGCAATATGGATGAAAATCAGTGAGACAAACGGCATGGGTACCCCCCAGTCCATTACCAGTCCCTTTGGGTCTTGTATGGATATTAAGGGGAACCCCGCACCCAAATTAAAATAAGGAAAGGTGTGGGGCCACCAGGCCCTATATACTCTGAACAGCAGTATACAGGCGGTGCAAACAAGACAGGGACTGTAGGTTTGTTGTTAAGTAGAATCTGTTTGTAATTTTGAACATTTTTAACGTGTTTAGCTCCAGCCAAAAAATCTTTTCTAAGCTTTTTGGAAAACATAGGGAAGGGTTATCACCCCTGTGACATTTGTTTTGCTGTCTTTCCTCCTCTTCAGAAGATTTCACCTCACTTTTTTGTCCCAATGAAAAATGTTTTTTGAAAATTTGGGTTTTTTTGTGGAACAAGGATTGGAAAGCATCAGTGGAAAGGAGAACTTGTTTTCCCATATTAACTCTTACAGGAGAGAATTTCCCTTCCTAGGGGTAGATTTCATCTCACTTCCTGTTGTCTCCTTCCGTTTGCAAGTAGGAGTCGTTTGTAAGTTAGATGTTTGAAAGTAGGGTCCTGCCCTATATACTCAGCAGAAATTTGGGCCTTAGGTGTTGCTGTGGCCACAACACTGTAAGCCCTCACAGGGCCCTGCTGTGAAATATTAGATCAAGAATTGTAATTACATGCCCCTGTTGAACAGCAGCTGAAAAATTAGGCCTTAGGCACTGGTGCTGGTGCCACAACACTGCAACCCCTCACAGACACTCTAGTTGGAACGCAGGAACGAGCCCTGCTGCAAATTATTGCTTCAAAAATTGTAATTACACGCCCCTGTTAGACAGGGGCAGAAAAATTGGGCCTTAGGCACTGGTGCTGGTGCCACAACACTGCAACCCCTCACAGACACTCTAGTTGGAACGCAGGAACGAGCCCTGCTGCAAAGTATTGCATCAAAAATTGTAATTACACGCCCCTGTTAGACAGGGGCTGAAAAATTGGGCCTTAGGCACTGGTGGTGGCGCCCAGAACCAAAAATGTTCTTACAAGCTATCAGCGTGATGATTGAGGAGGAAGAGGATAATTACTCAGGGATAGTCACTCAGCATCAGCATAGGCAGTCTTTGAAGGGATCTGAGATTTCAAAAAAAATTATTCGGTTACATCAGCATCAGGTGCTTGGTAGCTGGTGGTGATCCAAGACTCATTCATTTTTATGAAGGTCAGCCGATCGACCGAGTCGGTGGACAGACGCACCCTGTGATCGGTTACCACGCCTCCAGCAGCACTGAATGTGCGTTCCGAAAGAACGCTGGATGCAGGACAGGCCAGTAGCTCAATTGCATACTGTGCAAGCTCTGGCCAGTGATCCATCCTCAAGACCCAGTAACCCAGAGGATTTTCGGTGGGAAAGGTGTCCAAGTCTGATCTTGCCCCTAGGTATTCCTGCACCATGTAAAACAGACGCTGGCGATGGTTGCTGGAACCGATCATACCTTGGGGCTGCGGACCAAAAAATTGTCTGAACGCATCGGTCAGACGGCCACCTTCTCCACCGCTCCTTCTTTGACTGACCGAAGCCTCAGCAACACGTTGTCCAGAAACAGGAGTTTGTAACCTCCCAGTCTCTGGGAACGCGTTGCACAGACCTTTCTGCAAGGCCTCCCGAAGATGTTTCATCCTCTGCTCCCTCTGCGATGGCAAGATAAGGTCCGCAACCTTACCCTTGTAACGTGGATCAAGGAGGGTTGCCAGCCAGTATTGGTCCTTCTCCTTGATACCACGAATACGAGGATCCTTACGCAGGCTTTGCAGGATCAGGGAGGCCATGCAGCGTAGGTTTGCTGAGGCATTCGGTCCGGAGTCCTCTGGGTCACTAAGAACGACATGGTCCGCAGCCACCTCCTCCCAGCCACGTACAAGTCCATGTGTTTCTTGGGACTGATCCCTTAAAGACTGCTGCTGATGCTGAGTGCCAGGCTCCACCTCCATACTGACACAATCTTCCTCCTCCTCCTCTTCCTCCTCGTCCTCTTCCTGTGTGATCGGCGGGCACGCAGGAACACTGTCTGGATAAAGGGGGCCTTGAGAGCTAAGGAAGTCCTCCTCTTCCTGCCTCTGTTCTGCCTCAAGTGCCCTGTCCATTATTCCACGCAGCGTGTGCTCCAACAGGTGGACAAGGGGGACAGTGTCACTGATGCATGCACTGTCACTGCTCACCATCCTCGTGGCCTCCTCGAATGGTGACAGGACAGTGCATGCATCCCTGATCATGGCCCACTGGCGTGGGGAAAAAAAACCAAGCTCCCCTGACCCTGTCCTGGTGCCATAGTCGCACAGGTACTCATTGATGGCCCTCTGCTGCGTGTGCAGCCGCTGCAGCATGGCCAACGTTGAGTTCCACCTGGTGGGCATGTCACAGATTAGGCGGTTCTTGGGCAGGTTAAACTCCTTTTGGAGGTCCGTCAGCCGAGCACTGGCATTATATGACCGGCGGAAATGCACACAGACTTTCCTGGCCTGCCTCAGGACATCCTGTAAGCCCGGGTACCTGCCCAAGAACCGCTGCACCACCAAGTTAAGGACGTGAGCCAAACAGGGCACATGGGTCATTTGTCCCTGTCGGAGGGCAGAGAGGAGGTTGGTGCCATTGTCGCAAACCACCATTCCTGCCTTAAGTTGGCGTGGCGTCAACCACCTCTGAACCTGCCCCTGCAGAGCTGACAGAACCTCTGCCCCAGTGTGGCTCCTGTCCCCCAAGCACACCAGCTCAAGCACCGCATGGCATCTTTTGGCCTGCGTACTTGCGTAGCCCCTTGAACGCCTACGGAGCACCGCTGGTTCCGAGGAAGAGGCCATGGAGGAAGAAGAAGAGGAGGGGGTGGAGGAGAGAGGTGTGTCACAATCAGCATTTTGGAGGCGTGGTGGCGGAACAACCTCCAACACTACTGCACCTTGTCCTGCATCCTTCCCAGCTGCCAGCAGAGTCACCCAATGCGCCGTGAAACTTAGGTAACGTCCCTGTCCATGCCTGCTGGACCATGAGTCAGCGGTAATATGCACCTTACCGCTGACCGCCCTGTCCAGCGAGGCATGGACATTGCCTTCCACATGCCGGTAGAGAGCCGGAATCGCCTTCCGTGAGAAAAAGTGGCGTTTGGGTACCTGCCACTGAGGAACCGCACATTCCACAAACTCACGGAAGGGGGCAGAGTCTACCAACTGAAAAGGCAGCAGTTGAAGTGCTAGCAATTTTGCCAAGCTAGCATTCAACCGCTGGGCATGTGGATGGCTGGGAGCAAACTTCTTTCGGCGGTGCAGCAGCTGGGGCAGGGAAATTTGCCTGGTACAATCTGACGTCGGTGTACCAAAAGCAGATTGCCCACAAGTACTTGGCTGTGACACACCTAATTCTACACCTTCATTCCTCTCACTGCAGGTCTCAGAGAGGACTGAAGGTCTAGTGGGGTTGGAAATCTCAGCTGATGAGGAGCAAGGAGAGATCCTCTTTGTTCTTTGGTGTGGGTCTTTTAGATACGCTTGCCAACGAACTGCATGGCAGGTCAACATATGTCTGGTCAAGCATGTGGTACCCAAGCGGGAGATATTTTGGCCACGCGAGATACGCTTGAGACATATGTTGCAAATAGCAGCGGTGCGATCTGATGCACTCGTCTCAAAAAAGGCCCACACCAAAGAACTTTTTGAATAACGCGCAGAGACTGCAGCGCCCTGCACATGTGGAGCTTTGGGGTGTGATGCAGTCAATGTGCTGCCCTTAGGCTGGCCCCTGGAGGGCATCCTGCCTCGTTGGTGATGTGCTGCCGCCTCCTCCTCCTCCTCCTCCTCCTCCTCCTCCTCCTCCTCCTCTCTCCTATCAGGCACCCACGTTGAGTCAGTGACCTCATCATCCCCTCCCTCCTCATCACTGGAGCAAACCTGGCAGTATGCTGCAGCAGGGGGAGCATGACTGCCAGATTGCTGTCCTTCTTGGGCACCCCCTCTGTCCGCGCTCATGTTACTGCCTTCATCGAGCTCAGTATCGTCATCAGAGCCTTCCAAACGCTGGGCATCCTCCTGGAGCATGTACCCAACACTGTGGTCAAACAGTTCGAGGGAATCCTCATGAGGACATGGTGGAGCTAGGGAAGGAGTCACTGATGACATTGAGCTGAGGGAAGAGGCCGCTGCTTTGCCAGACAAAGCACCCTGGGCATGGGTGAGAGAGGATGAGGAGGATGAGGACGGCTTGGTCATCCACTCGACCAAGTCTTCCGCATGTTGCGGCTCAACATGGCCAGCTGCCGAAAAAAAGGCCAAGCGTGTCCCATGGCCACGTGCTGATGAGGATGCACCGTCTCCACGACCAGCACTAGACACAGAGCCTGCTTGCCCTCTCTTATTGGCTTGTGACTGTCTGCCTCTCCTTCTTGGCCTTCCAGACATACTAATGGCCTGTAGCTGCACTAAGCTGGGATAGAACACCTGTAATTTTCTTCAAGTAGCTTTATATACTGTAACCAGACAAGCCTGCCTGTCAGTAGGAAGATAACAGGAACGGATCTAGCTGAACACTGTGAGCAGGACGCACTGTACTAAATGTAAATAGTCTAGCTGCCTGACCGTGGTACTAATAGGATCAAATAGAACACCTGTAATTTTCTTCAGGTAGCTTTATATACTGTAACCAGACAAGCCTGCCTGTCAGTAGGAAGATAACAGGAACGGATCTAGCTGTACACTGTGAGCAGGACGCACTGTACTAAATGTAAATAGTCTAGCTGCCTGACCGTGGTACTAATAGGATCAAATAGAACACCTGTAATTTTCTTCAGGTAGCTTTATATACTGTAACCAGACAAGCCTGCCTGTCAGTAGGAAGATAACAGGAACGGATCTAGCTGAACACTGTGAGCAGGACACACTGTACTAAATGTAAATAGTCTAGCTGCCTGACCGTGGTACTAATAGGATCAAATAGAACACCTGTAATTTTCTTCAGGTAGCTTTATATACTGTAACCAGACAAGCCTGCCGGTCAGTAGGAATTTAACAGGAACGGATCTAGCTGAACACTGTGAGCAGGACGCACTGCACTAAATGTAAATAGCAGGAACGGATCTAGCTGAACACTGTGAGCAGGACGCACTGCACTAAATGTAAATAGTCTAGAAGATAACAGGAACGGATCTAGCTGAACACTGTGAGCAGGACGCACTGCATTAAATGTAAATAGTCTAGATAGAAGATAACAGGAACGGATCTAGCTAAACTGAATACAGTGTATATATATATATGCAACACCTGGGATGCATATATATACACAATACACTGTAAGTGCAGCTAACTGACTGACTGTTCTGCCTAATCTATCTAACTCAAATCAAATGACACTGTCTCTCTCTCTCTCTATCTCTCAGCACACCGGAACACACACTACACAGGGCCGCCGTGCAGGCGGCCTTATATAGTGTGGGGTGTGTACTAAATGCCCTGAGCCGTAATTGGCCAAAGCCACCCTGGCTTTGGCCAATTACAGCTCTCTCTACTGACAGCGCTGTGATTGGCCAAGCATGCGGGTCATAGTGCATGCTTGGCCAATCATCAGCCAGCAATGCACTGCGATGCCGCAGTGAATTATGGGCCGTGACGCGCCACACGAATTTAGCGCGAACGGCCCATAACGTTCGCAATTCGGCGAACGATCGAACAGCCGATGTTCGAGTCGAACATGGGTTCGACTCGAACACGAAGCTCATCCCTAGTCGCCAGTAAAGGGGCCAAGCACCAAACCCCTTCACTACCAGAGTCTCCATCTTCCATGCCATGTCATCTGCTTCATGGCTGGTTGGCTGCATAAAACACTTGGCACAAGTACGGTAGTCATTAAATATAGCCTCCATAAGTCAGCTTCTCTCCTCATTAAACCTCTGTACTATATCTTTTCTAATTTCTCTTGTCCCCTTGAATAAGTCCTGTTTTTTTTGGTACACCATCCTTTATTTGCCTTCCTCTGGAACAGCTGTGGGTATAGTATTGTATATATGGATGTTTTCTATGTGTCTGTGTGTTTTTTTTTCTGTGTTGGTTGAACTGTATGAACTTGTGTCTTTTTTCAACAAGATTAACTATGTAACCATGTATGCACTCCTTTAATGACTTCAGACCAGGCAGTTAAACTGAACAACAAGTTCATTAAAAGTAGTTGAGGATAACACAAAAACAAAAGTCCATTATTGGCAGTAAATCTATCATTTGGAAGCAATAATCCACAACGGGTAGTAAATCCATGACTGGCAGCATAAGTCCTTATAAGTCTATAACCCTTGGAACCCTGACTCGGCTCCCACAAAGGATGGTAACCCAACAGAGTGGCAGCTTACATCTTAGCAGTTCAGTCCCCAAAGACCTCCTTGACTTAGATTCAGTGCCCTTTTTATATGTTTTATCCAGAAAAGGGCAGTATTCCAGAATAGCCCGGGAAAACCTAGCCAGCAGAGTTAATGTCAGAGTCCTGGATGTGAGGCCGGATTGCAGAGGGGGCGCCCCTTGCGGCTAAGTGCAGCGTAACCCTGGGAGTGAGACAGGGAATACGGTGCCCAAAGGTGCACGGGTTGCCAGGGCACTGTTGCTGAGTAGCTGATAGCAGGAAGCTGCTGGGGTGTGCTGGTAAGGTTAAGGGCAACCGTGCAAGGAGAGATTCCAGGTATGGAGCCGTGGAGCAACCAGGAGCAGAGCCAGACCAATGGTCATGCAGCACAGGAATCAGTCCGAGGTAAAGTACAGCAGGATAATAAGGAACGGAGAAGGTAGCCGAGTCGGGGGTCAAACACAGGAGGACGATCAAGGTACAGATGCGGAGCAGAATAGTCAGGTCCAAGGCAAGGTCAATGCAGGCGGAACACAGGAGTAGTCAGGCAAGTCGGGTAGTAACAGGAAACAGGTATAACGACAGGCACAAGAAACACAGGAAGCTGATGATAATCCAGCAACCAGCGTGTACCAGCAGCAGGCTTAAATAGGCACAAGGGCGCAAATGATTACTGTGATGCGCGCGCGTCCCGCTATTGCACACCTGTGTGCGCCCATCGTCGTGTGCCTACGTGCGCGCATGCGCACAGAGATTCGCCTGGCGCCCCCATGATGGATACTGGCAGAATTACCCGTCCTACGGCTATTACCCTGACAGTTAACCCTTACCTACCATATAGCACCACCTCTGATGGGCAACTAAGAAGTGCAACTTATGCCGCGTACACACGATCGGACTTTACGGCAGACTTTGTCCGGCGTACTTTTCGACTGACTTTTCGACTTTCCGAATGAACGGACTTGCCTACACACAATCAACCAAAGTCCAACGGATTTGTATGTGATGACGTACGACCGGACTAAAACAAGGAAGTTCATAGCCAGTAGCCAATAGCTGCCCTAGCGTCGGTTTTTGTCCGTCGGACTAGCATACAGACGAGCGGACTTTTCGACCGGACTCGAGTCCGTCGGACAGATTTGAAACATGTTTCAAATCTAAGTCCGTCAAACTTTTGAGAAAACAAAGTCCGCTGGAGCCCACACACGATCGAATTGTCCGACGAAATCCAGTACGCCGAACCAAATATGCCGTAAAGTCCAATCATTTTATGCGGCATATCACAGCATAAAATACATTTAACCCAAATGGGTTTGCTAAAGGAGTTAGGGTCTGAAATCGTAAGCTTGATCAGTAACAGGCAGGTGGTACCAAATCAGAAGGCAGAGATGTGGTCAAGTGTAGGTCGGGATCAGCAACAAGTATGCAGCAGCAAGCAGAATCAATAGGCAGGAACCGTGTCAAGGGTCTAGCTCAGTGGTTTTCAAATTGGAGGTCAAATGATGAATTGCCAGCCATTCAGTTCATGGCATGGCTGGGGGGCAGAGACTAGAGATCAGCTGACTGGTGAGGAATGTGAAGTGGGAGGGGCTGGAGGAGACCCTATCTCCTGATTTTGGCATAGGTGTCACTGCTACGAGACACCACAAAGCCGGAGACACAGTGAGTAACACTACCTGTAATTATAGTTGCCGTTAAAAGTCCCCACTACAGTTCTCAGATTAGCAGATGACCTTGATCAAGAGCACCTAAGTTGGCTGATCAGAACTCCCCCCAGCACAGCCACTCACCCCCCCCCCCCCCAAGGAGTAAGAGAAGGAATGAAAATAGAGAATACATGGAAGGGAGAGGAAAAGAGGGGGAGGAACAAAGAAAAAGGGAGAGAAAGAATGAGGCTGGGTTCACACCTAAGACAGATCCGTAGGGGTCCGGTGTGTGCTAGTTTGGGCTGAATTCGGAACCTGAAACGGGCCAAAAAAGCACACATTTTTCATGCAAAACGCACGGGACCTGCTGCGGAGATATGTGAACCGGCTCCATAGAGAGCTAGTCACATTCTCCTCCTATGTGAATTGGATGCGGAGAAACCCACATCCAATTCGCATAGGTGTGAACCCAGCCTCAGAGAAAGAATGAGAAAGAAGGCTAGAGAAAGGGATGGGGGGAAAAAAAACTAAAATTAGGATAGAGAGGGATAAAAGGGAAAGAAAGGAGAACAAAGAGAAAGAGTGGTACATCCTAAAATGTACCATAAGGGGTTTTAATACTGTACGAGTGGAAGGGACTCAGGAAGCGCTAAATGTCCGTGGGTTAGGGGCGCAAATTACTTGACTTGCCTTGGGTTCTGACAACCCATGCTACGAAAATAATTTTACTGTTAGAGGTCCCCACAACTTGGGAAATTTTATCAAGGGGTCACAGCACTAGGTAGGTTGAGAACCACTGGTCTAGCTAGAGTACCAAAAAACTTTTATTTGACTTAACAAAAATTATTATTTAACCCAGTATCAAATATACTTAAGCACCTTCACCCTTAACTAAAAATAACATCCATCCGATATAAGCAGTGGACATTGTAAACGTGAGCTCAGAGCACTCCTGTTCCAGCCTTCGTCAGCGCATGCATGATGGTGGATACTGTTGCTGCCGTTCGCAGTGACATGCTACAGCACTGGCATTGCCATTCTAGGGGTCATGAAGAGACCTCAGGGCTTCGTTGTGTGAACCCCACGGTTAACGCACTTCGCCCGCTTAACAATCTAGCTGGCTTATGCCAAACCTGTAGAGGGCACACCCAGTGGGTTAATTTATAGATAAAGGAAAAAAAAGACTGTCTTTTTTTCTTTGAGGCTTCTTTTCTCCCATTGTACGCTGATTAAGAAGCAACTTAAAATAACTTAAATTTGTTTGGAATATAGTTGGGGAGACATTTCTATACAGAATTAATTTGTGGATTTTAAATAGACATAACAGTTGCCAGTATTAGCGCTTGAGATACATTTGTGTTGGTATATACTGTACAGTATGTGTACATTTAGGAAATGTGATCTAAGAATGGTGCCATCTGTGGCCAAGAGATGGTATTACATTTACCTGTATCTATAAATTAAAGGGGTTGTAAAGTTGTTTTTTTTTTTTTTTTTTAAATAACAAACATGTTATACTTACCTTCACTGTGCAGCTCGTTCTGCACAGAGTGGCCCCGAACCTGGTCTTCTGGGGTCCCTCGGCGGCTGTTTCAGCTCCTCCCCGCAAGCATTTACCACCTTCATGCGAGCTCCCTCGCACGGTGGTGAGTGCTTGCGGGCGCGCTCCCGTGATACAGCTGGCGGCTATAGCCGCTCGCTGTATCACTCGGCCCCGCCCCCCGGCGCGCCGCGTCATCGGATGTGATTGACAGCAGCGCGAGCCAATGGCTGCGCTGCTTTCAATCCATCCACTGCAGCCAATCAGCGACCAGGCTGAGCTGCAATGAAGCTGACGATGACGAGGAGCGAAGATTCGAGGCGTCAGGTAAGTAAAACGGGGGGGGCTGGGGGCGGCGGTACTGTCAAAAGTTTTTTCACCTTAATGCATAGAATGCATTAAGGTGAAAAAATTTTTACCTTTACAACCCCTTTAAGCCACTGAGTGCACTCCCTACAGGTTCTGAAGAAGCCTGGTAGATTGTTAAGTGGGCAAAATACGTTAACCGTGAGGTCCACACAACGGGGGCCTGAGGTCTCTTCATGATCCCTAGAATGACAATGACAGTGCCGTAGCATGTCACTGTGAACGGAAGCAACAGTATCCACTACCATGCATGCGCGAATGAAGGCTGGGACAGGAGTGCAGTGAACTCACGTTTACAATGTCCACTGCTTATATCGGACGGATGGCGTCCCCCAGTTGGGGGTACCTGGATCTGGTCATGACATGTTCTGTCAAAAGAGCCAACTCATCAAAATCTCCAATTATGTCACTTCTGGTGACTCTCCAGTAGCAGTAATTGCAGGTTTCGATGACTTGGCTGTTTTCACAGAACACCTGCAGCGTATACACTACGTTACACGATATAATGATTGGACGTTGTTAGTCCACCAACAACATTGCTGCCTCCGAGGCGGCAACAACATTTTTGCTCCTTAGCCAGTGTTCTGTGAAAACAGCCAATTCGTCGTGTACCGTAGTGTATACGCTGCCAGTGTTTTCTGAAAACAGCTAAGTTGTTGAAATCTGCAATTACTGCTGCTGGAGAGTCACCGGAAGTGACGCAATTGGAGATTTTGATGAGTTGGCTCTTATGACAGAACACCAGGATGGACTAAACTTCAGGAATGCCGGTCAGCGAACAGTGAGTTCCCCCAACACATATACCGACACCGGGTCTCCAATATCACCTGGTGATTCCCCACATAGCCTCTGTCTCCTGCATTGGCGATGCAAATTGGATACAACAGCGTGGATCTGTATATCATTGATCCAATTGACATATACTTTCGTCTACTAAGAGTCCTTGCCGTGCTCATGACTCAATGAAGAGAACAGGGCCTGATAACTGAGTGTACCCATCCACTCCCTCCTATGTAGTTGTATAAAGATGACCATACACTATGCAATCTGATACAATCTCTGTACAATTTTCTTTAGATTTACCAGAACTATGGAATCAAAAAACACACCTGAACAATCCATTCAATTTGTGTCCAATCAGACAGGCCCTTGTACTACATAGCTGGGAGAGGTTCATAGGTCAGGAGATGGATAAAAAAAAATGTCAAAGACTTTATCAATGTCTAGAAGCGTAGTGAAGTCTATTTTTTAAGAAGTTGAAGGTATTTGGTACAACACAGGCACTCAAAATACCGACACAAGGGGGTGGTCCTTTTTCCAACTCAGTGATTCTGTTTTTTATTTTAATTTTTTTCTGACATGTTGGTGTTATATCTTTCTCTTGGATGTTATAAGTTGCACTGAGGAAATACAACTGAATAAAACTAAAACTAGTCTTAGTCGGTCTTCATTTCAGGCTGCAAAGCAAAAAAATTAGATTATTTTAAAGTGGGGTGATTCTTTTCTATACCCACTGTATCTCTGGAAAAAGTGTCAAAGCTCTTTGGGTATTTAAATATAAAATGTTACATAATTACAAAAGGAGTAGAAGATGCACTTGTGACCAGGGTGCCCAAACATTATCGCTATTCCTTTTATACACTGGCTGAACACTCACATATTATCCTACACAAAATGTTTTCTATACATCTCTATTCATGTACTAGGGATGGGCGAATGGTTCAGCCCAAGCATAAGTTCGGGCCGAACTTTAACTGTCATGGCAGCCATTTTCAGTGTAATTTTAGCGTGGAGAGAGATAGAACAGGGCTCCATTCAGTGCTATTAGTTAGTGTGCTATACTGTGCTATTTTGCTTCAATTGTCAGTGTAGAATATTAGTTTAGTGTCAGTCTAGTAGTGTGAGTGTAGTGAGGAGGACCATCGTTCAGCTTTGCATAGTGTGCAGCTAGAGTAGGGACAGCTCAGATAGTTTCACTGTAGTGTAGTGAGACCGTGTCATTCATACATACATTAGTGTAGAGTAGGGACAGCGCAGATAGTTTCAGTGTAGTGTAGTTAGACCGTGTCAGTAATCTTTACATTAGTGTATAGCTAGAGTAGGGACAGTTCAGATAACATCAGTGTAGTGACGGTTGATTGCATTACTGCCAGTTCAATCCCTTTTACTTCTGTGTGTGTTACTGCCAGTTTAACGCCATATAGTTTTGTGCGTTACTGCTAGTTTAACGCCATTTACTTCTGTGTGTGTTACTGCCAGTTTAACGCCATATAATTTTCTGTGCGTTACTGCCAGTTTAACGCCATATAGTTCTGTGTGCGTTACTGCCAGTTTAACGCTATATAGTTTTGTGCGTTACTGCTAGTTTAACACCATTTACTTCTGTGTTCGTTACTTCCAGTTTAATGGTATATAGTTTTCTGTGCGTTACTGCCAGTTTAACGCCATATAGTTCTGTGTGCGTTACTGCCAGTTTAACACCATATAGTTTTGTGCGTTACTGCTAGTTTAACGCCATTTACTTCTGTGTGTGTTACTGCCAGTTTAATGCCATATAGTTTTGTGTGCGTTACTGCCAGTTTAAAGCCATATAGTTCTGTGTGCGTTACTGCCAGTTTAACACCATATAGTTTTGTGCGTCACTGCCAGTTTAGCGCCATATAGTTTTGTGTGCTTTACTGCCAGTTTAACGCTATACAGTTTTTTATGCATTACTGCCAGTTTAACGCCATATAGTTTTGTGTGCGTTACTGCCAGTTTAACACCATTTACTTCTGTGTGCGTTACTGCCAGTTTAACGCCATTTACTTTTGTGTGCGTTACTGCCAGTTTAACGCCATATCGTTTGGTGTTTATTACTGCCAGTTTAACACCATTTACTTCTGTGCGTGTTACTACCAGTTTAACGCCATATAGTTTTGTGAGCTACTGCTAGTTTAACGCCATTTACTTCTGTGTGCGTTACTGCCAGTTTAATGCCATATAGTTTTGTTTGGGCTACTGCCATTTTAACACCATATAGTTTTGTGGGTTACTGCCAGTTTTTACGCCATTTACTTCTGTGTGTGTTACTGCCAGTTTAACTCCATATAGTTCTGTGTGCGTTACTGCCAGTTTAATGCCATACAGTTTTGTGCGTTACTGCCAGTTTAACGTCATTTACTTCTGTGTGCGTTATTGCCACTTTTAACGCCATACAGTTCTGTGTGCGTTACTGCCAGTTTAACATCATATAGTTTTGTGCATTACTACCAGTTTAACGCCATATAGTTCTGTGTGCGTTTCTGTCAGTTTAATGCCATTTACTTCTGTGTGCGCTACTGCTAGTTTAACGCCATTTACTTCTGTGTGCGTTACTGCCAGTTTAATGCCATATAGTTTTGTTTGGGCTACTGCCATTTTAACATCATATAGTTTTGTGGGTTACTGCTAGTTTAATGCCATTTACTTCTGTATGCGTTACTGCCAGTTTTTACGCCATTTACTTCTGTGTGTGTTACTGCCAGTTTAACTCCATATAGTTCTGTGTGTGTTACTGCCAGTTTAATGCCATACAGTTTTGTGCGTTACTGCCAGTTTAACGCCATTTACTTCTGTGTGCGTTATTGCCACTTTTAACGCCATACAGTTCTGTGTGCGTTACTGCCAGTTTAACATCATATAGTTTTGTGCATTACTACCAGTTTAACGCCATATAGTTCTGTGTGCGTTACTGCCAGTTTAATGCCATATAGTTTTGTGTGCGTTACTGCTTGTTTAACGCCATATAGTTCTGCGTGCGTTACTGCCAGTTTAACGCCATATAGTTTTGTGTGTGTTACTGCCAGTTTAACGCCATATAGTTTTGTGTGCGTTACTGCCAGTTTAACGCCATTTACTTCTGTGTGTGTTACTGCCAGTTTAACGACATTTACTTTTATGTGTGTTACCTGCCAGTTTAACGTCATATAGTTTTGTGTGCGTTACTGCCAGTTTAATGCCATATAGTTTTGTGTGTGTTACTGCCAGTTTAACGCCATATAGTTCTGTGCGTCACTGTACGTTTGGAGCATTATATTGCAGTATATTATAGTGTATTCGTGGAGTGTGCCTGTGTAGTTTGAGTACTCAAATTAAAGTGCACCAAACACCTCTTTACATTGATTAAAGTGCATCTACGTACAGATTTCAACTTCTTCTTTACATTTGCTTATAGCACCGCCCCCTCCCTCCCAATGATGTCTGGGAGGACAGCAAGGAGAGGTAGACATTCCCTTGGCACCAGCAACAAATGTGTCCACAGGCAAAGGTGGACATGGTGGTCACTCCACAGGCAAGGCATCATTTCCTCTGTTTATTGAGTTTGCCCATGCTATCCAGCCACAGCATGCAGAGGAGGTGGTGGACTGGCTTACTAAACCTTCCTCATCCTCCTCATCCTCTGTCATGCAAGCAGAGACAAGTGTGCAGTCCCCTGCAGTTGCCAGAGTGGATAAACCTGCCTCCTTGTCCACATCAATTCCTGCCATAGCCCCAACATCAGCCATTGAGGAGTCAGCTGAGTTATTTGACCACAGTGTCAGCCACTTGCTCCTTGATGATGCCCAGCCATTACTGGATTCAGATGTTGGTTCTGAGGTTGAGGATGACAGGAACATGAGCCTAGAGAGAGGGAGGAACACTGGTAGACAAATTGGCATTCATGTTCCCCAAGCCGCAGCATATTGCCAAGTTATCTCCAGTGGTAATGATGAAGCTGGAGGAGATGATGATGAGGTCACTGATGCGATCTGCTGCAGATGTGCTGAAAAAGGCCCAGACAGCTGAGCTTTGGGGAGTGGGCGGGGAGAGAACAGCTGCAGAATGTGATGGAATAGGGTGGCTGCTCTCTACTCTTTCTTGATATCAGCCTCCTTGGGGTTGTGCTGCCTCACCTTCAGGAGGAAACTGAAGGTGAGGCAGAACAACCCCAAGGAGGCCGATATCAAGAAAGAGTAGAGAGCAGCCACCCTATTCCATCACATTCTGCAGCTGTTCTCTCCCCGCCCACTCCCCAAAGCTCAGCTGTCTGGGCCTTTTTCAGCACATCTGCAGCAGATCGCACTGTTGCTATCTGCAAACTGTGTCTCAGGCACATCAAACGTGGAAAAAAACACAAATCATTTGGGTACCACATGCTTAACAAGGCATTTGACGTCCAACCACTCAGCCCGTTGGCAAGAGCACCTAAAAGCCACACAAAAGGAGTGCAAATCTGTCCCTCCCCCTCCTCCTCCTTACCCACTTCTGCCCCTGCTATACTGAGTCATTACCTCTCAGCAGCCTCCACTGACAGGGATGATAGTATAGCACAGGGTGTCCCAGGTCCTAGCAGCACATCTGCCAGCAGCACACCACCAGCTGTAGACTGTATCTGGCAAATTTCTCTGCCCCATCTGCTGCAGTGGAAAAAAAAATACAGTCCCTGCCACCCACATGCCCAGCATCTAAATGCAAGCTTGTCGAAGCTGTTGGCTCTCCAAATTCTGCCTTTCAGCCTGGTGGATTCTGCCCCCTTCTATGAATTCGCACAATGTGCTGTACCACAATGGCAGGTTCCCAGTCACTACTTTTCACGTAAGGCCGTTCCATCTCTCTACCATCACGTGGAAGGGAATGTTCTGGCATCGTTGGGCAAGGCAGTCAGCCGTAAAATCCACTTTACTGCTGTGGATCCACTTTACTGCACGTGGTCCAGCAAGCATGGACAGGGACGATATAGTTCATTCACAGCACACTGGGTAACACTGCTTGCAACTCAAAAGGATGCAGGACAGGGCTGCAGCTTGTTGTGCCCCCACGTCTCCATACAGCTGGTGGTGATGATGCCAGACCTGTGAGCTCTACCCCTCCTCCTCTGCCCCCACCATGCCCTCCTCTGCAAAATTGTCCTATGAACATCAGGTACCCCCTAAGCATGCAAAGGGCTATTCTCAGAGTCAGGCTAAAAGGTGCCATGCAGTGCTTCAGTGTGTTTAGGGGACAGGCCCAGAGGTGGTTCACACCGCGACAGCTGGAGCAAGGAATGGTGGTGTCTGATAATAGCTCAAACCTCCTGTCCACCCTTAGACAGGGAAAGTTGACACATGTGCCATGCCTGTCACATCTCCTCAATTTGGTGGTGCAGCGTTTCCCAAATACGTACCCAAGGGATGCAAGATGTGCTAAAGCTGGCCAGAAGAGTCTGTAGCCATTTCAGGCGGTCATACACAGCCAGTGCTCGGTTAGCTGAAATTCAGCGGGAAATACCCCGCCTGATTTGTGATATGCCCACCATGTGGAACTTGACTTTGTCAATGCTGCAGCGGCAGAGTACCTGTGCGAATACAGCAGGACGACAGGCTCAGGCCGCCTCTGCTTTTTTTCCCCATGCCAATGGCTGATCATTAAGGATGCATGCACTGTATTGTCACCATTTGAGGAGGCCACAAGGATGGTGAGCCGTGACAGTGCATGCATCAGTGACACAATTCCTCTTGTGTTCCTGCTGGAGCAGACTCTGCATGGCATTATGGACATTGCACTGGAGGCAGAGCAGCAGTGCAATGTCCATAATGCCATGGATGAGGAGGAGTTCCTTTCCTCTCAAGGCCCACTTTATCCAGACACCATCATTCCTATGTCACAGAACACACAGGAGGAGAGAGGGGAGGAGGATGAGGAGGAGGATTCTGGCACTTTCATAGGCTTCGAAGAAGAGGAAGACATGCGTCAATCTGTAAGCAATGGCTTTCCAACGGGCCCTTGGGAGTAGTACATGGCTGGGAGGAGGAAGTTCCAGATGCTATCATCCTGAGTGACCCCGGGTAGTCTGCTTCTCAAGCCTCGGCAAATTTGAGGCGCATGGACAACTTCATGCTTCAAAGCCTGTGAAAGGACCCAAGAATACGTGGCATAAATGAGAAGGATGATTACTGGTTGGCAGCCCTCCTTGACCACCGTTATAAGGGGAAGGTCTCAGAACTCATTCCTTCCCCACAGAGAGTGCAGAAGATAAAATCTATTGAGGACACGCTAAAGAAGATTTTATTGAATGTTTTTCCTGATTCCAGTAGGTTACAGTGTCATAGAAAAAGTCGTTTTGAGTCTTCTGTTGGTCAAGAGAGGAGCATTGGAGAAGGTGTCCGCCTAAGTGAGGCATTTCGGAATTTTTTTAGTCCTCGCCACCCAGGGCTGTCAGCTTCCACATCCCATCGGCAGCGTCTGTATCACATGGTGGACAATTACTTTGGGGCCAAAACAGAGATGGAGAGCTTTCCAGCTGACGATCCACTGACTTACTGGGTCATGAGAATAGACCACTGGCCAGAACTTGCCCAGTATGCTATTGAGTTGTTGGGCTGCCCTGCATCCAGCGTGCTTTCAGAATGGGCATTCAGTGCTGCAGGAGGTTTCATTACTGATCATAGAACATGTCTGTCCACAGACTCCATGGACCGTTCGACTCTTATAAAAATGAATCAGTCCTGGATTACCAGCTATGAAGCCCTTGATGCCGATGTCACTGATTAAGTCTTTTTGGGATGTGGAATCTCTGCAGGACTTCGAGGCTGCCTAGCTTTGAGGGTGTTCAATCATCTCATTTGGAAGAATATTTTTGGTATAGGTTTCATGGGCACAATTAACACCCAAAGACCAATTTTTCAGCACCTGTTTGACAGGTGAATATCACTGCAATTTGTTTTGCCTTCATCAAGAGCATCTCTATAGGGTTACAGTGGGAAGGTACCCCAGACACCCAAAGAGTAATTTTTCTGCACCTGTTTGACAGGTGCATATCATCGCAATTTTTTACAGCAAGGCAAATTCTTTCTTTCATCAAGATTACCTCTATAGGGTTACGGTGGAAAGGCGCCACGACACCCTAAGACCAATTTTTCTGCACCTGTTTGACAGGAGCATATCATTGCAATTTTTTACAGGAAGGCCAATTCATGCTTTCATCAAGATTACCTCTATAGGGGTACAGTGGGAAAGTGCCACCGACACCCAAAGACCAATTTTTACGCACCCGTTACTTCTATACAAAGTCAAAGTGACACCAGAATGTATCCAAAAAATCTCTAATCTTGATCCCAGTGCACTACATTGTGGCCTCATCATACACACTGGCTCCCCAGCTGTTGCTGAGCAAAATAAAGGCAGCTTACAGGGAAAATGTCATTTTTTTGGCTTTATAAATGCAATTATTGCTGAAGCAGATTCTAGACATGGTACAGATCTTCCACTTTACAGGTAGACTAAGGGGACCCCCCAGGCACTATATTTTTTTCATTTTTAGGCTTTCACTTTAAAAATAAAAAAAATCACTGCTCATTTAAAAATTACATTTTTCACAAACTTTTTTTTTTTATTGATACATGTCCCCCAGGGCAAGACCCAGACCCCTGTAACCATTGTATGCCCAATTACTTGCATATAAGCCTTCAAAATGGGCACTTTTGATTTTTGACGTTCAGGTCCCCTTGACTTTAATGGGATTCGTTATTCGGGTCTGAACTTTCCCGGTGTTTGGAAGTTCTGGTGCGAACCGAACAGGGGTCCGTTCGGCCCATCCCTATCATGTACTACTACCTTTTGTCATGTTTGTCGGAAATTTTTGTATGAGATAGGAGCAGACCACATTTTAATTCAGCACCACAGAGCTATGGCTTATACCAGTGTTTCCCAACCTTTTTTCAGTCAAAGCAGTCAAAGCACCCTTTAAAAATGATGGACAGTCTTGAGGTACCCCATTCTAAAATGTAAAAACCTATTCTAATAGTTTTACATAATGCAGCAACATCCACACAAGTAGGACATTAGAGGTAATCTATTCTTTCAAAGCAATTATACTTTTGCTAACTGGTACCGACTAGTAATCCAATATTTCTCTTCTCCGGCAGTTTTTCTCCATTACTCAGCTAATGTGACCCCAACGCTGATGGAGAGGGGCAGGAGAGGGGAATACAAGAATTCCGTGCAGGTGACTGACATCCTCCATATTAACTGATGATGCCATTGGTCGTACAACGAAGGTTGTAATGTTGCACAATGAAAACCTGTGGCTTTGTATACCTAAAGGCCAGGCTTCATCCAAACGCTGGCTTGTATACAATTTTTGGCCAATTTTTAGGCATTTTGCCAAGGCACCCCTGAAGAAACCTCAGGGCACCAGTGGCGACTGGTGCTCCAAATTTTTTGGGGGGCACAAACAAACTGAATAATTCTGAAAAAACCCCCATCAATTGCAGCCTCACTGTGCCCATCAAATGCAGCCACTGTGCCATCAAATGCCACCACTGTGCCCATCAAACGCCGCCACTGTGCCCATCAAACGCTACCACTGTGCCCATCAAACGCTGCCACTGTGCCATCAAATGCTGCCACTGTGCCCATTCAATGCTACCACTGTGCCATCAAATGCTGCCACTGTGTCCATCAAATGTTCCCACTGTGCCATCAAATGCTGCCACTGTGCCCATCAAATTCTCCCACTGTGCCATCAAATGCTGCCACTGTGCCCATCAAATGCTCCCACTGTGCCCATCAAATGCTACCACTGTGCCATCAAATGCTGCCACTGTTCCATCAAATGCTGCCACTGTGCCCATCAAATTCTCCCACTGAGCCCATCTACTGCAGCCACTGTGCCATCAAATGCACCCACTGAGCCATCAAATGCTGCCACTGTACCATCAAATGCTGCCACTGTGCCCATCAAATGCTGCCACTGTACCATCAAATACTTCCACTGTGCCCATCAAATGCTGCCACTGTGCCATCAAATGCTCACACTGAGCCATCAAATGCTGCCACTGTGCCATCAAATGCTGCCACTGTGCCCATCTAATGCTCCCACTGTGCCATCAAATGCTGCCACTGTGCCAATCAAATGCTCCCATTGTGTCCATCGTATGCTGCCACTGGGCCCCACCGCCCGCCGTCTGCCCGGCCCTTACTCTCGGTGGGGCAGCGGGTGACGGCGGCGGGCAGTGTCCTCCATGTCCTCAATGTCTTCTCCCCTCCTCTTCTCCCGTCCTCTCATATGATTGGATGCCTGATAGGCGCCTGTCGTTTCAGCCAATCAGGTGACAGGTAACAGACCCGAGCACTTGATTGGTGGAGAGGCGGTTCAGTGTTAGGAAAGCAAATATTCATTTGCTTTTCTAACACAGCTGGGTGAACTGCAAGCACCAAGCTCACTGTTTACCTTTTTTGACGGCTCTAATCAGGTGCTTCAAACCCCCCCGCCGCTGTAATTCAAGCGCCCAGTGCCTGAAAAGGGACCGGGTGCCTGAACAGGGGTGGCAGTGGCGGCCATGGATAGATTCATGTAATGCATGAATCTATCCATGGGTGATAGAGGGGTGGCTGGAGAGAGGGAGCGGTGCCCGTACACCCTTATGGATGCACCGCCACTGCAGGGCACCCTGGTTGAAAAAGGCTGGCTTATACAGTGTATATATATATATATATATATATATATATATATATATATATATATCTTTAATAATACGATTGGATATTTATGTTCAGGGATAAAATAAGTTTTCATGAGCATTGACACTTGTGTTCAAGACCAAGCTACCAACTCTGAGAAGGATGCATTCATACCCTGTGCTGCCAAGGATAGGGCTGTTCAAGAAATTCAATGTCAATAGAGGGTGGTTTGCTAAATAAACCTGTGCTGTGTAGTGTGCTTTAAAAAATAGTAGCCTGGCTAGGTCACTGTGCAAATACAGCCTTCAGGCGGACTACTAATAAAAACAGTAAGTGTAGAGACTGACTACATATCCTGCAGCACTAGAAGTAAGACTGTTGAATATAGTGTATTGTCTCTAATGCCCTGTACACACGACCGGTTTTCCCGTTGGAATAAACTCTGAAGGTTTTTCCGACGGAATTCCAACATAATTCAGCTCAAGCTGTCTTGCATACACACGGTCACACCAAATTCCGACCGTCCAGAACGCGGTGACGTACAACACGTACGACGGCACTAGAAAAAGGAAGTTCAATAGCCTATGCGCCATCCTTTGGGCTCCTTCTGCTAATCTCGTGTTTATCTTGTGTTAGTAGAAGTTTGGTGAGAGACGATTTGCGCTTTTCAAACTCATGCTTTTCAAATCGTTTTACTGCTGTTCAGTTTGTGCTTATGGGTTTGTATCTGTTCTTCAGTGAGTGTAGTCAGTTCATATCTGTTTTTCAGTGCGTTCTTGTCCACTCGTTTCTGATTTTCAGCTCGCTCTTCACAGGCCTTGCTGTTCTTCAGTGCATTCTGTTAGTTCGTTCTGAGCAGCCGACCGTTTTGAAGCCATGTTATGGGTACATACTCGTCGTAGAGTTCATGCTGTGTGGGGGCTTGGTGTTGGGGTTCATACTTGGACCCAAGCCCAGTCCATGAACAGGGTGGGGAGGAGTTCATGGACCAAGAATTGGTTACTCCAGCATGACCAGTTCTCTCATATGCCTTTGCTGCGGGAGATCCAGGAGAATAATCCTGATGATTTCAGGAACTTTCTCAGGATGACGGACCCCGCTTTTCACTATCTGTTGGCTTTGCTGTCCCCTTATATTATAAAGCAGGACACCTGCATGCGGCAAGCCATCACTCCGGAGAAGAGGCTAGCCGCCACGTGGTGGTACTTGGCGACAGGGAGAAGTTTGCAGGACCTCAAGTTCTCAACAGGCATCTCCCCCCAGGCTCTGGGGATCATTATTCCAGAGACCTGTTCTGCCATCATTCAGATCCTGAAGAAGGACTATATTAGGGTAAGTTTTCTCCTTTAACATAACATTCTTTGTATTTAATGTTTGCTAATGTATTGTATTTCTTTCATCATTCCCTAATTACCATGATTGTAATATGCTGTGAATGTTCCCTTTGTCCTCATGTATGCTTTAAGCTTTTAATGCTCCTTTTTTGTCCTTCATGCATATTTGCCTTCACAGACCTCACCAGCATGCTATCCTGGGCCCATATACACCTAGCCTAGTCACTTAACAATGTATTTTGTCAGCTCCATTGTAGTGCTTTACCCTAAACACTCCCTAAAATGTGTCCAAATGTTATTGTTGTCCTTAAATTCAGGCAGAGTGCCAGAGGCTTTTTTTTTTTTTTTGGGTCCCAAACTCAGCTCGAACCCTCCCTCCCCCCTAAAATTTTTACAATGGGCCATCAGAGGGGGTGATGAATCTGATAAGTGGGCCTTATATTTTTGTCTTTAAATACTCCTTAAAATGAATGTTCTACTGATGTTGAGCAAGAATGTTTTTGTGTAATCTGCTTGCAATGTTATGTGCAAAAGTACTAATATTTTTTTTTCTGTTTTTACGCCACAGTTTCCTTCAACGCCACAGTAATGGCAGACTGTGGCCTCCCATTTTGCCGACCGTTGGGATTTTCCTAACTGTGGAGGGGCTATAGATGGGAAGCATGTCCACATCGTGCCACCACCCCATTCGGGGTCTTACTATTACAGTTATAAGGGTTTTAATAGTATAGTGTTGATGGCGGTGGTGTCAGCACAATTTGAGTCCCTCTATGTGGACGTGGGGAAGAATGTTCGGATGTCGGATGGAGGAGTCTTCGCCCAGACCGAGTTCTATGGACGTCTCCAGAGTGGTGGCCTGGCATTGCCACCTGCTGCGGACAACGTTGAAGGACTCTTGTTTGTCTTTATTGCTGATGAAGCATTCGGTCTGGGTGAGCACCTGATGAGGCCATTCCCCCAGAGGTCCCTCACCCCGGAGAAGAGGGTTTTTAACTACTGGCTGGCCAGAGCCCATAGAGTCGTTGAGAATGCCTTCGGGATAATGGCCAGCCGGTTCCGCCTGTTTCTGACAGCAATACATATGGCGGACTACAAAATTAGCCACATCATATTATCCTGCTGCATATTGCAAAATAATTTACGGAAAAATGCCCAAAATTATCTTGCCTCCATTGGGCCTGAGGCTGGACTTCCTGCTAACCCCCTGACAGGCCTGGATACTGGCCGTCCTGGCTTGGCACCCCAATGCACTCATGAAGTTCGCTAGAAATATGTCAATTATTTTACGGGTAGGGGGGCCATTGCTATGCCAGACAATGTCTAAATCATTTTTTAATTAAAAAAAAAATATCTGATAAAATCTTGAATTTTATTTATTGCTCTTGTTTCTTTTTAGCTGTCTCCTATAGGTTCTCCTAGTGCACTTGTAGTGCCAAGTGGATTTTCCTTTAGTAAATAAGCCCCATTGTCACTGTAAACACAAAATTACTTAGAAAAACTGGGATTGAGCATTGTAAGAAGAAGCCACACATTGTTGATTAACAAAGTTTTTACTCTGTGCACATTCACATGTGCGTTATAAAATTTTTGTGTAAAATAAAATGTTTTTTTAGCAAGTTTTTTACAATTTTTTTTGGTATAAACGGGCATGTTTCAAAACATAACATACACAACTCTGGAACTTACAAAGTTCAACGTAGAAAAACTGAAGGCAATATCAGACATTATAGTATGTACAAAATGTGTTGATATTGCCTTCATCAGATGAGGTGATGTCACCCCTGTAAAAGCCAAATTTTGAAGATGCACACAATCTGGGAGTCAAAATGTGTATTTCCCTCCTTATCCCATGCCTAATGTCAACATGTGCTATCTCCCATCATGGGGGATCAATGGACGTGTTTTGGGGGTGCAACACCTTTCTCTCACCTACTAGAGTTACAAGGAAGGGGTTGCACCCACAAAACGCGTACATAGATATCCCCTGATGGCAGATAGCACATGTTGACACATCGTGTGCATCTTCAAAATTTGGCTTTTAAAATGTACAAAAAATATTTTTGTTTAGCACAAAAAAAAATAGTTAAAATGGTGGCATTTTGAAGATATTTAGATTCTCCCCAATACATCAATCATGTTCTTCATTTGTTGTTCAAGAACATTTATTTTATTACTTATGATGTCTATTTCACGATTCCACATCATGATGTCCTGGATTAGGATTTGTGCACTTGCACTTGTGAAATGTTGAGCTTGCTCTTCCACAACCAGCACATCAACTAAAAATTTTAGTAAAAACATGTATTATAAATATGCAGGCATACATATATTACCTGAAGCTCAGGTGTCAGACACTCTCCTGTTATGGTGACAATTATCTCCTGTTATGGTGCCTCGGGGTGTGGTGTTGTGCTGAGTTCCTCTTCTTTCTGAGGAGGGGGTTCCTGGTGTCCCCTGAGTGGTGTCCTCCGAGTCTTTGCTCCCCTAGGAGAATGAAACAAAAGGTATACTTAGCACACAGATATTTGAGTCCAGAAATAGGAATATGAAACATTGCTTGAAAGTGGGGTACAATTGTCTGTTTTGGCAGCTGAAGACGTGATTTTTTACCTTACCAAAGCTGGAATACTTACCTTTTTGTGACAATTTTCACACATGGATACACCCCAAGTATCCACTGGAGTACCTGTGTGTGACACCCTAAAAAGTTTGTTCTTGTGTCCCACACTAGTGCTCCTGAGTCCAGATGTGTAAACAGCTGCTGATGTCCTCTCCTTACATTACACGGAATCAAGCTTGCATTTCATTCTAGTTACAAACGCATCTAGACAGCAATGTACAAAACTTATTTTTTTACAAATAGGCATGACCAAATATATTTAACCTGTATCTGCCCAAAACATTATTTAAATACATTGTATTTAATGAGTGAACAATGTTTACTATGACCGATTACTGTGCCCACGAACATGAAAGTTGCCATTTTAAACTGTACAACAGTAAAGAAAAGCACATGGAGCAGCATGCAAGTAATAATAATAATCGGAACACAAGACTACTACTTACTTTTTCAAAGCACTTTCTTGATCCTTCTCTACTGATCCTGCTCCCTCAGTTTCAGATATGACCAGCGTTTCCTCAATTGCTCCTTGGATCGTCGTACCCCAAAATTCCTGTGCAGACTCTTCATAACTTTAGTCATGGCCTTTAGATCTTGGCCTTTCTCACATTTGGGTTTGGGTACGGTCCATGCTTCCCATCATAGTCGTTCCTCCTCAAGATGTTCACCATCTCCACCATCTCTACAAAGGCCATATTTGAGGCCTTAAATCTTCTCCTCCGGGATCTGGATGTTTCTGGCTCTGGGTTGTCCTCCTCCTCATTACGGGAATTAACACATACCTGCTATGTCTCCTACTGCGCGCCGAAAGAGAAGGGGTGGGGAATAGACTAGAAAGAACGTTGGGGCGGGTGGCGCGGGCGGAGTTTCACACATGAGCAGTGTATATCAAGCTAACACACATGTGTCGTACCTACGTTCTATGTGCAGAGGGAGGAGGGATGGAAGTGGCGAGCGTCCTAAACGAAGGTAAAATTTTAACCTGGGTCATCAGTGGCCTATACTGCTTCAAGTTTGAGGCCTATATTGGGACAAGATTATGAGAGTTTAGGCTGACATTAGTGGTTTTGTCTTGTGTATTGTCCTACACCAAATATGAATCACTTTAAGGACCCAGAATTCATGGCCAGTTTCATAAACAGGTACAGGGAGATGAGGAATTTGTGGGAGGTGAAACACAGCTTATATTATAGTAAACAAGCTAGGAGGTCAACGCTGGAGAAACTTCTGGAATTTGTGAAGACTCGTGGCCCCGATGCAACCATCGTGTTCTTGGAAAAGAAAAATGGTATCTTGAGGAACATGTATAAGAAGGCGCATAATAAGATCCAGAAATCACTCATATCAGGAGCAGCAGCAGCGCAAATGTATGTACTCAGGCTGTGGTACTTCAACAAACTGCATTTTCTGGACAACCAGCTTGAAGCCAGGGAATCACTTCCTACCCTTCCCTGCAGCCTTCCCTCCATCCTTCCCTCAACCCCAGCAGAGGCTGACGAGTAACAACCTGGGCATTACATCCTGAAAGAAGTGGATGTGCCCAGCTGGAGTCAGGTATATTATTTTTATACATATTTATTGTCCTAATCTTAATGATGTTAACTAGATGTTATAATTGATAACAAATTATTGATTTTAAAAAAGTGATTTATATATCAATAAACAGTAGTGGCCAAAAATGTTTGGGACAAGAATGAAAAATGCTGGGCTCAGAATTATAGTCTTTTCTATTTATTAACATTCATTTTGCAAGTCATGAGCTGAAAATTGTGTGTGATTGATGAACCAAAAACTAAAACTATGTCCCTTTTTTATACACAAGATGACCTCAGCCAGGAGGAGGTTCTGGAAAGTGGCAGGCAGGAGGAGGCCGTGCCCAGTGTCAGCCAGGAGGTGGGTGGGCCCAGTGGCCCCACCCAATCACAGGTGCCTCCCCTCCGCCTCACAACAAAAAGGCCCAGGAAGAGGACGATAACGGAGGAAGCAGCACTGGGCCTCATTAGGGAAGCAAGTGATGTCCTCAGAAGCCCCCCCGACGCTGAAGAGGCCTATGGCTGCTATCTAGCCACTAGATTGCAAAAATTGGAGGAGGGCCAATGCCTCCTCTGTGAGGAAATTTTTGCTCAGGCCCTTCAGAAGGGGTTGAGGGGCCAGCTGACTGAGAACAGCCACGTATGTGAGCTTGCCCATCCTCCTCATCCTCCTCCTCCTCCTCCTGCCACCACCAGAGCCACAGCCTCCAAGAGAGGCTGCAGGGAAGGCTGCAGGGAAGGCTGCAGGGAAGCATGGAGGGAAGGCTGCAGGGAAGAGAAGAAAGTGATGACCTGGGTTCAATCTGGTCTGTCAGAAGACGCAGGCTGTTGTGGTACCGCAGCCTGGGGACATAGATATCATTTGCTGCTGGTCCTGATCTCTGGGAGTCCTGGACCAGATTGGGCTCCAAATTATATGGACTCCTCAAGCTACCAATTTTATTTTCCACAGACTTGATGTCTGCCCTGGGGGCCAAAAGGCATCGCAAATTCCAAAAGTTTCTCCAGCGTTGCCTCTTTATTTTGTTACCCAGAATAAATGGAGATTTTATTTTTCACAAATACTTGCCTATGTGTTTTTCTACAAAAGGACAGTTTGTTTGTGGGTAGGCAGGTACATTTCAAAAATACAATGTCAAATTAACAAGGGACAACAACCAACCTCCTTGAGGTTAAAAAATACAAGATAATAATGTTATTGTGGTAACTTGACACACACAAAAAAAAAAAATTATGGAGATCACTAGAAAATAAATTTTCAGTAATCCAAAAAAAAGGAGATCTTGATGAAATAAAAAAAAAAAAGATGACTATAAAAAATAATTCTAAACATTATTATGGAGATCGTGCTTTAAAAAAATAAAAGATTATTCATGAGATCACGAGAAATAATAAAGAAATACGTTTGTCAGAACTCTGTGTGAATCTCAGCAGCAAAACAACTTCATTATTCTAGCATTATAAAGCACAAAAGAATGCGCTGCATTAAAAGATCACAGAATTTTCAGCGTGAGCAATGTTCTATCTCCATTATGAACGCTAGTTTTACCAGACCGGGCACTTCCGTCTCGTACTTGGTTCAGAGCATGCATTGTTTTTGGTGCGTTAGAACAGCATACAAACGAGCGTTTTTTTCCAATAGTAATTTTTTCCGATGGGGCATACACACGGTCAGAATATATGATGAAAAGCTCCCATCTGACTTTTTCTGTCGGAAATTCTGACCGTGTGTACGCAGCATAAGAATAATGGCCAGTCATGGTAAGATGAGCACATACATCATTTTTTTTTTTTTTACGGTATAGTGTATCAAAACTTTCTATTTCGTGTGTGAGTGGGTATCACTTAAATCTGTGTGCTTATCCAAATAGACAATTCAAACTTATATGGCTATCTGACAGCATAGGCACTTGGCAGGTACTTCATACCAGTTTCTTTCCTCTGTGCTTTCTGGAGGCCTGGCAAATATCGAGTGTCAGAAACTTAGATTTGCATAAGCAGTTTATGCTGTCAGCTATTACCAAGTGCTGTTATTTTAGTCCTTTGATAAAATCACAGGTCTGCATTATGTCACCTCTCTGCTGGATGCCCCATTTACAAAATCATAAGACAGACGGATAATTGTGTAGATGTGCACGTACAGCTCGCTTTCAGATGTATTTAGTCTGTATTTAGGATCCGCTTTAGATAGTTTTGCAATCATTACCAGTTCCTTCAGAGGTATTTCTGATCTCATTCTGACCTGCTTCTTTCTCCATAAAAGCTGTTTCAAGTTGTCCTGAGCTGTTTTTTGTATTCCCATTTACTTTACATTTACTTTATTCCACAGACGTTTCCAATCCAATGCAGAGTCCAAGTGTAGAGATTACCACCACAGGAGCCACTTGATATGATGGGTTCTCTGCTCTGCCACAACTATTTAAACCACTCGGGCTCCACTGACACACCTGGTTATATATTAGAGGCTACTCATACCTGTGAAACTTGAAGGGTAACTCCACTTTCGTAGGGAAAAAAATAGCAACTAATGAAAAAAAATATATATAGCGCATATAATTGTGACACTAATCATTATGTAATTGAATGTTATTAAAAATTACCTTTCCTTTTCAATCTGCAGCTCTGTAATTTTCTGAGAATGCATTGCAATATGGCTACCTGGGGTTGTTCTGTACACAGAGTGTGTACTGACCACTCCCCAGAAACATAATTTCCTGCTTGTGTGATTGGCTCACCAATTTTCCCACTAAGATACAAGTCAGATTTCAGGCATCCCCTGCAACAAGAGGAAAACAAAAGGAGGAGAGAGAAGCACCAAGCCAATCCTTTAAACAGCTTAGGAATTTATGCAGTATATAAATATAAAATAACACTAAAAACTTGTGTGAAAAATGTTGTAGCACTTGCAGAGTGCTAGAGCGGGTGGGAGCTTCCACGTGCAGTGTCACAGGAGCACAGGAGGACCACCGGAAAGTCTCTATTGAGGGATCCACGAGCGCAGTGTGTTAGCCACATCTGGAGCCTTGATAAGCCTCATGGAGACGTTGGCTGTGTGTCTCTGGGTGGGAGTGGTCCAGGGCTGTCAAACTGGGGAGCCGCCCACATACTGTCTGGCCAATTAGAACGTGTTTCGAAGGAACGGCCTAGCCTTCTTCATCAGCTGCAACAAATATTTCATTTTTGGAGAGATACTTTCAATAGGAACCCGTCTAAAGGGATGCAGGCCCAGCAGATTTTCATATAAGTGCCCTGCTGCTGCCACACCAGACAGATAGTTATGAAACTACTCCCATTAGACCCACTCAGAACAGAGGCAGAGACAAACACACATGGATTTCTTTAGAATAACAAACGGTAGGAATTTGCAACAAAGTTTGTTATACTCCTTGCAATGTACATAGATCACTCAGAGAGGAATGTTTTTTTCTTAACAAAAGTGGAGTTACACTTTAAGTGCTAATACTGTATGCTACCACTCTATGATAGTGCACAGAAAATAAGCCACAAGCAACTTAAAGGTAGATTAAATAGATGTTTTATGGCAAGGCAAGTTAAACTATGCATGAATCAGTAAACAGGCGACTGAATAAATGTGAACAAGCAAGACCAAATAGAATATACAACAGCCACTAATATGGCAATTAACTCAACTGCAATAGAGCTAAACCAAATTTTAATTGGTATACACAGTGGAAAATATAACAACAATAACTAACTCAAAGACATGTCTTTAAGTGTGTAGGGCAGGTGGGTAACACTTCTTCCATGTTCCCCATTAACTGAGGTGCCAAGTGTGGGTCACATTAGAGGCCTACCCCGGGGTGGGTTCTTTTGGCTATGCAAGACGATGAACGGCCTCACTCATTCCAGCACAGGGTTAACATCTTGGCTGACGGTGTGCTCACCAATGCCCGGGACCAGGTGAGGGCCACGGTCATGTGAAAGTCAAACATTAAGGTAGCCCCCCAACTCAGAGAGGTGCCACTTGTGTGTAGTGTTGTATGTGGAGTCTTCCAAAGATGGTGTCGCTGGTCCTACATACTTGAACTATGTGTTGCATTAAGAAGGACATGCAGAGTCTATGTCCACTCCACCAGTCAGCGTACCTCTGTTACCTCACTCCTAGAATGGAATCCCACAGAGCACATAGCACGGACCTCATGCATGCTCCAATGAACCCTTTTTGTTCTATACCAAGTGACCAGGTATTAAGTCTCCATTATGCTAGTCTGCTCCCAGAGTCCAACAAAGGCAGACAGATAGGGAGGGAGCCGAAAGCCAATCCCCCTTGCTACCAGAACCTGTCTACTATTCAGGTACCACGCCAATGAATGGTTGCTGTTCTTCCTTCTGGTTACTCTTAACAACTTGATTGCAAGTTAACCTTTTGTTGTAGTGATGTTTCACAGACCCCAATATGCTAGTCCAGACTCAAGCTCCTTAGAGAGATATGCCAGGACCCCACATTCACCCCTTGAGTAACTTCAGAACAGGCTATGAGCAGAGTAAACAACTTTACTGAACATTAGGCAGAACACACACACGATATGCAGCAATGTCCTTTCCTCTAAGTAAATTTAACTGTGGCTGCCCCTCGTTACATGTATGGGCGTAGCATCTTTGGGGAATCTTTGGGGAAATATCCAAACTGGCGATAACTTTAACATAGGAGTTCATGCCCTGAGAGTATTCCGATGGGTTGGGGTTCTAAGGAAATAATTTGGAGTCTCCATACGTGCATCCCGAGTCTGTTCACACTTCACTGCGTGTGGTTCTTCTTTTGTTCTAGGATCCCCTCCCCCCCCAGGATCCGGACCTCTTCCCTTTATATAACTATGACACACAGGAGGGAGGCTGGACTCCAGAGGAAAACCCGCAAACACACAAGAAAAGACAACCTGGGCAGCCGATAGACTAACTGACCAAGAATCGGCAACCTGCCTACACAT
Organism: Aquarana catesbeiana; assembly: GCF_042186555.1. NCBI lineage: Eukaryota > Metazoa > Chordata > Amphibia > Anura > Ranidae > Aquarana > Aquarana catesbeiana. The sequence goes on along the minus strand of NC_133325.1, from coordinate 72,781,604 downwards.
ACAGCCCTAATAGTGGGTGGGTGTATGCGTTTCTGACAAGGGGTAGCCCTGAAGATGACTTTAAAGTACCTGGCTGCTGGGGCCTGTCTGTAAAGTTGTACACATAATGCTGTCCCTTTAAGACTGCACACAATGAATGGCTGATAAGTAAGGAACAGTCTCTATTGGCAATAACTGTGGACAGTAAGGAGTTAAGCTCAGTTGTTCTGCTCACTACTCCTGGTATGCAACAGATCCAGTTTGTTGTTCCAAAGGCTCAGTTCTCATGATCAGCTCCTCACAATCAGATACAGTCCTCACAAGGCTCAGTCCCAGAATTCAGACTCCCACCGGCTCTCTAATGTGTGGGCACGGACACCGCATTTAGCAGGTCCACGCTCTCTGTTCTCAGCACAGCTCTGGTATGGAAATGGGTCTCTGCACAGTCTCAGAAAAGGGCAACCAGTCCATGCAGCTTGGCTTCCTCCCACACAAGACCCTGGCCAGACTCTAAAATCCTGGAAAACTCTGCCCTCTCTCCTCTTATGGGGCACAGGGAATCCTGGGTACTAAAGTCCACAGCTCATTATCTTCCATTGTATAGCACTCCATGTGGACTACATGTCTCTTGATCCTCCTCCTTGCAATGTCATCTTCCCCTCTTCACAGGCTCAATATTGCTGCCAGAGGGGGCGGGGGCTAGCAGGGGATCGCACAGTAGTTCTGACACAGTAAAGAAGCAGAAGAAAGGGGGAAGAGCAGGCATCAAACACAGCCCACTCTATATGAATGCACAGGTGTCCTGTTGGCAGTGGACAGCGAAAGAAGGAGAGGAATCACAGGAATGCACAACCCACTCCTCTAGCTGCAGCTGCACCTGGCTACATTGGCAGATATGCAGGTGCTCTACTAAGCATGCTCAGCAGTCACACTTTAAATTAACTTTAAAGGGTGACTGTAACTGTTTCCTAAAACAGTTACATTCTAATGTCATGGTTTCTTACATTACTAGGTTTCTACCAATGTATTGATACCACAATATATATGATTGGTCCTGACTGGATTTTACGCTTTTCTATGCCCCGCCCTAACCCACCTTTTCTCCTTTTCCCTCACTTTACCCTGCACTTTTAGAGTTCCCTCCTTTACTAATTCTTCCCTGCACATATCCTCTTTCCTTCCTCTCCCTAAGGTTTGATTACTGCAAGTACTAGTGAGCGAATAATAGTTTTATATAATAATCTAACCTTCAAAGCTCCAAAGCGAAACTACTCCTTACTGTTTTATTTTATACAATTGGTAAGTTTATTCTATGGAGGCTTACGCGCTGTAACCTCTTGATGCCAACGTAACGCAGATATGTGGCCTTCAGCTTTAAGGGGTTGTACCCCTGCAGGCATCACCCTGGTACTGTTTTTTAGAGCCGATGGATGGCTTTCTTGTAATGACAACCGATGCAGCTAATCAAGCAGCAGGAGGAGGCGTCCCCTCCCTCCATCTTCCGCGGCTCACCCAGGCTCTCCCATCCCACTGGGAGGCCTAAGCGACCAGCATGTCCGCCGGCTGGCCAGAGCCCCGAACAAAGCCATAATTGACTTTGATCAGATTTTGAATCTAGCAACCCAGTAGCAATGTCATGTCATTTTTTTTGGGGGGGGGGCGGGTACCCTGTTTTTACAGGCACCCAGCTCCCACTTCCTCCCCTGGCGCCGCGGCGCCGGAAGGAAGATCACCTCTCCCCCTCCCTCCCTGTAATCTTCTGGGACACATCACAGGTCCCAGAAGATTGCCCGGCCATTCACAGCTCGCACATGCGCAGTGCGCGCCCAGCTGTGCAGCAACAGCCGGGCGCCCACAGTTAAAATGCCGGTGCCCCGTAGAGGAGGGGGAGAGGAGCGAGGCTTCCTGCACCAACATCGCTGGACCCTGGGACAGGTGAGTGTATGATTATTAAAATTCAGCAACTACACTTTTTGTAGCTGCTGACTTTTAAATGGGTGGAACTCCGCTTTAAAGGCGGCAAATTAAAAAAAAAAAAAATCAGTATTCAAAACAGCCAAACTTGATGTGCAAAGGAAGGATTTGGGGTCTTTTAGACCACAAATTCCTCCATAGTGTAACTTGTCACTGCCTATTACTGTTATGTTTACATTCCTTGTGACAGAAATAAACGTAATAAACAAAAAATAAATTTAAGGGACAGTGTAAAAATAAATAAATAAGAATAATAAAAAATTGAAAGCACCCCATCCCTCCATGCACGTGCGCAGAAGCACCCACAAATATAAATAATGTTCAAACCACACATGTAAGTTATTGCCGTGATCGTCAGAGCGAGAGCAATAATTCTAGCACTAGACCTCCTCTGTAAATCTAAACAGGTTACATTTTTTAAAGCGTCGCCTATGAAGATTTTTAAGTACTGTCATTTTTAAAGCATGACATGTTAGGTATCTATTTACTTGGTGTAACATCATCTTTCACATTATAGAAAAAAATTGGGCTAACTTTACTGTTTTTTTTTTTTTTTAATTCATAAAAGTGTATGTTTTCCAAAAAAATTGCGTTTGAAAGACCACTGCGCAAATACAGTGTGACAAAAAATATTGCAACAACCACCATTTTATTCTCTAGGGTCTCTGCTAAAATATATATATATATTGGCTTAGGCGTGATGGGGTTAAAATTACTCCTTGAACCTCTATATGACTTTGTATTTTTACATTCTTTAAAAAAATTAAAAAATAAAAAATAATTGAACATGAAGAAAGTTACATTCAGGGAATGTCATGCCTAACAACTGTCGCAGTAGTTTGTACTCTCAACCAAAGCGTAAAACCATCAAAAGGCAGGTGTCATTACTGATCACACGTGAAGCAGCATCACAGAAAGAAAAGACAAGAAAAGAAAAGAAAAGGCAGATTTTTTTGCCTTAACTTTGCCTGTCTTCTGAAGAGGCCCACCAAAAAAAAGTATTTTCTCCACAGTAGATCCTTTGTGCAACATTCGGGTCATAATGTGCAATGTCTTTATATCACAAAAGGATAAATGGTATACATTTTTTTCTTTTATGGTAGCCCTTTAAAGCCACTACGGAATAGTAGAGTCGTTTTAATTACTTCTGAGAATGTTCTCACCTTGAGGAAGTAATGACAGTTTCCATGGTACAGTAATTTATTGTAGATTTGTGGGTTTTCTTTCCAGCTGGTAAATCATGAAAAATAGTTATAATGCTTTAATTAAGGAAACTTTTGCCTGGGTTATGCAAAGTATCTGCCTATCATTTTATATATTATAAGATTCAGCCCATAGTTGCATGTTGTATTTATTTCATTTATTTTTAAAGCACCAAGGAGAGCAAAAGAGCTTACAATCTAATGTGCCTAAAACAGTCATACAATCCTATACACACAAGTAGAGACAAGCAAAATGATCCATAAGAGTTGGAGTTTGCAGCAAATCGAGCCATTTTTCTTGATATTTGTGCATTATTATTAGTTTGTGACTAAACAGTTTTTGCAGTTCATGTTTTTTATCTGATGTTACTAGAAGGGTCTTCCTATCTTTCCAAGCATCCCTCTGTCCGAGTATGTGGGGGTTGGGAGACTGCTGCTTTTTGTATGGCTCTTATTTATATCTTTAAAGGCAGCCCATAATATCCCTGTATGTATTTGATTTATTCATTATGTTCCGGACTAAATATTCGAACATTTTTGATCAGGTTTAAATAATATATCATTTTGTTTACTGCATATTTTTTTTCTTTCTTTTTTTCTTTTTTTAGCCAAAAGATAACAGAAATCTAGATTATATTTCACATGTTTACCAGCCTATTCCTAACTGTTTTGTTTAAAAAAAACTCTGTTGATTGCATAGCTCAATAGCTCAAGCTCAGTTTGCAAACACAGAAGAATAAGTCAGTAGAGTGACTTCTTGCCCCTTCATGTTTGATGGCTCCATACCAATGTTCAGTTAGTGAGAAACTGTCTACAGGTATTGCTATCTTCTAAAAGTAAACTTTTCAATGACACCAGTGTCATGGGTGCACTTTGTATTAAACACAGGAGGATTTGTAAAAAAAATGATTGCATATACATATTAAAACATCAGTTTACAAACAAGTATACAAGCTCATATAGGTGTGATGGTCAGGTGTCCGCAACATTTTGAACATACAGTGTATATGTAAAAGGATGAGAGTCCTCACTCTTAAAGTGGTTCTAAAGCCTTAAGGTTTTTCACCTTAATGCATTCTTAACCTTCTGTGCTGCAGCTCCTCCCCAGCCCCCCTCCCCTTTTTATTACCCAAGTCCATCCAATCCAGTGATGTACACAAGCGCAGCGGCTCCTGCCACTGTGTCGCTCCTCATTGGACTGAATGATAGCAGCCATTGGCTCCCACTCCTGTCAATCAAAAGCTGTGATGTGGGGGGTGGGGCCAAGTCCCACTGTCTGTGTCAATGTACACAGCAGCAGGACTTGGGAGCGAGCACGCATGGATGACCCCAGGGGGCACCATGGGGGTACCTGCTGAAGAGGAGGGGTCTGGAGTGCAGGCGGGGGACCCCAGAAGAAGAGGATCGGGGCTGTTCTGTGCAAAAGAATTGCACAGAGCATGTAAGTATAGACATGTTTGTTATTTTAATTGAAAAAAAAACAAGGGTTTAATACCGCTTTAACAGCAGCCAGAAATCTTACCTCAGGCAGACGATCCAAAAATCCTCACTTACACAGGGCATAATGGTAAAGCAATGTGGAATTTTAGAAGATACACACAGGGGTATATTTGCCAACATTCTCATAGATTTGCTTCTCAGAAGGCTCAGTAGTGCTAACTGTGTCCAAACAGAGCAAGACATCATTGTGTGCCAAGGCATAGCAATTTCTGTCCTCAGAGGAGCTCCAAGCAGGACCCATGGCACTACCTTGGGGAAGAAACATGTCTTAATGGGTCTCTTGCAATGAAAAGGGCTTACATTTTACTGTTTTAGGCAGTTTCCATAGTAAAAGATTTAAGGAGCGTTTCCCCATATAACTTACCTCACAACCACAACTGATGGCTCCAGTTCAAAGCTGTCACCACAAGTGTTCACGCCTCCAGGCAGCTCTCCTGCCATTAGCTGAGAGTAGACTGCAGATGGCTGTGTTCTCTTCACAGGTACCATTGTCAGGACACAAAGTCTAGGAACTTTCAAGAATCACTGAGTAGACTACACAAGATGTAATCCCTCTGTTCAGGCCTCTTATGCCGCGTACACACGGGCGGACTTTTTGACCAGACTGGTCCTGCGGTCTTTCCGACGGACTTTCGACTGACTTTTGACGGACTTCTGACGGACTTTTGAACGAATGGACTTGCCTACACACGATCACACCAAAGTCCACCGGATTTGTACGTGATGACGTACGACCGGACTAAAATAAGGAAGTTGATAGCCGGTAACCAATGGCTGCCCTAGCGTGGGTTTTCGTCCGTCGGACTAGCATACAGACGAGCGGATTTTTCGACCGGACTCGAGTCCGTCGGACAAATTTGAAACATGTTCCAAATCTAAAGTCCGTCAGATTTTCGAGCCCACACACGGTCGGATTGCCCGCCGGATTTGATCCTTCGTCAAAAAGTTTGCCCGTGTGTACACGGCATTAGATATAGAGTACATACTACATAGCTTCTAACTGTCCCTGATTTCGAGAGACTGTCTCTTATTTGGAACAAAGTCCACCTGTCCCTCTTTCCTCCTCATCTGTCCCTCATTTTGGTCTGATTTATATAGTTGTATATAAAATGCACTATTTATCTTTCAAAAAATGTTTCCCAGTACCAAACCTTTCATCCAATTTCTAAATTGCTGCATTTGTAAATTTCAAAATCCAGTAGAAAGGAATATTAGTTGCAAAAGAGAACTTGAGGGTTTAACTAACCTTTATTTTTATTTTTTGTATAATTCTCATTTAAGGGGGCATGTCAGGGGGTGTGTCCAATGCCTACATATTTTTGCTAATAGGTGTCCCTCATTCCCATCTCAAAAAGTTGGGAGGTATGTATACTATAAGTATTTTAGGAAAAAATAGCTTAGATTTGGGCTAAAGTACATGGGCATACAATATGCTGTCTTCAGATCCGTAATTGATACGGATCCGAATGTAGCAGTATTGTATGCTCTCCATTTTGGTAAAGCTGCATAAACCAAAATTAGAAAAGTGTGTGTTCATGGTCCAATTTTGATTTTAGTTTATGTTGGATGCATCTAAACATTTGTGCTAACATTTAATAACATACAGCGTAACTGGACCATATGTGCTGCTGCTATCTGGCGCAGAATGACTTTGACCTTTAGGCATTCTAAATGACTGAAGGGCAAGATCATTCTGTGCCTTCACTTCCATCGCTGATTAGACATTGCTTTTGTTTATATCTCCTCCTGAATAAATCATTTCAGCAGCTACAGGTACAGTCCTTTGACTGAAGGCTATGGTCATTATCTGCATTAACTGCCGCCGCTGATTATACAGTGTTGTTGTTTACATCCCCTTCTGAATGAGTCATTCATGCAGCAGCACCACAGGCACAGTCATTTGACTGAAGGCCAAGGTCATTCTCTGCCTCCCCACCGCCGCTGATTACACATTGTTGTTATTTACATCTTCTCCTGAACAAGTGATTCATGCAATGGCACCACAGGCACAGTCATTTGACTGAAAGCCAAGGTCATTCTCTGCCTCCTCTTTGCCGCTGATTACACATTGGTGTTGTTTAAATCTCCTCCTAAACAAGTCATTCATGCAGTGGCACCACAGGCACAGTCATTTGAATAAAAGTCAAGGTCATTCTCTGCCTCCACACTGCTGCTGATTACACATTGTTGTTGTTTACATCTCCTACTGAACAAGTCATTCATGCAGCAGCACCAAAGACACAATCATTTGACTGAAGGCCAAGGTCATTCTCTGCCTCCACACCGCCGCTGATTACACATTGTTGTTGTTTACATCTCCTCCTGAACAAGTCATTCATGCAGCAGCACCAAAGACACAATCATTTGACTGAAGGCCAAGGTCATTCTCTGCCTCCACACCGCCGCTGATTACACATTGTTGTTGTTTACATCTCCTCCTGAACAAGTCATTCATGCAGTGGCACCACAGGCACAGTCATTTGACTGAAAGCCAAGGTCATTCTCTGCCTCCACACCGCTGCTGATTACACATTGTTGTTTACATCTCCTCCTGAACAAGTCATTCATGCAGCGGCACCACAGGCACAGTCATTTGACTGAAGGCCAAGGTCATTCTCTGCCACCACACTGCTGCAGATTACACATTGTTGTTGTTTACATCCCCTTCTGAATGAGTCATTCATGCAGCAGCACCACAGGCACAGTCATCTGAATAAAGGCCAAGGTCATTCTCTACCTCCACTGCCACTGTTGATTACATATTGTTGTCATTTACATCTCCCCCTTAATGAGTTATTCATATGACAGTGGCACAGGCAAAGTCATTTGACTGAATGCCGAAGTCATTCTGCATTTGCACCACTACCGCATGAATGGCCCTTTCAGGGGTAGATGTAGACTTCAACAATGTGCAATCATCAGCACAAACACAGAATGTACACATCCCAGCTCTTTGTCTGTATGAGTTCAGATGCAGCATGGACCACTCTTTAGGCAGGATTTACGCAAGTTTTAATTGAAAATTAGGTTTTCCTTTAAATGCAAAAAAAAAATAGAAAATGTGACTAGAGTGTCCTTTTTTCTTTGTCTATTACCAAGTAAAACAAACAGATATTATCTTCTGAACAAACGAGCAATGCAAAATAGATAATAAAATGTTTCGTCTTCATGTTGAATTTTTCTAAGCGGTGTCTTATTTAATCTCTAAAAAACAAGATCTGCAAAAAAAAAAAAGTAAACTGATCAACATTTTTGTATGAAATGATTAGATAGCATCATCGCTATCTTTCAAAAATATCTAAATTCCATTGATTTTACTGGATTTAATTTATCATTGCAGAACATAATTCTGTATAAATGAACTTTTGCAGCTCCTGGTAAAGCTTGACATGCCGGTTGACAGAAAATCATTTAGCGGGAAGGAGGATGTTTAATATTGCCTTAGGGCCTTGCTAAGGTACTTACACTAATACATGCTTTAATGCCAAGGGTGATTGATAAAAGCTGATATAAAAGGCATTGAAACACAAATGAGGCTTCATTTAACCAAGATAAAGGAGAAAGTTTATGCTGGAGATGTTATTTCTGCTTTCTACAAAGTTTCAGGTGAAACAGCTTGAGACATAATTAATACCGCGGCTGAAATCCTCGCACATTCCCTGGAGACTTGGGCATCAAGCGTAAATCAATACAGCGAATGTAAAAAACTAATACAATATACATATTTAGAAAAGATAAATATAAAGTGTTATTTACTAAGCCATGCAATTTTTTTTTTCACTACTATCTGGAGATTTCCAATCTAAAAGATAAGCGCGACTGTGTAAAAACATCAGCCCTGGAAATAATTATTCTATGGCAATTCTGGCAGTATTGTTGGAGTTTTCAACTGTATCTAGACCTAAAAAAAAAGGTAATATATTACAGTCTTTTTCAGACTTTTTTTCTTTATTTTTTACCGGGTGATCCTGCAAATAACATACTTTCTGTCTTAGGCTGACAATGCTCACCTACCCCCCTTACACATGGTCGGATTTTCCGACGGAAAATGTGTGATAGGAACTTGTTGTCAGAAATTCCGACCGTGTGTAGGCTCCATCACGCATTTTCCATCGGAATTTCCAACACACAAAGTTTGAGAGCTTGCTATAAAATTTTCCAACAACAAAATCCGTTGTCGGAAATTCTGATCGTGTGTACACAAATCCGACGCACAAAGTGCCACGCATGCTCAGAATAAATTAAGAGACGAAAGCTATTGGTTACTGCCCCGTTTATAGTCCCGACGTACGTGTTTTACATCCCCGCGTTCAGAACGATCGGATTTTCCGACAACTTTGTGTGACCGTGTGTATACAAGACAAGTTTGAGCAAACATCCGTCAGAAAATGGACTTTGTTGTCGGAATGTCCAAACAATGTCCGACCGTGTGTACAGGGCATATCTGTGCTGCATCGATGGAGAAGCAGCATTTTCATCCTAGGACAGGAAGTGTGTTAGGGCCACAGAATACCTCCCCATATACTCTTCTACATAACATTCGGGGGAAATGTTCTTTAGCCCTAAAACAGTTCCCTATAATATTGTTTGGTATAACACTTTAAAGTGCACAGGTCAGCATTGGATTTCTGGCAGGACCAAGTCTTTTTGCAATTATGGAACAGAAAAAAATAAAATGCTTTCAAAGGTATATTTGACTGACCAAAAAGAAACAAAAAAGAGATGTTCATTGTTAGGGTTTAAGTACACGTTAGGATTCTATATTATGCTTATTAAGGGAGAACTATGTGGGAGAATGTAATGCTGATAAGGGCAACACAGAACCAATTGATTTGGAGACTCCTGAGTATCATACTAACATACTCATTGGGGTTGGCACCTTATTTACGCACTCAGCAGATGAGCTTCTGCTGAGCACTAAGAGAGCCTGACACCTTTCCTGACGAGCACCCAATCGGTGCTCGTCTCACTGCAAGGTCTCTCCCCTTCCTGCTAGCCCCTGGGTGCGGTGCTGAAGACAGGCATGGAGGTGAGTAGGAGATAAACAGCACAATGTTAAAGATATTAAAAGTTTAAGTTGCCAAAAAGCCCCTTTTGTTTTTAACCACTTCAGCCCCGGAAGGATTTGCCCGCTTAATGACCAGGCCATTTTTTGCAATACCTTACTGCATCATTTTAACTGACAATTGTGCGGTTGTGCGACGCTGTACCCAAATAAAATTGATGTCCTTTTTTTCCAACAAACAGAGTTTTCTTTTGGTGGTATTTGATCACCTCTGCGGTTTTTATTTTTTGCACTATAAACAAAAAAAGCTACAATTTTGAAAAAAAAAAAAATATTATTTACTTTTTGCTATAAAAAATATCCCCAAATTAAAAAAAAAAAAAGGAATTCATCAGTTTAGGCCAATATGTATTCTTCTACATATTTTTGGTAAAAAAAATCGCAATAAGCTTATATTGATTGGTTTGTGCAAAAGTTACAGCGTCTACAGAATAGGGGATAGATTTATGGCGTTTTTATTATTTCGGGTTTTTTTACTAGTAATGGCGGCAATCTGTGATTTTTACCAGGACTGTGACATTGCAGCGGACAAATCGGACACTTTTGACACTTTTTTGGGACCATTAACATTTATACAGCGATCAGTGCTATAAAAATACACTGATTACTGTGTAAATGTCACTGGCAGGGAAGGGGTTAACACTGGGGAGCGATCAAGGGGTTAACTGTGTTCCCTCATGTGTGTTTCTAACTGTGGGGGCAGTGAACTGACTGGAGGAGGAGACATATCACTGTTCCTAATTACTAGGAACAGCAGATCTGACTCTCGAATGGAGATTTGTGTCCGATCTGTCTACTGCAATGTCACAGTCCCACTAAAAATCGCTGATCACCGCCATTACTAGGAAAAAAAAAAAAATAATAAAAATGTTATAAATCTATCCCCTATTTTGTACACACTATAACTTTTGCGCAAACCAATAAATATAGGCTTATTGGGATTTTTTTAATCAAAACTATGTAGCAGAGTTCATATTGGCCTAAACTGATGAAGAAATGTATTTATTTATTTATTATTGGGTATTTTTTATAGCAGAAAGTAATAAATATTGTTTTCTTTTTCAAAATTGTCGGTCTTTTTTTGTTTATAGCGCAAAAAATAAAAACCGCAGAGGTGATCAAATACCACCAAAAGAAAGCTCTATTTGTGGGAAAAAAGGACATTATTTTTATTTGTGTACACCGTTGCATGACCACGCAATTGTCAGTTAAAATAAGGCAGTGCTGTATCACAAAAAATGGCCTGGTCATTAAGGGGGCAAATCCTTCCGGTCCTTAAGTGGTTAAACTACAGTATATAACAGCAGAGTGTCAAGCCTATTTTGGCTACTTGTGACTATTGTCATTACAGTGTCCTTTATATTGAGGTCCATGGTAGAACTGGTAACACAGGTGAACAATTGGAGGGGTCCAGACCCAAGGACAAAGGCAGACAACCCACTGGAACTGGAGAACTCTGGTAAGAATCAGGAGGGGTCTTCTGAAGAAGTTGAGTGATATAAGGCTACACGCATGCCATTTCTGACAGTAAAGAGCCTCCTACCTGAATACAGTTCACTTGCCCACCTATGTCTGCTTCATCAGGTGTGGCCTGTCTGAGCTGTTGAATGAGGGAAGTGGAGGATTTTATCTTCAATGGACAACTTAAGGAATTGTGTGACTGGGGCCTGCATCTGAGCATGGTGAGCAAATTAGCACTCCGCTACAGAGTCACTGACCCAGAACAAGTAAGCAGACCAGGAATACTGAATTTGCTTTGATTATGATGAATGCATGCTTGTTCTAGGTCAGGGGTTTTATAACCAGAGACACAGACAGACATCTAAGATTTTTAAAGGCGGTCAGCACTGGAAGCCAACATATTTCTATCAGTTGAAGTAATACGTCAATATACGTTGTGGCTTTGAAGTGGTTTGCCGGGGTTATGGCTGAAGCTATTAGCCATAACCCTAGTATTTTTTTCCAGCCAGTGGCTGGCTTTCTCCTGAGAGCATTCTGAGCAGCTCATGAGCCGCTGAAATGCTTTCAGAAGCGGCGGGAGAGGATGTCCCCCCCCCCTTCCGCCGCTCGGCAGTGGCTTACTGATTCCACTGGCTCGCCTGAGAAATGTTCCAACGGTGCCCCTGGCTGGCCCCAGAGGCGATCAAAGAGTAGATCATCTTTGATTGCCTCTATGGCCTTGGAGGACCGGAGTGACACTATGACGTCACTTCTGGTCCAGGGTTGAAGTAAACACATTTTTATTCTTTTTAAGCAAAAGATAAAATTTTTTTATTTGTTTTTTTCATCTTTTGCTTTTAGAGGTAAAGAAGATATCTGGGGTCTGGAGACCACAGATCTCTCCATAAAGAGGACCTGTCATCATTATGCTTACATTCCTTGTAATAGGAGTAAAAGTGACCAACGAAATAAAAAATTAAAGGGACAATGCAAAAATGAAAAATGAAAAGTAAAATAAACAAGAAAAAAAAATGTAAGTGCTCCCATCCTTCCGTGCTTGCATGCATATGTAAACGGTATTCGCACCACACTTGTGAGTTATCGTTGCGAACATTAGGGCGGGAGCAATAATTCTAGCACTAGACCTCCTCTGTAACTCTCAAAAGGTAAACTGTAAAAGTTTAAAGCGTTCTCTGTGGGGATTTTTAAGTACCGTAGTCTGTCACCATTCCACGAGCGTGCACAAAATCTATCCATCTATCGCTGAATTCTAATTGTTAGAATAAGTTGCTTTAAAATGCAGACAAAAAAAAAAACAAATTGAATGCCACACCTGAATCTCTGTCATTATATATCCAAGCCACAAACTTACAAACTCAATGTTAGATCATGTTTTTTTTTCCAACAATGTGTATTTTCCCATTGTCAAATTTTCCCTCCCGTAAAATATTCAATTTGTTTTATGCTGTCCTTTTCAAATACGTTTAGTTTAACATTAAAAGCTCTACATAACAGAAATAAGGTAAATGCATGGCAAGCCACAGGCAATAAGTAGAATATTAAACAATCTCCTTCTAAACACGAAGAAAAGACTGCTACAAATGCAAGTCTACTCCATTTTCAGATATGGTCCAGAAATGTTTTCCCTCATTACAGGGGGTCCCCTACTTACAAACACCCGACTTACAAACGACTCCTACTTACAAACGGAGGGAGACAACAGGAAGTGAGAGGAAATCTACCCCTAGGGAGGGAAATTCACTCCTGTAAGAGTTAATATGGGAAAAAGGTGCCTCCACTGATGCTTTATCACCTATCCTTATTTCCCTAATAACCCCAAATTTTCAAAATCCAATTTTCATTGGGACAGAAAGTGAGGTGAAATCTTCTGAACAGGGGCACACACAGCAAAACAAATGTTACAGGGGTGATAACCCTTCCCTATGCTATCTACAAAACTTAAAAATAGATTTTTTGGCTGGAGCTACACTTAAAAAATTTACCTGTTCCGACTTACAAACAGATTCAACTTAAGAACAAACCTAAAGTCCCTATCTTGTTTGTAACCCGGGGACCCCCTGTATAGGGCATAATCATTTAAAAAAAAATGTATAGCAATTCATCTAGTGAAAGTGCATTCCCATTCTTATGCTCCGTACACACGGTCGGATTTTCCGACGGAAAATGTGCGATCGGAGCGTGTTGTTGGAAAATCCGACCGTGTGTGGGCTCCATCGGACTTTTTCCATCAGAATTTCTGACACACAAAGTTTGAGAGCTTGCTATAAAATTTTCTGACAACAAAATCCGTTGTGGGAAATTCCGATCATGTGTACACAAATCCGACGCACAAAGTGCCACGCATGCTCAGAATAAATAAAGAGATGAAAGCTATTGGCTACTGCCCCGTTTATAGTCCCGACGTACTTGTTTTAAGTCACCGCGTTCAGAATGATCGGAAATTCCAACAACTTTGTGCGACCGTGTGTATGCAAAACAAGTTTGAGCCAACATCCGTCGGAAAAAATCCATGGATTTTGTTGTTGGATTTTCCGATCAATGTCCGACCGTGTGTACAGGGCATAACTGTGCAAATAAGGAAAATAAGTGCCATCTAGTGGCATTTGGCCACTAAATGGCGCTAAGTAGTATCGTAGGAATTTCCTATGATTCTTAGTACCATCTATTGGCCAAAATCAATATTTTCCATTTTAGTTCAATGAAAGACATTTGACCAGCACAAAAATGCTCTAATATGATTTGTTTCTTTGCTCCATTTAGACAGAACAATTGAACATGCACTTTAACTGGGCAAATGGCTATGCTTTTTTTTTTGTACAACCCTTATGCCTCTAAAAAAAAAAATCACAAGTTTTGAACTTTCTGAACTATGGTGCTACAGGTGGATCTTGAAAATCAGCTGGACAAAAAAGGTCACGGATGAGTAAGTGAAGCAAAACAATGCCTGTTGAAAAGTATATTAAAGAGAAAATGCCAACCCTTTGGCTATATCACAAGAGACTCAGCTGGAGAGGAGCTATGCAAGATTGTGAAAGAAAAGGAAATGGATAAAAATAATATGATGGATGGATGACATCCATGAAATGACAGTCAGTCATAACTAAGGCAGAACATTAACTTGCCAAAAGAAAAGGCCAAATAAAAAGTGATAATGGAAGCAAGATTTCATGTTTGAAGTTTTACAACGATCGCAAGCCGTTATGATAGTGGTAATGTTAATAGTCAACTGAAATTTCAATTGGGTTTTAATATGTCTTATTTAGAAAGAGTAGTCCTACATGTACTACGCGTTGCCCGTATTTCTATATGTTACACCTGCAACCAATGGTTCTATGCTAATGTAGATTTTAAGGTAGCTATAAATGATATTTGTTATGTCTTTCGGTATCTTGCACTGTCCCGAGCTGTTCATTATTGGAAGAAAGAATAGGTGTTTGCAAGTCTCTGTTTATTCCAAAATAAGCCTAGCAGCAGGGGTATCTGTGAAGTCACTGCTTAGTGCATGGACAAGCAGGCTTATTCACATAGACATGTCAATCCAGAGGAACTAAGAATGAATGCATAATTCAGCTTTCTAAGCTTATTTCTTATAGCTTTGTTATACTACTACCGTGTTTCCCCAAAAATAAGCTTGGGTCTTATATTAAATTGGGCAACAAAAGACACAGTAGGGCCTATTTTCGGTTAGGTCTTACCATGTAATGCGTTGTCTTCTCTCCCCCTCTCCCTCCCTGCCTGTCAGTAATCCCCAGTGTGAACCGAGTTAAAATGCTTGTAAAACCCTATAATCCACTCTACTACAGTAGTATATAATGTACAATGTGTGTGTTTCTGTAATATAATTGTGCCAAATTCCCTTATTACAGCGCCGTTCGGCCGCTCCGCCAGCTGAGCACAGAGCGGTGCTGTAATGAAGGTATTTGGCACAATCATATTACAGAGACATAAGAGGAAAAGAAGGGGCACACCAGCCTTGTGCCTTATCCTTTGGATATATATTTATTAAAAACGATAAAAAGAAAACTACTCACAAACAATTATGAAAGCCACGGCCTGGGAGAGACCCCTAGTAGTATTGATTTTGTATGTGTAGCTGTCAATAATTAGTCCAACTGCATACACTATATGTACTGTATGCTATTGTATGTAGCAAGGGTTAAAGCGGGGGTCCACCTATCTATCGTTTTTTTTTTTTTGAGTTCATTCACAAACTTTTCTTCTCAGCATTACATACTCACATATTGTGTGTAATATGTCCGCCTGTGTCAGATTTCGTCGGAAAGAATAACTTATATTATTCACTGCAGGTGGTTTCCATCTTCATTGTGGGCATTTGAAGCCCACAAGCATTTATTTCCTGGATGTGGTGAATGCTGTGCTCCCAGCATTCGCCGCTCGTTCCCGCACATGCTCAGTGGCATCCTGGGAAGCCTGAGACTAGCTCCCAGGAGTCTGGGAGAGGCTAGAAACACGCCTACTCCCACGGGAGGAGAACCAGGAAGTGCAAAGAAGAATAGAAAAATAAAAGGTAATTACGGTGATTTAAATTTTTTTAAACGGCATGTCAGCATCTAGGCAAGGAAGAGAATACATACAGATATTGTTCAAAATTTGGGTGGAACCCCGCTTTAAGTAATACCCCTCCGGTGGGCGTTTTACTGCTTGGACCGCCCACCGGGTTAAGGGAGAGGGGCCTTAGGCCCTTGACTGACTGACTGATTGAAGGTGCATACGTGCATACATGTGTGTGTATATATATATGGGGATTGCTGAAGGAGTGTCCACTGCTGAGCTCTGAGGAAGAAGGGATGTTCCTTTCTAAATGCGTCAGCTGGCAGTGGTCTCTGTGAGTTACTCTGTGACCCTTGGAGAGTTCCGTTCATCTTAGACTAAATGCTGCTACTTGATGACTATTCATATTGCAAGAATTTTCATAATTGTTTGTGAGTATTTTTTTTTTATCGTTTTTAATAAATATATATGCAAAGGATAATGCACAAGGCTGGTGCGCCCCTTCTTTTCCTCTTATATCTTTGACTATTAGGATTCCCCCATCCTTGAGGGCAGCAAGGAATGTGTCATTATATAGCTTGTCTGGTAATCCACTTGTGCGCAGGAGCGTTTCTTCTCTGCTATCTATATTACAGAGACACACACATTGTACATTATATAATACTGTAATAGAGTGGATTATAGGATTTTACAAGCATTTTAAACTAGGGCTTATTTTTGGAGTAGGGCTTATAGTGCAGCCCTCCTGGAAAATAACAGTAGGTCTTATTTTCAGGGTAGGTCCTATTTTCGGGGAAACATGGTACCTAGTAGAGGTCTTGAATCCTATACCATTGTACTGTTATAACATGATAAATGGAGGAAAAGTATGGCCAAAGCTTTTTTGGCCCTGCATTCTGTGATCTGTGTTGAGCTGACAGCGGGCTACTCAGGTTACTTCACTCAGCAGGTCCAGATGCTGAATTGATCCCAACTTTACAGTCGGGATCCACCCAGCAACCTGTACCAGCAGCTGGCTTAGCCTGCTATTATCAGCATTTTTTATCCAGCGCGTTTTTGTAGCGTTTTTTTGAGCTTTTAAAAAAACGCTAGTGTGCGTGGAGCCTATGCATTCTAAGAAATGTTTGGTCTACTTCAAGGAAGGATCCAAGTTACCTCACCTCAGAGTGATCCCCATGGTAGAGGTAATAGTATGAACACTGCTGCTACTAAACAAATCTTAGTGCACAGGAACATTGCGGGCTGTAATATTTACACTGCCTTAGGGGTTAAGTAAGTGCTGAGTGTAAACTTCTATTTAAAACGCCAAACATTAATATTAAAGCTCCTCAATTACCATACCGCCTGTAAAATAGCTAACTACTCCCTGCGCACCGTACATCACGCTAGCAGCCATATTTTGTGCAGTTAACAATGCATATTTATACCATTCAGACCTTTCAAGGCCTATAAATAGTTAATTGTATGGTGAATCCTGAAAACTGCCTCCAACTTTGGGAATTATTCATTTCAATCGTGTTTTGACAACAGGACCCTAGGATATTTGCAGAGCGAGGAGATATGAAGTTCAATGGATCATTTAAGAAACAATTTCACGTAGCTAGGCTTTTCCTCGGGTGTGTGTCTGCAAAATCCTTAGGAATGCAGTTCAGCAATTCCTCCAGAGAAAGCATAGGGCAAAAACAGCGTGTCAGCAGCGATCTATTCCCTCGGTTAGTTTGTAGGGGCAGCGATCACCACCACTAAATAAGCTAATTTTACTGCAAGCTGTGAAAATTGTATTCCTGTCCATAATCGAATAATGCCGTGTGTTTTATGTGTTTTTTAAAAACATCTGCCTTTGTGATCGCAGGTCTCCTGCCCCGGCAGCCGCAGGAGTGGATAATATTCCACGGTCGTTTCTTCATGATGAAGCACAAAATGGAAGCTGCACGCTCTGCAGAAATGTCTTCCTCGCCGTTACAATTATTAAACGCAGCATGCTTCAAACTTTGAGGAGTCACAAATGTCTAAACTGGGCTAGATTAACAGAATTAATTTTAAAACGGGATAAAGAATCCTTTAGGGCTTCCTTGTTATGAAGCATTTTTAGAAAGCACAGAATTGCCTTAATTAAAACAATTAAGAATTTCAGCACACGTTAACTAATAATAGTTATTTATCTGTGGGAATGAATACTGTAGATGAGCTAATAATGGGAGTGACAATGTTAGAAGCATATTAGGTATCGTGTTTGAACTAAGGCTGCTTACAGATTTAGAAAATAGCATTAAAGTGGAACTCTAGGCAGATATAAAAGATTTAAATTAACACAGCTCTGTAATCTAGAAAATGAATGGAAGGCTATATATGGCGGTATAGGGTCTGGTAGCAGACACCAACCTGACTGAGGTGGTTGGACTTATGGGGTACCCCGCACATCTGTGTTCCATGAGTACCTAGTCCCAGGTTCTTTGATGTCTCCCTGTCCTCTATACATTACTGAGGAGAAATAGAAAAAGACATGTTTTTGTCAAGATTGATATAGGTGAATGATACAACTGAACTGATGAAATTGTGGCCGCTTGTCCGATGTAATGTTGATGGGGGTTACGTCTCTAATTTGATTTCTCTGTGGCTGGTTGCCTGCCGAAATTAAATATACAGGGAGATGTCCCCCTGTTGAGCAGGGTTTGAAATCGGCATTCACCGCGCATACGCATACCTTCACTTTAAATGATCCCTGTGTAACTTCTGCGATGACGCAATAGAGATGGGACAGACTTATGACGTGACTATGCCTATTGATGAAAGCGGAGGGATCCGCTGACACCTCTGATTGAAGGAAGGTGTCTGTTTGATGTGTGAGGGCGGGTCTCCCACACTCCCACGTTTACATGGGACAGGACTATCCAGCACAGATGGATTCATCAGATGACCAGACGCCATTTTTTGGCGCCAAACACGGCTATTTAAGATCACTAATTTGTAATGAAACAATGGCGGCTGATGCAATGCAGGAGATGACAGTCTTGTAGGTAAGTCGTAGGGATGGGCCGAACGAACCCCTGTTTGGTTCGCAACAGAACTTTCAAACACTGCGAAAGTTCAGACCCGAATAACGAACCCCATTAAAGTCAATGGGACCCGAACGTCAAAAATCAAAAGTGCCCATGTTGAAGGCTTATATGCAAGTAATTGGGCATACAATAGTTATAAGGGTCTGGGTCCTGCCCTGGGGGACATGTATCAATAAAAAAAAAAGTTTGTGAAAAATGTCATTTTTTACATGAGCAGTAATTTTGGGATTTTTAAAGTGAAAGCATAAAAAATGATAAATGCCTTCCAATATAGTGCCTGGGGGGGTCCCCTTAGTCTACCAGTAAAGTGACAGATCTGTACCATGTCTAGAATCTGCTGCAGCAATAATTGCATTTAAAAAGCCAAAAAAATGACATGTTCCCTGCAAGCTGCCTTTATTTTGCTCAGCAACAGCTGGGGAGCCAGTGTGTATGATGAGGCCACAATGTAGTGCACTGGGAACAAGATAAGAGATTTTTTGGATACATTCTGGTGTCACTTTAACTTTGGATAGAAGTAACGGGTGCGTAAAAATTGGTCTTTTGGTGTCGATGGCACCTTCCCACCATAACCATATAGAGGTACTCTTGATGAAAGCAAGAATTGGCCTTGCTGTAAAAAATTGCAATGATATGCACCTGTCAAACAGGTGCAGAAAAATTGGTCTTTGGGTGTTAATTGTGCCCATAAAACCTATACCAAAAACATTTTTCCAGATGAAATGATTGAACACCCTCAAAGCTAGGCAGCCTCGAAGTCCTGCAGAGATTCCACATCCCAAAAAGACTTAATCAGTGACATCGGCATCAGGGGCTTCATAGCTGGTAATCAAGGACTGATTAATTTTTATAAAAGTCAAACGGTCCATGGAGTCTGTGGACAGGCGGTTTCTATGATCAGTAACAAAACCTTCTGCAGCACTGAATGTATGTTCTGAAAGCACGCTGGATGCAGGGCAGCCCAGCAACTCAATAGCATACTGTGCAAGTTCTGGCCAGTGGTCTAGTCTCATGACCCAGCAAGTCAGTGGATCGTAAGCTGGAAAGCTTTCCATCTCTTTTTTGGCCCTGAGGTAATCATCCACCATGTGATGCAGACACTGTCGATGGGGTGTGGAAGCTGACAGAACTATATGGTGTTAAAATGGCATTAGCGCACAAAACAATATGGCGTTAACCACTTCAATACAGGGCATTTTCACCCCCTTCCTGCTCAGGCCAATTTTCAGTTTTCAACGTTGTCATCTAGTGAAAGTGCATTCACATTCTAACTGCGCAAATGGTATTAGTAATGGCGGCAATCTGCGATTTTTATTGTGACTATTTTGGGACCATTGGCATTTATACAGCGATCAGTGCTATAAAAATGCACTGATTACTGTATAAATGTCACTGGCAGGGAAGGGGTTAAACACTAGGGGGTGATTAAGGGGTTAACTGTGTTCCCTCAGCATGTTCTAACTGTAGGGGGGATGGGCTCACTAGAACATGACAGAGATCACTGCTCCCGATCACTGGGAGCAGTAGATCCCTGTCAAGTTGCTAGGCAGACCAGGGAAATGCCTTGTTTACATAGGCATCTCCCCGTTTTGCCTCTCCGTGCCACGATCGCGGGCCACTGGTGAACTCGAGTCCGTGGGACCCACGGGCACGCACCCGCGCCACTGGCAAATGGTTAATAATCATACCAATTACTATATTGCCAAATGCCGTCCCAATGACATGTGTACATTTATGTATTTATTAACTATATTTTTTCTTTATTATCATGTGCTGCCAAAGTTGACATAAATGTATCTGTGTATCCATTATGTTCATGCCATATGTGCATGTGTATGTATATATATAAAATTGCCATTGTCACGAATACATAATGTTTACAAACCACTCTACCTCCACAAGTCAAGAGCCTCATTTAAAGTCCCAAATTCCTTTCTTATCTAGTAACACTTTAATGCCCCGTACACACGGTCGGATTTTCCGACAGAAAATGTGTGATAGGACCTTGTTGTCGGAAATTCCGACCGTGTGTAGGCTCCATCACACATTTTCCATCGGATTTTCCGACACACAAAGTTTGAGAGCAGGCTATAAAATTTTCCGACAACAAAATCCGTCGTCGGAAATTCCGATCGTGTGTACACAAATCCGACGGACAAAGTGCCACGCATGCTCAGAATAAATAAAGAGATGAAAGCTATTGGCTACTGCCCCGTTTATAGTCCCGACGTACGTGTTTTACGTCACCACGTTCAGAAGGATCGGATTTTCTGACAACTTTGTGTGACCGTGTGTATGCAAGACAAGTTTGAGCCAACATCCGTCGGAAAAAATCCTAGGATTTTGTTGTCGGAATGTCCGAACAAAGTCCGACTGTGTGTACGGGGCATTAGACTTTAAGATATAGCTTTCTTTTGGTGATATTCTATAATCACTTTTTTTTTTTTTTACTACAGTGTTTCTAAGCATTTTTTTAAGTCAAGGCACCCTTTAAAATTGTGCACACACTCAAGGCACCCCAGGCACCAAAAAAAAAAAAAGTTCTCATAATGCAACAGCATCCACACATGTAGGACACCCAGCACTAGAAGTTATGTATTCTTCCAAAGCAAATACACCTTTGTACACTGGTACTGACTCCCTCACTCAGCCAATGTAACCCAAGTGCTGATGGAGAGGGGCAGGGATGGAGCAAAGAAGAATGCTGTGCAAGCACCCAACATCCTCTTTATCAACCAATGATGTCGTCGGTTGTAAGGACGTCAGCGACTTGAAGGTTGTAATTGTGCACAATGTGAAACTTAGTGTAACTTAAAGGCGAGCTTGATCCACCAACTGGCTTGTATACAATTTTGGATCAAATTTTTAGGCATTTTGCCATGGCACCCCTGAAGAAACCTGAAGGTACCCTGGTTGAAAAAGACTGTTTTGCTATATAAATTAAATTATGAAATATTTGTTTTTTTTTACATTAACTTTTATGTTGTTACTTAAAGCGGAGTTCCGCCGATTATTTTTTTTTTAAATCAGCAGCTACAAATACTGCAGCTGCTGATCTTTAAAATAAGGACACTTACCTGTCCAGGGCGCCGCAATGTCGGCACCCGAAGCCGATCTATCCCTCGGCTGTCGGGTGCCGCCGCCGCCATCCTCAGTAAAGGAATCAGGAAGTGAAGCCTTGCGGCTTCACTTCCTGGTTCCCTACTGCGCATGCGTGACTCTGTGCATGCACGACTCGCGCTGCGTTATCCCACTGGTCCCTGCTGTCTTCTGGGACTCGTGTGTATCCCAGAAGACAGCGGGGGGGATGGGAAGTTGCGTAGATACCCGTGGGTGGCTCGGGTATCTATGCCCGGAAGTGGGAGCAAAATACCTGTATTAGACAGGTATCTGCTCCCCCCTCCCCCCCTGAAAGGTGCCAAATGTGACACCGGGGGGAGGAGGAACCAGAAAAGCAGAAGTTCCATTTTTGGGTGGAACTCCACTTTAAAAAACAACCCCACAGTCATTGGTGGTCAGTGGCACTTGAACTCAACACAAAAATAAAAATTCCACAATCATTGGTGGTCAATGGCACTTTAGCCCCACCTATTAAAATTAAAAAAAACTTTTTTATCATTAGTACTCAGTGGCACCCCAGCTTTAAAATAAAAAAACCCACAATCATTTGTGCTCGGTGGCGCTTTAACTTCCCATACCTTATAAATAGATGTAGCACCCTGATGTTTAGGTAGGGTTGCTATTAAATTTATCTGCCAAGGGATAGTTGCCTTGGCCAATTGATAGGAAGTCAATTGATTTCACCCTAATTCTGGAATTGCTGCACTTCTCTCTTCTGTCACTAGATATCTGGGTATTAGATAAGACAAGCATATTGCAAGGACTGATAAGGAATGAATAGTGTGTCTCGGCCAATGGACAGCGATTTTCTTGGGTCCCTTGGCCTGCTGGGAGAGTCTATTTATTTGGGTGGAGTCAGGTGAGTGGGGTTCTGTGCCACCTGGACGGCTGTCTGGGTGGACATGTGTTGTAATGCCCCGGGTTGCTAAGCCATAAACCCTGGGCCTATCTCGGGGACATCTGGCTGCTAGGCTGTCTGAGGGCCTATCCAGAAGCAAGAGAGCAGCATAGGGTTGGGAATACGGCTTGCAGTCCAACCAGAAGTAACGGTTCTGCCGGCCGGGGACCCAGTTGTGGTCGGAGGTGGAAGGAAAGCTGTCGCCACTAAGGGAAAATCCACCTTGTTACCGGAGACCACTGTGAGTAAGCTAAGGCCAGTACCAGAGCAGACTTATCGCCAGCTGGGGATGGTGAAGAAGTGGGAAAGCTTCAGCAAGTACCAAGTCAGGGACAAAGCGGGAAAGCACAGGTGACGCTTGTGGAGTGCCAAACCAGGGACCTAACATGTCTACAAGGATGAACTTTGAGGAGTATCTGTGAGTGATAAGCCAGGGACCTAGCAGTGAAGCGGGAGTGACACTTGAGGAAGAGACTGAGTGCTAGATTGGAAGAGCTCAGGGGATCCAGTGGCAGTGGATCAGTAAGTCTAGTGAAAGACTGCGGGCTCAGTGGAAGTGAAGTTCTACAATAGGAGGTGTAGAAGTGAAAGAGTTTGTTAGAAACTGTTACAAGACTGTTGCCATAGGAGTCAGTGTTCCTACTCATGCAGATGTGGTGTCTGGCTAGATACCTTTCCCTGCATGGTCTGCCTATAGAAGTCTCGGAGTCTGCCAATTAACATTGCATCTACTTAAGGGTGTCCTGGCCCCAACCCTCTCTCTCACATTTTTTGCGATACGGCACTGCATCGGTGGTGACAATTTTGCAACATTGTACTCAAAAAAAAGTACGTTCTTCTTTTCCCACAAATAGAGCTTTCTTTTGGTGGTTTTTGATCACCTCTGCGGTTTTTATTTTTTGCGCTATAAACAAAAAAAGAATGACAATTTAAATATATATATATATATATATATTTTTTACATTTTGCTAAAACAAATATCCCCCAAAAAATGTAAAAAACTATTTTCTTCATCAGTTTAGGCCAATATGTATTCTATTACATACTTTTGGTAAAAAAATCGCAATAAGGGTATATTGATTGGTTCACGCAAAATAGCGTTTACAAAATAGGGCATATTTTTATGGCATTTTTATTATTATTATTTTTTTACAAGTAATGGCGGTGATCAGTGATTTTTAGCAGGACTGCGACATTGTGGGGGACAGATCGGACACTTTTGACACTTTTTTGGGACCATTGACATTTATACAGCGATCAGTGCTATAAAAATGCACCAATTACTGTATAAATGTCACTGTCAGGGAAGGGGTTATCACTAGGGGGCGATCAAGGGGTTAAGTGTGTTCCCTGGGAGGTGTGTCTAACTGTGGGTGGATGGGACTGACTAGAGGAGGAGAGAGAGCGCTGTTCCTAATCACTAGGAACAGCAGATCTGTCTCTCCCCCTCTGTCAGAACGGGGATCTGTCTGTTTTCGTTCTGGCTCTCTGTGGAACAATCGCGGGTGGCCAGCAAACATTGGCTCCAGCATCGTGCCGGGGGCATGTGCGTGCCCCTCCAATAGCTCTTAAAGCGGCCAACGTACAATGTACCATGGCCAACGTACAATGACGGAGGTTCACGCAGCCGTGCCAACCTGCAGCAGCACTGATGGGCATGGATGGGCACTGATAGGGGGCACTGATGGACACTGATGTACACTGATAGATGGCACTGATGGGCATCACTGATTTGCAGGCACTGGCAGGCGTTAGTGATGGGCACTGATAGGGGGCACTGATGGACACTGATGTACACTGATAGATGGCACTGATGGGCATCACTGATTTGCAGGCACTGGCAGGCGTTAGTGATGGGCACTGATTGGCATCAATTGTGCGCACTGATTAGCATCCCTGGTGGTCACAAGTGGTGGACATCCCTGGCGGTCCTGGTGGCGTCCCTGGTGGTCCTGGGTGGGCACCCTCGGGGGGGCCTGCGCTGATAATCAATCAGCGCAGACCCCCCCCCCATCAGAGGAGCAGCCAATTGGCTCTCCTCTAATCATGTCTGACAGACGCGAGTGAGGAAAAGCCGATACATGGCTCTTCCGATTTACACCGTGATCCGCTGTGATTGGACACAGCTGATCACGTGGTAAAGAGTCTCCGTCAGAGACTCCTTACCTAGATCGGAGTTGTGGCGTGTCAGAATGACACGCTGCACCACCTATCGCTGCGATGCGCGCCACCGCAGGTGCGTGCGGGATAGTTATCATGATCGCATCATATGACGTTCGATTAGGATAACCACTTTGCCTCTGTCATTTTGCTATATGGCGAGCCCCACCTTTAAAATAAAAAAAAATCCACAATCATTATTGGTCAGTGGCACTTTAAGATCACCCAACTTCACCATCTATCTACCAATTGTCCTTCCTGTTGTGTTTACAAATATTCAGCCTATTTGAATGGGCTAAAAGTTTGTAAACACTACTAGTGTTTACTGTTGTGATGGCTGTGATTGGTTCAACTCAATCACAAGGTAGAAAGCCATTCTGATTGGCTCTGGTTGTCATGATTGTGATCTGAGGTGTCCAATAATATCTTAGATCACAGCCATTCATGGCACATTGGTTTTCTCACCACCATTTTTTTTTTTTTTTACAATACAGTGGTTCAGAGGTAGTTCCAAAGCAATCCTTGAGCTCTAGTCAACTGAATTTCCTGGTGCCTCCATGGCAGCATAATAGTGATAGAGCTCCGCCTCAACTCCTCCCTCAGGACCAGTGAATAGCATAAATTAAAGACGTAGTCCCTCCCCCAACATTCTCCTTTTTTTCCTCATACCTCTTGTGCTGGTGAAGAGTAGCAGTATGTCCGCCGGGTTTAGCCTTTCCCGTGCACAGTCCCTGTTCTTGGGCCTCTCACAGCGCTGATAAGACTGGGAACCCCTCTGTGGATCTGTTGGGGTCTTCGTGCAGAGTTTCCTCAGGAACGCAGTCTGCCACCATAGCCTATGATGAAGGCAAAAGGAGTCGCATAAGGATCAGCTCCCTTTTCTTCCAGGCCTGTGATTTTTCATTTTTTTCTTTCCATCTCTCATTTAAAAAAAAAAAGAAAGAAAGTTGCATTTGTCCCCCCCCCTCTTTTCCTTTTGTTGTATCATCCCTTTCTTTCCTTAAATGAAAATATGATATAAAGGCTGTAAATATATTCTTTTTGTTTGATACTTAATGTGTTCTGGAGACATCTGTTACCCTGTTATTGTGGGGGCCGTGTTGTCTGTTTTCCTTCTCTTGCAGACAGCGTGGCTCGGCGTCCCCTTTGTTATACTGCGCGTGCGCGATCCAGCCGTCGCTCTCGGCTTCCCGACGTCTTCTCGGCAGCCCGGCGGCGGTTCTACTGCGGTCTCTCGACGCCGCAGCGGCCATCTTTGATTCTGGAAAAATGGCCAATTTTGCCCTTTTCTTCCAAAAAATTAAAAAAAAAAAAAAATAAGGGAGCAGAAAGACTGCGGGTTAATGGGACTGCCCCACCCACCCTTAGGCTATTTAGGATCGTCTTTGGGAACTGGTGGTCAGAGTTTCCTCGGCTGCCCTGCTAAGGTCTCTCTGGCTGCTCTGTGGTACGTTTTTAAAAAAAAAAAAAAGAAGAGGAACAAAATGGAATATGTGCCTCTTAAAAAAAAAAAAAAAAAAGAGAAACAAAAACATTCTTTTTTTTTTCCTTACCTTTTCTGCTATTTTTTCTTCCGCAGCTGATCCTTATGCCCAACTCCGAAATGAGCCACTCATCTCGCAACAAAGATCCTCACACCTCCGTTAGGTATGGGACCACCTATACGTGAGTATAAAAAAAAAAAAAAGTGCGCTCGCTGGCTTGACATGATTTTTTCTTAAAATCATAGCTCTACCCACTCCAAGAGGACCGAAAAATCCTCAAGGCACCACGATGACGACAGCCCAAGTCGCAGATCTCGTTCTTCATGCCACCGGTCCCGCTCGTCAAGACGTGAGTCCCATTCTTCGGGACGTAGATCAAGATCCAGAAGACGGGACCGGTCCCCCTCTCCTAGATCCTATAAGAAGAAGAAGTGCTGGACCTGTGGGGCTAGTGCGCTGCCGAATAAAGTAGTCTGCAAAGACTGTTTCGCGGACTATGCGTCCAGCCGCGAGTTAGAAAACCAACAGGTGGTGGACCTGCTCAAAAGAACTATGAAGGACTCCTTCTCTGAGCTTGCGGCCTTGGTTCCTGCCCAGCCAGTCCCGCAGACGTCCCAGGCTCAGGAGATTGAACTTAATCTTCCCGGTCCTTCGGCAGCCAGTACGCCTCTACCTCCATCAGGCCAACCGGCCAGAGATTCCCCACCTGAAGACCTCTCGGGGGATTCGTCAGATGAGTCAGATCCTTCCGGCTTCAGCCATTCATTGGTAAAGCCATTCATCCAGGCAGTAAGAGCCGCAATAGCTTGGGAGGATACTGAAGAACCTCCCCAGGAAGCAAAAAGCTACTTCCCATTTCTTAAAAGGAAACAGGCTTTCTTCCCTTTGATGGGAGAAATTACGCAAATCATTCAAAATGAGTGGTCTAGGACTGATAAAAAGCTGTCGTTGGGCCGTTTCAATAAATTGTATCCCCTACCGGAGTCGGGAACACAGTCACTGAACTCCATGCCGGTGGTAGACGCATCAGTGGTGCGACTCGCAAAGAATATTACCCTGCCTATGGAAGATTCTGCTTCCTTTAAGGATCCCCTTGACAGAAGAATCAATCTGGATCTCAAGAGGAGCTATTTAGCTGCAGGAGCGGCATGTAAGCCAGCGATCGCCCTCACCTCCGTATCCAATGCCATTAGAGCTTGGACGGATAACATTGAAACAGCTCTACGCCAGGATGTCCCCAAGGAGGACATAATTAAAGCCTTGGAAGAAATTAGATTGTCAGCAGACTTCGTTGGAGTAGAAGCTATAGACACGATTAGGTGTTCAGCAAGATCTATGCTGCACTCAGTAATGGCGAAAAGGGCCTTGTGGTTAAAACCCTGGACGGCGGATTTGGCTTCCAAGCAAAATTGGTGCAAAATCCGACGGGAAGGCATTATTTGGAGACAAGATGGATAAAGCCATATCTAGGCTGTCAGGAGGAAAGTCAGGTATGCTTCCTCAAGACAGAAGGATGCGAAAATCCAAAGGGGGTTCTTCCAGGTTCCACCAGTCAAACCCTAGAGATTTCAGACAATCAAGGCAGTTCAGAGACGGCAGAAGACCCTGGAGGGGCACTCAGGCATCCTTCTTGGGCAGAAAGTCGAAGGCCCCTCCGACTCAACATGAGTAGAAGCAATCCTTTTGACGCCAGATTAGCCCAGACACTCCCGGTGGGAGCCAGACTAAAATTCTTTCTTCCAGTCTGGGCCAGCAAATGCCAGGATCCCTGGGTTCTCTCAACAATCCAATGGGGACGCTTTTGGAGTTTCTTTCATCCTCCACCTCAAAATTCGTTCACAAGAACGGAAATTCCATCCTCTCCGCTGAAGGCTCAAGCCCTAAGACAATTCGTATCGTCACTCCAACTTCAGGGAGCAGCTGTGCCGGTTCCTTTGGCGGAGCGCTTCGCAGGCTTCTATTCCACTCTATTTCTGGTTCCAAAGAGAATGGGTGGATGGAGGCCTGTGAACGATCTAAAAAGACTCAACAGGCACATACACCCAGAAAGCTTCAAGATGGAGTCTCTACAAACAATTATTCAGGCAGTGCAGCCAACAGATTGGATGATCTCAATCGATCTGCAGGATGCGTACCTACACGTGCCAATTCTCCCTGCCTTTCAGAAGTATCTCAGATTTGCAGTAGGTCGGATCCACCTGCAGTTTCAAGCCCTGCCCTTCGGTCTGTGCACCTCCCCCAGGGTGTTCACCAAGATTCTAATATCCGCTCTGGTTCCCCTGCGGGAGAGGGGTTTGAGGATATACCACTATTTGGACGACATCCTCCTCCTAGCAAGCAGTCCGGGTCAGTTGGTGTATCACCGAGACATTCTTCTCCAGTCCCTGAGAGAACTAGGATGGTTGATAAACTCAGAGAAGAGTCAGCTTGCACCTACACAGCGGATGATCTATCTAGGTGCGATGTTCAACACCCGGGAGGGGACAGTGTCATTACCATCCCTGAAGATGAGGATTATTATCCAGAAGATGGTCAAAACCATCGCGAGCTGGTATCTAACGGCATCGCAATGCCTGAGCCTCATTGGCACAATGTCTGCTTGTATACCGATGATTCCTTGGGCCCATTGGCATTTGAGGTATTTTCAGATGGGTTTCTTGGCGCAGTGGAAGAAACAGCGACTCTCTCAGACAATTCTGCTGACGGGAGCAATGCGCAGGAGCCTTCATTGGTGGACTCTTCCAGAAAACCTCTCCAAACCTCGTCATCTGGGTTCCCTCTTCTGGATCACAGTTACGTCCGACGCAAGTGGACAGGGCTGGGGAGCCCATTGCGGGGAAACCAGGATACAGGGGAGATGGTCCTGTTCCACCCAGGGAGTAGTATCCAACATACTGGAGATGAGAGCAGCGTTCTTGGCACTAACTTCATTGGCTTCTCAGATCAGGGGCCAGAGAGTACTTTTACGCCTGGACAACAGGGCAGTTGTCGCATACCTGCAGAAGCAGGGGGGCACTCGCAGCACCTCATTTCTCAGGGAAGTAGAGCCGATTATGCTCTGGGCAGAGAAGAACGTCCTAGGTCTCAGGGCGATGTATCTCCCGGGAAGGTTGAACACGGAAGCAGACACGTTGTCGAGGAAATTCTTGGACAACAACGAGTGGGCTCTTCATCCCCAGGTCTTCCATCAGATTGCCAACCTCTGGGATCCTCCTCAAGTAGACCTATTTGCCACTCTGGGGAATGCCAAACTGACCAGATTCATCTCTCGCCTTCCGGAGGAAGTAGATGCCCTGTCATGCCCCTGGAGGTTCACCACCGCATACGCCTTCCCCCCCCGGCCATTAATATTCAAGTTCCTCCTGAGACTTCTCAGAGAAACAGTCCAGGTACTGGCAGTGCTCCCATATTGGCCGAAGAGACCCTGGTTTCCTCTAGCTATGCGCCTCAGTGTGAGCTCTCCAATCAGGATCCATCCTTTCCCTCAACTTCTGACGCAGGGCAGTTTAGTTCATCCAGACCCTCAGAAGCTGAACCTTCGAATCTGGAGGTTGAGAGGCGAAGGTTCGAGTCCCTAGGATGCTCCCCAGGGGTCATAACAACCCTCCTAGGAGCCAGGAAACTAGCAACCAATGCTATATATTCAAGAATATGGGACAAGTTCTTGTCATTTGCTGCCTCAAATGAGTTTAATCCAATCTCTCCTTCTACATCAGGTGTTCTCGGCTTCCTCCAATCAGGACTTGATCTGGATCTTGGCCTAAGTTCTCTCAAAGTGCACGTAGCAGCAATTTCTGCCGCAACAAATAAAAGATGGGCGGAAGAGCCCTTAGTAGTCACTTTCCTCAGAGGAGTATTAAAGATCCGGCCACCTGCCAGACGGTCTTTTCCCAAGTGGGATTTATCCCTGGTCCTTGAAGTCCTCTCTGACCATCCATTTACCCCAGTGGAACAACTGACAATATGGAACATAACACTAAAAACGGTTTTCCTGCTAGCCATTACATCTGGTAGAAGGATCTCAGAACTCCACTCGTTGGGAATAGGTGATGACCACATCTCTTTTTTCCACGATAGAGTAGAGCTTCGTCCCCTTCGGGGGTTCACACCTAAGGTCACTACTCCTAGCCACCTTTTGGAGCCCTGGGCACTACCAGTATTTGCTGAAGCAGATTCAGGATCATGTCACGAGCTGGACATATCCAGAGTGCTCAGAGCCTACCTAGAGGCCACTAGATCCTTCAGGAACTCGGAAAGACTCTTGATTGTTCCATTCGGTAAATACAGGGGCAAAGAAGCTTCCATCAGAACTCTGGCATCTTGGGTGGTAAAGTTAATCCAGAAGGCCTACAGGATAAAGAATATGGAACCTCCATCCCGAGTGAGTGCTCATTCTACAAGGGCAGTCTCAACCTCCTGGGCAGCAAGGGCTAACGTGTCATTAGAGACGGTGTGCAGGGCCGCCACCTGGTCTTCTCGCAATACTTTCCTCAGACACTACCGTATCGACCCAGGAGCTCTCACAACGGTTGAGTTCGGGAGAAGGGCAGTTCAGGCTGCAATGTCTCATTCTAATTAAACATTTATTGTTAAGCATTATCCCACCCGTGTCAGCTAGTTATTTATCACTAGTATGCTGCCATGGAGGCACCAGGAAAACGGAAAATTGTATCATACTTACCGTAATTTTCCTTTCCTGGTGCCTATCCATGGCAGCATACGCTCCCACCCTCGGTATTCTATTTTACGGAGAATGTTGGGGGAGGGACTACGTCTTTAATTTATGCTATTCACTGGTCCTGAGGGAGGAGTCGAGGCGGAGCTCTATCACTAGTATGCTGCCATGGATAGGCACCAGGAAAGGAAAATTACGGTAAGTATGATACAATTTTCCGTTTTGCCTGAGCTGAAATACTGTCAAATTTTCTGCAGGTGTACCATCAGTTTAGGCAACCCGTCAGATTTTGTAACGGAAGTGACGTTCCGTCATGGCCATCTTGGTACACTCCACACTCGGCCACACTTATGCCCCGTACACACGGTCGGATTTTCCGAAGGAAAATGTGTGATAGGACCTTGTTGCCGGAAATTCCGACCGTGTGTAGGCTCCATCACACATTTTCCATCGGATTTTCCGACACACAAAGTTTGAGAGCAGGATATAAAATTTTCCGACAACAAAATCTGTTGTCGGAAATTCCGATCGTGTGTACACAAATCCGACGGACAAAGTGCCACGCATGCTCAGAATAAATAAAGAGATGAAAGCTATTGGCCACTGCCCCGTTTATAGTCCCAACGTACGTGTTTTACGTCACCGCGTTTAGAACGATTGGATTTTCCGACAACTTTGTGTGACCGTGTGTATGCAAGACAAGTTTGAGCCAACATCCGTCCGAAAAAATCCTAGGATTTTGTTGTCGGAATGTCCGAACAAAGTCCGACCGTGTGTACGGGGCATAAGCCTACAGTCTGCAGACACCAAGTGGACATCTTTTTACACCCACCGAAATCCTGCTTTTCACACTCATTTTTACCACTAAACTGAGCTTGTATCATGAAATACAGTATTTAGAAATCCGTGACACTGTTTTAATGTTGAATTTTACAGCATTCTGTTTTTATTGAAAAATTTTTAAATTTACATAAAAAAAGGGAAAAAAGAAAAGACAAGCATTAATCTCATCCAATGGGTGCCAATAAAAAATAAATACCACATTATAATAATATATAAAACATAAAAAAAAGATATACCAACACACTTCAGGGGTCTCTGAAAAAAAAAAAATTGATGTTGAATTTTAAAAGCAGCGGCAAGCCTGCTGATCTCACACGTTTGCTGATCTGACAGAAGAACGCTGCTTTTAAAATTCAACATAAAAACGGTGTCACAGAGTTTGAAAAATGGTATTTCACTATATAAGCTGAGTCTAGCGGTAAAAATAAGTGTGAAATGCAATACTTCGGTGGATGTAAAGAAGTCCGCTTGGCGACTTCAGACTGCAGGTTTACTGCGGCTGAGTGCGGGGTGTACCAAGATGGCCATGACGGAATGTCATTTCCGTTACAAGTTTTGACGGGTCGCCTAATGTGACGGAACACAGGCATGGGGAAGCATTTCCTTCATTCCCCCAGGTTTGCAACATTGTTACTATACCTCACAACTTTCCAAGATGGAAAAGAGGGACAGCTACTAGCAAAAAATATGTAGGCAAAGGACACACCCTTGACACAGCCCCATCACAATGAATGCACAAAAAAAATATTGGTTAACCCCACAGTGCTTTTTTACCACTACTATTACTTTATACTGGCTTTTATCATTTACAAATGCAACACTTTAGAAACTGGA
Source organism: Aquarana catesbeiana (assembly GCF_042186555.1). NCBI lineage: Eukaryota > Metazoa > Chordata > Amphibia > Anura > Ranidae > Aquarana > Aquarana catesbeiana. The sequence continues at coordinate 72,748,838 of NC_133325.1, read as the reverse complement.
TGAAATGTTAGGCCTCGTAAAGCACTTTTTTGATAGATAAATGGTGCATTTCAGGGCTTCTTTTCAGCGGGAACGCGGGGGAACGCAGTTCCGGCACCCCCAGCACTGAATGTATGTAATAGCATGGGGTATGGGGTGTGCTGGAGGGTCTATTGATGTTGGCTGCTGTGTTTCCCTATTGTCACTGGTGGGGATCTGATTTTGTGTGAGGGTCTATTGTTGCTGATGGGGGGATCTATTGTTGCTGGGGGGTCTTATGTTGCTGGAAGGGATCTACTGTTGAGGGAGAGGTCTATTTTTACAGGCTGCTGGAGGATCCATTGATGCTGGCTGCTGGGAGATCTGTTGTTGCTGCTGGGAGTGGGGGTCTAATGTTGTACAAAAGAATATTCCTGCGCTATCGGATATGGAATTAGCTAAAGGTGGAACAGCTGCACGCACCTATTAGGTATCACTAGGCCTATATAAATGTTGTATAGATGAATGGTGCCGCGCTAATCCTATTAAATGAGTTTATAATTAATAATTTATATAAAGAAACCGGCCTGGAGGGCCACTGATGTAAAAACCAGTGCTATATCTCACTGTGTGAACTAAATATAAATGCAAAAAATAATAAATAAATATGTGAATGTGAGCAAAAAATAGACAACCTAGATAATCAATCAATGTCTACCGTGACTAACCATAAATATGACTGTTCCAATCAAAAAATAAATAAATAAATGAAATAAAATTAAATAATTATTAATCAGCAAAGTGCATAGTGCCAACACTGTGCAATCTAGATATCTAAATCATAAAGTGACTATATATTGTGAAACAGCAAATTTTCCATAAAGTGCAGACGTGCAAACAAATATAACAGTTATGTGCAAATAATGACTCCAAAAGTGAACGGTATTAAATTGAATGTCCTAAAAAATGAATGTCCTACAAGAATAAAAAACGAGGGGCAATCACACAGGATAACCGTCCATAATCTTAAATACAATCTTGTGACTTAAGGTGCTGGCATGCGCATGTAGCAGTTAAAGTGCCTGGTGATTAAAAATTCCATGCAGCTTCTTGTGTAAATCCTCCAGTAAGCAGTGGCCCCTTACCTCACAGGAATGGGGCAACAGCGTGTGGCCAAACTGGCGCTTTAATTTTTTCACCTAGCGGCTCCTACGTGTTCCTCACCGTCCTGGGATGGAATTCCCTCAGGTATGGTCCAGGGGGGTGTTTAAAAATAGGGATAAAGGAACCCAATAGTGTAACTCCGTTTTAAAATTAACAACGTTTATTAGGCAAAAAACAGCAGGTACTCACATCTACAATGAATGGTAAGGTGTTTGTATCCGACGAGCGGCGAGCTCGTAGCTTTCTTTCAGTATATCCAGCCTATCCTGTCCCTACGCGTGACGTCACACCACACGTGACTTCTTCAGGGGAAGAAGTCACGTGTGGTGTGACGTCACGCGTAGGGACAGGATAGGCTGGATATACTGAAAGAAAGCTACGAGCTCGCCGCTCGTCGGATACAAACACCTTACCATTCATTGTAGATGTGAGTACCTGCTGTTTTTTGCCTAATAAACGTTGTTAATTTTAAAACGGAGTTACACTATTGGGTTCCTTTATCCCTATTTTTAAACACCCCCCTGGACCATACCTGAGGGAATTCCATCCCAGGACGGTGAGGAACACGTAGGAGCCGCTAGGTGAAAAAATTAAAGCGCCAGTTTGGCCACACGCTGTTGCCCCATTCCTGTGAGGTAAGGGGCCACTGCTTACTGGAGGATTTACACAAGAAGCTGCATGGAATTTTTAATCACCAGGCACTTTAACTGCTACATGCGCATGCCAGCACCTTAAGTCACAAGATTGTATTTAAGATTATGGACGGTTTTCCTGTGTGATTGCCCCTCGTTTTTTATTCTTGTAGGACATTCATTTTTTAGGACATTCAATTTAATACCGTTCACTTTTGGAGTCATTATTTGCACATAACTGTTATATTTGTTTGCACGTCTGCACTTTATGGAAAATTTGCTGTTTCACAAGGGGGTCTAATGTTGCTTGGGTAGATATTTTGTTACTGGGTGTGATATTTTGTTGTGGGTGGTTCACTGTTGCTGCAGGAAATCTATTGTTGTTGGGGTGGAGTCTATTGTTGCTGGGGGACTCTATTGTTGTGTGGGGATCTATTGCTGTGATACTATTGTTGCTGGCTGCAGGATCTATTTTACTGCTTTTCTTTTTATCATCAACATGTTCCATACAAATGATTTAGCACCACAAAATGATACTTGGTTCTGTATTCTCTAAAAGGGGCAGTACTGGTAGGTGGGTAGGGGGTGGAATCAAGGGGCGGTGGTCAGAGGTGGGTAGGGGCAGAGACAAGGGTGACTCAGATGGGGGGGGGGGGTCCTGCACCTATTTTCTGAGAAAAAAAGCCCTGGTGCATTTTATTTATACAACGATACACATTGGACCAAAGAGGGGCAAACAAGGAGAAAATAGGACTTTGTTCCAAAAGAGGGCCAGTCCTTTCAAATTAGGGACAGTGGAGAGCTATGTTAATACCTTTTAGGAAGCCACAAGGTGAAAGGCTACTGCAGGGGCTGATGTCAGACATTGTGAACACCGACAAGAACTGCACAGGCACCAACATTTTTCAAGATTAACCTCTTCAAGCAGAAGGTAGAGGTGGTTACAACACCTGTTTAATTCTTACCTACTTCAGAAACCTGTGTGATGGGAAGGTTACATATTAACACTTTTCCCACTTTATCCAAAACTAAAAAAAAACAAATCTGTCTGGAGTTGTATTTTTAGATCTTTTTTTATCTTTTCTGTACTCACAATAAAATCTGAATAACTACACAAACTCATTTCAGCTGCTGGATACATTACATACCTCCGTACATAGAAGTCCCATTAATACATCATTTATTTAAAACTTTGAAAAGAATCCATATATACATGTTATTGCTCCTAATTAAAAGAAGCTGAAAAAACAGCAGATATAAAATGTACTGGTTAGCAGCAAAAAACAACAAAAAAAAAAATCTTCAGTAGAAAACATTATCTCATAAATCCATGTAGCATCCGGTACTCTCGATAGCAATAAACATTTATTTAGTGTAATTGGCTTGATTCATTTTTTATCATTCGCAAGAAGCCTTTCGGGGATTAGTCATTACATAAAATTGATGATTCAGGTAACAAAGAATTCCGTGGGTCACATAAGGAAAGATGCAATATTAGAATTTAATTTCAGAACAGTAGCGACTATTTATGATCCATAACAATTAGTTACAGCTTTAGCCAACAGGCTGTGAAAGTGTTTCTGCTTGCATTTTGCTGTGTTCAAAAAGCTATTGTTTATGTTGTATGAAGGTATGAGGTTTTACTGCACTCTGGCCAAAAACAAGGTGGCAATTTTTTTTTTTTAAATGGACAGATGTGCAGCTGCTCTTTTTATAAAAATCTTATTAGAGTCGAAATCCAAGCAAAATACGAGCTTACCCTAAACAAATAGTATGCTTTAACTACCGTAATAATCTCATAAATCTGCTTTCTCCATTGTTTTCCATGTCGCCCCAGCAATCACTGTTGCATTGGATTTCATTACATTTGTGCTGACATCTACTGGCAATTCACATTAATTACAACTTGTAATTTAATGTCTGTAAAATGGTATGTTCCAGTTTATCTGTATGTTGGTGCTAGTTTTTTTAGTCCTTAACCAGTTGTCTACTTTCGGCGTCCTACACACGTCCATAAAACCCCCCCCTCTGTACACAAGGTGTCTCCTGTATGTCCAGAAGATTGCCCGCAGTTTCTTATCTCCGCTGCTTGCTTCTGTGCACAGCCCTGGTGAGACCTGGAGTCTGTAGAAAGATGAGCTCCCAATCCAATGACTGGGAGCCAGTCAGACGCCTTCCTCATTGAATGATCACTCTGACAGCCAATCACAGTGAGCATTCAGGGTAACATTTGTAAACCAAAACAAATGTAATACACTACTGCCCCGTACACACGGTCGGACTTTGGTCGGACATTCTGACAACAAAATCCTAGGATTTTTCAGACGGATGTTGGCTCAAACTTGTCTTGCATACACATGGTCACACAAAGTTGTCGGAAAATCTGATCGTTCTAAACGCAGTGACGTAAAACACGTACGTCGGGACTATAAACGGGGCAGTGGCCAATAGCTTTCATCTCTTTATTTATTCTGAGCATGCGTAGCACTTTGTCCGTCGGATTTGTGTACACATGATCGGAATTTCCGACAACGGATTTTGTTGTCGGAAAATTTTATATCCTGCTCTCAAACTTTGTGTGTCGGAAAATCCTATGGAAAATGTGTGATGGAGCCTACACAAGGTCGGAATTTCCGACAACAAGGTCCTATCACACATTTTACGTCGGAAAATCCGACCGTGTGTACGGGGCATACCTGTTTTATCTCCTCGGTTCCTAATCTGTGAGTGAGAGAGCTGTAGCTGACAGAAGAATGTTTACTGTGTGCACAGGGAGTTAGTTAACTCTTAATTAACCGAGACATGCTCTTATTTTACTAAACCCATTAATTTCAACCTGTATAAACACTATTTAACAGTTTCATCTCCTGTTCCATGTTTCTATTTTAAATTATTTGTTGGAAAAAAATATTATAAAGCACACATATATATATATATATATATATATATATATATATATATATACAGTTAGGTCCATATATATTTGGACACAGACACCATTTTCATACTTTTGGCTCTGTATGCCACCATAATAAAATTAAAATGAAACAATCCAAATGAATCTGTAGTGTAGACTTTCAGCTTTAATTCAAGGGGTTCAGCATAAATACCAAGTACAAATTTTAGGAACTGCAACCATTTTTATACAACGCCCCCCCTATTTTCAAGGGCTCAAATGTAATTGGACAAAATAATATAATCATAAATAAAATGTTCATTTTTAATATTTTGTTGAGGATCCTTTACTGCCAATGATTGCCTGAAGTCTGGAACCCATGGACATCACCAAAGACTGGGTTTCCTCCTTTCTGATGCTTTGCCAGGCTCTAACTGCTGCTGTCTTTAGTTGTTCCTTGTTTGTGGGTCTTTCTGCCTTTAGTTTTGCCTTCAGCAAGTGAAATGCATCCTCAATTGGGTTGAGATCAGGTGATTGACTCGGCCATTGCAGGATGTTCCACTTCTTTTCCTTCAAAAGTTCCCGGGTTGCTTTTGCAGTGTGTTTTGGATCAGTCCATCTGTACTGTAAAGCGCCGCCCAATCAACTTTGCTGCATTTGGCTTACTCTAGGCTGACAGTATATCTTTAAACATTGCAGAATTCATCTGGCTGCTTCTGTCTTCTGTCACATCATCAACAAACACCAATGACCCAGTGCCACCGAGAGCCATGCATGCCCATGCCATCACACTGCCTCCACCATATTTTACAGATGATGTTGTGTGCTTTGGATCATGAGCTGTTCCAAGCCTTCTCCATACTTTTTTCTTCCCGTTATTCTGGTACAGATTCATCTTAGTTTCATCCATTCAAAGAATGCTTTTCCAGAACTGGTCTGGCTTTTTTAGATGTTTTTTGGCAAAGTCAAATCTGGCTTTTCTACTCTTCAGGCTTATGAATGGTTTGCGGTGAACACTCTGTTTGCTCTTGTGAAGTCTTCTCTTGATTGTAGACTTTGACAATGATATGCCCATCTCCTGGAGAGTGTCCTTCACTTGTCCGGATGTTGTGAATGCGATCATCCACCACCGTTGTCTTCCGTGGACATCTGGGCCTTTTTATGCTGCTGAGCTCACCAGTGCTTTCTTCTTTCCTCAGAATGTACCAAACTGTTAATTTGGCCTCTCCTAAAGTTGCTGCTATCTCTCTGATAGATTTGTTTCGTTTTTGAAGCCTTAAAATGGCCTGTTTCACTTGCATGGACAGCTCCTTTGAAAGCATGATGTAAGTTCACAGCAATAAATTCCAAATGCAAATACCACACTCAATCAACTCCAGACCTTTTGCCTGCTTAATTTATGAAGAAATAATGAAGGAGTAGCCCACACCTGGCCATGAAACAGCTTTTGATTCAATTGTGCAATTACTTTTGGTCCCTTAAAAAAATGGGAATGGCTATTCTTAAAAGCTGTAATTCCTAAACCCTTCCTTCGATTTCGATGTACAACTATAGCTTGAATATGTTTTGGTAAATACCTGAAAAAAACTAAAATGTTGCCTGTGTCCAAATATTTATGGATCTAATTGTATAATAAAGGATTCCCAGAGTATTTGAGTTATCTAAAGAGTCAGAACAGCACTTGCTTTGCAGCTCCCTTTGTCTAATTGGAACCTGAATGTGCAATCACACTCAAGGATCGAGAATTGCTCCAGGTCAATTACTCAGAAAATACTGAAACCAGAGAAAACCAAGCAACTAGCACTTTCATTCTGTCTTTGTGTAATAGTACGGTGTCTGTTGGTGAAACATATAACATGTGTAGCACTAGCAGAGAAAAAGAAGGGCTAGTCAATGGTAGTGTAACCAGACATGAATGAATTTGGAAGAAGCCATTGCTTTTAACAGGCTAAATACTTATATCTGACAACTAGGACTACTCAACATTGGTAATGATTGTAGTGGTGGTAAACCACCAGAAAAATAAAAAGCAATGGCCTCCCTGCAGGTTTAAGTCATACTGTACTAGTATGCACCGCATACCAGCACATTATGGCAGACTTACCTGTACAAGGAGCCCTCCAGTGCAGCGCTGTCAAGGCTCCCCAACGCTGCCATTTTCACCTGGTCTTCCTTACAGGTTAGCGGGCTCCCGCTGTACCAGTGACTTGGGTCACAATGACATAATTTCGGCATGGAGCTCTGATGATCCGGTACAGTATGCTGTCCCTTCAGATATGTCACCGGCTGCATGTTGTGTGAATATTTCCTAAACAGTGCAAGTTATTATTAAAGGGCTTATTATAGGCTTACCTGTATGTACAAGTTCAAAACTGGAGTTTACTGTGGAGTTTAACATTTTTTTTCCTCAGTTTAGGCCGATACGTATGCTTCTACATGTTTTTGGTAAAAAAATCGCAATAAGCATTTATTGATTGGTTTGCGTAAAAGTTATAGCGTCTACAAAATAGGGGATACTTTTTTGGTATTTTTATTAATAATTTTTTTTTTTTTTACTAGTAATGGCGGCGATCAGCGATTTTTATCATGACTCCAGCATTATGGCGGACAGATTGGACACCTTTGGCGTTATTTTGGGACCATTCACATCTATACAGCGATCAGTGCGATTAAAAATGCATTGATTACTGTGTAAATGTGACTGGCAGTGAAGGGGTTAACCACTAGGGGACGCTGTAGGGGTTAAGTGTGTCCTAGGGAGTGATTCTAACTGTGAAGGGGATGGGCTATGTATGTGTGACAGGACACTGATCACCGCTCCCGATTACAGGGAGCTGTGATCAGTGTCCTGTTTTCCTCTCCGTGAGACGATCGCGGGTATTCCTGTGGACATTGAGTCTGCGGGACCCGTGATCACACTCACGGAGCTCGCGGCGGCACTCGCACGCCCTCAAGCCGCTTCTTAAACGGCAACGTACAGGTACTTTAATATGCCTGTATGTGCCCTTCTGCCGACGTATATCGGCGTGAGCCGGTCGGCAAGCGGTTAAAAGGAAAAATGCACTTTTCGAGAGCAGTGTACTTACCCCAACCTATGCCATCTATCTAGAGTAAAATAAGCCTTGCAGTCCTGCCTGTGGCATCTGTTTATTTTTGCTAGTTTTTGCATCCTCTGCTGCTAATTCTGTGCTTCCCATTGAATTCGATAGAACCATCTACCAAGGCAGGCTGTGGTCCCATAAAATCTTATGGGAAGCTACTGCACAGGTACAGCCAATGCATATTAGATTTGCCAGAGCAGGATGTAAGCAAAAAGAGGGGGTCGGACTGTGAGGGAAGTATGTATCTGGTTAAGGGGAGCTAGATTCGCTTAGTGTGGGGCAAGGGGCATAAGTGCACTTTGTTTGAAAGTGTACTTATCCTCTATGGCAGGGGTATCAAAACTTTCAAGGGGTCCATTTACTATCTTCAAGACCTTAGGGAGCTGGAGTGTGGCCAGAGGGAGTAGAAAATCCCCAGCATCAGTGGGAGTAAACAATGCCTCAGTCTTGGTGGTTAGTCGGAGTAAAATACTTCCCAGAGTCTGTGGTGAGTAGGAGGAGGAAAAGTGCCTCTTCATTGGCATTGGTGGGAGAAATGGTGGCTCATCCTTGGTGTCAGTGGGGGGAATAGTGTCCCATCGTTGAATAGTGGCAGTGGGAGGAATAGGCCCTTAGGGCTGGATAAAGGCAAGCAAAGGGCCGCATCTTGTCCGCGGGTCACTATTTGGAGACCGCTGCTTTAGGGAACCCTAATAATTTATGAAATGGAAAATAGGAATAGTTCCCCATCGTGGAATAGTGGTTGTGGGAGAAAATATGTCCCACTGTTGGTGTTAGTGGAAGGTATGGTGTCTCATTGTTGTGGTGTCAGTAGGAGGAATAGTGCCCTATATCAGTTTCAGAAATAGTGCTCCAAGGGTTAAATAAAAGCAAACAAATGGCCGCATTTGGGGACCACTGCTTTAAAGGATAAGTTCACTTTTTGTAACAGGTTACATACTCATGTTCAAGGTGTAATAAGTAACTTGTTACTGTTGCACCAGCCCCCACCCCGATCCCCCATTGTGACAGTAATTTGGGGATCTTCTCCCCCTGCTTGCTGTCACAATTGTAAAAAACGTGGCCGTGCAGGGGTCCTCCTGCCTGCCTGCCATTCATTCGCAGATTTCTGTGAATGTGAAAACTAGTACTGAAATCCTTTGAAGCATTCAGCTTATAGTTCTCAATGAACTACCAGGGCACTGTTGAGTGCTGTAGGTAGTTCATTGAGTCTTCCTGGAAGTGTGTAACTGTCTGCTTGTATGAAGAACGAGCAAACAGCTTACACAGAATGTCTGCAAGAGCCCTACATATCACCTGTGATCTGTTGATTGCGGGTGCAATGCTTTGCAGGCTCATAGTAAAAAAATAAATAAATGCACATATTTTTACCTGTAAAAAGATGTGCATTTATTACTTTTTTTTTTACAAAGGCGCACTTATCTTTTAAGTTTAATGACTTTAGTCTACATTTTCAATCAGTTCACTGAGGTCATATATTCTCTACAATTTGCTGCTCACAGATATGAATTTCACTGAGCTAAAAACATTTTACTGATTACTTTTAGTCCTTCCAGCTTATATACACCTTGCTATTGTTATATAAATAAATACTGTTTTTATTTTATTTATTTATTTATTTTTGCTATATTGTGTCTAGCTTTTTTTTCCAAAAAATAAAAACTGTCATTTAGTCAGCAGACAGTGAAATTGCACTTCGAGCCTGTCTAAGCTCTTTATCGAGCAAGATTTTTGATATAGCCAAAGCGGAGGTTGGTAAAAGTATTGTACACATTGCAGACAAGATCTAGGGGCTATGTCTGTCTGTGTAGCGAACAGAAAAATGGTCCCCTCATAAAAATGATATAATCCCTTGGTACTGTAGGTTATATATAAAAAAAATATACCTTCCTACTTTATGAGAGCATAGGTGTGTAAGAGAATGGTCATGTTTTTCCTATAAGTTATACCAAATTTTTGTAGCTGCTGGAACATCAACAACATTTTATATTCTTGTATGCCTGAAATGTTCCAATTTATCCTTGAATTTATGTCATTGAAGTGTCACTGATACCTACCTGAAACTTGAAATTTCATCTTGACAGCTGATTCCATATTGCTTTGGCAGCATCCAAAGCAGAGTCACCTACTGTGATTGGGTTTTGGAGAGTCTTGAATGGTTAAGGATATGGTTTAAGGAAACTTATGAGAAAAGAAACATGGGAGCTGCCATTACTAAGTTGGCTTTTAACCCTTTATTTTAAAGCTTTTTTTTTATACAAGGACCTGGTTGTAGACATAAGACTAAAGCCTGGTACATACTATTAGTTTTTTTTATTTCGAACCAAAAAACTTTCAGCTCCGGTTGGAGTGACTATACTAACTATGCAAAGTTAGTATAGCGATCTCCTCTGCTGAGCTATTGTGTTCTGACAGGGGGTGGCCCCCCGCCAGAACACTCCGATTAGCGCTTTCTGCCATTGGAGCCAGTCGCCTGCTGGTTTTCCAGCATTCACGGCCGACATACACACGGGCCGGATGTCAGCCATTTTTTCTTTCGGCCCATGTGTACACGGTTTAAAGGTCAGAATGACACAATAACAAATCTTGATCAACCATGATCATGTGTGACCGCTATGGCCTCCAGAGAGAGAATGAAAAGGACCACAATCCTGTCCCTGACACATTATTATACCGAACAATAAAGTGTGACATAGACAAGTACTCACATCTGGAAAACTAACAGTAAGGAAAAGGGGTAGATTTGGAGGGGGGGAGCAAGGTTATAGGGATAAAGGGGTAACACCTCGAGACCCAAAAAATTAACAAGGGGGCAGCCAAGGAATGGGGGGAGAGTTAGATCAGGTAGTCTAGAGCAGTGGCCTCCGAACTGTGGCCTGTGGGCCAGATGCAGCCCTTTGCTAGCTTTTATCTGGCCCTTTGGGCACTTTTCCTACCGCTGATATCTAGCACCATTCCTCCCACTGACACCAATGATGAGAGACTATTCCTCCCACTGACACCAATGATGGGAGACTATTCCTCACACTGACACCAATGGTGGGGGACTATTCCTGCCACTGACACCAATGATGAGGCACTATTCCTTCTACTGACATCAATGATAAGGCATAATTCATCTCACTGACATACACATTTGGGCACTATTCCTCCCACTGACACCAATGATGAGGCATTATTCTTCCTACTGACACCAATGATGAAGCACTATTCCTTCCACTGACACCAATGATGAGGCATAACTCATCCCACTGATTTAAACATTCTTCCCGCAAATATGACACACCATTCCTCCCACTGACACCAATGATGGGGCACTATTCCTCTCACTGACACCAATGATGAGGCACTATTCCTTCCACTGACACCGATGATGGCACATAATTCATCTCACTTATATAGACATTTAGGCACTATTCCTTCCACTGAAACCAATGATGGGCCACTATTCCTACTCCTACTCCGCACCAAGCCTGAGACATTGACTGACCCTACTAATGCTGGAGCATTTTCTACTCCTGCTGGCCACAGTCTGGCCTCCTTAAAGTCTGAAGGACAGAAAACTGGCCCTTTGTTTATGAAGCTTGAAGACCCCTGGGCTAGGGTATAGCCACAGAAAAAGTAAAGGGAAGAGGTGGGGAGAGGAAGGGGGCATTTGGTTTATGAAAGAGACAACTGCACTAGAAAGAAAAGGCTCCATATCTAGTCTGCACTCTTGAAGATGGCTTTGTAGCATGGAGAACAGGTAAACTTTATCTAAGAGAACTAGATCCGTCAAAATGTTTTCTCTTTGCTTTTCAGAGAAACCGTGAGGCTCTCTGTGTGTTTAATATCATTGATCTTAGAGAACCATAATGAGAAAGTTGAGATAGTTCCAAAACTAACTTGGTTTTTAATGATGTGGGCTCCAGGGCCATCATTCTGATCCAAGTTTTACTATCTAGGGCTCACTGACCTGAAATAAGAATGAAGCCAGTAAAGTTTTAAAACTCTGAATCCTTTTCCTATAAATTTGTTCCAGGCCAATAATTAGTACTTAAAAACTACAGTACAGTGTAGTTAAACTGTATTTAATAAACTTACTGATAATGATGTAACCATTTTAAAGCAGAAAAAACGTTTAAAGTATACAATTCACAATCTAAAAATCGCTTCATAACAGGCAAAAATGCAACTGACAACACAATCTTACTCTATGAAGTGTAACTGCAACCCACAATCTGTATGTTAACATTTCCTGACACAAGTTGGATTTGAGAGCCATTAGTCGTCACTTCGTCGCTGACAGCTCTGATCCCCACTGATGATTGGTAACCAATCAGAATTGTTCCCAACAATGTGATCTCTATGTCAGTTATAACACATGCAGGCTGGAAGCTTCATTGACTAATTGAAGTGACACTAAATGCCTGTTAAGTAAAAATTCTTATATATATTTTTTTTTTAAACTCAAAAAAGTACCTTCTATTGTTTTTATCCTTCTCCAGATCTCCAAATCTTTTGTTTTCTGCTATCATCTGACTTCCTTTTAGAGGATGACTTCATTCATTGCCCATGGTCTCACTATATGTAGGAACATAGACACACCATTTTGCTCGCCCCCAAGATGGGCACTTTGGGTAAACATCAGTTTATGTGTATGACCCAGTGTGTGAGTACTACTTAGATGTGCTTACATTTGTGCACAGCCAACGTACATTTCAGCCTGTCATTGCATTTTGTGCAGAGGGCTGTACCTCTCAGGTGCCAAAATACACCCAGTTTTTACACTTTCCAGACAACTACACCCATGTGGCTAAGTAGTTAACACTTCTGCTTAGCAGCACTAGGGTCGTTGGCTCGAATCCCAACCACAGCACTACTTGCCTGGAGTTTGCATGTTCTCCCTGTGCTTGTGTGGTTGTAATCCGGTTTTGTCCCACACTCCAAAGACATGCTGTTAATTAATTGGCTCCTGTCTAAATTGGCCCTAGTATGTGTATGTATGAAGTGAGTTAGGGACCTTGAGGGCAGGGACTGATGCAAATGTAAAATATATATGTAAAGTGCTGCATAAATTGACAGCTCTATATAAGTAACTGTACTAATAATGTGCATGAGGCCTGTGATTGTTTTTAGCCAATATAAAAACTAAAAGTTCAATTAGGATTTCAAGTGCAAGAGAAAAATAAAATTAATTTTATTGGTTACTACCACCACGGAAATACCACTGTGTTTTATTAAAGAATGTTTTGTTTTGTTTTTTTTGGACAGATGAAACAGTTCCTAAACATGGTTGGATTCTGTGAGCTGTGGTCAATGCTGACACTCTTGTACACATTTTTGCCTCCAAGAGATCATATGATTTGCTGGAATTAGGAATTTACAAAGCCAACAAATAAGCCAACAGCCAAATCATCAGTAAAAAAAGCTACGCCGGACAAAAGCCAGTTTCAGTTTACATTAAGTTGTCAGAGGGACGGGGGAACAGGGTGACCATTACAAATGAGCCATTTGTCTTGATGCATATTGAATGTTCTAATAATGAACTATGAAACCATTAGAAGTAAATATTGACTTTCCAACTGGATTCTTTCTCAGGACATTAATCTACAAGCTCAGAGATTCTTCTTCTTTGCTATCTTCATTGGTTTTCTAACACCGGCTATTGATTACCGTTCAGAGTATAATCTTTACCTGTCAACTTTCATATGTGATAGAGGTGATCCAGCTCTCGACACTAATTCACATTTTCTCAAAATAAAATGTGTTAGAGATGAACTATGGTCTAAATCCCCCGTGTGAAGTGAAGTGACATGAATTGGTATTACTCCTACAGTTCATGTTTTTCACTGAATACAGCAAGGCACTCATACATTGGGCAATGTCCAAACCTTTGTAGTAGAAGAAACCTGTACTAAGGCAAACATGGAGGCTATCACTACACTCCTTTTGAATAGTTCTGACTTTACTGTTATTTAGTGGACTGCTGCATGCTTTCTTTGGGTCAGAGGCAGTCAGGTAACTAACATTTTTTAGAGGGAGGTCAGCCTATATACATAAATTATTAGATGTTTTCACATATGGTCTAATACCACTCTATGAGTTGTGATGGTGGTAGTCTGTGGTTCTATGGCAGTTCATGAGGACGGGGTTCCTACCTTGGCAAGAAGGCCAGAGATGTCTTATCGGGGGTGGGTCTCTTGACCTGTAAGAGCCTGTCTAGATAAGAGACTATTGATGTGAAAGGCTAATGAAGAGCATTTGTTATCACTTTCAGACAGTAAGTAAACTAGACGTTAAGTTGTCAAATAGACCAGCCCTCAAAATTTCCACTCACCTGCTCGTATTTGGCGAGTGGAAATAATTTGAGGACAAGTGTTCTGGCTCGGCTCGAGTGGGGGGCTGGTCCAATAAATGATCTTGTGGGATGCGGCAGCGCTGAGGCCAGATGGAAAGAATGTGACTATAGTCTGGTCTCTGCTGGCTGTGCACACTGGCACTGCATGGACAACTAGCAGCGGGACAGCGATTTGGGTGGCACCTTCTGTTCTTGGCTTGCTGACACTTGTCCTGGCTTCTGAGTGAATGTGAATGCTCTTTGCTCTGCTGAATGTTGGCGCCTCCGCCTCCACGGTCTACCCACCGCCCAGCCAGGACTTCCTGGCTGGGAGCGGGTTGGGTGCACATTGAACGGTGCTGCCTTCTGTAGCTGCCTGTGCCAATCCTGCAGGGTCAGTAAATATCTCACTCATCTCAAATTCAAATTCTGTGAGTGAGATATTGAAGACAGGATTCAGAGTGAACAGCAGGGTGCTGAAGACCCCTTGTATAGTGACCAATCCCTGCTGGGTCCCCACTAGCAGCCCCACCCCCTGATGTGCGCACACACGCAGCATGGTGCTAGATAAGTGTGTGTGCAGCTGCAGCAGGTGATATCTTCAATTGAAGGACACTAGAGACTGCAAAATCAGTGTGTCCACTATCCAAACATCCCCCTCAACTTGACAAATTCATATGTCCCTCTCCTCTGCTGCTCTGAGTCTCTTACTGTAAAAGACTGCCACTCCTCTGAAAAGCATTCCGCACATGGATTGCTTTTCAGAGATATTTGACAGGTGGTAAGGAGGCGATATGTCACTGCCTCAGCACCTGTTTTAACCCTCTAAATGCTGCATTGCCCCCACCACAACCATGTACAGTGTACGTGGTTGTGGGAAAGTTGCAGCACAGACCCCTTTATTTCATTTGGTTGGGTTTGGTGAGCAGTATTGCCCACCAAATGCAACTGGTGATATAATTGTAGCGCCCTGGGGTTTAGTCAGGGAGCTCCTCACCAAATTCCCTGTCAGGAGTAGCTACTATAGTTAATTACTAGGATCCATTTACTTCTCCCTAAGTTTGGCCTGGTTTTACTTTCCTCTTCTACCACCAGGTGACCGGGCACTTGGGGGTATTAGATTGAGAAGGACAACTTAAGGTCAGGTTATGGGTATATGGGGTATCTCAGCCGATGGGCAGGGATTTTGTTTGTGTATCAAGCTAGGGACTGAGCCGGTCAGCAGGGGTGAAGCTTGAATGTATCTGAAGTGCCAAGCTAGGGACTCAGCAGGGAAGCGTGTGTGACGCTTGAGATACCACCGCAAAAGTCTTGAGGAGCTCACGGGATTCAGAGTTAGTGAATCAGAGGGTCCAGTGAGAGACCAGGAGCTCAAGGGGCTGAAAAACTACAAGAAGAAGTTGTAGTACAGCTGAGAGAACTGTTACTTTGAGTCAGGAACTATGGTTGCCACTTTTTCTTGAAGCCAAACCCGAACACTTTATCGACGCACAGTCATTTTTTTTGTTTTAGTATACACTATAGGATTGTAACAGACCTGGGACACCTTTGGGCACTCCAAAGAGAAAAGGAATGTGGCGCACATAGTGTCCCATATGAGCCACATTCCTGTCAAAATGATGTGTCCAGGTTTAAGGTGGCCTTAAAACCGGACACATGATTCAAAACCCGAACTGTCCAGGTGAATCCCGGACAGGTGGCAACCCTATTAGGAACTGTTGAGTACTGTTGCCATAGGAGACAGCAGTCCTGCACGTGCAGAAGTGGCACCTTGTTGGGGCCTTTCCCTGCTGTTTTCCTATTGAAGTCCCCGTGTCTACCATTTGAAATTGCAATTACTTAAGGGTATCCTGGCCCTAACCCTCTTTCCCCTACAAAATATAAAAAGGACTGTCAAAGAAATAAAACCTCTTTTACATCCAAGAAGTATCTGGCGCCCAATAACTTCTACCACCTTTGTACCCACTATTAAAAGTGCTATGTGAGTGGATGCGCTGCTCCCATCTGTGCTCTCTATATTGCCTGTGTATGTGCTATCTCAATAGCCTAATTTGGTTCACCATCCACCTAACAGGTTATATCTCATTTATACAATAATCATATGTTTGTATAATTCATCACATGTGAACAACAACTTAATCCAAATACTTTAAATCATATAAAAAGTCCAGTGACATATGTCACATAATGATAGACTCTTCTTCATATGTGTTGCGAATCATCCGTTATAATTGCCGTGGGCGGCGTGCTCTTGTGTGTGGTATCAGATTAAAAGTGACTTAGTGCTTCACCACCACCTGTGAGATTTGCCACTCACCAGATTAATCTTTAAAACTGCACCTTTGGTTCATTAACAGGGATAACCACTCCACTCAAAGGAAACTTTCTCCAATATCTATACCAGGTCCTCAATGTTCCTCATGCAAACGGATAAAAAACCATCATCGCGCAATAACGTTTAAAACCTTTATTCCATACATAAAAAACACTTTGCACTCACATTTCCAAGTGCCATTAGGCCGGCACCGAGCTTTTCCCGCAGTTAAGGACGGGTGGGCACTGCAGCCCGGTTCGTCTAGTGTGTGCTAGATGGTCTCCGTTGCCGCTTACGTTTCCCCCTGTTTGCGTTCGCGTCCTCTCCAAACCCCGTTCGTTCCCGGTCACGTGGGTACGATAATCTCCCAGCAGCCTCTACGCGTTTCGCAATCAATTTTGCGTCATCAGGAAGCTTCCTGATGACACAAATTTGATTGCGAAACGCGTAGAGGCTGCTGGGAGATTATCGTACCCACGTGACCGGGAACGAACGGGGTTTGGAGAGGACGCGAACGCAAACAGGGGGAAACGTAAGCGGCAACGGAGACCATCTAGCACACACTAGACGAACCGGGCTGCAGTGCCCACCCGTCCTTAACTGCGGGAAAAGCTCGGTGCCGGCCTAATGGCACTTGGAAATGTGAGTGCAAAGTGTTTTTTATGTATGGAATAAAGGTTTTAAACGTTATTGCGCGATGATGGTTTTTTATCCGTTTGCATGAGGAACATTGAGGACCTGGTATAGATATTGGAGAAAGTTTCCTTTGAGTGGAGTGGTTATCCCTGTTAATGAACCAAAGGTGCAGTTTTAAAGATTAATCTGGTGAGTGGCAAATCTCACAGGTGGTGGTGAAGCACTAAGTCACTTTTAATCTGATACCACACACAAGAGCACGCCGCCCACGGCAATTATAACGGATGATTCGCAACACATATGAAGAAGAGTCTATCATTATGTGACATATGTCACTGGACTTTTTATATGATTTAAAGTATTTGGATTAAGTTGTTGTTCACATGTGATGAATTATACAAACATATGATTATTGTATAAATGAGATATAACCTGTTAGGTGGATGGTGAACCAAATTAGGCTATTGAGATAGCACATACACAGGCAATATAGAGAGCACAGATGGGAGCAGCGCATCCACTCACATAGCACTTTTAATTTAATTTTTTCTCTGAAAAATTTTTTGGATGCAGCAGCTATAAATATCACTTACACCATTTTTGATAGGATAGTTTTTGCGCCAGTGACACATATATTTTCACAAATTTGTACCCACTATGCCTCACAACCCACCACTTATTGAAGGATGTCAGCTATCTTTGGCCTTGTAGGTTCCCATTAGACTGGATGAGGTCAGAGATTCTGCTACATAATTATTGCTGCGGTCACAAAGCAATGCATTGTGGCCCCAGCATGTGTACACCCCCAGCTGCTACCTTGTCAGCAAAGCCCTGGTTCACACTGGTGCAGTTTTGAAATTGCGCTCTTTCAAAGCCACATCACGATTTCAAAGCCACAGATTGGTGCAATTTGCATTGCCGATTTCATTGCAGCTTGCGACTTCATTTAACAGAATTCTATGTAAGTCACAAAGAAATCGGAAAAAAGTAGTTCAGGAACTGTTTTCATAATCACTGCAACGTGAGTCAGTACATAGCGCACCTCTCAACCCTGCAGTCTGTATGTAACACACCTATCAACCCTGCACTTGGTACATAGTGCACCTCTCAACCTTGCACACAATACATAGCGCACCTCTCAACCCTGCAGTCTTTACATAGCGCACCTCTCAACCCTGCACCTAGTATATAGTGCATATTTACTTAACAAGGCAGTATTGATGTGTACAGTGCCTATAGTAGCCAATCATATTTTATCCTTATTTTATTTATCACAGTTAAATCAATGAAATATGCTTTATGTTAATATTGCTAAAGTTGTTGTTGTTAATATTTATTTTTGTAACATAATTCTGCATAAAATATTTAACAGTGTCATTTCATAAGATACTTTACAGGGGCATGTTTAGGGATGGGATTATGGGTTGGGCAGGGTATGGGTTGGGTGGGGCAACTGGTAGTGAGTAACTCTTAAAGCCTGGCTAGTGGCTCATTCCTGTTAGAGCTCCAACATGCAGGATTTTTTTCTGTTGTGTACACTGTACTGTGCTCTTGAAGACCAGTGATTTGCTCACTGTCTCATTCTGGTTGTTATCAGAGTATTGAAATCATTCGCTGGAAGCTTCTTTTTTGCAGCAATACGGCTTTACTTTCATGGAGAATATTAGATCATGCTTTACAGCATGAAACAGGAACAAGGAGCATACAACTACACATACTTAGGAACGAAGGTACTTCCTCTAAATACATCACCATAGAATACACATTATAACACTGCAGTGCCCCCTACTGGTATAGATAGGAATAATGCATACAGTATTGTTCACAGTATAAAGCAACATTACATTACTTGCTGTTGTTCTTTCAACACCCCTTCTGAACATCATGTGCTTTGTCAAATAATGCCGCGTACACACGAGCGGACTTTACGGCGGACTTTGCCCGGCGGACTGGATTTCGTCGGACAATTCGATGTGTGTGGGCTCCAGCGGACTTTGTTTTCTCAAAAGTTGGACGGACTTAGATTTGAAACTTGTTTAAAATGTATCCGTTGAAATCGAGTCCGGTCGAAAAGTCCGCCGTCTGTATGCTAGTTCGACGGACAAAAAGCCACGCTAGGGCAGCTATTGGCTACTGGCTATGAACTTCCTTGTTTTAGTCCGGTCGTACGTCATCACGTACGAATTCGACGGACTTTGGTGGATTGTGTGTAGGCAAGTCCGTTCATTCACAAAGTCCGTCGGAAAGTACGTCGAAAAGTCCGCCGGGCAAAGTCCGCCGTAAAGTCCGCTCGTGTGTACGCGGCATTATATTCAGCTTCTTCTGGAAATAACTATGACGTTCCTTCAACAAAAGCTTAGTGAGCAGTCATCTCCTCTGATGGGCAGAATTGAATGTCAATAACACCTTGCTCTTGATTGTCCTTCAGTAGGTGATATTTGACGTCAATGTGTTTGGTCCTAAGACTGACCCTTTCTGATTGTGTAAGCTTTATACATCCCTGGTTGTCTTCAAAAATGGGAATTGGTTTTGACATGTCTATCCCAATGTCCACAAAAAGTTGAAGAATCCATATCGCTTCTTGACACATGTGTGCTGCTGCAATGTACTCTCCTTCAGTTAAAGATAGAGCGACAGTGGCTTGCTTTCAACTAGACCAACTTATGGTTCCTTCCCCATACTGGAAGATGAATCTACTTGTGGATTTGTGGTCTGTGTAGTCCCCAGCCCAATCAGCATCCACATATTCGGCCAGTTTTGGATTTGATATTGCTGGTAACCGTCACTTCATCTGAATTGTTCCTTTGAGGTATTGTATCACTCTTTTTACTGCGTTCCAATCACGCTGACAGGGAGCTGATACTTTCCTGTATAGTATGCCCACTGCTGTGGCTATGTCTGGTCTTTTCACAGTGGCAACATTTAGAAGCTTACCAATTGCTCTGCGATACATGTCATTGTTGGGTAGCAAGTTTTCTGCTTCATTGCTCTTTTGATAGCCTGGTTCCATAGGGGTCTTCACTTCCTTTGCATCTTGCATATGGAATTGTTCCAAGATATCGGAGAGTTTCTGAGATTGGTTGAGAAGATAACTTCCATCTTCTTCTCTCTCTATTTGGATTCCCAGATAGTAGCTAATGTTCCCTAGCACTATGATTAAAAAAAATAATAATTCAGCTTGTGAACTATCTGATTGTAATCCCCTTCTTGTTCAAAACAGGTTATAATGTCATCAACATAGATAAGGATGTATATCCATCTGTCTTTTTGATTCCTGGAGTAGAGACCGGGGTCTGCTTTATTTCTTGAGAATCCATTACTAGTAAGTACTTTGTTCCCTTTCTCATTCCACATCCTTGCAGATTGCTTAAGATTGTAGGTGCTCTTCTGAAGTTTACACACAAGGTTGTCTCCTTGCTCAAATCCTGGTGGTGTCACGAACCATGAATCAGACTGAGACAGAAGTGCAGTAAAAATCACACTTTAATAAAACGGTAAAATGGTACAAACAGTGCAAACGTAGCCAAAACATAGCCAGGGTTCTGTAACCAGAGCAGGTAGTCATAACAAGCCAGTAAAACAGGAATCCAAAGATCAGCTTAGTCAGAGGCAGCAAACAGGATCAGGAACCAGAAGGGAAGTCAGCCAGGCAAACGTCTTTAACAGGAAAACACAGCAGAGAGTATCGGGATATGTTGACCAAGGCGAAGGCACAGGAGATCTGATGCAAGCAGTTTAAATAGCCAGCAGGCTGATTGACGAGCAGAAATTAAGATCATCAGGTGTGCGCTGGGTGCCTGCTGGGTGCTCTGGGTTTGCTGGGCGCATAACCTGTTATCAGTGTATTGAAATCATTTGCTGGAAGCTTCTTGTTTGCAGCAATACGGCTTACTTTAATGGAGAATATTAGATCATGTCTTACAGCATGAAACAGGAACAAGGAGCATACAACTACACACGCTTAGGAACGAAGTTACTTACTCTAAATACATCACCATAGAATACACATTATAACACTGCAGTGCCACCTACTGGTATAGATGGGTATAATGCATACAGTATTGTTCACAGTATAAAGCAACTTTACATTACTTGCTGTTGTTCTTTCAACACTCGTCTCTCACATGGTTTCTGGAAACATAGTAAAATGCTACAGTTCCTGGCTGCTAATTGG
The DNA here is from genome assembly GCF_042186555.1 of Aquarana catesbeiana. Taxonomy (NCBI): domain Eukaryota; kingdom Metazoa; phylum Chordata; class Amphibia; order Anura; family Ranidae; genus Aquarana; species Aquarana catesbeiana. The sequence goes on along the minus strand of NC_133325.1, from coordinate 72,727,644 downwards.
GTCCCATCATCCAATGTAACCTATAAAGACAAATTGCAGGATCCAAGTAAAGCAAAGGCCAACCTTGGCAAATTCTTAAATCAGCCTTGATTCAGAGCTAAGCTTTTCCCATTCTTAGCTAAAACCTGGTGCCAAATGTTTAATAAGTAAATATAAAACACAGTAAGATGTTCAACTCACAGGGTAATCATGAGAGACTGTCTATGCCCAGGTGGGCTGTGTAAAGGGATCCTGCATGAGATAGTGAGATAGTCCAAGCTGCAGGGAGCTGAATGACACCTGTCAGACACGGAGTAGAATTGACTAAACAAAACTTGTTTTAGAGGCAATTCATGCCTCTTTCCTCCAGCGATTTGGAACAGATTGAGATGACCAAAATGTGATGGAAGTGTGCATCATAATAATACTTAATTAAGTCAAGAGCATTCAATCTGCATTCATTTTAAAGCGGTAGTAAACCGCGGCTGTTTAAAAAAAAAAAAAAAACCTGTAACGCAATAACATAATGTGCTAGTATGCATCGCTAGCACATTATGAAATACTTACCTTGGAACGAAGGCCTCCAGTGCTCTGCTGTCACCACTGAGAGGGCTGACATCTTCCCCCGGTCTTTCTTCCGGGTTTTCACGCTCCGACTATGCGATTGGCCGGAGCCCCAATGACGTCACTCGGTTCCGGCACAAGGCTCTGAAGGTCCGGCAAGGTATGCCAGACCTTCAGAGAGCATGCATTGGTGATGTAACTGGCTCCATCCAGGGTAAATATCTCCTAAACGGTACACGTTCAGGAGATATTCATCTTACCTACAGGTAAGCCTAATGCCACGTACACATGAGCGGACTTTTCGACCGGACTGGTCCGAAGGTCTATCCGACAGACTTTGGGCAGACTTCTGACGGACTTTCCGAATAAACGGACTTGCCTACACACGATCACACCAAAGTCCGACGGATTCGTACGTGATGACGTACGACCGGACTAGAATAAGGAAGTTGATAGCCAGTAGCCAATAGCTGCCCTAGTGACGGTTTTCGTCCGTCGGACTAGCATACAGACGAGCGGACTTTTTGATAGGAACTGGGTCTGGCGGAGTTCCGACGTTAAGATTTGAAACATGTTCCAAATCTAAAGTCTGTCAGATTTTCGACCGAAAAAGTCCGCTGCAGGTCCGATGAAGCCCACACGCGGTCGAATTGTCCGCCAGACTTGGCCCATCGGACCAGCCGGTTGAAAAGTCCGCTCGTGTGTAGGCGGCATTATTATAGGCTTACCTGCAGGAAAAAAAACACCAAGAGGGTTATACTACCACTTTAAATCTAGTATTCAGGATTTGTAAGTTGCAGCAGTCTTGTATTTACAATAACTGTGCGTGAGGTTTTATTATATAAAAGTAGATCCATTATGACATTACTGCCATGGTATAGCAGAAGTCAAGGTTCACATAAAGAGACATATTGATGAAGCAGTGAATGTGACAGTCCCCAAACATTCACATATGGTTTATCATGCCATGTAATTAAAACCATGTGCACAAGGAAGACTTACCTTCAGTGAATAGTTGGTTAATGTCACATTCACTGATTTATAAATATGCCCCAAAGAGTGCACATGAAGCAATGGACTACTCTGAAATGGTAACAGTTTGATGATTAGTGAGCATGCTTGTAGCTCACATGTATAAATTTTGCATACATACGGGCAAAAGTCTGACATATACCAGTTCTAAATTTGAAGATGCTTGGCAATATACCTGAATGTCCAACCCTGGCTCAGATCTTTCCCTGCATCGCTTCATTAAGGACCCATTCACACCAGAATTGCACAGAAATGCAGTACGCATTTCTGTGCATACCCCCACAGTGCTTTTTTTAGCCCATTTATTTGAATGTGCTGAAATCGCACTGGATCACATAAAGGGTAGTGCATACACTACTTTTGAAATGCTTGCTGCACTAAAATGCATGGCACTGTGGTACCATGCGATCTGGTGCCCGCAAAATCCACTGTATCTGCGCTTGTGATCGTTGTTCGGGGTGCCGTTGACAATGTATTGGCACCTGCAGCAAATCGCAAAGGCAGCGCATTTTGAAAGAAGCCTTTCCCACACACCGCGTTCTGATGTGAACCTGCCCTAAATGTTTAGGTTTAGACCTACTTTAAATAATTTGCACCTGATGCCAGGATGGTAACTTTGTGGTCCTTTTGTGATTACATCATTTCAGGTGCACAAGCACAGCCTTTAAATATTTGTATAAGGGTATTAGGGTAGACTTGCGGATTTGTTTGTTTGACAGCAAACCTTATAACCTTATACAGAAGGTCTTCCAATGACAGCGCTGCATTACATTTTTCTTGTCTTCATAAAAATCGCAGAACTTAATGAAAATGTTTGCAGCAGTAAGTAACCCATTATGGGGTACTTGTAATTACTGTTAAAATGAACTAAAAAGCAAAGCCAAGAGGAAGAAACATCCCAGAGCAATAATGTGAAACCATAAACATCTGTGCAGCAGATAATCTTCCCATTTAACCTTCACAGTGGCATCACCGTCACATTTAACGCCTGTCACCATTAAAACAAATAGCAGCGCAATCTTCAGCAAGTTGTATATTCTCAATATTTTTCTCTGAGAGCTAATTATTTTCCATCAGCAGCTTCACCTCGCATGGTGGTACATCACAGATATGCATTGCAATTTTCATGTCAATTGAAACCCAATGAAATGTACAGCCTTAAACAACACAATGCTGCAGGTCAATTTGTCGACAACACTTGAGCGAGTTTAATTTTAGTGCTACGTTGAGAGCCTGCAATTCTTTTTCATGCATGCTAGATGAATAACTTTGTCTCAGATGCACTCACATCTACTATTTCCACAATAAAACAATAATTAATGTATTGTGAATATATGGTATTCCTAAAGGTACAGAATTGTAGAAAAAAAAGTGTTAAAACACAATAGGGTTGATTTACTAAAACTGGGGAGTGCAAAATCTGGTGCAGCTTTGCATAGAAACCAATCAGCTTCCAAGTTTTTTGTTAAAGCTTAACAAGTTACCGACCACCCAGTGCATATATACTGCGGCGGGGTGGCCGCTCTTCACCAGATCACTTGCCTAGTAAGTGATCTGACACTTTCGGGGCACGCGCGCGCGCACCGCCGGCGACCCACTCCGCTGTGCTAATACACAGTGGGATCCCAGCAGCGGGTACCTCGGACTCGATGTCCGCCGGCACCCACCAATTGTACAGGGCACAGGCAGAACGACACTCTGCCTAAGTAAACAAGGCAGATTGTCGTTCTGTCAGAAGGGAAGGCACAGATCCTGTGTTTCTGCTAAGCAGGAACACGGATCTTTGCCTTCCCCTAGTCAAAGCACCTGCCCCACAGTGAGTAAGCACAACCTAGGCACACATTTAACCCTTTGATAACCCCTGATGTTAACGCCTTCCCTGCCAGTGTCATTAGTACAGTGACAGTGTATATTTTTTTTTAGCACTGAACACTGTATTAGTGTCACTGGTCCCCAAAAACTGTCAAAAGTGTCAATATTGCAGTCCTGCTATAAGTCACTGATCACCGCCATTACTAGTAAAAAGATAACATTTAAAAAAAATCCCATAGTTTGTAGACGCTATAAATTTTGCGCAAACCAATCGACGTACGGTTATTGGGATTTTTTTACCAAAAATATGTAGCAGAATACATATTGGCCTAAATTGATGAATAAATTTGATTTTTTATATTTTATTATTGGATATGTTTTAGAGCAGAAAGTAAAATTATTATTTTTTTCAAAATTGTCGCTCTTTTTTTGTTTATAGCGAAAAAAATAAAAACCTCAGAGGTGATCAAATACCACCAAAAGAAAGCTCTATTTGTGGGTAAAAAAAGGACATCAATTTTTTTTGGGGGGGTACAGCGCCACATAACTGCGCGATTGTCAGTTAAAGTTAAGCAGTGCCGTATTGCAAAAAATGGACTGGTCATGAAGCGGGGTAAATCTTCCGGAGGTCAAGTGGTTAATTCTGCTATGTCAAATTCAGGCTGATGCTGTAAGGGGTTAAGATTTTTTTGTTTAGGCACTGCTTTCTCTGTGCATGTGTCCCCTGTGTGAGGGTATACAGTATATACAGGGGAACCAACTTTATGGTGCAAAGTCATTGGAACAATTCTGAAAGAAACAGTGCTGTGATGAGAATTGTCCTGCTGGAGATCTACCCTTCAGCAGGACAGAATCCCGGGTTCCATGTGTATGGACTAATAATGGAAAAGGACTTTGCTTAAAATTAGGTATGGGCAGCACCACAGTAGGGGGCAGAAAGCAAACAATTGTAAGAGAGTCAAACGTATTGCACAGCCAGGTGGTACTATGCTGCGGTTGATATTGTTCTGTTATATAATGTAAACTACATCAACATGGTAAGTAATGCTAAATAGTAAAGTTAAATCTTGGGAAAGAACTGTCTGGTCTGAATATCTTATGAAGTAAATGAAGTGTATTACTATGGATGTATTCCTGGTGTATTCAGAAGAACTCAGAGGTGAGAGCAAGCTTTGTTTAAACCTCTAAGTCAGGGATGTCAAACTGGCAGCCCTCCAGCTGTTGCGGAACTACAAGTCCCATCATGCCTCTGCTTATCGGAGTGATGCTTGTAACTGTGAGCCTTGCAATGCTTCATGGGACTTGTAGTTTGACACCCGTGCTCTAGATGAAGGAGAAGAGTGACCATTCAGTACAAGTGTAATCAAGTTAACCCTGGAGGTTATGTATTACAAATGAACATTGTGGTCAACCTCTATGGTCAGGGAGCAATGGTGTGTTACACGAAGGAGAAGCAGCCAGCTAGCAGTGGAAGCAGATACTGTGGCAGGTGACAGGGGACTTGGTAGTGATGGAACAGTTAGTATTTAATCTTCCTCACTTAGTGGTAGGGTCTCTTTATCGAAGCCTGCTGAGGTTCAACTCTTGCCCATGGACCGAGCCTGTGGTCACAATGTAAAAAGATTTGGGCAGAATCTAATTGAAGGTGCAGACTTTAGGTGTGAGACAGGCTGGTAGAGTTAAGTATTTGCTTAGCAATATTTTCTTAAAATGCTTCGGAATCATATGTTAGGGCAGGTAGGGACAGACCTAGCTACCAGCTGAGGAGGAAATGCAGTCCTTCTGTGAGTGTGTGGGGCTCTAGTGTAAAGTGGCCTCTGGCCTGTCTATGCCCACACAAAGTAAGAAACTTAGGTGTACAATTTATTTGGCTTGTGGTTCCCAGTGGCTCCTAGGATAAGGTGACCAGATGTCCCCAGTTTCCAGGGACAGTCCCCGATTTGAGCAGGCTGTCCCTGGAGGAGGTCTGTCCCCACTTTTGTCCCCAGATTGCAGGGCCGACCCTGGGAGAGCACACCGCAAGCTGGAGCTGGTGCATAATACAGAGCAGGGATCTCTCGCTTACCCGGCTGTCAGATGAAGACGTGCCTCCTGGGCTAGCTCCTATGATAGGCAGCACACCAGTGATATCTATCACAGGAATCGGGACTTTGTATGAGGACAGTGGTGGCGTGGGGTAAACAGGAGATTCCCGCTTTGGGTAATCCAGCTCCTCTCTTCTCCTCACTGATCACAGGTAAGGCCGAGCTGCTGGGCACTAAACAGACTGAGCACTGAACAGGCTGGGCACTGAACAGGCTGGGCAATGAACAGTCTGGGCACTAAACAGGCTGCGCACTAAACAGGTTAGGCACTGAACAGGCTGGGCACTGAAAAGGCAGAGCTGCTGGGCACCGAACAGGCTGGGCACAAACAGGCTGGGCACTGAACAGGCTGGGCACTGAATAGGCAGCGCTGCCTGGCACTGAACAGGCTGGGCACCAAATGGTCAGAGCTGCTGGGCACTGAACAGGCTGGGCTGCTGGGCACTGAACAGGCTGGGCACTGAACAGGTTGTGCTGCTGGGCACAGAATAGGCAGAGCTTTTGGGCACTGAACAGGCGGGGCTGCTCGGCACTGAACAGGTTGAGCTGCTGGGCACTGAACAGGCTGGGCTGCTGGGCACTGAACAAGCTGAGCTGCTGGGCACTGAACAGGCTGGGCAGTGAACAGGCTGGGCTGCTGGGCACTGAACAGGCTGAGCTGCTGGGCAGTGAACAGGCTGGACTGCTGGGCACTGAACAGGCTGGACACTGAACAGGTTGGGCACTGAACAGGCAGAGCTGCTGGACACTGAACAGGCTGGGCTGCTGGGCACTAAACAGGGTGGACACTAAACAGACTGGGCTGCTGGGCACTGAACAGGCTGGGCTGCTGGGCACTGAACAGGCTGGGCTGATGGGCACTAATTAGGCTGGGCTGATGGGCACTGAACAGGCTGTGCTGCTGGGCACTAAACAGGATGGGCACTAAATAGGCTGGGTTGCTGGGCACTGGACAGGCTGGGCTGCTGGGCACTGAACAGGCTGGGCTGATGGGCACAGAACAGGCTGGGCTGATGGGAATTGAACAGGCTGGACACTGAACAGGCTGGGAACTGAACAGGCAGAGCTGCTGGGCACTGAACAGGCTGGGCTGCTGGGCACTGAACAGGCTGGGCTGCTGGGCACTGAACAGGCTGGGCACTGAACATGCAGAGCTGTTGGGCACTGAACAGGCTGGGCTGCTGGGCACTGAACAAGCTGGGCTGCTGAGCACTGAACAGGCTGGGCTGCTGAACACTGAACAGGCTGGGCTGCTGGGGACTGAACAGGCTGGGTTGCTGGGCACTGAACAGGCTGGGCTGCTGGACACCGAACAGGCAGAGCTGCTGGGCACTGAACAGGCTGAGCTGCTGGGCACTAAACAGGCTGGACACTGAAAGGGCTTGGCTGCTGGGCTCTGAACAGGCTGGGCTGCTGGGTACCGAACAGGCAGAGCTGCTGGGCACTAAACAGGCTGGGCACTGAACAGGCTTGGCTGCTGTGCACTGAACAGGCTGGGTTGCTGGACACTGAACAGGCTGGGCACTGAACAGGCTGGGCTGCTGGGGACTGAACAGGCTGGGCTGCTGGGCACTGAACAGGCTTGCTGCTGGGCACTGAACAGGCAGGGCTGCTCGGCACTGAACAGGTTGAGCTGCTGGGCACTGAACAGGCTGGGCTGCTGGGCACTGAACAAGCTGAGCTGCTGGGCACTGAACAGGCTGGGCAGTGAACAGGCTGAGCTGCTGGGCACTGAACAGGCTGAGCTGCTGGGCAGTGAACAGGCTGGACTGCTGGGCACTGAACAGGCTGGACACTGAACAGGTTGGGCACTGAACAGGCAGAGCTGCTGGACACTGAACAGGCTGGGCTGCTGGGCACTAAACAGGGTGGACACTAAACAGACTGGGCTGCTGGGCACTGAACAGGCTGGGCTGCTGGGCACTGAACAGGCTGGGCTGATGGGCACTAATTAGGCTGGGCTGATGGGCACTGAACAGGCTGTGCTGCTGGGCACTAAACAGGATGGGCACTAAATAGGCTGGGTTGCTGGGCACTGGACAGGCTGGGCTGCTGGGAACTGAACAGGCTGGGCTGATGGGCACAGAACAGGCTGGGCTGATGGGAATTGAACAGGCTGGACACTGAACAGGCTGGGAACTGAACAGGCAGAGCTGCTGGGCACTGAACAGGCTGGGCTGCTGGGCACTGAACAGGCTGGGCTGCTGGGCACTGAACAGGCTGGGCACTGAACAGGCAGAGCTGCTAGGCACTGAACATCTGGGCTGCTGGGCACTGAAACAGGCTAGGCTGCTGGGCACTGAACAGGCTGGGCACTGAACAGGCTGGGCTGATGGGCACTGAACAGGCTGAGCTGCTGGGCACTGAACAGCCTGGGCTGCTGGAAGCTGAACAGGCTGGGCTACTGGGGACTGAACAGGTTGGGCTGCTGGGCAATGAACAGGCTGGGCACTGAACAGGCTGGGCTGCTGGGCACTGAAAAGGCCGGACACTGAACAGGCTGAGCACTGAACATGCAGAGCTGTTGGGCACTGAACAGGCTGGGCTGCTGGGCACTGAACAAGCTGGGCTGCTGAGCACTGAACAGGCTGGGCTGCTGAACACTGAACAGGCTGGGCTGCTGGGGACTGAACAGGCTGGGTTGCTGGGCACTGAACAGGCTGGGCTGCTGGACACCGAACAGGCAGAGCTGCTGGGCACTGAACAGGCTGAGCTGCTGGGCACTAAACAGGCTGGACACTGAAAGGGCTTGGCTGCTGGGCTCTGAACAGGCTGGGCTGCTGGGTACCGAACAGGCAGAGCTGCTGGGCACTAAACAGGCTGGGCACTGAACAGGCTTGGCTGCTGTGCACTGAACAGGCTGGGTTGCTGGACACTGAACAGGCTGGGCACTGAACAGGCTGTGCTGCTGGGGACTGAACAGGCTGGGCTGCTGGGCACTGAACAGGCTTGCTGCTGGGCACTGAACAGGCTGGGCTGCTGGGCACTGAACATTCTGGGCTGCTGGGCACTGAACATTCTGGGCTGCTGGGCACTGAACAGGCTGGCTGCTGGGCACTGAACAGGCTGGGCTGCTGGGCACTGAATAGGCTGGCTGCTGGGGACTGAACAGGCTGGGCTGCTGGGCACTGAACAGGCAGGGCTGCTGGGCACTGAACAGGCTGGGTTGCTGGGCAGTGAATGGGCAGAGCTGCTGGGCACTAAACAGGCTGGGCTGCTGGGCACTGAACAGGCTGGACTGCTGGGGACTGAAAAGGCTGGGCTGCTGGGGACTGAACAGGCTGGGCTGCTGGGCACTGAACATGCTGGGCTGCTGGGCACTGAGCAGGCTGGGCTGCTGGGCACTGAGCAGGCTGGGCTGATAGGCACTGAACAGGCTGGGCTGATGGGCACTGAACAGGCTGGGCTGCTGGGGACTGAATAGGCTGGGTTGCTGGGCACTGAACAGGCTGGGCTGATAGGCACTGAACAGGCTGGACATTGAACAGACTGAGCACTGAAAAGGCAGAGCTGTTGGGCACTGAACAGGCTGGGCTGCTGGACACTGAACAGGCTGGGCTGCTGAGCACTGAACAGGCTGGGCTGTTGGGGACTGAATAGGCTGGGCTGCTGGACATCGAACAAGCAAAGCTGCTGGGCACTGAACAGGCTGAGCTGCTGGGCACTAAACAGGCTGGGCACTGAAAAGGCTTGGCTGCTGGGCTCTGAACAGGCTGGGCTGCTGGGTACCAAACAGGCAGAGCTGCTGGGCACTGAACAGGCTGGGCTGCTGGGCACTAAACAGGCTGGGCACTGAACAGGCTTGGCTGCTGGGCACTGAACAGGCTGGGTTGCTAGACACTGAACGGGCTGGGCACTGAACAGGCTGGGCTGCTAGGGACTGAACAGGATGGGCTGCTGGGCACTGAACAGGCTGGGCTGCTGGGCACTGAACAGGCTGGGCTGCTGGGCACTGAACAGGCTGGGCTGCTGGGGACTGAACAGGCTGGGCTGCTGGAGACTGAACAGGCTGGGCTGCTGGGCACTGAACAGGCTGGGCACTGAACAGGATGGGTTGCTGGGGACTGAACAGGCTGGGCTGCTGGGTACTGAACAGGCTGGGTTGCTAGACACTGAACGGGCTGGGCACTGAACAGGCTGGGCTGCTAGGGACTGAACAGGATGGGCTGCTGGGCACTGAACAGGCTGGGCTGCTGGACACTGAACAGGCTGGGCTGCTGGGCACTGAACAGGCTGGGCTGCTGGGGACTGAACAGGCTGGGCTGCTGGAGACTGAACAGGCAGGGTTGCTGGGCACTGAACAGGCTGGGCACTGAACAGGATGGGTTGCTGGGGACTGAACAGGCTGGGCTGCTGGGCACTGAACAGGCTGGCTGCTGGGCACTGAACAGGCTGGGCTGCTGGGGACTGAACAGGCAGTGCTGCTGGGCACTGAACAGGCTGGGTTGCTGGGCAGTGAATAGGCAGAGCTGCTGGGCACTAAACAGGCTGGGCTGCTGGGCACTGAACAGGCTGGGCTGCTGGGCACTGAACAGGCTGGGCACTGAACAGGCTTAGCTGCTGGGCACTGAACAGGATGGGTTGCTGGACACTGATCAGGCTGGGCACTGAACAGGCTGGGCTGCTGGGGACTGAACAGGCAGGGCTGCTGGGCACTATACAGGCAGGGCTGCTGGGCACTGAACCACTGAACAGGCTGGGCTGCTGGGCAGTGAATAGGCAGAGCTGCTGGGCACGGAACAGGCTGGGCTGATGGGCATGAAACAGGCTGGGCTGCTTCGCACTGAACAGGCTGGGCTGCTGGGGACTGAACAGGCTGGGCACTGAACAGGCTGGGCTGCTGGGCTCTGAACAGGCTGGGCTGCTGGGCACTGAACATCTGGAACAGAGAATGCACAAGAACATCATCCAGGCAGTGTAATGCCCCGTACACACGGTCGGACTTTGTTCGGACATTCCGACAACAAAATCCTAGGATTTTTTCCGACGGATGTTGGCTCAAACTTGTTTTGCCTACACACGGTCGCACAAAGTTGTCGGAATTTCCAATCGACAACCACGCAGTCATGTACACCACGTACGACGAGACTAGAAAAGGCCGGTTCAGAACCAAGCACGGCACCCTTTGGGCTCCTTTTGCTAATCTTGTGTTAGTAAAAGTTTGGTGAGAGACGATTCGCGCTTTTTCAGATTCGTGGCTTTCAGATCGTTTTCTGCTGTTCAGTTTGTGCTTGTGGGTTTGTATCTGCTCTTCAGTGCGTGCAAGCAAGTTCCGCGTGACTTTAAGGAGTCATTGTATTCTTGTTCGTTCGTTACTGGTTTTCAGGTCGCTCTTCACAGGCCTTGCTGTTCTTCAGTGCCGTTTTCTAGCCATGTTTCGTATGCGTACTCCTCGTAGAGTTCGTGCTGTGCGGGGGCTTGGTGTTGGGGTCCTGACCTTGACACAAGTCCAGTCCATGAACAGGGTGGGGAGGAGTTCATGGACCAAGAATTGGTTGCTTCAGCGTGACCAGTTCTGTCATATGCCTTTGCTCCGTGAGAATAATCCTGATGATTTCAGGAACTTTCTCAGGATGACGGACCCCGTGTTTCACCGTTTGTTGGCTTCGCTGACCCCCTATATCAGCAGGCAGGATACCTGCATGAGGCAAGCCATCACTCCGGAGCAGAGGTTGGTCGCTACCTTGCGGTATTTGGCCACAGGGAGAAGTCTGCAGGACTTAAAGTTCTCGACAGGCATCTCCCCCCAGGCTCTGGGGATCATTATCCCAGAGACCTGTTCTGCCATCGTACAGGTCCTGCAGAAGGAGTATATGAAGGTAAGATTTTTATGCTTTAATATCACATTTTATTGTATTGAATGTTTGCTAATATATTATATTTCTTTCCTCATTCCCTAATTACCATGATTGTAATATGCTGTGAATGTCCCCTTTGTCCTCATGCATGCTGGATTTTTATGTAATTATTATTTGAGGTCCTTCATACATATTTGCCCTTCAATAACATCCCCAGCATGGTGTCTCCTGCCCTATATTCACTTCATGTAGTCACTTAACAATGTATTTTATCAGCTCCATAGTAGTGCTTTACCCCAAACACCCCCTAAAATGTTTGGAAATGTTATTTTAGCTTTAAATTCAGGCAGAGTGCCAGAGGCTTTTTTGTGGTGTCCCCAAATTTTTTGTAACCCTCCCTCCCCCAACTGCTAAGTCAGCTGATCCCAATTCTCTATCCTCAATCATCTATCTGCTGACTTTGCCAAACCCATACACACTATACCCACCTCTTTACTGGTCAGATTTATGGATGAATTCCCCAAAGCATATAGTGCAAGGGCCTGCCTGTATACTTTCCAATGGTACTGTTTAAAGTTTTTGGATCCTATTATTATCTTGATAGGTAATATGATAGCAGAATGTCCAAATGTCCTCAAATGTGTACAGTGTGTATTTATATCTTTGTATTATGACACTTCTTACCTGTCCAGTGGGCTGCCAATAGTGTAACTAAGGAGGGGCTGTTCCAAGTAATACTCTGTATTTAGGCATTCATCTCTCAATGAAGTGAAGAGGGTTACCTGTCCAAGAGTTCCCCCCCTCTATAATGTTAGAAATGGCCCATGAGAGGGGGGAGGGGGAATATGATAGGTGTACCTTATACTTTGTTGTTGTTAAATTCCCCTTAGTAAATGCTATCTGGAGGTTGCCCCATAATGTTTGTGTATAATCTGCTTGCCATGTTTCTGTGAAAAAATAGTAATGTTTATTGTTTTTTCCTCAACAGTTTCCTTCAACGCCACAGGAATGGCAGACTGTGGCTTCCCACTTTGCCCAGCGGTGGGACTTTCCTAACTGCGGAGGGGCAATTGATGGGAAACTCGTCCACATCGTCCCACCACCCAACTCGGGGTCGTACTATTATAATTACAAGGGGTTTAATAGTATAGTGATGTTGGCGGTGGTGTCGGCTAATTACGAGTTCTTGTATGTGGACGTGGGGAAGAATGGCCGGATGTCCGATGGTGGAGTGATCACCCAGACGGAGTTCTACAGGCGTCTCCAGAATGGCAGCTTGGACTTGCCACCTCCAGAGGACAATGTTGAAGGTCTCCCATTTGTGTTAGTTGCTGATGAAGCATTTGCGCTGGGGGACCACCTGATGCGGCCATTCCCGATGAGGACCCTCACCCCGGAACAGAGGGTTTTTAATTACCGGCTGGCCAGAGCCCGAAGAGTGGTGGAGAACACATTTGGAATCCTGGCCAGCCGGTTCCGATTATTTATGACACCCATCCATATGGCGGAGTATAAACTGAACCATATAATACTTGCCTGCTGTGTTCTCCATAATTTTTTAAGAAAACATTCAGCCAACTATGCTGGCTCAGTTGGGCCTGAGGCCGGAATCCCAAATCCATCAACACTGACGGCGCTTGAAAGTGGCCGTCCTGGCTTGCCCTCCCTGAATGCCCGTGATGTCCGGTTACGCTACCTGGAGTTCTTTGCGGGTAGGGGGCTATCAATATGCCAGACAATCTGTGACACCTTTTTCAAATAAAAAACAAACAAAAGAAATTCTTGGTGGACATTTACTGCTTGTGTTTGTTTTAGCTGACCCTGACAGAAATGTGTTGAGTGCAGAAAATGTCGTGATTGGGTAACCTTATAAAAAATAGTGTTGGCTGGTACTTCCTAAATGCCAAAACACATTTCACTACAAGTGCACTTGCAACTGCACTGAACCTGCACTTGTAGTGCAAAGTGTATTTGCCCTTAGGAAATAACCCCCATTTTTGCATAAAACAGCAATTACATCACCCCAAAAGTGTTGTAGTGTTGAGACAATAATCCACACATTCTTGAGTAACCAACTTTTTTATACCTGCACAATCACATGTGCATTTCCCAAAGGTTTTTAAAACAAACCAACATGTTTGTTGTATAACAATGTTTGCAGTAGCATTATCAAAAATCGAAATGTCCATTTCAGATAAAACAGGCCTGTGTAAAACCAACAAGAAAGCCAAAAAACTTGAACTTACAAAGTTCACATATGGTAAAACCTGAAGGCTATATCAGACATGAGTATTTAGGAACTGGGTTTGATATAGCGTTCAGATGGGGGGAAATCACCCCTGGAAAAGCCAAATTTGGAAGATGCACACCAATTTACGAATGTCAACATGTGCTATCTGCCATCAGGGGGGATCAAGGGATGTGTTTTGGGGGAGCAAGCCCTTCCTCAATGCGACTTTATAATTGAGGAAGGGGTTGCACCCCCAAAACGTGTCCATTGATCTCCCGTGATGGCAGATAGCACATGTTGGCACACTGTGTGCATCCTCCAAATTTGGCTTTTCTAAACATTGTAAACATTTTTGTAAGATAAAACAGGTGATTTTGTGGGGTTTAAATTCGCCCCAAAACATCAATGATGTTATTATTTTTTAATAACATCACTGATTTGTTGCTGGATGTTTTGCAATTGGAGATTACACCCCATGATCTCCCCGATCAGTATCTGGGCACTTTCAGATGTAAAGCGTTCTGGATCACGATCACCTAAAAAGAGATAAAGAACAAAAAAAAAGGTCTCAAAAATCTGCCACCATCCATCTCGTTTACCTGAGCCTGTGGTCGCAGACACTCACCTGTTGTGGTGCCAATCTCCACCACATCTTCTTCTTCCTCCTGCTCAGCTTCTTGGGTTGGTATTTCCCCTTCTTCCAGAGGGGGTGGTCTCTGGTCTCCTGGGATGAGGGGTGTCCTCCGAGTCTTTTCTCCCCTATGTAAAACAAAAATGGTATAATTAGCACACAGATATTTGATGGCCGAACTAGAAATAGGAAACATTGCTTGGAAGTGGGGTACAATTGTCTATTTTAGTCGAGTTCCAAGATGTATATTTTTTATTGCCCTTTGTCAAGCTGCAATACTTTACCTGTTTGGTACAAGCTTCACAGATGTAGCCCCCCCTATAGTATACACTGGAGCACCTGTGTGGCCCCCCTAATAAAAATGGTGTTCTTGTGTCCCACACTAGTGCTCCAGTGTCCAGATGTGAAAACAGCTGCTCAGTGTCCTCTCCTTACACACAATCTAGTTGGCATTTCATTCTAGTAACAATCCCATCTACACAAACAAATATTTGGCATCCAAGTAGGCCCCCAAAAATGTGTGAAAATGCAATGGTGTTCTAGAGGCCGAAAGAAAAATGTTTGATACGAACTAATAATGGGCCCATGAACATTAAAGTTGACCTTTTTAAACGTTACAATTACTAAAAGCATATGGAGCAGAACGAACGGAATAAAGACAGAAAGAATAGGAACACAGCACAACTACTTACTTTTTTGCAGCACTCTCCGGATCTTTCGGTACTGCTCTGGGTCTCTCAACTTCAGGTCCGACCACCGCTTCCTGAGCTGATCTTTTGATCTTTGTACCCCGAAATTCCTCTCAAGACTCCTGACCACTTTCGCCATGATGTTGGCCTTTCGGATATTGGGGTTGGGGTAAGGCCCATATTTTCCGTCATAGTCGGACTTCTTCATGATGTCGACCATCTCCAACATCTCCCCAAACGACATATTTGTGGCCTTAAAACGTCTCCTTCTGGATCGGGACATGCCTGGATCCGGGCTTTCCTCCTCCTCCTCGTTGATATAATTATCACGCACCTGCTGTAACTCCGCCATCATGCTCTTCCCCCACTGCGCCGAACGAAAAGGGGCGGGGAATACACTAGAAAGAACGTCAGGGGCGGGCGGAGTTACACGCATGCGCAGTGTGTATAAAGCGTAACACGCGTGCGTATTACGTGCGATCTGTGAGCGGAGGAAGGAGCATTGGACGCGCCGATCGTAAGAACGAAGGTAAGAGACAAACTGTGCCTATACTGCTTCTAGATTGAGGCCTATATTGTAACAAGATTAGGAGAGTTTTGTCTGACATTAGGCTTTGTCTTGTGTTGTGTCTTGCAGTGAACATGGATATCTTAATGAGAGATACTGACTTCATGTCAGTATTCATAGATATGCTAAGTGAGCTGTCCTGTCTGTGGGAGATTACCCACCCCCATTTCAAGAACCAAGCAAAGAGGAAGGCAGCACTGGAGCAATTGTGTGAAATTGTGAAGCAGGTGATCCCCACGGCAGACATCACTTATTTAAAGATTTTCATTGGTGGCCTGAGGAGCACATATCCAAGGGAGTGCAAGAAAGTCCTGGATTCACAGAGATCAGGAGCAGCAGATGACATCTATGTCCCTAGGATGTTGTACTACGACAGGCTGCACTTTCTGGCAGGCCAGACTGAACCCAGGCCATCCCTCTCCAGTCTTCCTTCCACGCTTCCTTCCCCCCCGGCTGAGGCTTCTCACGCCCAACCTGGGCCTTCCAGGCCATATGTGGAGGAGCCCAGATTGAGCCAGGTATAGCATTCCTCAAAATATTTCTGCTTGTACAATCAATGATGTTAACTAGATGTTAGTTGGGAGTACTAATTTAGGATTGTGATTGATGATGCAAAAACTAAAACCATGTCCCTTTTTCATACACAGGGAAGTCTCAGCCAGGAGGTGGCCGGGCCGAGCCGGCTGGCTGATATCAAGGTCCCTCCACCCCCCCTGAAAACAGAAAGTGGCAGTAGGACGAGTGCCCTAGAGGAGGCGGCTATAGCATTCTTTTGGAGGGCTACAGAGGTCCTGGGAGCACCCCACACCATGCAGGAGAACATTGCTGCCTTCATAGCATATAAAATGCAGAGGATGGAGGAGGGCCAAAAAGTAATGTGTGAGGCCCTCATATCAGAGGCTCTGGAGAAAGGTATGAGGGGCCAAATTACACCTCACACACATCTTTGGGATGGTCCTCCTCCTCCTCCTGCAGGTCCTCCTCCTCCCTCTCCTCCAGGTCCTCCCAGTCCTCCTCCCAGTCCTCCTCCTCCTCCAGGTCCTACTCCTCCTCCTGCCACATCTCCAACTGCACAGCCACAGCCCGGAAGGAAGCGTGGAAGGAAGACTAGACAGTGATTGCCCTGGATCCAGTCTGGTCGGCCAAAAAATGCAGCCTCTTGTGGTACCACAGCCTGGGGACACTGATGTCATCTGCTGCTATCCGAGTCTCTGTGAATCCCGGACCAGACTGCCCTCCCTTAGATATGGACTCCTCAGGCCACCAATTTTGATGTTGAAGAATTGATGTCTGCCGTGGGGGTCCCAGGCTTCGCTAATTTCTCCTGTTGATCCAGTGTTGCCTTCCTCTTTGTTTGGTTCTGATCCCTTAATAAAGGATTTTTGTTTTGAATTCTACTCTCCTATGTGTTTTACTTCAAAAAGGACAGTTTGTTTGTGAGGATTCAGGTACATTTCAAATATACAATGTGAAATGAACAAGGGACACCAGCAACAAACAATCTCCTTGAGATTAAATAATAAAAGATATCAATGGTGTTGGGGTAACTTGACACACAAAACACAGACAAAAATATTCTGGAGTAAAAATAAAAATAACATTGAACAAGGATCAGCCTTGGAAAAAATCCAAACATTAAAGAAAAAAAAAGGCTTAAAATCCAAAAAAATAAATAAATAAAAAATATAAAACTGTCAGATGTGACAACTAATAACAATATATTGAGGGAATCCCACTAAAAAAACACAAATAAAAGTTTGTGAGAAGTGTGTGTGAATATGAGCAGCAAAACTACTTCATTCTTGTCACATTATAAAGAAGAAGAGAGTGCGCTGTATTAAACCATTTTTAACATTGCAGCGTGACGAAAATGCTGTAACCATTGCGAATGCTAAGTTTACCAGAACGAGCTGTCCCATGTCGGAATTTCTTCTGAGCATGCGTGGCACTTTGTGCGTCGGAACAGGCCACACACGGTCGGAATTGACGCGATCGGATTTTGTTGTCGGAAAATTTTATCTCCTGCTGTCCAACTTTGTGTGTCGGAGAATCCGATGGAAAATGTCCGATGGCGCCCACACACGGTCGGAATTTCCGACAACACGCTCCGATCGGACATTGTCCATCGGAAAATCCGACCGTGTGTACGGGGCATAAGTGTAGGTGTGAAAAAATAGACTCTGTTCCACCTTTCCAGTATTTCGTCCCCCCCCCTTAGAAGACTTGCTCTGTGGAAGGACTAGACAAACATTTGTGTTGACAATAGAGGTAATAGCTGTATTATGGAGATATATATTAGTTATTAAACAGCAATTGCTCTGGGAAACATTAGGGCTTGCTTTAATAAGGTCAAAAGCAAAGTGACCTAATCTATGGAAACCAATCAGAAGTAACCTCTGACTTTAGTAATATGAAATTTGACAGTTTGCTATTGATTTCGACACTTTAAGGTTGCTCTTTGTATGGCCCTATTAAATAAACCCACTAACGTGCTATAAAGAATGTATTTTATTTTAAAGAGGTTTGCACTGGTCATACAGATAAACTTTAGCAGACAAGTTTTTTTTTTCTTAAACCCTTTTCATACTGAGGTGCTTTTCAGGCGCTTTCACACTAAAAAAAGTGCCTGGAAATCTCACTTTCACGCTGGGGCAGTGCGCTGGCAGGGCTGTAAAAAAACACCCCTCTTCATTGAAATGAATGGAAAGCTCTTCAAAAGTGCCTGAAAAGCTCTTCAAAAGCACTTGAAAAGCTCTTCAAAAGCGATCAGTGTTTTAATGGCAGTTTAGAAGCGCCTCAGTGTGAAAGGGGCCTTAAAAGAGTTTTTTTAAAGTCTATTGCAAAATACAGTACAATCATAAGGCCTCATACCCACGGGCATTTAAAAAAACGAGCTGTAAAGCTAGTACCGACGCCAGGAACAAAAGGGGCGTTAAAAAAAACATTTTATCCGCGTTTGACATTGGCGTTAATGCACGTTTAACCACGCTAGCTTTCAGCCGCGTTTCTCTGTCTCTATTCAAAATCAATAGTTCCCTATGGGAACCCATTGATTTGAATAAAAGTCGCACCAGAAGTTGGATCAAGATGATCTGACTTGCGGTGTGACTTGTGTGCTGAGAATCTTGAAGGGGAACCCTGCCAAAATTTCTATAGATGCTGTAAAAGGGACCAGGCTTTGGACTCTGAAACAAGTGAAGTCACATCCATCTCAAAGCTGCTTAAAGCTTGCAAAAGCTTGCTGTTCACACTGCTATTATACAAACTGAACCCCTAGCCCTCAGGCCTAGTACATACTATTAGTTTTTTTCATTCAACCCAGCAGGCTAAATGAAAAAATTGAAGAGCTCGGAAGCAGACGCTGTATTAACTATGCGATGTTAGTACCAGGGCCGGATTTCCCACAAGGCCACCGAGGCCAGGCCTCGGGGCGGCAGTGGTACAGGGGCGGCGCCGCGGCCGCCCACAGACTATTTTTTTTTTTTCTCGGAGGATGGGGCACGGCCGCAGCGGGGTGTGTTATCAGAAAGCCACTACGCTGTGGCATTCTGGGAGCTGTAGTCCTAGTCCATGCGAGCGCCCTCTGATTGGCCGAACAGGGTCATGTGAGGGCGGCCGTCATGGGCACCTTTGATTGGCCCAGGGGAGCTGGTCACTGTGGAGGCGGGGCTGGTCTGTGTGTAAACGCGACCACTTGCTGCGGGAATCCCGCCTCTCTGTCTGGCGTGCTGTATGTCTTCTGAGGTGTCTCTCTCTCTCATCTACCCCCTCACAGTCAGTGTACCCTCTCTCTATCAGCCGTCCCTCTCTCTATGCCCCGCCCCTCTCGGTCAGCCCATCCCTCTCTCTATGCCCCGCCCCTCTCAGTCAGCCCGTCCCTCTCTGTCAGTGCCCCCCCTCTATCAGCCCCTCCTCTCTGTCAATGCCCCCCCTCTCAGTGCCCCCCTCTCTGTCAGTGCCCCCCCTCTATCAGCCCCCCCTCTCTGTCAGTGCCCCCCCCTCTGTCAGTGCCCCCCCTCTCTGTCAGTGCCCCCCCCTCTGTCAGTGCCCCCCCTCTGTCAGTGCCCCCCTCTCTGTCAGTGCCCCCACCTCTCAGTGCCCACCCCCTCTCTGTCAGTGCCCCCCCTCTCTGTCAGTGCCCCCCCCTCTGTCAGTGCCCTCCCCTCTCTGTCAGTGCCCCCCCTCTCTGTCAGTGCCCTCCCCTCTCTGTCAGTGCCCCCCCTCTCTGTCAGTGCCCCCCCTCTCTGTCAGTGACCCCTCTCTGTCAGTGCCCCCCCTCTGTCAGTGCCCCCTCTCTGTCAGTGCCCCCTCTCTGTCAGTGCCCCCCCCTGTCAGTGCCCCCTCTCTGTCAGTGCCCCCCTCTCTGTCAGTGCCCCCCCTCTCTGTCAGTGCCCCCCTCTCTGTCAGTGACCCCCCTCTCTGTCAGTGCCCCCCCCTCTGTCAGTGCCCTCCCCTCTGTCAGTGCCCCCTCTCTGTAAGTGCCCCCCCGTCAGTGCCCCCTCTCTGTCAGTGCCCTCCCCTCTCTGTCAGTGCCCTCCCCTCTCTGTCAGTGCCCTCCCCCTCTGTCAGTGCCCTCCCCCTCTGTCAGTGCCCAGCCCTCTCTGTCAGCCCCCCCTCTCTGTCAGTGCCCCCTCTCTCTGTCAGTGCCCTCCCCCCTCTGTCAGTGACCCCCCTCTCTGTCAATGCCCCCCCTCTGTCAGTGCCCCCTCTCTGTCAGTGCCCCCTCTCTGTCAGTGACCCCCCTCTCTGTCAGTGACCCCCCTCTGTCAGTGACCCCCCTCTCTGTCAGTGCCCTCCCCTCTCTGTCAGTGCCCTCCCCTCTCTGTCAGTGCCCTCCCCTCTCTGTCAGTGCCCTCCCCCTCTGTCAGTGCCCAGCCCTCTCTGTCAGCCCCCCCTCTCTGTCAGTGCCCCCTCTCTCTGTCAGTGCCCTCCCCCCTCTGTCAGTGACCCCCCTCTCTGTCAATGCCCCCCCTCTGTCAGTGCCCCCTCTCTGTCAGTGCCCCCTCTCTGTCAGTGACCCCCCTCTCTGTCAGTGACCCCCCTCTGTCAGTGACCCCCCCCCCTGTCAGTGACCCCCCTCTCTGTCAGTGCCCTCCCCTCTCTGTCAGTGCCCTCCCCCTCTGTCAGTGCCCTCCCCCTCTGTCAGTGCCCAGCCCTCTCTGTCAGCCCCCCTCTCTGTCAGTGCCCCCTCTCTCTGTCAGTGCCCTCCCCTCTCTGTCAGTGCCCTCCCCTCTCTGTCAGTGCCCCCCCTCTCTGTCAGTGCCCCCCCTCTCTGTCAGTGCCCTCCCCTCTCTGTCAGTGCCCCCCCTCTCTGTCAGTGCCCCCCTCTGTCAGTGCCCCCCCTCTCTGTCAGTGCCCCCTCCCTCTGTCAGTGCCCCCCCTCTGTCAGTGACCCCCCTCTCTGTCAATGCCCCCCCTCTGTCAGTGCCCCCTCTCTGTCAGTGCCCCCTCTCTGTCAGTGACCCCCCTCTGTGTCAGTGACCCCCCTCTGTCAGTGACCCCCCTCTCTGTCAGTGACCCCCTCTCTGTCAGTGCCCCCCCTCTGTCAGTGACCCCCCTCTCTGTCAGTGACCCCCTCTTTGTCAGTGACCCCCCTCTCTGTCAGTGCCCTCCTCTCTGTCAGTGCCCCCTCTCTGTCAGTGACCCCCCCTCTGTCAGTGCCCCCCTCTGTCAGTGCCCTCCCCTCTGTCAGTGCCCCCTCTCTGTCAGTGCCCCCCCTCTGTCAGTGCCCCCCCTCTGTCAGTGCCCTCCCTTCTCTGTCAGTGCCCTCCCCTCTGTCAGTGCCCCCCCTCTGTCAGTGCCCTCCCCTCTCTGTCAGTGCCCTCCTCTCTGTCAGTGCCCCCTCTCTGTCAGTGACCCCCCCTCTGTCAGTGCCCCCCTCTGTCAGTGCCCTCCCCTCTGTCAGTGCCCTCCCCTCTGTCAGTGCCCCCTCTCTGTCAGTGCCCCCCCCTCTGTCAGTGCCCCCTCTCTGTCAGTGCCCTCCCCTCTCTGTCAGTGCCCTCCCCCTCTGTCAGTGCCCAGCCCTCTCTGTCAGCCCCCCCTCTCTTTCAGTGCCCCCTCTCTCTGTCAGTGCCCTCCCCTCTCTGTCAGTGCCCAGCCCTCTCTGTCAGTGCCCCCCTCTCTGTCAGTGCCCCCCCTCTCTGTCAGTGCCATCCCCTCTCTGTCAGTGCCCTCCCCTCTCTGTCAGTGCCCCCTCTCTCTGTCAGTGCCCAGCCCTCTCTGTCAGTGCCCCTCCTCTCTGTCAGTGCCCTCCCCTCTCTGTCAGTGCCCTCCCCTCTCTGTCAGTGCCCCCCCTCTCTGTCAGAGCTCACCCCTCTGTCAGTGCCCCCCTCTGTGAGTGCCCCCCTCTCTGTCAGCCGCAGCAGAGTGCACCATGCCAGCCAGCCACCCACTGACCTACAGCAGGGAGCCAGGCCAGCCTCCCGCAGCAGTGTGCACCGTGCCAGCCACCCACCCACCCACTGACCCACAGCAGAAAAACAACCAGCCACAACAGGAGCCACCCACGGTGACCCACCCACACTAGGGAGCCAGCCAGCCAGCCACAGCAGGGTGCTGACCAGCCACCCACTGGAACCAGCCACAGAGGGCGTGGGAGTCAGACACCAACAGGAGCCAGCCAGCCACCAACAGCAGCCAGCCACAGAGGACACGGGAGCCAGCCAGCCACAAAGGACACAGGAGCCAGCCAGCCTCCAAAAGGAGCCAGCCAGCCACAGAGGAACGCGGGAGCCAGCCAGCCACAGAGGAACGCGGGAGCCAGCCAGCCACAGAGGAACGCGGGAGCCAGCCAGCCACAGAGGAACGCGGGAGCCAGCCACAGAGGACGCGGGAGCCAGCCAGCCACAGAGGACGCGGGAGCCAGCCAGCCACCAACAGGAGCCAGCCACAGAGGACGCGGGAGTCAGCAGCATCTGCAGTACCCATAGTTGAGGTAAGAGGAGCGCTACACAGTGCCAATTTTATTTTTACTTTGTGAGAGGTTGGGGCAGGGGTGAGAGTCATGGCACAAGGAGGGTGTCCCATGAGGAACAGAGTGAATGAAGGTGTTCACT
Source organism: Aquarana catesbeiana (assembly GCF_042186555.1). Classification (NCBI taxonomy): domain Eukaryota; kingdom Metazoa; phylum Chordata; class Amphibia; order Anura; family Ranidae; genus Aquarana; species Aquarana catesbeiana. The sequence continues at coordinate 72,705,202 of NC_133325.1, read as the reverse complement.
GTACACTCTGTTAGATAGAGGCCCCCTCCAGGTCCATTATACTCCTTTTCAGTCTCTAATGGGACCTGGTGGGGACTCTTTCTAACAGATTCTATAATGGACACTGAATGGGCCTCTGTTAGAGAGACCCCCCCTCCAGGTCCCATTAGACTCCTTTTGAAGTCTCCAATGGGTCCTGGAGGGGGTCTCTCTCTAACAGAGACTTTCTAATGGACACTGTTAGAGAGAGACCCCCCCCCTCCAGGTCCCATTAGACTCTGTTGTAGTCTCTAATGGGGCCTGGAAGGGACACTTTCTAACAGCAGGGAGCCAGGCCAGCCACCTGCAGCAGTGTGCACTGTGCCTGCCAGCCACCCACCCACTGACCCACAGCAGGGAGCCTACTGGCCGCTAGCCATGGCCTGTGCGTTCCGCTGGCCTGTGGGTCTTGCTGGCCATGGCCAGCTCCCAGCAGGATCAAGAGGCCATGACCAGCTCACAGCAGGACCCACAGTGTTGAGGGCTATTTTTAGACTACTAGGTGGGCACTGGCCTGGGGCAGGGTAAATAGGGTGTATGGGGGGGTAGATGGTATGTGGGGTTCAGCTGCGGGTGTCAGAGTCTCTCACCCCAGCGATGGCAGCTGCCTGTGCCAGCTCAGCAGGTCCCTGCGCTGATGGGCACTGGTGAGGCTGCGCTGAAGGGCACTGGTGATGGTGAGCTGATTCGGTGGTTCAGTGGGCCACTTGACTGGACTTGCCCCCCAGGCATAAGGCTGCCAGCCCTGCCCTGTTGGCCGCCCCCCTCTCCGCACTAACATAGCAGCATGGCAGGTCCATGCCTTCTCTAATATCACTGCACTGCCCCCTCCCCACACTGCCTTTCTTATTCACACAAAACATGAAGCGCGGCCGCTCTAGACAAAGGGCAGGACTCCATGTCTTGTGTGAATAAGGTAGGGTTCTTTGGGGAGGGGGGAGTGCTGTGCTGTAAAGAAGTTTGATATTGAGAGAGGACTGTGATGGGGGTCAGTCTGTGATTGAAGGGGTCAGTCTGTGATTTGGGGGGTCAGTCTTTGATAGGGAGTCTGTGATGGGTCAGGACCAGTTTGTGATGGGGGTCAGTCTGTGATGGGGGGTCAGTCTATGATGGGGGCTCTGCTATGGGTCAGGTCAGTCTGTGATGGGGGGTCAGTCTGTAATGAGGGGTCTGTGATTTGGGGGGTCAGTCTGTGATAGGAGAGGTCAGTCTGTGATGGGTCAGTCTGTAATGGGGGTCTGTGATGGGGGTCAGTCTGTAATGAGGGGTCTGTGATTTGGGGGGTCAGTCTATGATGGGGGGGTCAGCCTGTGATGGGTCAGTCTGTAATGAGGGTCTGTGACGGGGGTTTGTGTTGAGGCAGGGGGGATGTGATGTAAGGGGGGGGCTAAGGATACTGATGTAAAAGGGGGTTGTGATGTAAAAGGGGGTATGTGATGTAAAGGGGGGACTGAGGACACTGATGCAAAAGGGGGTCTGCTGTGATGTGATGTGAAGGGGGGGGGACTGAAGACACTGATGTAAAAGGGGGTCTGTGATTTCTGCACTAGCAAAACACAGGTCTCTCCAAGGGCAATAGTTAATTGTTTTCTATGTGTCCTGTTCACACTGCAACAGCGCCACTGCGTGCTGAGCAGTGTGGTGCAAAATGCATACTGTTTCTCTGCACTGCAACTGAGCTGTGGTGCATAAAAATGAATGAAAAATGTATTTGCATAAAGAACTATTTACGATCATCTTTGGGTCAAGAAAGACTGAACAGTTTAGCTTCACTTGCCAGTGAGTCAGAACTTTTAAATACTTTGTCCTACGAAGATATTATCGATGAGTTTGCCAAAAGAAAAGTTAGAACTAAAAAAATTGTAGAGAGTTTCTTACTGCTCTAATCTTTAAAAGGCATTTTCTGCATTACAGAGTATTTTCAGTCTGTACAATTAAAGCAAGTTATTTTCAGTGTTCTCGTTTGTGGAGATATGTTTTTAATTGATCTATTGTAGCAGTCATCGATAAAGGACGAGAATGGTGGTGTGGGTGTGTGTGTGTGTGTGGGGGGGGGCGGCATTGAAGGACCCGGCCTTGGGGCGGCAAAGGGAGTAAATCCGGGCCTGGTTAGTACAGCAGACTTTGCCAAGTTTTTCATTGGCAAACTTTTGCTTTTAAAGGGAAACTTCACACTCCACTCTATTCTCCAAAAGCTGTGAGCTGCCTTCACCAATCCAAACCACATCCTTTTTCTGAGCATACAACATGGCCAGCTGGGAAAGGGACGAGAAGAGCGATCGCCCAACCCCCTCCTGAACCATACAAGGCCACATGCACTCAACATAGCTGGCTACCTTTGGGGCATGTTGGGCTCAGCCCAATACCAACCACAAAGCACCTTGTACCCACTAGTTTAAAGGGGCTTTCCACATTCCATAAAGCCCCCTGTCTGCAGCCCCCCACAACCCCAGCCTAGGGTTGTGTGGAAGAGGCCCTTGTCCCCCTGAATAGGGGAACAAGGTGGTTGACTTTTGGGGTGCCCGAGCCCCTCCTGCCCCCAAGCAACCACCCCCCTTTCATGGGCTGGCTTGCTGTGTGTTTGGCTAGGGGTTTGTTAGTGTGTGGGAGGGGGCACAATATTTTTTTGAGTTTGAAACTAAAACAATTAAACTGGCGCTCAGAGGCTATAAGGCAAATGACTATAAAAGTTAATGAAATTATAAAGTCTAAAAGCTGGATCAATCACGGTGTAATCAGGACGGTGTTGGAAGTCTTGGACAGGAGCCAGGAAACAGTCTATAAAGCAGGAGAGGATCCCTGGAGGATAAGTCATAGGTAAAACAAAACACCGGAATAAAACTTTTCTTTTCTTGTAGGAATTTGTGTGGCCAGATTCACGAAAGGCAGCTCTTCTTGTTGAGAGAAGTCAAACTCAGATCCATCCAGGTAAAAAAGAGAGAGAGGAGCGCCACTAAGTAAAATCATTTATTCACCAATATAAAAACAAAGTATCAACTTACATTTAGGAGCGGTATATAGAACAGACAGATGTGATTCCTGATAGAAGAGGGGGAAGGGAACAGTCAGTGATTCCCCGGGGATGCCTCCAAACACAACACAGTCTGGCGGGGAGGCCAGGACGGTACACAGCCTGTCTCTGCGGCAGCCCAGGAAGCCGCTGGCAATGTTGTCAATGAGGAGAAAAAACACAACGCGTTTCTGAGCATGCGCAGGGTCTGTACGGCACATGCGCGCTCCTTTATCAAGTGTACAGTAGGGAAAACAGTGAAGAGCTATTTATAGCAGATCAAAGGTAATGGGTGGACGTTCACAGCTGATTGTATCACAGCTGATTGTATCAATGCAGGTAATGGGTGGACGTTCACAGCTGATTGTATCAATGCCGGAGTGTCAATATATGAACCACGGACAATAGCAATGTTATATAACAAGGCCAGAGCACATATCTGTATCTTTATGAGCAAGCTGGATGTCTGATAAAAGAAAGCTGGGGAAAAAAATTATTACTAGAGAACTATATATCTAAAAGGATGAATGATTAAAAGAAGATGTGTCTCAAGAGTATATATATGCATATATATCAGAGAATTTATGATAAACTATCATAGAAGTATTATAAAAATATATTATGAAGACATGATCACAAGGTAAATTGGATAATGAAAAAAAGGGGGGGGGGGGGTTCAAAAAATGTAAAAGTTAATTAAAAATTGCATGAAAAGAATTATTATATGACAATGTAAAAAATAAAAATTAAATAATAAAAAAATGGATGATAAAAGAAAAAGGATATATATATATGTGTAGAGAAATATATATAAAAAAAAAATAATAATGAAAAAAATGGAAACAAAAGTAAAAATAAAGGATTATTGCTATACATGATACATACAATATGCTGGATGTCACACCCCTGAATGATTGGTGCGACAATTAAAACAAAAGGTTAAATATATTGGATTGCGTCTTATGGAGCACCCATAATCGCATACAAATGATATGTGCAAGAAATGCGTGAATAACATTATTAGATAGCCAATGGTAAGTAAACCAGCTAAACAAAGGTAAATGCCAGAGAAACCATTCTGAATATATATATAGGAAGGTGTTGATTTCCAGTTCCTCGCATACATGATCACATTTGTATGCGATTTGTTTGTATATATTTTTTCCCCCTCTTCTATCAGGAATCACATCTGTCTGTTCTATATACTGCTCCTAAATGTAAGTTGATACTTTGTTTTTATATTGGTGAATAAATGATTTTACTTAGTGGCGCTCCTCTCTCTCTTTTTTTTTGAGTTTGGGGTGGGATTTTTCACGTGGGGGTTCTCATTTTAAGCTTTAACAGACCCAAATGACCTTGTATGTATTGGGGGAACAGGCTATTTTTTTGTTTTGGGTTAAAATCTTGAAGCTGCATTGTAGATTTGTAAGTTTTCTCTAAAGCCATACATCTTTGAAGCAGCATTTTGGATACATGCTACAGATGCACCACTTTACAGGCAGAGTAAGCCCCCCAAGTTACTAGCTTTTAAGCAATTTTGCATTTTTAAAGGCACTTCTCCTTGTTCCGTTTTTGGGGTTGTCCAAATTGGTGACATTGATATATGTCCCTCAGGATGGGACCTGGGCCCCCATACATGTTTTGAGGCCAATAACTAAAGAATAAGCCAGCCAAGTGGGAACTCACAAAATTAACAAGTCAGTTCCCATGGACTGCAATGGTATTTGTTGTATAACTTTTGTGTGTTTCATGGACTGTGCATGTGTTTTTAATTGCCTCATTAGCACACAAACCTATGTTTTATAGAGCTTGCAGATAGCATTCTTTACATTGCCCTGAAAAGAGGCAAGAGTGTGTGTTTGTGTGTGTGCGTGTATTTTGTCTGTTATGTCTTTGCAAAACAGATGTGTTTTAGAACAAGTTTTTATTTATTTTTTGGAGGGGATATTTTGCCCTGAAATATTTTGATGTTGTCAATGTGTGTCGTTTTGTAGGTTGTTAGTTTCACTTTGATTTATTGTCTGTGCTGTATTATTTTGCAAAATCTTCCTCAAGATGTTGTGACTAATAAATGTTTAAATCCTTAAGAGACTGTCCGTTTGTAGGTGCAGTCCTTTTAACTCCTGTTAATTTCCTCTGCAAAATGGTCAGACCTCAAAACCATATTCTGTCTCAAATTAACATACATGTGTTTTTGCTTTCCTTGCCTTGTAGCAAATTTTTATGTTTTATGTGTTTTGTTAATTTTCATGCAACAGATTTCCCAGCTGCAGCTTAACTAGGCTGATTGGCATGGCAAAACAAAAAAGGTGTGATTTATGTAAAAGCTACTTTCCTGGTGCCTTTCCTTTGTGGCAGCATATGCATGTATTGTGCATATGCTACCATGGATAGGAACCAGAAAAGGAAAATTACAGAGAGGTAAGTATTCCATTTTAGCATAGTGGTTCTCAGCCTCAGTCATCAATTACCCCCGACAGGACATGTTTTGGGAATTTATCTTAGCTAAATAGCTGGCCAAAATACCAATCCATTGACTGTGATTTAAAACACCTATGCAAGATGAAGGAAAACCTGCAAATATGGCCTGTTGGGGGTACTTGAGGACAGGGTTGAGAAGCACTGATTTAGAACACTGGGCTAAAAACTAGCTCAAGACAATCCTATTCTAATTGTGGGCATTTGAGGGAAACCAAGTGAGTGTTAGAACCCCTGCTTGTCTTTTTTTAGGTTGGGCTTTGTGTCCCTTTTCTGAAAATTGGCTTCACTTCCTGTCACATAGCCAAACAGGAAGTGAGGGTAAAACCCTATCAATGACTTTCCATGGGGACACACAGGCCAATCTAACTAGTGCCCCCATTAGGCAAATTGCACTGTAGCACTTTGTTGTGTACACCCCAAATTATTAGGTATTTTGGGGTTTATTAAAGGCAGATCCACTCTGCAATACAAGTGTACTTGCTGTAAATCTGAGGGGAAGCACTGGTGATTTTATCATCCAATCATGTAGAAACAGAAATGCTGTTTTTTTTATTTTCCTTGCATGTCCCCCTCGGATCTCCAGCAACTGCACTTGTAGTGCAAAGTAGATTTGCCTTTAGTAAATAAACCCCAAAGTCCAAGATACCTACTAATTTGGGGTATACACAGCAAAATGCAATTTACCTAATGGGGAAACTATTTAGATTGGCCTGTGTGTCGCCAAGGAAAGACATTGGTAGGGTTTTACCCTCACTTCCTGTTGTGACAGGAAGTGAATAAATTTGAAGAAGAAAGTGGCAAAATTTGGGAGGTCTCTGCACCCTATCAGGGGTGCAGACACCCCCAAAAACTGACAAGACTTCTAATCCCTCTGCACTCTATCCCCAAGCAAAAATAAGAAAGGATTTCATTTAGTTTAACTTTGCAAAGACACATTCCTAAGTTCAGCTGTGATGTATGTCAATGGCCCATTTAGACCTTGTTTAATAGAAAACACCAGTTGCCTTTCACTAGAAACATTTGTTAGTCCAGTCCTGGAAATCTGCATCTGCTTTACTATTAATTTCCAGAAAAATTGGGCTCCTGCAGCTAGATGCGCGACCGCTGTATATGTGAGATGTGCAACTGCTGTGTGTGCGGAAGAATGTCCCCGTGGCGCGTATCTGGTTCCTGGAAGCAGTGGCCAGCACACAGGAATGACATCACGCCCCTACAGGAAGTTGCTTATACTATTGCTAATTTCTTCCCACCACCGTGCCCCGCTCACTGTTTTCTGAGTAAGAGATGATCCTTATTTGCAAATTAAGATAATTTTCTTATTTTTTTTTCATGGGGTGGTGTTTGTGCGGGAGGAAACCCACACAGGCGCAGGGAGAACATGCAAACTCCATGCAGATGGTGTCACAGGCGGGATTCGAATCAGCAACCCTTTTTGTTACTAGGTGAACGTGCTAACCACTACACCACTGTCCTGCCCAAATATATATATATCTATAGATGTAGGTTCTTGTGTCCACCAGCAGAGAGAGGTTGGGTAGCTGCCACACTCCCAATTCTGGAGGCATACTAATGGTCTAGCACAGGGGTCTTCAAACTACTGCCCTCCAGTTGTTCAGGAATAGGGATGAGCTTCGTGTTCGAATCGAACGCATTTTCGACTCGAACATTGCCTGTTCGGTCATTCGCCGAATTCCGAACAATATGGGCCGTTCGCGCCAAATTCGAGTGGCGTGTCACGGCCCATAATTCACTGCGGCATCACAGTGCATTGCTGGCTGATGATTGACCAAGCATGCACTATGACCCACATGCTTGGCCAATCACAGCGCCGTCTGTACAGAGAGCAGTAATTGGCCAAAGCCAGGGTGGCTTTGGCCATTTATGGCTCAGGGGGTTTAGTACATGCCCCACGGCGGACCTGTGTAGTGTGTTCCGGCATTGAGAGAGAGATAGATAGACACAGAGACAGTGTCATTTGATTTAAGTTAGATAGAGTAGGCAGGCGAGTCAGTTAGGTGCACTTACAGTGTATTGTGTATATATATATACATCCTGGGTGTTGTGTGTATATATATATATATATATATATATATATATATATATATATATATATATATACACACTGTATTCAGATTAGCTAGATCCGTTTCTGTTATTCTCTTCCTACTACTGACAGGCAGGCAGGTGTTTTTACACTATTTACAGCTACCAGAAGAAAATAGCTGGTGTTCTTCTGATCCTATTAGTTCTATTAGCTACAGTATTAACAGTTAGTGTAGTGCGTCCTCTGCACAGTGTGCACCTAAAGCTACCTGAAGAAAATGAGTGTTCTTCTGATCCTATTAGTACAGTACTGCAGGCAGCTGCAGTATTTACAAGTTAGTGTAGCGCATCCTCTGCACAGTGTGCACCTAAAGCTACCTGAAGAAAATTAGTGGTGTTCTTCTGATCCTATTAGTACAGTACCACAGGCAGCTACAGTATTTGCAAGTTAGTGTAGTGCGTCCTCTGCACACTGTGCACCTAAAGCTACCTGAAGAAAATTAGTGGTGTTCTTCTGATCCTATTAGTACAGTACCACAGGCAGCTGCAGTATTTACAAGTTAGTGTAGTGCGTCCTCTGCACAGTGTGCACCTAAAGCTACCTGAAGAAAATTAGTGGTGTTCTTCTGATCCTATTAGTACAGTACCACAGGCAGCTGCAGTATTTACAAGTTAGTTTAGTGCGTCCTCTGCACAGTGAGCACCTAAAGCTACCTAAACAAAATTAGTGGTGTTCTTCTGATCCTATTAGTACAGTACCGCAGGCAGCTGCAGTATTTACAAGTTAGTGTGGCGCGTCCTCTGCACAGTGTGCACCTAAAGCTACCTGAAGAAAATTAGTGGTGTTCTTCTGATCCTATTAGTACAGTACCGCAGGCAGCTGCAGTATTTACAAGTTAGTGTAGCGCGTCCTCTGCACAGTGTGCACCTAAAGCTAGCTAAACAAAATTAGTGGTGTTCTTCTGATCTTATTAGTACAGTACTGCAGGCAGCTGCAGTATTTACAAGTTAGTGTAGTGCATTCTCTGCACAGTGTGCTCCTAAAGCTGCCTGAAGAAAATTAGTGGTGTTCTTCTGATCCTATTAGTACAGTACCACAGGCAGCTGTAGTATTTACAAGTTAGTATAGTGCATCCTCTGCATAGTGTGCACCTAAAGCTACCTGAAGAAAATTTGTGGTGTTCTCCTGATCGTATTAGTACAGTACCGCAGGCAGCTGCAGTATTTACAAATTATTGTAGTGCGTCCTCTGCACAGTGTGCACCTAAAGCTACCTGAAGAAAATTAGTGGTGTTCTTCTGATCGTATTAGTACAGTACTGCAGGCAGCTGCAGTATTTACAATTTAGTGTAGTGTATCCCCTGCGCAGTGTGCACCTAAAGCTACCTGAAGAAAATTAGTGGTGTTCTTCTGATCCTATTAATACCACAGTCAGGCAACTACACTATTTACAGTTAGTGTAGTGCGTCCGCTGCACAGTGTGCACCTAAAGCTACCTGGAGACAATTGCTGTTGTTCTGCTCCTATTAATACCACAGGCAGGCAGCTACAGTATTTACAGTTAGTGTACTGTGTCCTCTGCACAGTGTGCACCTAAAGCTACCTGAAGAAAATTAGTAGTGTACTTCTGATCCTATCAATACCACTGGCAGGCAGCTACAGCATTTGCAGTTAGTGTAGTGCATCCTCTGCACAGTGTGCACCTAAAGCTACCTGGAGACAATTGCTGTCGTTCTGCTCCTATTAATACCTCAGGCAGGCAGCTATAGTATTTACAGTTAGTGCACTGTGTCCTCTGCACATTGTGCACCTAAAGCTACCTGAAGAAAATTAGTGGTGTTCTTCTGATCCTATTAATACCACAGGCAGGCAGCTACAGTATTTACAGTTAGTGTAATGCGTCCTCTGCACAGTGTGCACCTAAAGCTACCTGGAGACAATTGCTGTTGTTCTGCTACTATTAATACCACAGGCAGGCAGCTACAGTATTTACAGTTAGTGCACTGTGTCCTCTGCACAGTGTGCACCTAAAGCTACCTGGAGACAATTGCTGTTGTTCTGCTACTATTAATACCACAGGCAGGCAGCTACAGTATTTACAGTTAGTGTAATGCGTCCTCTGCACAGTGTGCACCTAAAGCTACCTGGAGACAATTGCTGTTGTTCTGCTACTATTAATACCACAGGCAGGCAGCTACAGTATTTACATTTAGTGCACTGTGTCCTCTGCACAGTGTGCACCTAAAGCTACCTGAAGAAAATTAGTGGTATTTTTCTGATCCTATTAATACCACACGCAGGCAGCTACAGTATTTACAGTTAGTGTAGTGCGTCCTCTGCACAGTGTGCACCTAAAGCTACCTGGAGACAATTGCTGTTGTTCTGCTCCTATTAATACCACAGGCAGGCAGCTACAGTATTTACAGTTAGTGTACTGTGTCCTCTGCACAGTATGCACCTAAAGCTACCTGAAGAAAATTAGTGGTGTTCTTCTGATCCTACTAATACCACAGGCAGGCAGCTACAGCATTTACAGTTAGTGTAGTGCGTCCTCTGCACAGTGTGCACCTAAAGCTACCTGAAGACAATTGCTGTTGTTCTGCTCCTATTAATACCACAGGCAGGCAGCTACAGTATTTACAGTTAGTGCACTGTGTCCTCTGCACAGTGTGCACCTAAAGCTACCTGAAGAAAGTTAGTGGTGTTCTTCTGGTCCTATTAATACCACAGGCAGGCAGCTACCGTATTTACAGTTAGTGTAATGCGTCCTCTGCACAGTGTGCACCTAAAGCTACCTGGAGACAATTGCTCTTGTTCTGCTCCTATTAATACCACAGGCAGGCAGCTACAGTATTTACAGTTAGTGTACTGTGTCATCTGCACAGTGTGCACCTAAAGCTACCTGAATAAAATTGGTGGTGTTCTTCTGATCCTATTAATACCACGTGCAGGCAGCTACAGTATTTACAGTTAGTGTACTGTGTCCTCTGCACAGTGTGCACCTAAAGCTACCTGAATAAAATTGGTGGTGTTCTTCTGATCTTATTAATACCGCAAACAGGCAGCTACAGTATTTACAGTTACAGTTAGTGTAGTGCGTCCTCTGCACAGTGTGCACCTAAAGCTACCTGGAGACAATTGCTGTTGTTCTGCTCCTATTAATACCACAGGCAGGCAGCTACAGTATTGTAACTGTGAAGGGAAATCTCTGCAGTGGGACAGAGATGGTAAAAAATAAACTGACATGGGTTATAACCCTCCCTTACTCTATCCAAAATGAAAAAAATAAGCGTTGCCTATAGTTCTACTTTAAGCACACATTTCTGATAATTTTATGGAGAGGACTAAGAAGATATAACCATGCCAATGGTGCAGCAGAAAACATATAGCACAGTGAGGAAGGTTTGTGGTCCAGGATGAGAGGACAGTGAAAATTAGAAGCGACCCCCCTCCCCCCCACCAGTTGTGGAATGCCAGCCGCCCACATACTGGAAGCAGTGAGGCCCCTTTATGGGGCGCTAGACTAACTTGCCTCTCAGCCCAGTCCACCCTATAAGACTAACAGTGTAGCTCAAGCCGGCAGGGACTCTTTCCGTGCTGCCCCCCTGCAAAGTGCTGCCCTAGGCCTGGGCCTTGTTGGTGTAGGCCAGGATACAGCGTTGGCACCAGCACCACCACCACCAAAGGCCCAATTTTTCTGACCCTGTTCAACAGGGGCATGTAATTACAATTCTTGATCTAATATTTCACAGCAGAGCCTGTTCCTGCGGCCACCAAGAGTAACTGTGAGGGCTTACAGTGTTGTGGCAACACCAACACCTAAGGCCCCAATTTGTGCAGAGTATATAGGGCAGGCCCCTACTTTCAAACATCCAACTTACAAACGACTCCCACTTGCAAACGGAAGGAGACAACAGGAAGTGAGATGAAATCTACCCCTAGGAAGGGAAATTCTCTCCTGTAAGAGTTAATATGGGAAAAACGTGTCTCTTTTCCACTAATGCTTTATCACCAATCCTTGTTTCACTAAAAACCCCAAATTGTCAAAAAACATTTGTCATTGGGACAGAAAGTGAGGTAAAATCTTCTGAAGAGGTGCACAGACAGCAAAACAAATGTCACAGGGGTGATAACCCTTCCCTATGTTTTCCAAAAAGCTTAAAAATAGATTTTTTGGCTGGAGCTACACTTTAAAAATGTACCAGTTCAAAATTACAAACAGCTTCTACTTAACAACAAACCTACAGTCCCTGTCTTGTTTGCACCACCTGTATACTGCTGTTCAGAGGGCCTGGGGCCTTTCCTTTTTTTAATTTGGGTGTGGGGTTCCCCTTAATATCCATACAAGACCCAAAGGGCCTGGTAATGGACTGGGGAGAGGGGTACCCATGCCGTTTGTCTCACTGATTTTCATCCATATTACTGGGACCGGACATTACATTAAAGACGTAAGCAGTTTTAAATGACTTTTGTTACTTTAAAAATGTCATTTTGTGCAGGGACAGTTCTAAGCACGGGAAACATGCGCCACTTTACAGGCATACTATAGACACCCCCAAGGTACGATATTTAAAGGAATATTTCACTTTTTTTTTCACTTTAAGCATCTTAAAAATCACTGCTCCCGAAAAAACATCAGTTTTTAAAACTTTTTTTTGCATTGATACATGTCCCCTGGGGCAGGACCCGGGTCCCCAAACCCTTTTTAGGACAATACCATGCAAATTAGCCTTTAAAATGATTTCGAACGTTCGAGTCCCATAAACTTCAATGGGGTTCTAAAGTTCGTGCGAATTTTCGGTCTGTTCGCAGGTTCTGGTGCGAGCCGAACCGCGGGGGGGGGGGGGGGGTGTTCGGCTCATCCCTATTCAGGAACTACAATTCCCATCATGCCTAGTCATGTCTGTGAATGTCATGAGTTTTACAATGCCTCATGGGATGTGTAGTTCCGCAACAGCTGGAGAGCCATAGTTTGAAGATTCCTGATCACTCTAGCATGTCTTGAAAAAAGGTGGTTTCTCATGTGCCTTGTATAATGCCCAAGAAATATCATTTAGAAAATACAAGTGGGTCATGGCACAGCTACATTCCGAATTTGGCACTTAAGATGGTCATGCACTATGCAATCTGATTGGCCAATCTCTGTCCAACTCGATATTTCGGCAAAAGAGGTAATAGGAAGAGGCACTTGAACAATTAATTCAAATTACAGGAAATCAATCAGGCTCTTGCACTAAACCTAATTTATTTAAGATCTAACTGATTGCATTGTATGGTCACCTATAAAGATCAAGATTTGAAAATATACATTTACAGGGTGTCCCTGGTTTACAAACAAGTTAGGGTCTGTAGGTTTGTTCTTAAGTTTTATCTGTTTGTAAGTTGGAACAGGTACATTTTTTAAGTGTAGCTCCAGCCAAAAAAACTATTTTTAAGCTTTTTGGATAACATAGCGAAGGGTTAACACCCCTGTAACATCTGTTTTGCTGTCTGTACCCCTGCTCAGAAGATTTCACCTCACTTTCTGTCCCAATGACAATTGGATTTTGAAAATTTTGGGTTGTTGTGGAAACAAGCCTTGGTGATAAAGCATCAGTGGAGGTACCTTTTCCCCATAATAGATCTTCCAGGAGTGAATTTTCCTTCCTAGGAGTAGATTTCCTCTCACTTCCTGTTGTCTCCCTCCGTTTGTAAGTAGAAGTCGTTTGTAAGTCTGATATGTTTGTAACTAGGGGATCCCCTGTATTGGGTTTAGAAACACTTCTCTGCTCTTTGTAATGTATTGAAAGATTTGGGTAAAAAAATAAAACAAAACATTTCAAAAATATATTAGAAGTGATAGGAATGAGATTAGCATTAAAAGGGTTAATTAACTAAGAACACCTACTAACAAGACACATCCAATGAGATGAAATTAACCAATTGTATTGGGTGTGCGCTATTATCAGAGAGAAAACCACAGTTACCCTAGCACCAGTTGCAGTTTACATATTTATTATCGTTTTGTGCTTCAAAGTGTGTCAGTTCGCACGCTCGGTTAATGACTTTTCCAGCACACCAATTAATGTATGAACTGGTGCAGCGCATTCTTCTTAGCAAATCAGCCCCATAGTGTATTAAAAATTGGATATTATAAATTATATTTTTATTTGCTAGTACCTTTTCTCTTTTGATTTCCAAAGCACTTCAGGTTGTGGCCACCTAGGCGAGTAACATAATTAGGATATCTCGTTGACTCCTGGAATATCGGTGTCCTTGATTCAGGAGTCTTCAGGCATCCTAACGCCGCGGTATTCAAAGAACAGAAATGACGCCAATGACAACCTATAAATAACAACAAACGCTGCACAGTGTCATTATTGAACAGGTGTGAGACCAGAAGGCGCAGGCTGGGTAGCCAGCTGCACAAAATCCCGGAAGTGAACGGGCGCTGGCTTTGTTTGCCCACAGCCGTGATGGTCGCCACTAGAATTGCTGACGGAGGAAATAAACGATACATTTGGCAAGAACAGATTATATGGACCTGTATGACATTATCCAAATTAGATGCAACAATTCATGCATAACGAGGATATTTTTATTAAAATTTAGGTTAGGAGACTGTAGCTCATGTTTAAGCTAAAAAAAAGCTTGAGTAACACTTCCATTTTTCAAGGTCCAAGCAGTACTCAAGCAGTGTCCCCTTGAAGAAGGGGACATACCCCTAAAGCTTGTCCTGAAAAATTGTATGTTAGTGCAAATAAAAAAAAGTATCACGGACAGTATTAAATTTTCTCTTTCACAATTGCACTAATACGGCTACAATCAAATCAAGTACTTCCATTTTTAAAATTTAAAGGGTAACCATTTTTGTGGGAAAAAAATTAGCAAGTAAAAAAAAAAAATTATATATATATACATACACACACACATACATATATACATATATATACATTTATTTTTTTTATCAGATTTTATTTTTGAAAATTTTAATATTTTATTTTTTTCAGGTACTTATATAGCGCCGTCAATTTACACAGCGCTTTACATATACATTGTACATTCACATCAGTCCCTACCCTCAAGAAGGAGCTTACAATCTAAGGTCCCCAACTCACATTCATACATACTAGGGACAATTTTTTTTTTTTTAGACAGGATCCAATTAACCTACCAGCATGTCTTTGGAGTGTGGGAGGAAACCGGAGTACCCGGAGGAAACCCACGCAGGCACAGGGAGAACATGCAAACTCCAGGCAGGTAGTGTTGTGGTTGGGATTCGAACCAGTGACCCTTCTTACTGCTAGGCGAGAGTGCTACCCACTACACAACTGTGCCGCCCATATAACATAATACGAACAGAACAAATATTAAACAATAACAACAACAACAAAAAACAATATTTTCAACAATTAAACAATAAGCAATACTATTGTAATTGTGACTCAAGTCTCTTTGTAATTGAATGTTGTTAAAAATTACCTTTCCTCTTCAATCTGCAGCTCTTTAATTTTCTGTAACATGCAATATGGCTACCTGGAGGTGTTCTGTATACAGAATGTGTACAGAACGCCCCCCCCCCGCCAGAAACATATTGTGTGATTGGCTCACTGATTTTCCCAGAAGTCTGCGCTAAGATATCAGATATCAGGCATCCCCTGCAACAAAAATTCAATTTTTGGCGAGATACTCCCAATAGGAAATCACGTCTAAAGGAATGCAGACCCTGCATTTTTCCTCATTAAAGCCCTGCAGGTGCCGCAGCTGATTGATAATTATAAAACCACTCCCTTTAGATTTACTTACCACATGGATACAAACACCCAGGGATTTCTTCAGAATAACAAAAGATAGGAATCTGCAATGAAGTTTGTTGAAATCCTTGCAAAGTACATATATCACCCAGAGGGGAATGTTTGTGGAGTTACTCTTTAAATGTTACATTTCATTTTTATTGATAATTTGCTTAAAAGTGATGGCTAACTGAAGTCATGCCAAAAGTATATCTTAAAAAAAACAAAACGTTATGCTGTGTTTAATAGAAAACTGGCATCTATACAGACCCGGTTTGTAAGGACACACCATCGAGGCGATGGCATCTCATAAATTATAGTTGGTGCTGTGAAGTTTGTGATAGCGTAACATACGTCAGTTGCAATGATGGAGCATGGCACATTCTAATCAGCCTAGTGAAGCATCTTTTGATTTATTTCAGTCAAACTCCTTCCTGAACTGTACAGGAAGGTTTAGAAAAGCTTTTCCTCATCTTAACAGCATGGAAATTGTCCTTGAGGAAATGTCCAGCCCCTTTTTGTTTTGTGTTTCCAGCAACCATTATTTTCTGTTTAGCCATGATCCACAAATGAGATTTTTCTGACACTCTGAATTCAGTCAGTGTATTTTTTCGAGATTTGTAGACAGTAAGAAAATACAGCATGTCAAATTTTTGGCGTTTTCATTATAATGCCTTTCAGATAAAACTCTTCTGAAAATGGGGGGAAAATATGTCATCTGTTCTGTCTCATAAGAAAACGGCACAAAGTTTTTATCTTGTGTTATTGTACATAAAAAAGAATTACCTTGGACTACAACCCCTGGCAAAAAGTATGGAATCACCGCTATTGTAAAATGTTCATTCAATCGTTTAATTGTGTAAAAAAAAAAAAAAAAAACTAATTACAGAAATGCCTCAAAACTATTTTCAGTTAACATTCCAACCTTCTGGCTTTAAGAAACACTTAAAAAAAATAAAAAGAAAACTGTAGTGAGTTGCAAATGTTTTTTTGCAGATCAAGCTGAGGGAAAAATATGGAATCACTTAATTCTGAGGAAAATATTATGGATTTACCATGTACTTTGCAGTTCTAAAACAAATACCTGCATCAGATTACATCCTGAAAATGATGGCATAAGAAAAGTGTCCAAAATCTCAATATAAACTTGTGCATTTATTAAAGATTTAATGACTGTCATCTGCCCCATACCTTTACCTGACATGCAACCCCATATCATCAATGATTGTGGAAATTTGCATGTTTTCTTCAGGCGGTCGTCTTCATACATGTCATTGGAACAACACCAAACAAAAGTTCCAGCATCATCACCCTGCCCAATGCAGATTCATGATTCATCGCTGAATATCACTTTCATCCAGTCATCCACAGTCCATGATTGCTTTTCTTTAGTCCACTGTAACCTTGTTTTGTTCTGTTTAGGTATTAGGTATTGTTTGGCTTTTTTTTGTATGTAAATCCCATTTCCTTTAGTCGATGTCTTACAGTTCGGTCACAGATGTTGACTCCAGTTTCTAACCATTTGTTCCTCATTTGTTTTGTTGTGCATTTTCTGTTTTCAAGGCATATTGCTTTAAGTTTTCTAACTTGATGCCTTGATGTCTTCCTTGGTCTACCAGTATTCCTTTAACAACCTTCCCATTTGATTTGTACAAAAACCATCATTAACACCTAAACAGAAAAAAACAAGGTTATAGCGGGGTAAAGATGTGTTAGAAAAGCGAATGAGGAGGCGCGAATCTAATACCTGTCACCTGATTGGCTGAAGGCACCGGCGCTACGATTGGACGCCTAGCAGAAGGAAGACGAGGCATATGGGGGACACAGGAGCCGCCGCCGTAACCCACTGCTCATCCCACAGCTCGCCGCCTGACTTGCTGCCTGATCCCCTACCAAGAAGAGGTAAGTTCCAAGGAGTCAGCGGACGAGCGCGGGGGTCACAGTAGCGGTATTTGGCGGGCACAGTGGCTGCATTTAATGGGCACAGTGGCTGCATTTGATGGGCACAGTGGCTGCATTTGTTTTTTTTTCCAGTATTTTTCAGAATTGTGCGCCCCCCCAAAAATGTTGAGCACCAGCCGCCACTGACATGCATTAAGAAACCTTCTGAGGCTTGGGGTGATTGTCAAATACAGGTAATCAATTTAACATAATGAGGTCATTATATCCAAGTTTTTTGATTTGACTCCCAGCATATCAAGGATAGTGGATAGCAGTCCCTTTAAGTCGCCCAGCAGTACATTCCTCTTTGGTCTCACAGGTCGTTTCTCCCTCCCTGTTGAAGATGGACAGTGCAAGGTGTTGAGCCTGGAAGAAGGACTTTGACTGCCACTGCATTCTTGAACTATGTATTCCCTGAAAACTGGCTGGAGATGCAACCTGATTGGCTGGAGGAGTTCATCCCACCCACTATCCTGAGGTATCTGCACTCTAAACTGGGGACACTGAGCCCAGGGATAGGGCAGAGCCACAGGAAGACGTTTACCAAGAAAAGGAGCTTGTGTTGAAGATCCAGAGCTGTGAGCTGCCTTTTGCCTGACTTCACTCAGAAGCTGCAGCTTTTCTCAAATCTTTATTCACCCTAAACATGGTAGTGACCATCCATGAATGCACTGCATCTGGGAGGACAGTATCCCAAGACTGGGGTGGTGAGAGGTCTATTGACCACCCTGATTACTTGGCTAGGGTTGCCATTATTGTTGTCTGCTCTGAAGATCTGTTGAAAGAGGATTGTACTGTTTATATTTATCTTGGGATTATGAATACACTCCTCCTGTAAGTAGGAGCTCCTACAAGAAACCCAAAGTCCCCAACACTGGCAAACTTGTTAGCCCTCTGGCTAGTGGTTAGGTAGGGCATTTCTACATTAGGTAGGCTACCTTCTTAGGTCCATAAGGGGTGTTGCTGGAATGCTAAAGGTCCTTGGACACCCTCTGCTACCCCACCTTGCATTAAAAGTTGCCTAATGCCACGATGAACAGTACTCATTTTCTTTTTTGTTCTCTTTATATTTTCTCGTCTCCTTTTCTTTTCTTTTCTTTCCTTTCCTTTTTCTTTATGTAGCATTTCCCCATCCCTTAGTATTACTCATCTCTAGGCAGAGATTACTCTTGGTTTTAACTAAGAGACTTTAAGCTTCTTATGCAGTTTCTTCTCTACAGTAAAGGCTGAGCAGCACACAAGAATGTCTGTGTGTCTGCTAACCAAAATGACACAAGCTCTTATTACCCACTGACCCTAGGAAGTATTGGCTGTGGGTCTAAGACCTGAGTCATTAGGCTGGAGACCTGGGGCATGTGCCTTAGGTCCACAGCCTAACAACACCTCTGGGGTCCAAGGTAGGACATCACTGGAAGTGGCAGGATGACCCAAACAAATCCAGTAGCTATTAAACGAATAGAACTACACAACTTTCTCTTAAAAGAAACCTCTTACTAACCACTTTACTACTGCTGTACATTTAACAGCGTTGTGGTGGACAATTATTTACCCAGTGCCATTCATAAAGAGCAATGGGTAAAGCGCTGTCGGGAAGTCGTTCCACCAGTTATTGTCTGTGAACCAAGCCATCTTTTCGACAGCTCCCAAACACAGACACAGTGTAAAGAGGTGATCAGAGTGACTCTGTACCTTGGAATCGCTGTAATTGTTCATAGAGAGGACAATCACAGTGAGCACAGTGTAATGTTTACATCTGTGAACCCACCCTTTACTTCTAAAACAGAGGAAGGGGAAGAAACAAGAACCTTAGAAATAAATGACTCATTCATTCATTTACAAACACCATACAAATCACAGCAGAAGCTGCTGCAAATAAAGTTTAACCCTTTTCCTGCCCCTCCTCTCCTACCCTTCTGATCCCCAGCCTGCCGCTATGTGATCTGCATAATAACCCCATCCAGTGTTGGGTCACTTTGCACTGGGTATTGGCAGACTGGGAAGGTGTTGATAATAGCACTGTAGCACAGCATCTGCCTGTGTGAAATTAGCAGTTTAGAGCCCTGGGCATGCAGTTGAGGAGAGAACTTTCCTACAATCTCCAAGGTTGGTGAATTACTGCTGCATTTGGTGAGTAAGTTTAAGGGAGAGAGGGGGTATCTGTATTGAGGGGGGGGGCAGGGTTGTGTCGTTGGAGTAGGCTGTAAGGATGATGTCTGTACTGGGAAGGTCTGTACAGGGGGGGTTGGCTGAGGGGGGGCTGTACTGAAGGAGTAGGCTGTGAAAGAGGATTAGGGCTTTGGGGACAGATCTGTACTTGGGAGGGTTGATGTTGGAGATCTGTTTTGTGGAGGATATGAGCTTGGTAAGACGGAAGGAGGAAGTAAATTGTGGTTGTATTCTGTACATTGGTGTGTGCTTTATGCACTACTGACCTCTACACTCTCTGTTTTATGCACTCCTGACCACTGCACTCTCTACATCACATAATCCTCACCCCTGTACTCTCTGCATTATGCACTTCTGACCCCTTCACTTTTTGCATTATGCATTCCTGACCGCGGCACTTTCTACATTATTCACTCCTGACCTTTGCACGCTCTGCATCATTTACTCATGACCACTGTACTCTCTGCATTATGTAGTCCTGACCCCTGGGCTCAATATTAACTATTGAGCTAGCACTCTATGTGTTATGTGCTCCCAACTCCTGCACTCTCTACATTATGCACTCTTGACCCCTAAACTCTACATTATGTACTCTTGACAGATGCACTCTCTGCATTATGCACTCCTGGCCCTGCCCTGTCTGGCGATGTCTCTTCTTGCTGAGCTACCTGGGATGCTGGATAGCTGCCTGGAATTCCTTGAACAATCATGCATTGAACCTTTTTTCTCTTGAACCTTGAACCCTTTGCTCCTCCCAAAAATTTCCTTTTTTTATCCATGCCTTTGCACTTCCTGTTTGCCAGATTATTGTGCTCTCTCCAGCCAATATCTTGTTCTTGTCACTAATGCTGCCATCTTTATTTTCACTACCACTTGTTACCAACGTTTTGCTTGTTCCTTGACTATGCTTGTGCTGGATCCTAACCTATGACACTTGTTACTGACCTTTAGTTTGTTTACTGCTCTGCTTGATCCCTACCTGCTACACCTGTTACTGAACCCCGGCTTGCTCATGTCCTGGTGGGGCGATCCTGAGGACCGCAACCTGGTATTAACATGCAGCAAAACCCATCTCCACCATCAGGAGCTCCACACCTCATGTGAGCCTGTGCCATCCACAAGGGTGACCAGCTGCTGGAAGACCCTTTACTGTTATAGGTACTGGTCTCTGAGCCTGACCCCTGACCGTGACACCTGCACTCCATGTGGTATGCTGTCCTGACCCCTGTACTCTCTGCATTACACACTCCTGACCCCTAAAATATGTACATTACCCACTCCTGACCCCTGCACTCTGTGCATTACACATTCCTGACCCCTGCACTATGCACTCAAAATCCCCTGTACTCTGTGTTTTACCTACTTCTGACCCATACATTCAATGTGCTATGCACTCCCTATGCTTACAGTCTCTGCATTATGCACTCCTGACCCCTGAACTCTCTGCATTATTGTCAGGGCTGGGCTCAGCCATCCTTCCTATGAGCTGGCTGCTCAGCTGTTGGGTAATTGCCAGCTCCTATCTCTCCACAGTGACTCACCTGTTGATGCTATTCTGCTCGTCAGTCCTGCCTACTTAAGCCCTCCAGCCCAGATGATCTCTGCCTTCACCTTGGCCAACATCACAGAGACTATCTCCTGCGTTCCTGTTAAATAATTGCTTGTCTGACATTCCTTCTGGCTCCAAATCCTGCTTGCTGTTCCACTATGCTGATCTCTGGCTTCCTGACTTTCTGGCTTGTCTGACTATCCGTTCCAGTAACCGAACTTTGGCTATGTTTTGACTACGTTTGTTCTATTTACTTTTATTATTAAACAAGTGTGATTTAACTGTACTTCTGTCTCGGTCTGATTCATGGTTTTTGACAATTATGCATTCATGATCCCTAAACTCTGTGCATCATGCACTCATGATCCCTGAACTCTCTGTGTTATTCACTCCTAACCCTTGCACTCCATGTGTTATGCACTCCTGACCCCTGAACTCTCTGCATTATGCACTCATGACCTCTTAACTCTACGCATTATGCACTCTTGCCCCCCTGTACTCTCTGTGTTGTTCACTCCTGACCCTTGCACTCCATGTGTTATGCACTCATGACCCCTGCATTCTCTACATTACACACTTGTTCCCCTGTACTCTGTGTCACATACTCCTGTTGGGTTTGGACTTTGTGAAACTTATCATCAGTCACAGCATAGGAGAGCTGGCACGATACTGCTGCAGTACTGTAATAAGTGTGCTCAATGTAATTTTTATTTATAATAATAACTGCAAATAGCACTCCTATAGCAACTCCTATTTGTAGATTGCTGAGGTATTGCGAAAAGCTTTATTTTCCACCTGTAACCCAAGTTTAAAATAACATAAAATAAAAAATATCTTCATGAATATCCTTCCAAAAATGCCACTTGCTTGGCTGTTATGCTGATTAAATGGTTTTAATACTTTGAGCCACTGATACAGAACAAGGATGCAGCCAATTAGGTCATCACCAATTAGGTATTGAAGCCACAATCAGCATGACAACCAAGCAACTAGAATTTTTTTAAGATAATTAACGGCAGCCTACTTATAGCTGTTAGTACAGTTCACCTTTAAGTTTTATTATTTCAGTTTACAAAAATTTTGACTATTCTGTAGCATTGTAAAGTGTACCTGCTGGAATCAACATTGCAGGAGAATCAAAATTTTCCGTTATCCCCCAGAAGCTAGCAAAATAATATTTGTAATACGAGAAGTTGAAGTCATGCATTTTTAATGAACAAACTCCAGTATATGCACAGAAGCTTCAAGAGAAGAGAATTCAGCCTGAGGATGAAAATGAGAAGCTTTTCTCAAAAAATGTCTCTCCTAATAAGGTGTACTCTCCATACCTGCTATGCTGTTTTTTTTCATAGAAATACTGATAGACAAACTGCAACACGTGCGGTGGCATTGTTGTAAAAAGCAATCTGTGCAATAAGTTACAATGCAAACAGACAAACATCAGCTACCAAAGAAAAGCTGCTTTAATAATGATATTTAATGTAAACTTGTGTTAACTTTAAATAAAAAAAAAAAAGCTGCCAGTAGGATTTTAAAAGCTTTAAATTTCCCTCCGAGATATTTAGGAGACCTGAAACCTTGACTGAACATGGCTACCGATCCCCTTTGTAGAGATCACATGACTAGATAACATTATTTGGTCACTTGAGATCCCCAGACAGCAGTTTTTTGACTCCCCACCCATCGAAAACTTGAATATTAAACCTCCTTTTTTCACAGGCTGCTTAACTACTTCAAAACAGGCACTTTCACCCGCTTCCTGCCCAAGCCAATTTTCAGCTTTCAGTGCCGTCACACTTTAACCACTTGCCGACCGCTGCACGCCGGTATACGTCCGCACAATGGCAGCGGTGGGCAAATGGGCGTAACTGTATGTCCCCTTCAATTGGTGGGGCTAGCAGGCTCGCGCGTGCGCCCGCCACATACAGCGTGGCTGTGCCTGCGGGACCCGCGGACTCGATGTCCGCCGGTGTCCCGGCGATTGTGTCACGGAGCCGCAGAACGGGGAGATGCCTATCTAAACAAGGCATTTCCCTGTTCTGCCTGGTGACATGACAGAGATCTACTGCTCCCTGTCATAGGGAACAGTGATCGCTGTCATGTGAGTGGTAGCCCATCCCCCCCACAGCTAGAATCACTCCCTAGGACACACTTAACCCCTTGATCGACCCCTAGTGTTTAAAGCGGGGTTCCACTCAAATTTTGAACTTAATCTTACCCCCTTCAGTTAATTGCATAGATGTTCAAATGCCGCACAAAATTTTTTTTTATCGCTGTAATTACCTTTATATTGTACTTTATTGTGGCACTTCCTGTCTCTCCTCCCATGGGAGTAGGCGTGTTTATTGCCTTTCCCCGGCGCCGCACTGTCTCCTGGGAGCTTAGTGTCAGGCTTCCCAAGATTCAGTGCGGAAACAATGATCATGCGTGTGAACAAGCTGTGAATAAACAGCATTCACCGCATCCAGGAAATCAATGCTTGTGGGCTTCACATGCCCACAAGCAAGATGGAAACAGCCAGCATCACATTTTTTAACTTATTCTTCAGTTCAAAAAGAGACAGAGGCGGAAATATTACACCCAAACTGTGAGTATTATTTTGGGGTTAGCAAAGTGTCTCAATGACCAAAAAAAAAGATTGGTCGCCGGACTCCTGCTTTAACCCCTTCCCTGCCAGTGTCATTTACACAGTAAGAGCATTTTTATAGCACTGACCGCTGTATAAATGACAATGGTCCCAAAATAGTGTCAAAAGTGTCCGATGTGTCTGCCATAATGTCGCAGTCATGATAAAAATCACAAATCGCCGCCATTACTAATAAAAAAAAAATGCTCAGTGACTCCCATGAACCTCAGGGAACAGAACTGCATTGTGGGAAAATTATAAAAGGGCTGGGAGCGGCCATCTTAGGTTTCTTGGACACGCATGGCCAGCCTGGGAGGATCTGTGTGAGGTCTCCAGCACAGCGCGGCCTACCTCCACGGAACAGCGATCCGAGCAGCGGTATTGTGACATCCCACAGAGCTGGACTGACAACGGGACAAGACTGGGGAGGAGCCAGAGGAGCCTGTCGTAGTCATCTGGGAGTTCCGGAGCGTCTTGTGGAGAGGAGCGGAGCATCGCAGCAGTGCCGGCCGGCCGGAGACTGAACCCTGCAAATCAGAGCGGAGTCTCCTGACAGTATTGTCCTGGTTGGGTGAGAGGGCTGAGGCCCACAAATTTCTTGACGCACTTTGCTGGGACCCATAGTCCCACAAGCAGATTAAAGAGGAATTAGTACTGAGTCCTTGGCATCAAAGTTAGTTAAAGTACCATGGCACCAGAGCCGGGTTTTCATCTTTTCAGCATACTTTGATAAGGAATCATTAACCCTTGGATTACAAAATTACCTTGTTGCTAGCAGAAGAAAAGAAGATAAAGAAGGACTGTTCAGTAACACATAAGGCCTTGGGTTATTTTACTATATCAGGGTGGTGTGATACTATGGGAGGGAGCTCCCTAGTGTTGTATTGTACTTAATCAGGTCAACATTTGACTTAGTACAGCTTTAAGCGCGCAGGAAATAGGACAGTGCTATACTCACTCTGACGGTATCCTATTTACTTTGTTATACCTCTCATATATTACTTCAGACATTATACACCTGTATTGTACCTTTTGTAAAGTTTTGTTGTCTGTCAGACTTTGTTGGTCTGACAGTACAACCATTGCAGTTTAAGCCTTCTAATACAACTACAGTAAATACGGTTATTATTCAAGTACAACTGAGTGTTGTTTTTCACCAGCCTAGAGAAGGAAGGGTAAGGTAACTACAAACAGGTATATTATATTGAGTATTGTGAACTTGCCTTTGTGATTTCGTTCTAACTGCACACTATTACACCACAGCTGTGTCAGGGGGACTGAGATATTCAAAGTGGTATAAAGCAGAGTACAGGCCCAAATAACTCAGCAGCTCCTTCGGGGGTCAGTGCTACAAAAATAATAATAAAAATGCCGTAAATCTATCCCCTATTTTGTAGACGCTATAACTTTTGCGCAAACCAATCAATATACGGTTATTGGGATTTTTTTTTTACCAAAAATATGTAGCAGAATACATATCGACCTAAACTGAGGAAAAAAATTTTTTTTTATATATTTTTTGGGGGATATTTATTATAGCAAAAAGTGCGCAGTGCCGACGCAGTGCCGAATCGCAAAAAGTGCTCTGGTCAGGAAGGGGGTAAAATCTTCCGGGGCTGAAGTGGTTAAATGACAATTGCACGGTCATACAACACGGAAATTTTTATCATTTCTTCATCAGCTCTTTACCTTAATAAGTGATGCGCTGTGTCCGAGGGAGTCTGGAGGCACACACGAGCAGTGCGATGTGAAGGACATCATATGATGTGCAGTCAGAAAGGTAAAACCACCGCTTGGCCGTCATTCTACTGTAAACTGGAAGGTGTTAAAGTTTGGACGGTCTGAGTTTTTTGCACTGGTAACTGGGTTTCTTTAAATATTTTAGGTGTTTTTCAAAGTATTTCATTGCCTACTATTTACTTTAACATTTGACTATAGGCTTTAAGGTAGTTTTTTGTCTTTTAAGGGAGAGTGTACCCAAAATTGGTATTTTTTTAATTTTTTTGTAGATGCTTGAGAGTTAAACTACCTTCAAAAATTAAATAGTGTTCTTGTAAAATGACCATATGTGTTATGAGTTTTTATTTTTATTATCATATGTTATGTTGCAGCATATTACACAGCTCTAAACATTGCATAATAAAGGATTCACATTGCAGAGTCCAGACAAACAAGCATATAAAAATGATAGAGGAGGGGAAGAGGATTCTGCTTGCGAAAATGTACCATCTTAAGTTGGGTACATATGAATCGAAAAGTCCAAGGATCAGCCAAATTTCAATGTGTGTGTGGCCCAACCTGTTCAACAGAAATCAACTACAGTAGCAGATCAACTTCTGATGAACAGGACAGCTGGAAGACCTTCATTCAATCAGTTGCTGCATCCAATGTGCTGTAGTTCTGATCAGTGTATTCTGACAGCGGAGGAGTCCCCACTGTCAGAATACAAAACCACAGCAGGAAGATTCTATTCATCCACTTTGCATGTGTAGATTAAGGAATATGTTATTTTTTTTTTTGTTTAGCCCACTGACTGAATAAAAAAAAGCTTTGCTTGTATACCCAGCTTAAGAGTTTGTACATTATTAGACACGTTAGATAAGGAAGATGACATTGTATGAAGGTCAGAAACAGTTTGGAAATGCGGGACAGTTAGACATTTTCATCCTAGGACAGTACTAGTAAGATATGTTGGGCTGGTGGCCCTGTGTGGACATACCTTACTAATCAGACATCAGAGGAAGGGGCAGCTGCTGCCTTCTAAGGGCACGACTTAGCTGCCTTCTGCGTGTTCAGATCTGAGATCACAACATATAGCAGAAGGAGGTCTTCCATCACTGACTTACTTTGTGACCAAATTACAAGAACTGAAAAGGGAGCTGTTGCTGGATTATGGGAAAAGTGGCGTAGCAATAAACAATGCCCACTTTCACCATCCCCACTAATTCCTGCCCACCAAGGCACATTTTTGCATGGAACACTTTCTTTGGACCACAGAAATCAGTCTGTACCATGAAAATACTAGCAGACTGTGTTTACTCCAGGTCTAATGTTTCTGAGGTTTCCCCAGTGCAGGTGACTGAAGTTAATTACTCTGTGATGAATGGTTGCATTAAAGAGGAAGATGGATAGATAGTTTTGAAGAGGTGGGTCTTGACAGAATGGATAAATATGTAAGGTGAGGTTAGTCTAATAGGGCAAAGGGACAATGTAGACAATATCAGATAATAGGATAATAGGATATAGATTTAGATATAGATTTAAAGTGAAACTAAGGCTTCCTATCCTATGCAGCAAAGACAGCTGCCATCTTAGTCTCTGTTTGATGTGGTTAGCTATGATACCAACTATTTGATGGCTTAAAAAGTTTGGTTGAGAGCTGACATGAGCACACTAGTAACTGTTATGCCCTGTACACATGATCGGACATTGATCAGACATTCCGACAACAAAATCCATGGATTTTTTCCGACGGATGTTGGCTCAAACTTGTCTTGCATACACACGGTCACACAAAGTTGTCGCAAAATCCGATCGTTCTGAACGCGGTGACGTAAAACACGTACGTCGGGACTATAAACAGGGCAGTAACCAATAGCTTTTGTCTCTTAATTTATTCTGAGCATGCGTGTCACTTTGTGCGTCGGATTTGTGTACACACGATTGGAATTTCCGACAATGGATTTTCTTTTCGGAAAATTTTATAGCAAGTTCTCAAACTTTGTGTGTCGGAAATTCCGATGGAAAATGTGTGATGGAGCCCACACACTGTCGGAATTTCCAATAACAAGGTCCTATCACACATTTTCCGTCGGAAAATCCGACCATGTGTACAGGGCATAGCAGTTATCACTAGAGGCATGCCTTGAATATAACTAGTTTGGGAAAAAGGTAAATCGGTGGGTTTAGTTTCATTTGAGTGGGATGGCAGAACAACTGTGCTAGTGACAGAAAAGTTTAATTTATTTATGTCATCTGTTTTCATTTACCTATGAGTTTAATTAATTTTTTTTATTAAAGGAATTGATTATCTCAGAATAATGCTATGTGTATCTTTCCTGTGAGCTGACTTTTGTTAGTCTGCTCAAAACAGTGAAACATACTGTATATTGTTAATGGAAATATATATATTTGTTTTTTTAAGGATATTCCCTTTTTCAGTCTATAGTTCCACATGTCTTGTTCTCTTATGTAAATGTTTCTAGTCATGTAATGAGAATAACCAATGGAGTTTCTTCCCTGTAAATAACTGTGTCAACTTACTCTGTAATTAGAGTGACCATCTACGGAATAAAATAAAATGCTGATTTTGATCAGTTTCGACCCAGTCAGCTATTAACCTTTGTTATGTTAGTATACAGTTCTCCTTATCACTAGGCATTGTGTTAAAAACTCAGCTGTGTTAATGGTTCCCCCGAGGGTGGTAGTATATAGGGCTGCGCATCTTCACTGGTCTCACGATTCGATTCGATTACAATTATCTGGTCAACGATTCGATTCGATTCGATTCCGCGATGCATCACGATGCATCACGATTACCGACGAGCTCCCACTTCCGCTTGGGCCGCCTAGGTGGCCCTTCCACCCTGCAATCTTCTAGGACACATCACAGTTCCCAAAAGATTGCCCGGCTATGCAGGACAGCGCAGTGAGACATGCACACCCGGCTGTGAAGCTGCAAGCTTTCACAGCCGGATGCCCACAGTAGTATTGCCAGCGCTGTGGACAGGTGGGGGAGAGAAGGGAGGGTTTGGGTGGCCACGTCGCTGGATTCTTGTGGGACAGGTGAGTGTCTTTTTATTAAAAGTCAGAACATGCACTTTTTTTGTAGCTGCTGACTTCTAATAAACAAAAAATTGACTGGAACTCCGCTTTGAATTAAAAATAACCTCACTCCCTAAAAAGTGCACTAATCCGGTGCACTACAGGGTACAGAGATTCACACACACTGCTGCTGGGAGGTCAAAAGGGATAGAATCCACAGATGACAAACAGCCCTGTGAAGTTCCCTGTACTGTCTCTGTGCTGACCAGTGGCGGCTGGTGCTCAAAATTTTTTTGGGGGGCGCAAACAAACTGAAAAATACTGAACCTCCCCCGTCAAACGCAGCCATCTGTGCCCGTCAAACGCAGCCACTTGTGCCCGTCAAACGCAGCCACTTGTGCCCGTCAAACGCAGCCACCTGTGCCCGTCAAATGCAGCCACCTGTGCCCAAACGCAGCCACTGTGCCCAAACGCAGCCACTGTGCCCAAACGCAGCCACTTGTGCCCAAACGCAGCCAATTGTGCCCGCCAAACTCAGCCACCTGTGCCAAAACGCAGCCACTTGTGCCCAAACTCAGCCACTTGTGCCAGCCAAACTCAGCCACCTGTGCCCAAACGCAGCCACTTGTGCCCAAACGCAGCCACTTGTGCCCACCAAACTTAGCCACCTGTGCCAAAACGCAGCCACTTGTGCCCGCCAAACTCAGCCACCTGTGCCCAAACTCAGCCACTTGTGCCCGCCAAACTCAGCCACCTGTGCCAAAACGCAGTCACCTGTGCCAAAACTCAGCCACTTGTGCCCAAACGCAGCCACTTGTGCCCAAATGCAGTCACTTGTGCCCACCAAACTTAGCCACCTGTGCCAAAATGCAGCCACTTGTGCCCGCCAAACTCAGCCACCTGTGCCCAAACTCAGCCACTTGTGCCCAAACGCAGCCACTTGTGCCCGCCAAACTCAGCCACCTGTGCCAAAACGCAGCCACCTGTGCCAAAACGCAGCCACCTGTGCCCGCCAAACGCAGCCACCTGTGCCCAAATGCAGCCACCTGTGCCCGCCAAACGCAGCCATCACTGACCCCCCCCCCATTACTTTCTTTTAATAAATATATTAGAAAGGATGGTGTGCCCCCGCTGTATGTGCTTTTAAAAAACGATGTCACTTCATACCAAATTTTGCCGGTATACGATCATGTGACTCCCGGCCGTCCCGCCCCTCTCCGCTCTCCTCTTCCCTCTCCGCTCTCCGCTCACGTGTCTCCTGAGTCCTGACGTCAGCGGGGAATTCTCAGTCCCGCCCGCTGACTATAGTTATCGTATCAGAAGAGAGGCGGGCGGGACTGAGAAATCCCCGCTGACGTCAGGACTCAGGAGGCGGAAGCGGAGAGCGAAGAAAAGAGCGGAGAGGGGCGGGGCGGGCCGGGAGTCACATGATCGTATACTGGCGAAGTTCGGTATGAAGTGACATTGTTTTTTAAAAAAGCACATACAGCGGGGGCACACCATCCTTTGTAATATATTTATTAAAATAAAGACGGTTTAAAAATTTTCTCGAGCGCTTTCCCGGGAGGGGCGGGGCTACTAATGACGTCACCAAACATCGATTTTCGGGGTTTTATGCATCGATGCCGCATAGGGGACACCCGAATCGCGATGCATCGATGCAACGATTAATTTCAGCACCCCTAGTAGTATACAGTAGATATGGCTTTAATACTCACCTCCTCTCTGGAACTGTCCCCTATAGTATTTCCTTTGCGCCAATAGATGTCCTAAGTCCTGTAGGTTGAATAACACCTAGCATCATTTATGCTGGAAGACTGAGAACATTAGGTGAGTGCAGAACATCAAAGACCCAACCCCTGAAGGGGCATCACCATGGCACCTTACTGTCACAATGTGATGATGCAGAGAGTGGTGTGCTGAATCATAGAGGCCCGCCCATCATCAGAGAAGATCCTGTGTGTCCCATGACCAGCCTGAAGAAAAGATGGGAAAGAAGACATCTGGGAAAGAAAGGAAGACACTGCCATGGGGAAGATAACAAAAGGAAGAAGCTTAGAGTATAGACATCACCAAATGTTCGTACTTCAAAACTGTCTCAATTAAATGGGTTCAGTAAATTGTTTATGTTTGAGATAAAGTGCCTAGAGTATGGAAGGAATAGAACTCCTGTTGGGTTTTCCTGCTGTCCGGGGCTCCAATAGAGAGATTTGCTTTTCTTCTGTGTCTTGAAGACAACCTTTTAACCACACAGGGAGTGAAGGAAACTCTCAAACAGCAATACAGACAGAAATAAAATTGCTTTTTATTGTCTGTTTTTCAGTTGCAGATTTTCTCTCATTTCCTGCCTCGTACAATGTTGTCCCCAGAACAGGAAGTAAGGAAAAAACTTTAGAATAGAACCATGGATAGGAGTAATCCTTTCTCCACTCTATCAAAAAGAAAATGTTTTAACAATTAAAAAACACTTTAAATACATTTACTAAAGGCAGAAAAAGTATAAAACATTCAATTTCTTAAAGCCCAACTCCAAGCCCCCCTATTACCAACCTCCCCCACTGAGGTTCTTTTTTTTTTTCCCCAATGCCTCATTGCACTTTGAAGTTCTTTTCTGCACTAGTACTAGTGCCCTACTACACAGGCAATTTCTCAGTCAGTACCTATGGCCCTGTAAGAAAAAAAAATTTGATTGTAGAAAGTTTGGGTCAGTATTTAGGATTCTCACACATTTTAATGCACTGTGCATCCAATTCTACCCATTTCTCTAGTTTGATATAATGAAGTGTTAAAATATAGGAATCACCCATAGAAAATACTTGCCATTATTGACAGTAAAATTGCAGCCTGTGAAATTTGCATTCGGCAGTAAAACTGAATATTGATGCTTTTTTTAATTAGACAATATATTTCTCTGCTACAATATTGAACATTCATAAAGGTAAAATACTGCCAGTGACTGACCAGAAAGATTTCTCAGATTTGGAGCAGACATCAGGGGCTTACCAATGTGGAAAAGTTCAAACCCTGTGCAGCTTTATTTATAAAAACGTGAAGAGTAAAGGATCAAGCCTGGAGTCGGCGGCGTATGATAATATCTTGCGAGAAAATTCATCTAATCACCAGAGTAATTCTTTATAGCTTTTGGCTTGTACATGTTCCTCGTGCCATTTTTCTAACCTTTAACTTGATAAGGTTCACAGTGGAAGGTATAATTACGATGTCCTTCACTAATTTCAAATGTAATATATTTGCCCTGCACTTTAAAGCTGTCATATTAGAATTCAGGAGGTTAGCACTCTAAACTCATTTGTATGCTGACTGCAATAAATAGCCTATCAGTTTGTGCATGAAATTACCTAACAATCCAGTGGAAGAAATAATACATTTGTTCTGACTGGGATCAGAGCCTCCTTGGAGCAATTGCCTGCCTAGAGTACTTATTGTAGCTCAGCTGTTGTATTACTGGAAAACACATTTTGTACATCATGTTTGCCACTTAATAGCAGAAGTTTGCAAGACCATGACATTTCTATCTCCAAAGTTCAATCGTATAGAACTCTAGTCTCCCATGGTGAAGTAAAGACATCTTTAATATCTTTCTTAGGCTCATTGTGTCAATGGTGCTAATGATTAATACGGAGAGAGGTCAGCCTGATTGGTATGTATAAGCTCCACCTTTAACCTCATTCATCTCTTGCTTTCTTTTATTCATGTAGGGTGCGTTCTAAGAAAAAAATATATTTATAAAAGACAGCTAAATAATATATTTCACCTGTTTTTATAAAATAGCTTTTATACTCACCTAACTCTGCCGTCTGTAACCCATGTCCTTCCAGGAGTGACAGCTGGTGATCCAGCATTGCAGTGTGGACCTGCTATGCAGAGAGGACTCCATTGCTAGACAGCCAATGTGACGTATCCTCTTTAACTAGGCAGTGATGTGGACACCTGTAGAAGGACCTTCTTTCTCTACAGTGAGGGAGATGGAAGACTTTGGACCCAGCATGTCACATGAAAGCAGATTTAGACAAGTGAAAGGGGATTTTGGCTTAAGATTTTTCTTCTTACTAATTCATCGACTGGTTTGGGAGGAAGAGTTGGGGAGGAAGGGGAACCATAGGCTAGGGAGGTTTATTACAGGAATTCAACTTTTAAGTCCTTCTTCACAGTTATTTGCAATGTTTGCTTTAAAAAATGTAAAATGTCCTATGACGTGCCAGACTCCAAGTCTTCTATCTAACGGACAAGGGTTTCTCAGCCTTCTTACCTTGTTGTCATGGTTTAGCCTGCAGATTTCTGTTTGTGAATTCTTGCCTGCTAGCTCTATGATCCCATTCACATGTGCTGCTTGCTTCTCTGTTCAACTATGTTGCCTGCTCTGCTGTGGATTTACAACCTCTTCCCTTCTGTCACTTCCTGGGTCACCTCCCAGTCTGTTTTTCTACATATAGACATGCTCAGAGCTGCCTGGGTTGCTTGAGTAACTACCCAGTTCTCTTAGCTTCTGTTTGCGTAGTGTTTCATGTATTTAATGTCTGACTCCCCATGTACCGACCCCAGCTTCCTCTTTCATTTGTGCTTGTCTGCCACCTGCCCTGACCTCTTCTGTCTCATGCCATCTCTACTCTGCACACACAGGTGGTCTCTGTATCATCAGCTGGCTGTACCTGTGGGGCCGTGACCTGGCTCCAGCTTATTGCAAGTCCATCCCCACCATTGGGGGCCCTGGTGAAGAGGCAGGCTAGGGCTTAGACTCTGTGCCCTAGGGCAGTGGTCATCAACCCTGTCCTCAGGGCCCACTAACAGGCCAGGTTTGCAAGATAACTGAAATACATCACAGGTGATATCATTTGCTGCTCAGTGATTGCAGTATTCTAGTCTGCATTTCCCCAAGGTAATACATAAATCCTGGCCTGTTAGTGGGCCCTGAGGACAGGGTTGATGACCACTGCCCTAGGGAACCACAGGTTGGTCTTCTACAAAAGCTCACTACCACAGAAACCTGACACTTGGAGTATCTCTTGGTAAAATGTTTTAGATCTCAGGGAACCCCTGAAAAAATGTTCACATCTACAGCTCATGGAACATCAGTGTGATCAGCAAGCTGTTGATATAACAATAATTATTGTATAAATAGTATTAAATAAAAGAATAAATATTACAATTTACCCCTTTATTGTCAAACTTGGGCATGTGTTTTCTGCCCAGATGCTCAATTCTGGGTCAGACTTAAGATAAGCACACACAAAATTTCATCCTCAACTGAAATTTGATTATTTTGGTTGCTCTTATACATAGTTACATAGTGGGTAAGGTTGAAAAAAGACACAAGTCCATCAAGCCCAACCTGTGTGTGTGCACTTTTATGTCAATATTACATTGTGTGTCCCTGTATGTTTTGGTCGTTTAGGTGCCTATGTAATAGTTTTTTGAAATGATCTATGCTCCCTGCTAAAACCACTGCTTGTGGGAGAGAATTCCACATTCTTACCGCTCTTACCATAAAGAACCCTTTACGCAGTCTCCAGTTAAATCGCTTTTCCTCTAATTTTAGTGAATGTCCGCGAGTCTATTTAAATGCCCTTTTGCGGAAAAGTTTTATCCCTATTGTGGGGTCACCACACCAGTACAGTATTTGTACATTGAAATCATATCCCCTCTCAAGCGTCTCGTCTCCAGAGGGAATATGTTCAGTGCTTCCTCATAATTAAGATCCTCTAGTCCTTTTATTAGCTTTGTTGCCCTTCTCTGTACTCGCCCCATTTCCAGCACATCCTTCCTGACGACTGGAGCCCAGAACTGGATGGCATACTCCAGGTGCGGCCGGACCAAAGTCTCGTGGAGTGGGAGCATTATGGTTTTATCCCTGGAGATTCCATTTTTAATGAATGTCAATATTCTATTGGCTTTGCTTGCAGCACCTTGGCATTGCATGCCGTTGCTGAGCCTGTCGTCTACTAGGTCCCCCAGGTCCTTTTTCATCCTAGAGTCCCCCAGAGGCTCTCCCCTAGTGAGTAGATTGCATTAATGTTTTGGCCACCTAAATGCATTAGTTTACATTATTCTACATTAAACCTCATTTGCCATGTAGTTGCCCACCCCATTTCTTTGTTCAGATCTTATTGCAAGGTTTCCACATCCTGTGGAGAAGCTATTGCCCTGCTAAGTTTAGTATCGTCCGCAAATACTGAGATTGAGCTGTTTAACCCATCCTCCAGATCATTTATGAATAAATTAAATAGTATTGGTCCCATGACAGAACCCTGAGGGACCCCACTTTCCACATTGGACCATTCTGAGTAATCCCCATTTATCACTACCCTCTGAACTCGCCCTTGTAGCCAGTTTTCAATTCAGGTACTCACCCTTTGGTCCATGCCAACAGACCTTAGCTTGTATAGTAAAAGTTTGTGGCGTAATGTATCAAATGCCTTTGCAAAATCCAGATACACTACGTTTACCGGCCTTCCTTCATCTAGATGGCAGCTCACCTCCTCATAGAAGGTTAATAGATTTGTTTGGCAAGAACGATTTTTCATGAATCCATGCTGATTACTGCTAACGATACTGTTTTCATTACTAAAATCTTGTATATAGTCCCTTATCATCCCTTCCAAGAGCTTGCATACTAATAATGTTAGGCTAACTGGTCTGTAGTTCCCGGGGATATATCTTGGTCCTTTTTTTAAAGATTGGTGCTACATTGGCTTTTCTCCAATCAGCTGGTACCATACCAGTCAGTAGACTGGTCGTATATATTAGGAATAATGATCTGGCAAATACTTCACTGAGCTCCTTAAGGACCCTCGGGTGCAAGCCATCTGGTCCCAGTGACTTATTTATGTTAAGTTTTTCAAGTCTGTTTCTGATTTTATCCTATGTTAACCATGGGGGTGCTTCCTGTGACGTGTCATGAGCATAAACATTGCAGTTTTGGTTACTGACGTCCCCCATTTCCCTTGTGAAGCCTGAGGAGAAGACTACATTAAAAACTTTTGCCATCTCACCATTCCCTAGATTCAGATCCTGGGCTTCCAGGGAAATAATGTGCTTACATTTTGCACAGCAGAATTCGCCCTCGATCAGATGATCAAGGAACGCATACATGCCTTGATGCCTGTTAAACAAGAAAAAAGTTTACTCACACATGTAAGAAGTAGAAAATGGCAGGAAAACATTTAGTGCCTTTCTGTAAAAGGCAAGATACTCTTCTGTGACTAAAATCCAGATTTTTTTCAGGGATAGATCATTAACACTTATCTTGAGGGTAAGATGCAGACTGCAGATCACAAAGTTCTTCCTGTTCTTTTTAAACCTAGTTCTCTGACTGAACAGAAGACCCAGTAAAAGGGTCCCTCACTAAGTCATACATTTGTGTTTAAAGGAAGGAAAATGATGGTCAATGTTGCTCTGCAATATATCCAGGTGGATTTCAATTAGATTTGAAACCTCATAATATCCTTCCTCACTCCCAAGACCAAGCAACAGAGGGCAAATATCCAGATTTCTATTTGCAACATGGCTTTTCCAAAAATTCAATTTGAACTCCAAGTATCTTGTCACTTAAAGTCAGGATATTTTCTCCAGAATCTTGCAGAGACTTATTCAACTGGTTCAAGGGATGAAAAATATCAGCTAAGTAGGCAAGGTTCTGCAGCCATTCTTTATCTTCAAAGCACTGAACACAATCTGACCAACTCATTACTTGAAAGTACACCTTTAGTTCTTTCAGCTCAAACACTCTGTGGAAAACTTGTCCTCTGCTAAGCCACATCATTTATGTATGTAGAGGGAGACTTCTGTGGTCTTTGTTGACATTTTCATAACATTTTTAACATTCTTGAATGGACTAGTCTTTATTTATAAAATGTAGCCATTTTTTTTTTTTTTTTGCATCACCCAGAACATTTTTTAGTTCCAAAAGGTTTTTGATATTGTCCCATCTCTAGAAATAAAGCAGTGTCTTTCATAGAGCCACCCATTGATGGGGCACTATCAGTACAGATGCCAACCTAATCCTTCCAAGACCAAGGCCATTTGATTCCATATATGCAGACAAAACTTTAAATATATCTTGACCCTTGGTTGTTTCAGGCAACTCTTTGCAGCAGAAAAAGTTTACTTGAATATTATCACTATTTTCAAATTGTACAGATGATACAAAATGGCATTGGTGATATTGGTGGACTCATCAACCTGGATAGCAGAGCTGTTTTACAGAATATCTGACAAGACCTCTTTCACATCATGTGGCATGTAATCAATATGTCAGCTTATCGTATTAATTGAGAATTTAACCTTTTCAATTTGCCTTACTGCAGCTGCTCCTACCATGTGACTCACTAAAATTTTACAAGTTGGCATTATTAGATTCTCACCAACTGTGTGATTTTTTCTGGGCAATAATTTCTGCCACCAAATAGCTTGCTTCCTGTGCCTTTTTACCAGCTGAGACTTTTTTTTAAACAAAAGCTGTACTTTGCATGTTTTGAGATTCCAATAGCTGTTTGAAATCACCAGTGGAACATGGTATATATTGTGATGAAACCTAAAAATTACAGCGCAACAACTCCCTCACCATATGGTAATTATTGTTATTAACAAGTGATGTGATAAAATACATTAACAAGGAGTCCATATAAACAAGTCCATGTCTGTGAGCTGGCACTGATAGATGACAGGGAGCCCAGACAGCCAAGGACAAAGCTTGTATGGAGCGTTAAAGATTTTTTTTTATTATTTTGGGATAGTTTTCAATTTCATTTGATAATGAAACAAAAAAAAAAAATCAGGAGATTTCTATTACCATTTGCATCCTTATGAAGGCCCACTTTATCCTAAAAAAAGAGGTATAATTTAACTAGATACACTAAGTAGTTGCAATGGTTTTACTAATATGCTATACTTGGACTTTAAAAGTGACATTAAACTCTGGGTTAAAAGGAAAAAAAATCTTTTAAAGTACACTCTCTTAAAGTGGATGTAAACCCTCACATATACCCAGTGAAGTGAACAGCATCAGATGATACACAGAGATGAAACAAATCTCCCTACAAAAGTTTTACATGCATACCTGCTGTCTTCACCTTTATATACTGTTTAGAAATTGCACATCCTGTTAGAATTTTATCTTTCTGATTCCCCTGTGGGAGGGGATTATTGCTAGACACTGTGAGACAACTGATTGGAGGAAAGGTACACACCCCTTCCCCACACATGGAGAGGTTGTCTGTGTATAATTTAGCTGTCTGCTAATCTTTTTATAGCAACCTCCCCCGACACACACTTCAGGCTCCCGTCTCGGAGAGCTTGCCAAAAGTTATTATGCTGATAACAAAAAAACAGAGCGGGACAAAGCTACGGGACATAGTGCTTTGAAGAGAGATAACAAAAACACTGCAGATAGATGCGCCCGGCTCAAATTTCTCGAATCTGGGACTACATCCACTTTAACTAGAAAAGTATCTTCTATTGCTCCCAGCCTCCTCCAAATCTCCAAGTTATTTATTTTTTTTTTTTCTTATGTGATCAGATTACCTTTACAGGGTGGCCACATTTGTTCTGCAAAGTTCCATTGTATGTAGATACATAGCCACCCTCTCTTGTTTACCTAAATCCACAAAAGTGTAGTGCTACTTCAATTCATTAATACAGTACATCACTGTGTAACAAAAATAAAGTGCAGCAGTGCAAAAGTGCAAATATAATGTGCCACAATTTAAATTTGTAATACTATCGCTGTGCTTAACTAAATCAATAAAATATACTGAAAGTGTTTGTTAACCCATATATAACAAACACTGCCGGACCCTCTATTAGAGCCTGGCATAGCACAGTGAATTAGTCTTTTATAAAAACTAAGCTTGTAAATACCAATTTAGAAAGATCTTCAGGCCAGTCACATGACTCGCATGACGCAGGGCTGCTGTATACCTCCGATGGATGGGTTCTGTAGGAGGGGCCGAGATCTCCCTCTGCAATAGCCCTGGAAACTGGCTGAGAGTCACATGACTGGTCTGAAGATTGCGCTAAATTGGTATTTACAACGCTCTTTTTTTAAAAGACTACTACGAGTGTGATATACTAGGCTATAATAGAGGGGCTGGCAGTGAGCATTTAGAATTCTTTTATATTACTAATAGCAGCGGGGGGACAGAGACACACAGACATGGAGCTGACAGGCAGAGAGGAGGAGATGAGGAGGAAGAGAGGAGAGCTGAGAGCAGGGCTGAATATGACGGAGGGACGCACTCTGACCACAGTGGTCAGGGCTCAGCAGCCCTGATCACTGTGGTCAGTACAGAGAGGGGGGATACAGGAAGTGGCAGGTTCAGGCAGGTTTACAGTTTAGAGGGGGGCAAATTACACAGCACAACCATTGTGCTGTGTAATCTGCTTTAAGGGACCAGGAAATCAATATTTTTTGGGGGTTAACAAACACTTTAATCTGCAAATAATCAAAATTTAAGTACAAAGTGTCAATAATCCTATTTATAGCGAACTCATTATATATTTTTGAAAGTAGTCCATAAGAGATTCTATTCCACCACAGTGTTGGGAAAAAATCCACAAAGTGCCCATGCTATCCTCCACCCCCGTGGGGGGCGGAGTCTAACATCTGACGTCATCCCGTGGCCATCTCGTTCTACGGTGATATACTGTAGCCGACACATGTGGACAACAGCTAGCACTGCTTAAGTGCTCTTTATGTGAGTGTATTACTTTTTTTTTAGTATATGGATTAAATTATGTGAAATAGAGAACACTAGATGTTATATGTTCTGTTCCTATCCTATGTGCCATCATCCATTAAGCACACCTGAAACTCTGGGAGCCGATAAGTGGATACAGGAGACACAGAGGGATAGCATGCCACACTGATCTTGTAACATACCCTGGGGGGAACAGCTGGTTATGACCTACTGGTAATGCAGGGGTCATAACCTGAGGTGAGCGGCTAGCGTGCACAGCTGGAGGATAGCACGGACACCTTGTCGATTTTGGAAATAAGGACATTGTTTAGTGTCACTTTAGTGCTGCTAAGTATAAACATATCTCCAGCCAAAACTTTTTGTTTTTGTTTTCAATGGAGTGTGTAAGACTCTAAACTTTCCAGAGAGCATTTGAGAGGTGATGAGGAGGCATTGTATCGCCTCCACACCATCTGTTTTAACCCCCTAAATGGCGCACTACCGTGCCACAACTGCATGCATTGCACGCGTTGTGGGGCATGTGCAGTTCAGCTCAAGTCACTTAAACCACTGCCTGCCAAAATTTGACAGGGCGTATAATTCCCACTGTGGCTGCAATGCATTGCCACTCCACTCCAGCTAAAGAGGGTACAAATGAAGGCTGCTAAAAGCACATCTCAACCATATGATTTTACCACCCCCAAACCACTAATGTAAACAAGCCCTTAAACAGATGTCATACTGACTCTTCCCCATCATATAAATAATTATGAAATGTTTCTATAAAGGAATGAATCTTCATAAAGATGCAGCTTCACAAAATCACTGATTCAAATATAGG
Source organism: Aquarana catesbeiana (assembly GCF_042186555.1). NCBI lineage: Eukaryota > Metazoa > Chordata > Amphibia > Anura > Ranidae > Aquarana > Aquarana catesbeiana. Next base: position 72,665,300 of record NC_133325.1, on the reverse strand, counting down.
AACTATAACAATCATAGGAGCCCCTCTGACGATGCCAGTATGGCAAAATGCATTGTTTGTTTCTTTGCATGCTGTCTTTAGCCATGTGGGCTATGGGTCTCCATGGCATATGCTGTTGTCACAGGCCAGTATTCATAGGAACCCCTCTGATGATGCCAGTATGGCTAAATACATTGTCTGATTCTTTGCATGCTATTCTTAGCCATGTAAAACATGGGTCTCTACCACATATGCAGTTACATAGTTACATAGTAGGTGAGGTTGAAAAAAGACACAAGTCCATCAAGTCCAACCTATGTGTGTGATTATGTGTCAGTATTACATTATATATCCCTGTATTTTGCAGTCATTCAGGTGCTTATCTAATAGTTTCTTGAAGCTATCAATGCTCCCCGCTGAGACCACCGCCTGTGGAAGGGAATTCCACATCCTTGCCGCTCTTACAGTAAAGAACCCTCTACGTAGTTTAAGGTTAAACCTCTTTACTTCTAATTTTAATGAGTGGCCACAAGTCTTGTTAAACTCTCTTCTGCGAAAACGTTTTATCCCTATTGTGGGGTCACCAGTACGGTATTTGTATATTGAAATCATATCCCCTCTCAAGCATCTCTTCTCCAGAGAGAATAAGTTCAGTGCTCGCAAGCTTTCCTCATAACTAAGATCCTTCAGACCCTTTATTAGCTTTGTCGCCCTTCTTTGTACTCGCTCCATTTCCAGTACATCCTTCCTGAGGACTGGTGCCCAGAACTGGACAGCATACTCTAGGTGCGGCCGGACCAGAGCCTTGTAGAGTGGGAGAATTATCGTTTTATCTCTGGAGTTGATCCCCTTTTTAATGCATGCCAATATTCTGTTTGCTTTGTTAGCAGCAGCTTGGCATTGCATGCCATTGCTGAGCCTATCATCTACTAGGACCCCCAGGTCCTTTTCCATCCTAGATTCCCCCAGAGGTTCTCCCCCCCAGTGTATAGATTGCATTCAGATTTTTGCCACCCAAATGCATCATTTTACATTTTTCTACATTGAACCTCATTTGCCATGTAGTCGCCCACCCCATTAATTTGTTCAGGCCTTTTTTGCAAGGTTTCCACATCCTGCGGAGAAGTTATTGCCCTACTTAGCTTAGTATCGTCTGCAAATACAGAGATTGAACTGTTTATCCCATCCTCCAGATCGTTTATGAACAAATTAAATAGGATTGGTCCCAGCACAGAACCCTGGGGAACCCCACTACCCACCCCTGACCATTCCGAGTACTCCCCATTTATCACCACCCTCTGAACTCGCCCTTGTAGCCAGTTTTCAATCCATGTACTCACCCTATGGTCCATGCCAACAGACCTTATTTTGTACAGTAAACGTTTATGGGGAACTGTGTCAAATGCTTTTGCAAAATCCAGATACACCACGTCTACGGGCCTTCCTTTATCTAGATGGCAACTCACCTCCTCATAGAAGGTTAATAGATTGGTTTGGCAAGAACGATTCTTCATGAATCCATGCTGATTACTGCTAATGATACCGTTCTTATTACTAAAATCTTGTATATAGTCCCTTATCATCCCCTCCAAGAGTTTACATACTATTGATGTTAGGCTAACTGGTCTGTAATTCCCAGGGATGTATTTTGGGCCCTTTTTAAATATTGGTGCTACATTGGCTTTTCTCCAATCAGCTGGTACCATTCCAGTCAGTAGACTATCTGTAAAAATTAGGAACAACAGTCTGGCAATCACTTGACTGAGTTCCCTAAGTACCCTCGGATGCAAGCCATCTGGTCCCAGTGATTTATTAATGTTAAGTTTCTCAAGTCTAATTTTAATTCTGTCCTCTGTTAACCATGGAGGTGCTTCCTGTGTTGTGTCATGAGGATAAACACTGCAGTTTTGGTTACTGAAGCCCCCCGATTCACTTGTGAAGACTGAGGAGAAGAATAAATTCAATACCTTCGCCAACTCCTCATCCTTTGTAACCAGATGTCCTTCCTCATTCTTTATGGGGCCAATATGGTCTATCCTCCCTTTTTTACTGTTTACATACTTAAAGAATTTATTGAGATTTTTTTTGCTCTCCTCCGCTATGTTTCTTTCATGTTCTATCTTAGCTGTCCTAATTGCACCCTTACATTTCTTGTTGCATTCTTTATAAAGTCTGAATGCTGAGGATGATCCCTCAACCTTGTATTTTTTGAAGGCCTTCTCCTTTGCTTTTATATGCATTTTTACATTGGAGTTAAGCCACCCAGTTATCACAGGCCAGTATTTATTGAAGCACCTCATAGACTGCTCTAGATCCATGTGACATAATGGTTTGACACAAGCGTCACTGTAAACTTTATCACTAAGATGGTAGGTCAAAGCAGTCCAATTGCCCCATGGAGTTGCATTATGTCCTTGGACGGGGCATAGAAATATCATCATATGCTTCATCACTGAGACTGTGAGTCTACACTGTCTTAAGATTCTTTAGAGTTGCATCATATTTCGAGAGGTGGCATGTTGTGCTTATATGTTACTTGTGGCTCTCTAACTGCTCACACACTGGTATGCTTTGTACAGAGGCTTCATTTGTTGATGCTTGCATTTTATGAGACTCTTTTGAATAGTAACAAGATTGCTCTTCATAATTTATACCTTGCCCATGGATTATGGTTATAGACCTGAGATTTTAAATACAGAATTTCATTCCTATAGAAGCTCATCACCCCGCTGGGAAAAAAAATTGTGGCTGATTTTCGATTACAACGCTATTCCAGACACAATTAATGAGTTCACAATTAGCCAAACAGACAGTGTTGTCAGCACCTAGCCTTCATTGGGAAACTTTGTCTTGGCTACTTCATATGCATATAACCTTATAGTGATATTCAAAATGCTGCATGGAATACAATACGAGTGGTTATAACTTTTATGATAGGAGATAGCTAGTCGGTGCATGAACTACAGTATTTATTTGATACAGCTGTGATATTCCATGTAAAAGATAGATCTACATCTGGATTGTTATAGTTCTTTTTTTGGGTCAAGTTGTTACTGCTGTCTACATTCCCATTGGATAGATTTACCCCTCTATTTGTACTGGTGATGATTGCCACCAAAAAGAAATGGACGGGAAATCGAAAATTTTACAGTTGTCCCCAGAACAAGAAGAAATAGTTTAAACACTTCTTCTCAGAACAACTGTCTAAGGGAATTTCCCTATCTTGGGAGATTTCCTCTAGCTTTCTGTTGCGTCTTTGAAACAGGCAATAAACGGGAATTTCCTCAATGGTTCATAGACAGCAAGAAGTAAACTGGTGGGAATTTAACTTTTTTTTCATACTCTGTCAGAACTAATAAATATGTTTTGGCTATGTAAGCACTTTAAGATTGACTACTATTGATTCATTTTGAAGAGGTCCTTTGTTTATGGTATTTTTTTAATATAACAATGTTGATGAGATATGAGTAATTTTAGATCTTAATAATATTTAAAAGTAAAGTTTTTTTGTTTGTTTTTTTATAAATTCTTTATTTTTCAAAGATATATAGGAACAAATCAGGTCAAACTGACACCAGGAAAATACAAATTTCAGTTATTAAGTGCATTACATACAAATCCATAAGATTAAACAATAAATTCTATACAAAGAAATATGCTGGTATTTACTGTAGATCAGAATCACTATTTCAAAAATTGATGGATGGAAGTTCAGTGACAGGGGCCCCTGAGGATGATTCTGATGCAGCCTTTTTCTTTGTGTCAGAGACCTGAAGACAAGATCAGCGGTGATGGGGAGATCCTCTAGCCATTGTCCAATCAGCTTGGAATGCAGCTTTTCACACGCAGAAACTTTGGTGTGATAACGAAACCCAGAGTCAGCCTACCTACTCTTTACTTTAGACTCTTCCTAGTATTTTTTATTCTGACATGCAACCAGACCCCAACCAGAAGTGGCTATTAGGTGCCTAACCTGCCTACAGCCTATGCTGGTTACAGAGCTCTGAGCTAAAGTTAGCTATAGATTCCCAGACCAAAAGAGACAGGGTTAGCTAATCTAACAACAAGTGTATCTTAACTCTATATAAATAGTTTCACTTACTAATATACAGCAGGGTGACCACTACATATATACAGTGGTACAGACCTAGCTATCTGGCACTGTGCATGTAAAATAACAACTATAGCACACAGATACTTAGATATACACTCAACAGCTGCAGTTAAAATATTCGAACGTAGGAATACTTGTGCACTGCATGCACACTGCATGCGCCAATGACTACGGCATGCGGCAATGACTACTTTAGAAAGGGCAGATCGTGCTGTGCCATGACTGAAATGCGCCGGAGTGACGTCACGCGGATCCGGCCAGTCACAGAGCCGGAGTTCGTGGACCCGGAAGGAAGAGGGATGAAGATGGATGCTCGCTGCTAGTGGCGAAAGCGGTGACATCGCAGGCTTCGGTTTCAGGTAAGTGACATATAATGGGCTACTATGCGATGCATAATAGCCCATTAAGCTTTAGCCTTGCAGGGAAATAAAGAGGAAGTAAAACCCACCAGGGTTTACTTCCTCTTTAAGGATTCAACTACCTTGCAACCTGTTAGAACTATTTGCTTGCAACTACAATCCTTTTCTGAGAGAATTTCAACAAGACCTTAAAAAAAGGGATAGGTCTTGCTTTTCCTGGTTCAGGAGGACCGTTATCTTAAAGATGAATATGCTACCACTCTTACTGTATATCATGCAAACAGCCCCAGTTGCTCTACATTCATTTTTTCATCCATGCAAAACTTTTTAGCTCAATTCTACAGAAAAACTCTCCACAAAGAACAAGTTTTGCTCACCCGACCTTGTCCAGAAGCAAAGGGGGTATTGGTCTTCTTGACCTTAAAAGTTTTTTTGGGCATGTCAGATGCTGAGACTGGTTGATTGGGACCTCTAGAGCAATCATTTACGACTTATCCCTTAGATCCATTCCATAGATCTCCCTTCAATATATCTCGAAAGCCTTGAATGACCACATTCTTATAGGCAATAACTTCTCCGCAGGATGTGGAAACCTTGCAAAAAGATCTGAACAAATTAATGGGGTGGGCAACTACGTGGCAAATGAGGTTTAATGTAGAAAAATCTAAAATAATGCATTTGGGTGGCAAAATATGATCGCAATCTATACACTGGGAGGAGTACCTCTGGGGGAATCTAGGATGGAAAAGGACCTGGGGGTCCTAGTAGATGATAGGCTCAGCAATGGCATGCAATGCCAAGCTGCTGCTAACAAAGCAAACAGAATATTGGCATGCATTAAAAAGGGGATTAACTCCAGAGATAAAACGATAATTCTCCCACTCTACAAGACTCTGGTCCGGCTGCACTTAGAGTATGCTGTCTAGCTCTGGGCACCAGTCCTCAGGAATGATGTACTGGAAATGGAGCGAGTACAAAGAAGAGCATCAAAGCTAATAAAGTGTCTGGAGGATATTAGTTATAAGGAAAGGTTGCGAGCACTGAACTTATTCTCTCTGGAGAAGAAACGCTTGAGAGGGGATATGATTTCAATTTACAAATACCGTACTGGTGACCCCACAATAGGGATAAAACTTTTTCATGGAAGGGAGTTTAACAAGACGCGTGGCCACTCATTAATATTAGAAGAAAAGAGGTTTAACCTAAAGTACGTAGAGGGTTTTTTACTGTAAGAGCGGCAAGGATGTGGAATTCCGTTATAAAGGTGGTAGTCTCAGCGGGGGTATCGATAGTTTCAAAAAACAATTAGATAAACACCTGAATGACCACAACATACAGGGATATACAATGTAATACTGATATATAATCACGCACATACAGTATCTCACAAAAGTGAGTACACCCCTCACATCTTTGTAAATATTTAAAATATATCTTTTCATGTGACAACACTGAAGAAATTACAATTTGCTACAATGTAAAGTAGTGAGTGTACAGCTTGTATAACAGTGTAAATTTGCTGTCCCCTCAAAATAACTCAACACACAGCCATTAATGTCTAAACCTCTGGCAACAAAAGTGACTACACCTCTAAGTGAAAATGTCCAAATTGGGCCCAAAGTGTCAATATTTTGTGTGGCCCCCATTATTTTCCAGCACTGCCTTAACCCTCTTGGGCATGGAGTTCACCAGAGCTTCACAGGTTGCCACTGGAGTCCTCTTCCACTCCTCCATATCATGGAGCTGGTGGATGTAAGAGACCTTGCGCTCCTCCACCTTCCATTTGAGGATGCCCCACAGATTCTCAATAGGGTTTAGGTCTGGAAACATGCTTGGCCAGTCCATCACCTTTACCCTCAGCTTCTTTAGCAAGACAGTGGTTATCTTAGAGGTGTGTTTGGGGTCGTTATCATGTTGGAATACTGCCCTGTGGCCTAGTCTCCAAAGGGAGTGGATCATGCTCTGCTTCAGTATGTCACAGTACATGTTGGCATTCATGGTTCCCTCAATAAATTGTAGTTCCCCAGTTGAGGCAGCACCCATGCAGCCCCAGACCATGACACTCCCACCACCATGCTTGACTGTAGGCAAGACACACTTGTCTGTGTACTCCTCACCTGGTTGCCGCCACACACGCTTGACACAATCTGAACCAAATACGTTTATCTTGATCTCATCAGACCACAAGACATGGTTCCAGTAATCCATGTCCTTAGTCTGCTTATCTTCAGCAAACTATTTGCGGGCTTTTTTGTCAATTTTAAAAGAGGCTTCCTTCTGGGAAGACAGCCATGCAGACCAATTTGATGCAGTGTGCAGCGTATGGTCTGAGCACTGACAGGCTGACCCCCCACTCCTTCAATCTCTGCAGTAATGCTGGCAGTACTCATACATCTATTTCCCAAAGACAACCTCTGGATATGACGCTAAGAACGTGCACTCAACTTCTTTGGTCGACCATGGCCAGGCCTGTTCTGAGTGGAACATGTCCTGTTAAACCGTTGTATGGTCTTGGCCACCGTGCTGAAACTCAGTTTCAGGGTCTTGGCAATCCTCTTATAGCCTAGGCCATCTTTATATAGAGCAACAATTCTTTTTTTCAGATCCTCAGAGAGTTCTTTGCCATGAGGTGCCATGTTGAACTTCCAGTGACCAGTATGAGAGAGTGAGAACACCAAATTTAATACACCTGCTCCCCATTCACACCTGAGACCTTGTAACGCTAATGAGTCACATGACACTGGTGAGGGAAAATGGCTAACTGGGCCCAATTTGGACATTTTCACTTAAGGGTATACTCACTTTTGTTGCCAGCAGTTTAGACATTAATGGCTGTGTGTTGAGTTATTTTGAGGGGACAGCAAATTTACATTGTTATACAAGCTGTACACTCACTACTTTAAATTGTAGCAAAGTGTCATTTCTTCAGTGTTGTCACATGAAAAGCTATAATAAAATATTTACAAAAATGTGAGGGGTATACTCACTTTTGTGAGATACTGTAGGTTGGACTTGATGGACTTGAACCCCCTCTGTAGCATCCATGCCAGTGTATTTACACATTTTCAGTGTTATCTAGGAATTACATCTAATTACTTAGCATCTATCTGCAATTTATATGCAATTTTTATTTATCTATTTAGTACCTAGACTGACATTGTATGATTGCTGGAATGTATGGATGTGCTGCAATCGGTCTTAAGACAACATTGTCCTTTTAATTTTGTTGAGGAAGAATATTTTTCACTTCTATTGTCAGTTTTGAATTTTGATGGTGGATTTTTCTATAATACATCAATTTTATTCAACCGTGGTGTTCTGCAATGGTGACCTTCTTGGTATCTTCCATCCTGTCTGGCCCATTAATCCCAATATGTTTGAACCCAGACTTACTTCTCAGCATGTCCAGTTCTATTTTAGATAACTGCTAGTCGTCATCTAAGATGTTAGTGGGACAATTTTTCTTCTCAACAGGTGATTCTATGCCACAGCAAATTGCTATCTAATTCTCAAGAAAACTTAATGCCCCTATGAGCCTGTCTTTAGATTAGGTATTTCCTGACACAATTTTGGGTCGAATCCTGCTATGCCAGAAGGCCACCCCCTTTTAAGACCTTGTGTCTAGCAGACTTTCCTCAGAGTAATCTGATCTCGGCTATCTACATGGACCTATTTACTAACTATCCACCCAGTGAAGCGGTGGCATGTAGGTTTTGGGAGAAGGATTTAAGCTTAGAGTCATCAGAGAAAGACTAGAAATTGGTCAATATATATACATATACATAAAGGTTCACTTAATGTTTCCATCAAGGAAAATAGGTACAGATTGACATCATCAATATTGGCTGATGGAGATGTAACACTGAGGAAGGCAGGCACATTACTACACATATGGAAGGAATATCCAGTGAGGCCCGGAACGTCAAAGAAGGAAAAGAATAGTGCAGGGCCGGGCATGACAGTGTGTCTAGTGACACACAGGGTTAACCTGGGTTGTGTTTTGGTGGGGGGCGGAGGCAGCAGGAAACTTGAGGGGAGCGGCCATACAAAAGGAGGGGCGGAGTTTTGCTCTGGGTCAGTGGATCGAGGAAAGACACGAGGAGGCAGATTTTCTCTGCTCCTCTACAGCTATGGCCGACATTGATCTGATCCTGGCTCGTTTGCGGCAGGCAGCGGCGTCCAGGGGACCGGAGTGGCTCCATAGCCAGGTGGCGGGGATCATCGATACTGAGGCTGGCGGTTCGGCGGAGGCAGGTGAGGGGACTGCGCGTGCGCGGAGGTCGCGGCCTCCGGCGCGTTATTCGCCGGGACCCGGTGGCCGATCGGGTCGCCAGGCACGAAGCCCTAGGGGAGAACAGTCAGCCCCACCGGCCAAGAGGAGTCACCCGACGGCCGCTGCTGGGACCGGGCGGAACACACGCCGGGACCACGGCGCGGTGGGCGGGGCTACGAGGCAACATGGCGCCGGTGGCACAATTACAGGGCCTAGGCGAGAGCGAGCGAACCCCCCAGCAGCTCAGCACGAGCCGAGGGGGGAGGACAGAAGGGAGAGGACAGCTGCAGCGGCGTCCAGGGCCGTAACTAGAAGTCGGACCGGCACCGCAGGTGGGCATCGGTCACCTGGCGTTGGGAGAGAGCTGCAGAGGGATGGCCAGAAGATTGATCAGGCCGGACGGGTGTCAGTCACTCCAGGGCAGCGCGGACTCCAGTCGGGAGGCGGGGCTTCGGAGGTCGGACAGATCGGGTCCCAGCGGGGACACACGGCCTCCAGGAGAGACGCGCCTGGGGGGCTCACTACGCCGGCAAGCCCATCTCAAGGGGACCCGTCGGATGATGAGGAGTCAGAAGAAGGTGAGGTGGAGACACGCCCACAAGATACGGCGGTGGAAACCAGATCAGCGGCTGTCGGGAGGTCTCCGGGTCGGCCCGGTAAGTCCAGTAATAATTTTTCTATCACCAATGAGTTACAAAGTATATGGGCCATGGCTACCTCGGGTACGGCAGGGGTAGCCGCCTACCCGCCACATTTGCAGGGACAGGGCCAGGACCACCAATTGGCGGGACCAGGATCCGCCAGTTCGGGGTCAGGGGGACAACTTCAGGAGCTGTTGGAGGGCCTGAGGGCACTAGTGGGGCGCTTTGGGGAACAACCTCCTCAGGCGACCACGAGTTCAGCATCGCAAGGAGCGCAAGGGACTGGCGGGGGTGTGTCCGCGGGGGGGGAGGTAGAAGTCACTTCAGGGGCGTCTGCTGACAAGACCCTGGAATCGGGGGTCAGTAAGGAAAGGATGGGGGAAAGAGGGGCAGCGGAGGCTCTGGGTAGAACGGACATTGTCAGGATCGCGGACGCAGCGAAATGCGAGGTATACGTCTGTTTTGAGGGCCCGCTGGGTGCGCATCTGAAACAGGAGGTGCGGGAAAAAATTCAAAAAGGGGAATATGTGGAAATCTTTTCCTTGTTGCCGTTGGAAAAGTTTAACTTGGACAGGGTTAGGCCCGATGACTCCAAGAGGGAAGAGGAGGAGAAGAGGAGATACAGGTTGATTCCAAGGACGTTTGTTAACTGGTTACAAGCGTTCGCTATCATGGCCAGCGTCATTGGCGAAAAGAATCCTGAACATTGTTCAGGGTTGTTTTGTTATATGGATGCTATCGGAGAGGCTCACAGAGTTTATGGGGGAACGGCTTGGCTGCGCTATGACGAGCAGTTCCGGCAACGCAGAGCGGTTCGTCCGGCCCTGCGTTGGGACCATAAGGACATTAGTCTGTGGATGAGACTGATGTCCTCGGCCAAGGCCTCGCCTCAGTTTTTTCAAGGGGGGGCCGGGGGTACACACTCCCCAGGACTACCGGCCGGTAAAAAATGGGGAGTGTGTTGGCAATACAACGAAGGCAACTGTAAGTTTGGGGGTTCGTGCAAATTCAAGCACGAATGCTCAGGGTGCGGGGGAGCCCACACATTTGCCAGATGCTTCAAAAAAGGGAAACGTACCGGGGAGCCTGCTAACAAGAGGGATGACGCCGGTGAAGGTGGAAAGGATGCTGCCTTTCCTAAGTAAGTATCCGGATAAGGAAGCGGCATCGCTAATCACTGCAGGTTTTAGGGAGGGGTTCAAAATACCATGCACATTGGAGGCGGTTCCCCCCATGGCAAGGAATTTAAAATCAGCATGGCAACACTCGGGGGTGGTGGGCGAAAAATTGGCAAAAGAAGTGGCGTTAGGCCGCATGGTAGGGCCATTCAAGGAGAAGCCACTACCGGATTTAGTCGTGTCCCCACTGGGGGTGGTCCCCAAAAAAGAACCTAATAAGTTTCGGTTAATTCAGCATTTATCCTTTCCAAGAGGGGGCTCGGTCAATGACTTCATCGACCCTGATGCCTGCGCTGTATCCTATACTTCATTCGATGCAGCGGTGCGGTGGGTTAGGAGGTACGGAAAGGGGGCACTGATGGCAAAATCCGACATAGAAGCGGCGTTTCGGCTTCTCCCAGTGCATCCGGACAGCTTTAGGCTGCTGGGTTGCCATTGGCAAGAACAGTTTTATGTCGATAAATGTTTGCCCATGGGTTGCTCCATTTCTTGCGCCATGTTCGAAGCATTTAGTTCCTTTTTGGAGTGGGTGATTAGGGATGTGTCAGGGCTGGACTCGGTTATCCATTACTTGGATGACTTCCTTTGTATAGGTCCTCCTTCCTCCAGTGTGTGTGCGATTTTATTGTCCACGTTGCAGCACATTGCGGAAAGGTTCGGTGTGCCATTGGCAGCTGAGAAAACAGAAGGCCCGACAACTGAGATTAGTTTCCTGGGTATCGTTATCGACACGATACAAATGGAATGCAGGTTACCGCAAGAAAAATTAGTGGATTTGCAGAAGGAGATCCGGGAGATGCATGGCATGCGGAAGGTGCAATTGCGGACCCTGCAGTCATTGCTAGGTAAGCTAAATTTTGCTTGTAGGATCATACCTATGGGTAGGGTGTTTTGTAGAAGGCTGTCCGCAGCCACGGCGGGAGTTAAAGCCTCTACACATTTTATCAGGTTGACTCGGGAGCATCGTGAGGACCTGAAGGTATGGTATCAATTTCTGTCAGTGTATAACGGAAGAGCAGTGTGGATGTCAGGTCCGGTAAGTAACTTTGACGTGGAGCTAGTTACGGATGCGGCGGGTTCTACGGGTTACGGAGCATATTTTCAGGGGCAATGGAGCGCCGAACCTTGGCCACAATCATGGGGGAAGGCAGGGCTTCTTCGTAACCTGGTACTGTTGGAACTGTTTCCAGTGGTGCTGGCTATTGAGTTATGGGGGCGGTCCTGCCAGAATTTAAAGTTGAGGCTTAATTGCGATAATATGGGGGTTGTGGAGGTGGTCAATCGCATGTCAGCGTCTTCCCAACCCGTCATTAGGCTGATGCGACAGTTGGTATTACGGTGCTTGCAATTGAATATCTTTATATATGCTGTACACATACCGGGAATTGACAACTCATTGGCTGATTCGCTGTCTCGCTTTCAGTGGGACAAGTTCAGGGAACTAGCTCCTGCGGCAGAGAAGGAAGGGATTCCTTGCCCGGAGTGGATTTGGGAGCTGGCATTGGAGTCGCCGCAGGATGGATCCAGCAATCAGTGAGTAATTCAACTTGGATGGCATATGTGAAGGTATGGAGAGAATGGGCAGATCTAATACAAGAAGCTGGGGTGGAGAAGGATGGGTCCGAGGTGAGACTACTGGGCTTGTATTTTGCGTCCAGACATATAGAAAACGGGGTTGCGGTTTCGTCTATTGAAAAGAAGATGGCGGCTTTGTCATTTCTTTTCAAGTTACAAAGGAGGGAGGACTGGACGAAGGATTTTTGGGTTAGGCAAGCCCTCAAGGGGTACAAAAAAGGAAAAAAAGGAAAAGATACAAGAAGGCCCGTCACTTTTGCAAACCTGATGTCCATTTGCGGGCAGTTAGGGTCAATATGTTCTTCTAGTTATGAACGTTTGCTGTTTACAGCAGCTTTTTCATTAGCGTTTTTTGGAGCGTTCAGGATTGGGGAATTGGTTAGCCCGACACGGGGGACTGCGGGTGGCATTTTCGCAAAGGACGTTAGGTCACACAGGGATGAAGTGTGTTTGCGATTGCGGAGGTCAAAGACTGATCAGTCGGGGAAGGGAGTAGACGTATGGTTGTTCGCTCTGCCTGGATCCACGGTATGCCCGGTAAGGGCGGTCGAGGAATTGGCACGAGTGAGGCCGACGGGTGGGGGACCATTTTTGCGTCATGAGGACGGGTCCTATTTATCTAGGTTTCAATTTGTAGCAGTATTTAGAAAATGTTTGATGAAGTTGGGTTTGGATGGGAAGGCTTACGCTTCACACTCCTTCCGCATTGGGGCGGCTACCGAAGCTGCCAGATGTGGGTTGGATGAGGCAGCCGTGAGGAGGATCGGTAGATGGGAATCGAGAAGGTTCCGCACCTACATACGACCTCAGCTGATTGTAGAATAAAAAAAAAAAAAAAAAAAAAAAAAAAAAAAAAAAAAATAAAATAATATAAAAAGAGAAAGTCCGGGTAAGTGGGGGTTCTTGTCAAGTTCATTATAAATAACGATGCCTTGGTTTGTGATCTTTTCATTTCAGAAGGAGGTGCTCCACGCCTTGTTTGGATTCTTGGGCACTCTTACGTGTGTTGGGGGGCCCGGAGAGGTGATGCGAGACCCGATGGGCGGCAGCTGGGAATATCAAGGAGAGAGGCTTATATCAGGTGGCTGGGGAGACCGGGTATGATGTGGAGTAGAGTTGTTCCAGAAGTAGAACGTTATGCGTGGTTAGACAGACCACCAGATGTGTTGGTCATTCACGCAGGAGGAAATGATCTAGGGGTACGTACGGTCAGAGCATTAATGGCAGATGTTAAGTCGGATTTGTTATATATCCGCACGATTTTTCCTAATACACTTCTGTTATGGTCCGACATGGTGGCTCGAACCACCTGGCGGATGGCAAGATCTGTTGCACGGCTTAACAAAGCACGAATACGCGTTAACAAGGTAGTGGGGAGGTTTTTGGTGCAACAGGGGGGTATGGTGATAAGGCATAGAGAGCTGGAGATTAATGTTGGCCTTTATTTACGCAGGGATGGTGTTCACCTCACGGATGTGGGGATAGATTTGTGGACCATGGGGTTGCAGGATGGAATCCAAAGGGCGTTGAGGGTGTGGAGGGGCCCTTAAGGATAAGGTTTCATCCTTTCGGGCTGTGGCTGTGTTGTTTCTGTTGGTCGGTGGCGGTAGCAGTAAACAAATGTGGTAAAAGGGGTGGGGGGTCATCGATAGTATGGCCCCTCCGGTGTATTCCCGAAATGGGAATACCGGTATGTTTACACTGCGGGCAAGGGGTTGTCTCCGAGCGGCACAGCTGGAGGCCTATCAAGTTGGAAATGGTTCCCGCAGTGTATTGTTTTGATATGTGGTAAAAGGGGGTAGCTCTGCCATTGACCAACAGATTGCGGTTAATAATATGTCGTTTGCACTGAAGTTATATGGTAATTTATACTTTAAGTTATTGGAGTTATTTATTCATTTTGTTTAATAAAAAGGCTGTTGTGGCCAGTTTATACTCCAGCAAGTTGGTGTGGTCTCGTTAATTAAGATAAGAAGTAAAAGGGGTCAGAGTAAAATGGTATAGCGATAAGAGGTAGTAGGTGGGTACATCTGGAATACACTAGTCAAGTGAGGCCCGGAACGTCAAAGAAGGAAAAGAATAGTGCAGGGCCGGGCATGACAGTGTGTCTAGTGACACACAGGGTTAACCTGGGTTGTGTTTTGGTGGGGGGCGGAGGCAGCAGGAAACTTGAGGGGAGCGGCCATACAAAAGGAGGGGCGGAGTTTTGCTCTGGGTCAGTGGATCGAGGAAAGACACGAGGAGGCAGATTTTCCCACCCTCCCTCCCTTTTTAGGTCTGTTTTAGTGTGGTTAACGTGTGTGTTTATTTTTCAGGTTCGGAAGAAGAGGTCGTCATGACAGCTGGGGGGTTGGCTGTGTTGTTTCTGTTGGTCGGTGGCGGTAGCAGTAAACAAATGTGGTAAAAGGGGTGGGGGGTCATCGATAGTATGGCCCCTCCGGTGTATTCCCGAAATGGGAATACCGGTATGTTTACACTGCGGGCAAGGGGTTGTCTCCGAGCGGCACAGCTGGAGGCCTATCAAGTTGGAAATGGTTCCCGCAGTGTATTGTTTTGATATGTGGTAAAAGGGGGTAGCTCTGCCATTGACCAACAGATTGCGGTTAATAATATGTCGTTTGCACTGAAGTTATATGGTAATTTATACTTTAAGTTATTGGAGTTATTTATTCATTTTGTTTAATAAAAAGGCTGTTGTGGCCAGTTTATACTCCAGCAAGTTGGTGTGGTCTCGTTAATTAAGATAAGAAGTAAAAGGGGTCAGAGTAAAATGGTATAGCGATAAGAGGTAGTAGGTGGGTACATCTGGAATACACTAGTCAAGGCCTGCAAGGGTTCTGGTAAGACACACACTGTATTACTTTGGTAGTTTCTAGCTATGGTCTTGACTTCACACCACATAATACTCACTTCACTAAACAATCATCCCAAAGCAACATTATTTCAAATTCTTAGCTATGCATGTTATTGTGGCTAAAGCGTTGATTCTAATGTATTAGTGCTCTAAACAGGCTCCTACATTGCAGGAAGTTCACACAAATCAACGAGGAGGCGAATATGGAGGAGCTGATACATATAACACAGAATAGAGCTGTCAAAGTACACCATGACATTGGCTTGCTGGCTACAAGATAAACAGTGTTAAGTACAAGGGCATAATGCATTCACTTCCTTGAGTGGTCTTCTGGAGCTTCGCTGACACAGCGTCATAGTCTTTTCAGAAATACTCTTTATGAGGAGCCCTATAAACTGGAATGTGTCAACTTAATCCAGTTTCCATGAAATGGGTGAAGGCAGATGATGATTTTCCAACAGGATTGGGGATGTGAAAGTTGTGGAACCTCCCTGTTCTTGTTACATAATACTATCCCTTAGTGTCAGGAATTCTGCGTGGGTGGTAATTCTTCATTTTACATGGCTGTGAATTGTTGTCAAATTGCTGGGGCTGTGAGGTTAAAATGACTTTATAAGTAAAAGACAGATGGTGTGGAAGGCCCCCACCCCTATTTCCCCCTCTGTACAAGACTGAAAAGAGTACAATTGCTAGACCTGGACAGAACACTGT
Source organism: Aquarana catesbeiana (assembly GCF_042186555.1). NCBI lineage: Eukaryota > Metazoa > Chordata > Amphibia > Anura > Ranidae > Aquarana > Aquarana catesbeiana. The sequence goes on along the minus strand of NC_133325.1, from coordinate 72,649,616 downwards.
ATCCTATAAAGGGAAGTGCCTACACAAGGACCTTCAGTTCTGGATCACCGAGTATTATTGTAATAACAGCTGCATACATAAAAATATGGAAAATGTTACTTTTGGAATTACAATAAAGTATAACTAAAGACAAAACTGTTTTTTTTTTGTTTTGGATAGAGTGGAGAGGGATTAGAATGCTTGTCGGTTTTTATTGCTGCCTGTGCCCTTTTTTAGGAGATTCACCCTCTCTATTTGTCCTGTTTACTATCATCATTGAAAGTGAAAGTAAAAGAAAACCCAAATTTTGGGTCGTCCCCAAAAAAGTAATAGAGGGTAAATCTTCCAATAGGGACACTAGTTCTGGTGGCCTGGGGGTCCCCAAGGAACTCCCTTAATTTGCAGGGATTTTTTTCTCTCACTTCCTGTGTGGTGATGGGACAGGAAGTGAAGGGAAATCTCCCCAATGGGACACATATGATGAAAAAAAATCTGACAGGGGTTATACCCCTACCTTACTCTATCCAAAATTAAAAAAAAAAAAAAAAAAAGTTTTTGCCTATAGTTTTACTTCAACATGTTAAAGTTTATATGAGATTTTAGTGATTTGGTTTATGTATATTTTACTATGTGTTTTAGCCCAGAGAAGGGGAAACTGGTATCTATAGGCAAGAAGTGTGAAATGCATTGCATGAACTGTGAGGAATCTTTCTTCTATGGGAACTGATTGTCCGGTATCTGCAAATTTTTGTGATTGCTTTCATATTCTTACCTTTAAAGGTTCTATAAAGCAGCATTCGTATCTATATTTGCCAAATACCATGACTGCATGAACATTGTTCAAATGTAAAATTTTGCTTGTGAACCTAACCACAATTGGTTATATAAAGCTCAAATTACAGTAAGCTGTTTTTAAAACGGTTTCCTAGCTAATGTTAGCAGTTCACTGACTGATTTAATTTTTTTTAATGTGGAGTTGTCCCTTAGAGTGGACCTTTTCAATAACTTTACAAGCTTTTCTGAATAAATTGCTGACAGGTCACAATATACAGCAAGAGAAAAATTGTCTCCACCTATCTTCATTAAGAAACAATCCTAAAGCTCCAGTCAGTGACTTTGACTGCCCTAAAATGATGTCATCAGTGTGCTACGGGCAGTAGGAAGTATTTCCTTTTCTTCTCCCCCAGTGATCAAACTGTAAACACTGCAAAGTCACAAGGTAAGAGTTTGCAGCAGAGGCTGATCAGTATGAGACATTTGTGAACTTAGTCAAGAACTGCACAAGCAGCAATATTGACATCACAGTGTCATCTCTTAGCCAGAATCTCAGTTCAGGACGTCGATAGTGACCCTGGATAATGTCTGAATAAAATAGTGCCATCTTTATGGAGAGAAAAGAAACTGAAGGCATTGTCAGGAGGTGTACATTGAGCTTTGTAAGAGGTGATAATTACCCGGATAATGACAGTTACCTAGATATGAATAATTTAGAATGCATGCCTATGAAAAACATATCTAGTGCTAGGTCCATTAAAATTACGTCAATGTGACAGACCCAACTGGGACAGAGGCTTTTGAAGAGGACTAGGCGCAAGCCTCCTACTCACTGATTATGGCCCATGGAGGGGATCGGGGATTTTGTCTGCTTCTTCCGATCAGATCATGGTGAAGAGCTCAGTTCAGCCTCTGATATCATGGAGAGAGAAGATCATTCTCTAATGGTGGACAACAACGTGATGAACGCTGAGAGCAAGGCTTGGATTAATTCTCTGAATAAGGACAATAAAGCTTCCCTTCTGGAGTGGATGGAATGGTGTAATATTAATCTTGTACAGGTTAATGGTCAGAGGAAATATGGTGGCCCTCCTGCAGACTGAGTTGGAGAAGCCCCTCCACTTGGGGCAGGAATATTTATCAACAATATCCCTCAAGAAAGTTATGAAGATAAATTAATTCTAGGGGAATCTAGGATGGAAAAGGACCTGGGGGTTCTAGTAGATGATAGGCTAAGCAATGGCATGCAATGCCAAGCTGCTGCTAACAAAGCAAACAAAATATTGGCATGCATTAAAAAGGGGATTAATTCCAGAGATAAAACGATAATTCTCCCGCTCTACAAGACTCTGGTCCGGCCGCATCTGGAGTATGCTGTCCAGTTCTGGGCATCAGTCCTCAGGAAGGATGTGCTGGAAATGGAGCGAGTACAAAGAAGGGCAACAAAGCTAATAAAGGGTCTGGAGGATATTAGTTATGAGGAAAGGTTGCGAGCACTGAACTTATTCTCTCTGTAGAAGAGATGCTTGAGAGGGGATATGATTTTAATTTACAAATACCGTACTGGTGACCCCACAATAGGGATAAAATTTTTTTGCGGAAGGGAGTTTAACAAGACTCGTGGCCACTCATTAAAATTACAAGAAAAGAGGTTTAACCTTAAAACTACGTAGAGGGTTCTTTACTGTAAGAGCGGCAAGGATGTGGAATTCCCTTCCACAGGTGGTGGTCTCAGTGGGGAGCATCGATAGTTTCAAGAAACTATTAAATGAGCACCTGAACGACCACAACATACAGGGATATACAATGTAATACTGACATATAATCACACACATAGGTTGGACTTGATGGACTTGTTTCTTTTTTTTTACCTCACCTACAATGTAACTATGTAATTCCACTTCTTCAGACTGCCGGAACATTGTATGAGTTTTTGTATCATAGACTGGTGCCGGACAGCCTGAGGTGGGGTCGGATCCCTGAATAATCAAAGCATTGTCTGGGTGGGCAATGACCTGAGTCAACTAGGCTTGTCTAGGTGACTAATTGTTAAATAGCTTACTGTTTAATTAGCTTACTGTTTATGTTTATGTTGGCTGTTCCTTAGCTATGTTAGTTATCTTACTGGTTACAGTTTGCATAATATGATCAAGCGCTTACCTGATTTTATGCGGTATAAATTTTGTGAGAGTTTACAATAAAGTGAGTTCCAGTTTGCACCTAAGCTAGTGTCATCTAGTCCTTGGCTGCAATATAGAGCTATAATATCTGGTTCCTGGTTCCAGACTAGAGGAAGCTGTATCTTGGCGGAAGCACCCAAGTGGGGTGCTAGGCGGTCCGCCACAAGTGATCATACTCTGGCAGTGGAATTTAGCAGTTTGACAGGAGTTTTGGCCAGCCTAATCACAGCTTAAACCCTTGCACCTGCACAATTTGATACGGATAACTAGTTATCCTAGAATAGTATGAGTGAATTTTTGAAACTTTCACACCAGGACACAGAGGTTAGTTAAATTCACACACCCATCTTACATAACAACTCCTCCAATAGAATTTGCTGAATATAAATTTTTTATGCTATTTTTTAAATTATATATCTGGAACTACAGCTTCATTCAATGGATTCTATATATTTTTCTTCTGCTACACCTTTTCTTTTATGATCATCCACTGGATTTTTTTCACCTTTACAGAAGTGTTAAGGCATTTCATTATCGCATTCCAAAGATATTATTTGGCAAGATCATCAGAACAGACTTTCCATGATTAAGACGTCGCCTATTCTTGATTCATACATTTTTCTACATAAAAACTGCAAAAATGCAATAAAAGAGAAAAAGGCATTAAGGACACACTAAATATCTTAAGTCATGTTTTTTTTTATAGAGATTTAAGCTCTGCAAAAACTTTGTCAAGGTTGTATTAGTGAGCATAAAGTTACAAGGCATACAAAGCATACAGAGAATTGTGACCTACAGTATACTAAGATATTAGTAAAGTGATTCTGCTTCAATTTTTGTAGTATAACTCTATAGCTAAAAAAAATAATTTTATATATATATATATATATATATATATATATATATATATATATATATATATATATATATATATATATATATAAACCATTCAGTCCTCTGAAAACATCAGATTCCTGCAGATATCTTGAAGTACACATATGATTATTTAATATTTACTATATTATTAACATATTATATGACATATATGATATATAACATTTTGTGGACACCATTACATCACACCTACCTACAACATATGACCAAATTATGCGGAAACTTCTCCAAATTAGTTCAACGAGTTCAAGTGTTTCCAGTCAAGTACAGTTTATGGTACAGCATACAAAGACATTTCAAACAAGCACTTCCAGCATTGTGGTGACATTTTGGGAAAGCCCCTTTTTCTGTTCCAATATCCTTTTATCACTGTGTACCAAGCCAGCTCCATAAAGAGATAATTTAGTGAGATTGTTGTGGAGGAACTTGAGTGGCCTGCACAGATCTCCAACCTCAAACTTTCTGAAAACTTTTGAGATAAAACATAATTTCTATTTGCAAGCCAGGTTTTCTCATCCAGCATCAGTACATGACTTCACAAATGCCTATTTGGCTAAATGTGCACAAAGTCCTACAGACACACTCCAAAATCTTGTTGGAGGCCTTCTTTGAAGATCGAAAGCTGTTACAGCTGCAAAAGGGAAATCAACTCGATTATAATGCTTATGGTTTGGGAATGGGAAGTTCAACAAGCTCATATAGATGTGATTTTTTTTTTTTGTAGAAAATAGTCTGTGAGGAAAATTGTTATTTTTATTTGTGGGGCAAGAGTTTTGCTACTAGAGATTTTTAACAACCTTTTGTCATTAATAATGTTTGCCATGTATAGCTAGTTTGACCTCACGGCTCAATAACCAGCATAGGCTAGAGCCAGGTTAGGCACCTGATGGACACTTCTGGTAGTTAGAAGTCCAGTTGCATGTCAGATTAGAAATTACTAGGGAATAAAGCGTAGAGTAGATAGCCTGACTCTGAGTTACAGTGCCACACCACAGTTTCTCTGAGTATGGCAAGCTGCATTCCAGGCTTGTTGGACAATGGCTGGAGGTTCCCCGCTGATCTTGTATTCAGGTCTCCGGCACCAAGACATACACTGCATTGCAGTCATCCTCGGGGGCCCCTTCAACTAGACTTTGTGCAACATTTATCTGGAGGTATCTCTATTATTAACACTATGTGAGGGTTATATGTGCACAAATCTACCAGGACTCCTAACCTATCCTGTTTGTACATTGGATGTATGCACTAATATTTATCACGAACTCCAATGCAATCCTTTATCTTGGTTTTCAAAGATATGTACAAAATATGCAAGCCACTGCACAGTTGCGAGCAATACTGCTCTTCATCAGGCTTATCTGCCTGACACTGTTTTCTGCAAAAAAAAACTGGTTGATCCTGTTGTTCTCTGCCCCCCCCCCACTCCTGTCCATGTCCCCAATGCAATACACCGTGATAAATGACAGCCCACTCCCTCCCTCCTCCTCCATGCCCACCAACTAGCTAAACCCAATGGGGGTGGGATATTACATCTGGATTTATGGAGGCTTCACCTCCCTGGTGTTCTAAGACAGGCTGAAGGAGCGTGACAAAGCCTGTGACTGTCAGAAATTCACCCACACCATGTTATTGGGGTGCCAAAAAATATAAAAGATTTGATTTTAAATATATATTTGAATGACATTATAAAACAGTTTATTGATTGTAATTATTTATTTTTACTCTGTATCCCAAAGGCTGTTTTCTTTTTTTATTTTGAACGTGTGACCAGCAGCAGAGAAACAGCAGCTCCTCCTGCTTATGCTTTCCTGCAGACAAGCTGGGAAAGAGCTGGGTCAGGTGACAGCTGTATACAAATTAGGAAAAAGGTACTTTTTTTTTATTATTTATTGATGTTTTTTTTTAAATAAGTACAGTGTCATCATACATATACAGAAGGATGAAAGGACAATGTCAATTAAACAGGGGTGTGTTTAGTATCACTTTAATGTATATGCTGGTTGCAGTAGTTCCTTTGCTCCCAATTACTTTGATTAGATTACTGGTTCATTTTCCAGGAAGGGAATCCACTCTGTTCACAGAGGACCTGTCCTTGGTGGAGGTACTGCCAACTTCAGTATCAAAGCCACTGTCCTACTTAGCAAAGGCCCCGATTCTCTTAATTACCAACAACTTTAGTGCAATATCCTGCTAGGAAGTGAGATCCACCCAAGGGGATACAGCAATAAAAAAGAAAATTCCAGGAAGGTTAGAACCTCTGTCAAGATTGAATTGCAGTCTTGTCCCCAAGAGGGAGATTTGCTCTCAGAATAATATAATAATAACTTCTGGTTTCTATCAAAAGTTTCTAAAAAAAAATACCTACAAGTTGCTTAAGCTGCAAAAAGTGATGTGGTTGCCTTTAAAAACCACTGCCTCTAAAATGCCGGACAAGCCAAATAATTGAATAAAAATAATTAGGTTTTCTATAAAGATAAAGCACAAATAAAGGCTCACAAATTGTAAATGTGGTATTTTGGAGTTACCATTCTGTGTTTCTTTTGTCCTACATACTTGCCAATGATTGCCTTAAAGTAAACAAGTGCTTTGCCCATGCAGGGTAAAATAACAGGTTCATCACAAGAATATACACTATATTGTCAAAAGTATTGGGACACCAAAATGTAATCAGCCACATGTGTTTGGTAAAAAAAAAATGTCAATAAGTGTATATTTATTGGTTTGCGCAAAAGTTATAGCGTCTACAAACTAGGGTGCATTTTCTGGAATTTACGCAGCTTTTAGTTTATGACTACCTATCTCATTTCTTGAGGTGCTAAAATGGCAGGGCAGTACAAACCCCTCCCCCCCTAAATGACCCCATTTTGCAAAGTAGACATCCCAAGGAAATGGCAAGGCATGTTGAGCCCATTGAATATGTAATTTTTTTGTCACAAGTGATTGAAAAAAAAATTACACAAAGTTGTCACTAAATGATATATTGCTCACACATGTCATGGTTATATGTGGAATTACACCCCAAAATGCATTCTGCTGCTTCTCCTGAGTATGGGGATACCACATGTGTGAGACTTTTTTGGAGCCTAGCCGTGTACAGGACCCTGAAAACTAAGCACCGCCTTCAGGCTTTTTTAAGGGCGTACCGTATATACTCGAGTATAAGTCGAATTTTTCAGCCCCATTTTTTTGGTGCCCCCCTCGACTTATACTCGAGTCACCGCCGTCTGTCTGCATGATCAGCGTGTCATGCAGGCAGACGGCGGCCGGCGTGTGATAATACTGTTCAGAGGCTATTCCAGCTTGAGCCTCCTGCTCGTCTATGATAGGCTGAACAGCTGTCAGTGTACAGCCTATCACGGACATTCCCTCATCCTCGTCCGTGGTATGAGAATGAGAGAATGTCCGTGATAGGCTGACCGCTGACTGCTGAGTGTTTTGCCTATCACAGACGAGGAGGAGGCGTAGCTTTTGAACAGTGAAATGGCCACCGAAGTGTATTATCACACGCTGATCGGAGGATGGAGATCGCCACAGGGAGGCTGCACAGGACACAGGTAGGCTGCACATGCACACAGGACACATGCACACAGGACACATGCACAGGACACAGGGACACATACACATGTACAGGACAAATGTACAGGACACATGTACAGGACACATGCACAGGACACATACACATGTACAGGACACAGGACACATGCACAGGATACAGGTAGGCTTCACAGGACACAGGGAGGCATGCAGCTACAGATGGGCATTGTTGACCCTCTGCATTTCTCACCCTTGTCTTATACTCGGGTCAATACGTTTTTCCCAGTTTTTGGTGATAAATTAGGGGCCTCGAGTATATACAGTAATTTTTTATTTCACTCCTCACTATCTATCACAGTTTCGAAGGCAATAAAATGCCAAGATAGCACAAAACCTCCCCAAATGACCCATTTCGGAAAGGAGACACCCCAAGCTATTTGCTGATAGGCATGTTGAGTCTATGGAATATTTTATATTTTGCCACAAGTTGCGGGAAAATGAAAAACATTTTGTTTTTTTTGCACAAAGTTGTCACTAAATGATTTATTACTCAAACATGCCATGGGCATATGTGGAATGACACCCCAAAATACATTCTGCTGCTTCTCCTGAGAACGGGGATACCAGCAGAATGTATTTTGGGGTGTAATTCCACATATAACCATGTCATGTTTGAACAATATATCATTTAGTGACAACTTTGTGTAAAATAAAAAGATTTAAAAAAAATGTAATTTTCCCTGCAACTTGTGGCAAAATATAAAATATTCCATGGGCTCAACATGCCTCTCATCAAATAGCTTGGGGTGTCTACTTTCCAAAATGGGGTCATTTGGGGGGGTTTTGTGCTATCTTGGCATTTTATGGCCTTCAAACCTGTGATAGGTAGTGAGGAGTGAAATCAAAAATTTACACCCTTAGAAATCCACACCACGCACATATGACACCAGACCGACGCTTGCGTTTGACCTTTGTGCATGAGCACAAGGGGGACAGGGGTGCTTTTTTTTCTTTTTTCTTTTTTTTTGATTATTTATTATGCTTTTTTAGGAGAGCCTGATAAAACCATGGAAGACGGAGGGGGGGGGGTGTTCCCTCCCACTGCTTATAAAAGCAGTCTAGAGGCTAATTAGCCGCTAGAATTGCTTTTACATGAAAGTCAACCGCTGGCTGAAAAGAATGATACCAAGATGATACCTAAACCTGCAGGCATCATTCTGGTATAACCACTCAAAGTCCAGCAACATACCAGTACGTTGCTGGTCCTTGTTGGGCAGACATTGTAATGCTCTTTTTTTTCATGCAGCCTGTGAGCTGAACAGAAAAAGAGACTGATCAGTGGGTATGCCCTTCATGGCATACCTGCTAAGCAAATGATGGTTAACAATAAAACAAAGTAACATTACAGTATAACAGTAAGACTTACTATACCTGCAAAGCAAATACAATAAAACATACAGTACAATACAGTAAAAATAAAACATTTTTTAACGCAATCTGTGCCTAAAAAAATATATGCCAAAGCATGGAGGTATCCGCCCCTAATGTTAGGAGCAAATTGCTCCTCAACCCCTGCCCCTATGCTTCGGCATATATGCTTTTTTTTTAACTGTGGTGGTGAAATCACCTCAGACAGCGCTGGAGTCACAACTTTATGTATCATGGGAGCAAACGCTGTTGCTGTCAAGATAAGTAAACCCGTGCTCCAGCTGAATGGCGTACCTGCTAAGCAAATAATGGTTAACAAATAAACAAACATTACAGTATAACATACCATACCTGCAAAGCAAATACAATAAAACATAGTAAAAATAAAACAGAGAGAGAACGATAGATAAAATGCACAGTAAGTATATAGTGCTCATGTGAAAAAAATATATAGATTCGTAAAATTCATAAAGTTCGTCCATAAAATATATGCAAAAAAAAAAAATTATATATAGCATGTCATAAAGTGCTAATGTGCAGACAGAGTGTCCTGCTGTGCTTCTAATCAATACGCAGGGTAGTCCATGCAATCACAAAACAGCTTGGTAGGGGTTCAAATGTGCCAAGGTGTCCTCCCTCCAGTGATCCCCTACGTTGTGAACGCTGACCTTAGAGCGTGCGACTTAGCGATTAAGCCAAGTCTAAACACGCATTTGAACCTCCTCTGGGCTCAGAAGGGAAAAACTGCATCCAGGGCTCCTCAGTGAAATACCTCCGTTTATGCAAAAATAAAAGCGCTTGATAGTGTAGTAGGTTTAAACAATTTAATGAACACAAGCAAACAAACCCTAATACAGGTTATTCACATTTATAAAGTGCGTCTAGTGCACCACTCTATTGCCAGCAATAACTAATAAGATCAGATACTGGAAAGGTATGGGGGTATGGGGGTGATGTGTGTTTCCTCCTATGGCAGGTAGACTGCTCCTCGTGCCGTCCTGTCCCCTCCCTAACGCGTATTTGATACAGGGAATTCGTATCTATTTCAGGGGGAAGTAGATACTTCAGGGATTCCCCCTGAAGTAGATAAGAATTCCCTGTATCGAATACGCATTGGGGAGGGGACAGGACGGCACGAGGAGCAGTCTACCTGCCATAGGAGGAAACGCACATCACCGTAAAATAACTATAAACTAAACGTCGCAGATTAGGGTCTCCCAAAATGTGATGGCCATCACACCTTTCGAGACCCTGAGACCCTGTTTACGTGTGCCTATGACTGTGTGGTGCTGTACCCTACGCTAATACTCAACTAGTGTGTGATAGCGGGTGTCACGCCTAAATCCGCTCTTTCTACAGACATGACTTCTTCTTTGGGGGTTTCTTTGGGTAGGGGTACCAGAGAGGACATGCGAAAAATGACTCTCATGCAGCCGGCTTAGTGCATTTGCATTGGGAAGTTGGGCCAGAGCATCGTCTGGAAACAGAAGGGCTCTGATGATCTCTTTCTAGAATTCAAGGAAGGATCCAGTTTGTCCTGAAGCTTTGTAAAGCACAAAACCATTCAGCAAAGCCAATTAAAATAAATAAACAGACACTTTTTTGTACCAGCGTCTGGCCTTACAGGCAATTAGGTACGGCACCAACAACTAGTTGTTGAGGTTCACCCCTCCCATATTAAGGTTATATTCGTGGACACAGAGGGGTTTCTCCACAACACCAGTCGCCGTAGGAATTTGGACAGTAGTGTCTGCATGAAGGGATGACAGAATGAAAACATTCTTATTATCCCTCCACTTCACAGCGAGCAAATTATTACATCTCAAGCAGTCTCTCTCCCCCAGCCTAAGACGGGAATCTACCAGCCACTGGGGTAAGCCCCGGCGATTAGATCGCACGGTGCCACATGTGCCAATTTGATGATCAAACAAGTGACTAAAAAGTTGCATGCTTGTGTAATAATTGTCCACATACAAGTGGTACCCCTTTCTGAATAAGGGTGACACCAAGTCCCACACAATCTTACCAGCGCTCCCTATGTAGTCTGGGCAGTTCTCCGGCTCTACGTAATTATCTCTTCCCTTGTAAACCATAAAACTATATGTATAGACTGTGGCCCTGTCACAGAGCTTATACATCTTGACCCCGTATCTGGCACGCTTGCTGGGAAGATACTGTTTGAATGACAAGCGGCCAGAACTTAAACTTAATCAGGGACTCATCAACACAGACAACTTGATGGGGAGTAAACAAGGCTGCAAAACGTTGATTGAAGTGGTTTATGAGGGGCCGAATTTTGTAGAGCCGATCAAATTCAGGGTCACTCCAAGGATGACAGAGTTCATTATCGTTGAAATGCATGAACCGCAAGATCTACTCGTATCGTGTCCTGGTCATGGAGGCAGACAACACAGGCGTATGGTGAATTGGGTCAGTGAACCAATATGACCGCAACTCACTCTTTTTAGTTACACCCATGAGGAGGGATAGGCCCAGCAAGGTCTTAAATTCAGAGACCGTAATTGGTCTCCAATCTCTGGCAAGGGTCAGCTGGGGATTAGCGGCGATGAATTGAACAGCATATAAATTGCTTTGGTCCACAATATGTAAACCTTTAGAGATCTTCGGTGAAAAACAGTGAATAAAAATCAAGTGACGTAAAATCAACTGTTTCCACCTGAATTCCGGGTTGGCCAGTGAATGGGGGAAGTACTGGAGATGCAGAAGTGGTGGGTTCCCAATTATGGTTGGCGAATGCAGCAGGAAGGGCACTATGGGCTCGACGGGCCTGTCTTTGTCTTCTTCTTGGTGGCAGAGGGACACTACTCATGCTTGCCACCTCGCCAGCTTGAACTGCACTTATGGGACTCGCCACGTCACCAAGTGTTACTGCAGTGCTGGATGTATGACCAGGATGTACTAGGCCGCTGGTGCTTGCCAGTTCACCAGAAGGAATAGCGGCACTAGTACTGCTCTGCTCCATACGAGGGACCTGCGGTTCTTGCACCTCAACGACAGCAGAAGAAGATCGGGGTCTGGTACGCCTGACCTTGGCAGGAACCACAACTCCGTCGTCAGAGCTATCTGCCATGGAGCGGCTGCTGTCTACAGGTTCTGCCTCTTCACTATCTGTCATGCTCAGAAACGTGTAGTCCTCTTCACTACTGTACCTTCGAGTAGACATTTTGGTCTCTAAATTTACTGGTACAGTAGTGAGACTCACAGGTAAAAAAGCTCCTGATTGTTAGCGACTGATTCAAACGCTACCAAAAAAACTGTTAGCATTCGCAGGGATCAGGTCTGACTCTGCGAATGCTGCAGTTATGTGTGTTGTGTTTTGTAAGTGACAATGATTGATTGATACTGCACTTGGGTGGGCAAGGCTGGGCTGAGCGGAGGGGCTAAACGCAGGTGCTAGCAGGTATCTGGGCTGATCCCACTAACACTGGGTTTTTGGGAACCCTAAACTGTTGGGGATGCTAGTATAGATCTGATCTGATTAGATATCGATTCGTTCAGACACTATACTACTAAGGGAGGCGCATGGTGCGTGCGTGGGTGTTAGCAGTACTGGCACTGATCTGACGCTGCCTGGGGCGACGCAGACCCTATCTGACGCTAAAACCTAACTTTGATCGCCCGCCGGGTGATCAGGGGATTAAACCTTTATTGGGTAAAATATGGCGGGTGCCCTGACGCTATAAAAAAAAATCTAGCTAAACTGCGTCACCTGTGGCACTTATACTGTGATCACAGGTGACAGGGGGTAATCAAGGGGTTAAACCTTTATGGGGGGGAGTTAGGGGGGTTCCTAGACCTATCTGAGCCTAATACTAATTACGCTAGCACTGATTAGTGTCAGTGACACCAGTACAGCGATAAAAAAAAATCTGAACGCTGCACTGGGTAACACAGCGACAGGTGGTAAAGGGGTTGACTGGGGGGGTGATCGGGGGGTGAATTGTGTGCCTACATGACCTGGTGTCAGTGTAGTGTTGTGCAACTCACTTTTAGATGCTCTCTCCTCTCAGTCTGGAACGGAAAAGACCAACACGAGGAGAGATGACATCACTTCCCCTGTCAGTGTTTACAGTTACACAGACAGGGGAAAGATCTCATTCGTCAGGACCGATCAACAGGTCCAGGCCAGATTTCATTGGCCTGGGCCTGGGGATTGATCGGTTCCTGATCAAACCTGATCATCGCGGCCGTCCGGGGGGGGGGGGGCGAGCGCACGATGTAACATGACGCGATTCACCTGCCTGTGCCATTCTGCCGCAGTACAACTGCGGTGGACGGTCGGCAAGCAGTTAATGGCATCCCAATCTTAGTACGTAGGGTTCAATATTGAGTTGTCCCACCCTTTGCAGCTATAACAGCTTCAACTCTTCTGGGAAGGCTGCTCACAAGGTTTAGGAGTGTGTCTATGGGAAATTTTGACCATTCTTCCAGAAGCGCATTTATGAGGTCAGGATGTTGGATGTTGCATGTTGAATGAGAAGGCCTGGCTCGCAGTCTATGCTCTTATTCATCCCAAAAGTGTTCTATCGGTTTGAGGTCAGGACCAGGGCCAGTTAAGTTCCTTCACACCAAACTTGCTCATCCATGTCTTTATGGACCTTGCTTTGTGCACTGGTCCAAATTATTTGGTGAAGGGGGGACTATGGTGTGGGGTTGTTTTTTAGGAGTTGGGCTTGACCCCTTAGTTCTAGTGAAGGGTGTCAGGGTGTTAAAGTGTCAGCATACCAAGACATTTTGGATAATTTCATGCTCCCAACTTTGTGGGAATAATTTGGGGATTCCCCTTCCTGTTCCAAAATGACTGCGCACCAGTGCACAAAGCAAGGTCCATAAAGACATGGATGAGCAAATTTGGGGTGGAGGAACTTGACTGGCCTGCACAGAGTCCTGACCTCAACCTGACAGAACACCTTTGGGATGAATTAGAGCGGAGACTGCGAGCCAGACCTTCTCGTTCAATATCAGTGTCTGACCTCACAAATGCGCTTCTAGAAGAATTGTCAAGCATATACAGACAAACTCCTAAACCTTGTGGACAGCCTTCCCAGAAGAGTTGAAGCTGATATAGCTGCAAATGGTGGGTCAACATATTTTTGAGCCCTAAAGACTAAGACTGGGATGCCATTAAAGTTTATGTGCGTGAAAAGGCAGGTGCCCCAATACTTTTGACAATATAGTGTAGATACCTTCCCTTTGTTTTGAGGGCTATGGACTCCCTACGTAACAATGCTGATTGGCCCAGCACTTTCACATTAGGTGCGCCACAATCTTCTTCATGACCAGAAGTACTGTGTATTTCCTTGAATTCCCAGCACTGAACAGAGAGGAGTTGAAGTTTAAACCAAGTACAAATTTGCTTTGAAGTAAATACTACCTTACATATACACTAAATCTTAAAATGTGATGGTGGTACTTTGGGAAGCATTATTCTGGAGATATTTTTATTATACTTTCATAATTTTATTTTATCATTGAAGGTCATCACACTTCTACAACTGATAAGCAGTTCCTTTTCAACGCTATTATTCCTTTTTTACCCTTTTTTATTAACAGTTTATCGTTTTTGGCAAAAAATCTCACTTTTCCACTCCACTGAGACAGTGGCGTGCAGAAATGTGTTTGATTTACTTGTTTGTAACTTTGCAGATCACACATCACCGCTAATATATATTGATTGTTTTTAGGCGTTTTGTATTTTTTTTTTCATTTGCTATAAAGTCTTATCATTGCTTGACTACACATGATATTTTTGTTATTTGCTATTCTGTTACTCTTCACTGAACTTCACAGTTGATGGTTTTCTCCTATTAATTCTTTTCTGTTCACTGGCCTTTATTTCCTAATTCCAGTTCAGTCTATATTTTCATATTTCTTCTCTTTGACAATTTACTGGCAAAGGCTCCGAACTATGGACATAACATCTTTTTAATAGTTATTTCCATCCTCTCTTATCCATTTACAAAGCAATTATTAATTTATCATGCATGAGGACATGATCGTATAATGGACTTTCTGAATGTGCCCTCAAAAAACTTTTTTGTCCCCTTCAAGGTAATAATAGATATCTAAATGGAAAACTCCATTTAAAAACCCTGTTTTTTTATATGCCTCTCCTTCCTTTACTAGCCAAAAGTTAATTTATTGTAAAATATATCTAGTGAATATATATATATATATATATATATATATATATATTATATACAGTATATATTGTATATAGATAGATATACTATGTCAAAAGTAATGGCTCCTCTGTGTCTTTTTATTTAATTAAAAGTCCTGATTTCACAATAATTACCCTAAAAACATTTTCTATGTGCCCCCAAAGGACCCTGACAAGGACAAGGACAAGGCTCACAACATCCAGAAGAAAAGATCAAAAACTACCATGATCTTGTGGTTTTTCAAAGCATTTTTTTTTTGGGGGGGGGGGGGGGGTTCTGGAAAAATTGAAAAAAAAAAAGATGGGTGGAATATGTTCATTTACAATGATAGATAATATATCTATGACATGGTATTCAAACAATATACATTACAACCTTATTGAAAGATTTCTGAGACTTTATGTAAAGTCTTAAATTATTGAAAGTTCTCTCAGCTGAAGACAAGCAAATCCTGGAATACAGTTCAAGTAACACTGTACTTGAACAAATTCTTCAGAATTCTTCAGTAAGTTGCACATTTTTCAGAATAACAAAAGATAGGAATCTGCAGCAAAGTTTGTTCAAATCCATACAATGTACATACAGTAGATCACTGTGAGGGGAATGTTTCTTTCTCAATAAAAGTGGAGTTAGTCTTTAACATATAAAATAAAATGAAATGAAAAATATAAGTGCAGCGCTATTAATCTATCATGCGAAATATCCAGTGATATCAAATTATATTCAAATAAAAAATAAATAAATCTGTATAATAATGTGTTCAATTAAAGTTCATATGCTGAAACTTTTCTGCGTTGAATTATTGTGACTTCTCAATTATTGTGACTTCTCAATTCATATATCATCCACCACTGTGCAAATCGTGTCTTTAGCAGATTATGTGCACACCTTGACCAGCCATTATACCTGCTCATACAAGAGTCAGAAAGACTCAAAACAATTCCTTTCTTTCTTTCAGCTTTGGTCACATCTCTTCCGCATCCGACCAGCTACTCTGCATCCACTTTCCAATCAGTAGCCTCCCAGGGGGATCGCAAGAAAGATCTCTCATATATACTGCCCCACTGCTTTTCTCCTTCCTCCTTTATTTTCAAAATTGTCGGTCTTTTTTTGTTTATAGTGCAAAAAATTAAAACCGCAGAGGTGATCAAATACCACCAAAAGAAAGCTCTATTTGTGGGGAAAAAAAGGACATAAATTTTATTTGGGTGCAGGGCCGCACAGCTGCGCAATTGTCAGTTAAAGTAAAACGCAGAAAATGGCCTGGTCATGAAGGAGGGTAAAATCTTCCGGAGCTGAAGTGGTTAATAAATGCCAGATTCTTAAATCAAAAAATGATCTTGTTAATACATTTCCATAGAATTACAAGGAGGAAATTGTAGTTTCATGGGGTGGTGTGAGAACCAAAATTCCAAAAAGAATCTCAGAAGCAAAGTTTAGCAAAACAAGTTTGTCTACAGTGATCATAATTAGGATAACTGTAACAAATGCTTCAAAAAAGACCCAATACACATGACCTGCTGTTCATACAACGAACTGTCTAATATTCCTTTTTCACTTAATCTATATTGATTTATTGTCCTACAGTAAATCCCAAAGTGACTTTATTAATGTAAAACAAGTTTGTATTTTATAAAAAAAATCTATGAGTTGTTTTATTGTGTTTTCTATATTAGCTGACTACTGCTTAAAGCCCAACTTTTTTTTAAGTTTTGGATAGTAAAAAAGGGTTTAAAAAAAATCAGGTGCCAGACAGCGCAGTAAGTAAAAGGGATTCCTCCAACAGGGACAAATGGCAATAAAAATATACTAATTCCCTTCTACATTTGTAGTCTAAGAAAAGAGGTTTTAAAAAACACATTTCCAAGTCTTATCCCCATGAGGGAGATTTCCCCCTACAGCCCCTTTCACACATGCGGATCTGTTGACGGATGAAAAACAGACATTAACCTCTTGCCTACTGGGCACTTTTACCCCCTTCCTGACCAGACAAATTTTTAGCTATCAGAGCTGTCACAATTTGAATGAGAATTGCGCGGTCATGCAACACTGTACCCATATAAAATTTTTATATTTTTTTTCACACAGATAGAGCTTTTTTTTGGTGGTATTTAATCACTTGGGATGGGCTTTATGTTCGATTCGAACATTGGCTGTTCACCCATTCGCCGAATAGCGAACAATTTGGGGTGTTCGTGGCAAATTTGAAAGCCGTGGAACACCCTTTAAAAGTCTATGGGAGAAATCAAAAGTGCTACTTTTAAAGGTTAATATGCAAGTTATTGTCATAAAAAGGGTTTGGGGACCTGGGTCCTGCCCCAGGGAACATGTATCAATGCATAAAAAAGTTTTAAAAACGGACGATTTTTCAGGAGCAGTGATTTTAATAATGCTTAAAGTGAAACAATAAAAGTGTAATATTATTTTAAATTTCATACCTGGGGGGTGTCTATAGTATGCCTGTAAAGGGGCGCATGTTTCCCGTGTTTAGAACAGTCTGAGAGCAAAATGACATTTCTAAAGGAAAAAAAGTCATTTAAAACTACTCGCGGCTATAATGAATTGTCGGTCCCGCAATACACATAAAAGTCATTGAAAAAAAACGGCATGAGATTCCCCCACAGGGGAACTCCAAACCAGAATTTTTTTTTAAAATGCGTGGGGGTCCCCCCAAATTCCATACCAGGTCCTTGGGGTCTGGTATGGGTTTTAAGGGGAACTAAGCACAAGAATCTTTAAAAAATGGCATGGGGATCCCCCCAAAAATCCATACCAGACCCTTATCTGAGCACGCAACATGGCAGGCCGCAGGAAAAGAGGGGGGACGAGAGAGCACCCCCCCTCCTGAACCGTACCAGGCCACATGCCCTCAACATTGGGAGGGTGCTTTGGGGTAGCCTCCCAAAGCACCTTGTCCCCATGTTGATGGGGAGAAGGGCCTCATCCCCACAATCCTTGCCCGGTGGTTGTGGGGGTCTGCGCGCAGGGGGCTTATCGGAATCTGGAAGACCCTTTAACAAGGGGACCCCCAGATCCCGCCCCCCCCTGTGTGAATTTGTAATGAGGTACAAATGTACCCCTACCTTTTTACAAAAAAAGTGTCAAAAATGTTAAAAAAGACAATAGACGGGTTTTGACAATTCCTTTATTAATGTCTTCTTCTTTCCCCGTGGTGTCAGAAGGGGGTGGGGTCACCGACAATTCATTACAGCCGCGAGTATTTTTAAATGATTTTTTTTCCTTTAGAAATGTCATTTTGCTGTCAGACTGATCTAAACACGGGAAACATGCGCTACTTTACAGGCATACTATAAGCACCCCCCAGTTATGAAATTTAAAGGAATATTACACTTTTATTGTTTCACTTTAAGCATTATTAAAATCACTGCTCCCAAAAAAAACGGCCGTTTTTAAAACTTTTTTTTGCATTGATCCATGTCCCCTGGGGCAGGACCCCGGTCCCCAAACACTTTTTATGATAATAACTTGCACATAAGCCTTTAAAATTAGCGCTTTTGATTATTCATGTTCGTGTCCCATAGACTTTAACAGTGTTTGCGTGTTCGAACGATTTTTTGCCTGTTCGCATGTTCTGGATGTGAACTGAACCAGGGGGTGTTCGGCTCATCCCTATTAATCACCACTGGGTTTTTTATTTTTCACTAAAAAAAAAAAAAAAAGACCACAAAAACAAAACATTTTTCATAGTTTGTTATAAAATTTTGCAAACAGGTAATTTTTCTCCTTCACTGATGTGCGCTGATGAGGCTGCACTGATAGGTGGTACTGATGGGCACTGATAAGGTGGCACTGGTGGGAACTTATGAGGAGGCACTGATGAGGCTGCACTGATAGGCGGCACTGATGGGCACTGATTGGTGGCTCTGAGGGCGGCACTTATGGGCACTGATAGGTGGCACTGATGGGCACTGATGGGTGGTACTGATGGGCACTGATGAGGTGGCACTGGTGGGAACTTATGAGGAGGCACTAATGAGGCTGCACTGTTAGGCGACACTGATGGGCACTGATCAGTGCCAATGTCCCTTTAACAGAAGCCAGTTATCGGCTTTCTTCTTCTCTCCTCACACTGTCATCATGAGAAAAGAAAAGCCAATAACCGGCTTGTGTTTACATCCTGTGATCAGCTGTCATTGGCTTACAGCCAATTGGACCTTTACCCTGATCTGTGATCAGCTGAGTCCGAAGGGGGCGTGGGCAGCAAGATCATGGACATCCTCTCAGCAAAGTAAGTCCGTGCTGTAGCCGTCTTTCTAGGAAGGTTTCGAACCTCTGTCAAGATTGTATTGCTGTCTTGTCACTAAGAGGGAGATTTGTCCTAAGACTAATATAATAATAATTTTTGATTTCTATCAACATAGTTACATAGTTACATAGATACGTGAGGTTGAAAAAAGACACAAGTCAATCAAGCACAACCTGTGTGTGTGCTTTTATGTCAGTATTACATTGTTGTGGTCGTTCAGTTGCTTATCTAATAGTCTTTTGACATTATCGATGCTCCCCACTGAAACCACCGCCTGTGGAAGGGAATTCCACATCCTTGCCGCTCTTACAGTAAAGAACCCTCTACGCAGTTTAAGGTTAAACTGCTTCTCTTCTAATTTTAGTGAATGAATGCGTGTCTTTTTAAAAACCACTCGCGGAAATGTTTTATCTCTATTATGGGGTCACCAGTATGGTATTTGTAAATCACATCCCCTTTCAAGCGTCTCTTCTCCAGAGAGAATAAGTTCAGTGCTCGCAATCTTTCCTCATAACTAAGGTCCTCCCGTCCCTTTATTAGCTTTGTTGCCCTTCTCTGGACTCTCTACTGTTCCAGTACATCCCTCCTAAGGACTGGTGCCCAGAACTGGACAGCATACTCTAGGTGCGGTCGGACCAGAGTCTTGTAGAGCGGGAGAATTATTGTTTTACCTCTGGAGTTAATCACCTTTTTAATGCATGCCAATATTCTGTTTGCTTTGCTTGCAGCAACTTGGCATTGCATGCCACTGCCGAGTCTGTTATCTACTAGGACCCCCAGGTCCTTTTCCATCCTAGATTCCCCCAGAGGTTCTCCCCCCAGTGTATAGATTGCATTCATATTTTTGCCACCCAAATGCATTATTTTACATTTTTCTACATTAAACCTCATTTGCCATGTAGTTGCCCACCACATTAATTTGTTCAAATCTTCTTGCAAGGTTTCCACATCCTGTGGAGAAATTATTGCCCTGCTTAGCTTAGTATAATCCACAAATACTGAGATTGAACTGTTTATCCCATACATCAGTTTTGTGTTTCACAAAAAAATATTGATCCTACTTAAAAAATATCCAGTGGACAGCCTTGTGTATAGCCCATCTGAAATGTGTTTAAGTCTGCTTCAAAGAGTAACTCCACTTTTGTTGAGAAAAAAAACATTGCCCCCTGGGTGATCTGTGTACATTGCAAGGATTTTAACAAACTTTGCTGCAGAATTCTACCTTTTGTTATTCTGAAAAAATCCCTGCGTGTTTGTCTGTATCGATGTGGGAAAGTGAATCTAATGGGAGTGGTTTCATAATTATCAATCAGATACTGCACCTGCAGGGCTCTAATGCGGGAAGCTGCTGGGCCTGCATCCCTTTCGACATGATTTTCTACTGGGAGTAGCTCACCAAAAATTACCTTTTAGTTACAGGGGATGCCTGATATCTGACTTGTATCTTAGTGCCGACTTCTGGTAAAATCAGTGAGCCAATCACACAAGCAGGAAATGATGTTTCTGGTGGGTGTTCTTTAAGGGTCCTTTCACACTGGGGCGGTTTGCAGGCACTATTGCGCTAATAATAGCGCCTGCAAACCGACCCGAAAGTGCCGCTGCTTTCATTCCAGTGTGAAAGCCCCGAGGGCTTTCACACTGGAGCGATGCGCTGGCAGGACGGTAAAAAAAGTATACCGCTCCTTCACCGCTCCTGCCCATTGAAATCAATGTGACGGCGCGGCTATACCGCCAGCAAAGCGCCTCTGCAGAGGCGCTTTGCGGTGGTTTTAAGCCTTTCTCTGCCGCTAGCAGGGGGGTAAAACCACCCCGCTAGCGGCCGCATACCGACGGTAAAGCGCCGCTTACAATAGCGGCGCTTTACCGCCGACGCCCGCCCCAGTGTAAAAGGGGCCTAAACATTCTGTATACAGAACACCTCCAGGTAGCCATATTGCATTGCATTTTATAGAAAATTACAGAGCTGCAGAATAAAAAGGAAAGGTCAATTTTAATAACATTCAATTATAATATGAATTGAGTCGCAATTGTATACGCTATATATATATATATTTTTTTAGTTGCTATTTTTTTTTTCCACGAAAGTGAAGTTACCCTTTAAATAAACATCAACAGCCAATAGGCCTTTTACTTTTTTTATCCGCCTAGAACGGACCTTACATCTTCCTGTTAAGTGTAAAAAACTTTTTGAAAGATTCTTACCTCTTCTTTTTCAATGCGACCAAATTATCTAGGCATCATTTTTAGATGATGTAATTTTCCTCTGGAACTAGTTCATTCGTGTATCAGACTGAGCTGTTAATTTCATCCCCAGAGATCAGTGGCTCCAATAAGTCTTTTTTTTTTTTTTTTTTTTTATTCTGCTCAGTACCTCTTTTACAGCTTGTTGAGCTTTCTTTTTTACCATTCATCTTGTTCAGCATATAAAATGAATACCAAAAGTAGTTCAGGAAAGTAATTACATTAAAATGTCCTAACAGTCTTACGACCAAATTACCTGGAAAAAAAGGTCCTCATGGGGGGGGCTAAGTGACCTCTCATGGCAACTTGACAAATGTTTCCTAGAGATAACTACTTCAAGCATATTAATTACTGAAGTGATGCAAACAGCCACAAGAGAACTATAAACTTAGATATTTTAGTGATGAGATGATGCATTCTGGTTTTTAAAATATTTAGACAATTTAAATCAAAATTCTGTTTAAGTATGATAATAATAGTCAGGCAAGTACTAGAAAATGTAGAAAATGTTAAAAAAATTCTAGAAGCTAAAGATTTCCAGGCAAAATGACCGTTCCAATGTTACCTACTCAGCATGTTCAATTACATTTCTCATTCTTATGTACCTGATGTCAGGACATGGCCAGCTCTAGGCAAATGCATCTTAAAGCGGAGGTCCGCACACTGCTGCAAAAATTAAACACATACTGCAGCTGTTGGCTTTTAATAATAGGACACTTACCTGTCCTGGAGTCCAGCGATGTCGGCACCGCAGCTGATGTTTCCATCAGCTGTCTGGTGCTGCCGCCGCCATTGTGGGTAAGGGAACCCGTGTATCCTTACAGCTTCACGCCAGGAACCGTGCTGTGCATGCGCGAGGCTCCGCTCCTCTCTCCTTCTGGCTTGACGGCAGGGGAAGGAGGAGAGAGGAGGAAAGATCCGAGCCGTGACATCAACAGCCGCGGCTGTGGCTCCCAGAAGAGGAAACAGGATATCCCCCCCCCCCCCCAAAAGGTGCAAAATGTGGCATCGGTGGGGGACGGAGACAAGTGAGCAGAAGTTCCACTTTTGGGTGTAACTACGCTTTAATGTTGCTAAATGCGAAGAGACAGCTTAAAGGATAACTAAACCCAAGAACAAAAATGAAATAAATGCAAAATACCAGTCCTAAGATGTGGTGCCTGCATTATTTTTCTTTTTTTTTCACAGGTTTTTTTTCTGTTATTATCACCTGGTGATCCTGGAAGGAATTCTTTAGTTCACAAAGCTGACCTGGGCAGGGCTGATTGCATAGATTGAAATTATACTTCAGAGACCAAAAGAAGATAAAGTGGTTGTAAAATTCCCCCCCCCCCATTTTTCTTACCCGAGCCCGATCCGATCCAGCGATGTGGATGAGGGCAGTGGCTCCAGCATTGGACAGATTGATGGCAGCAGGAGCCATTGGCTCCCGTTGCTGTCAATCAAATCCTGTGACATGGGAGCAGGGGGCGGGGCCAAGTAATGCTGTCTGTGTCAATAGACACAGCAGCGGGACTGGGGGGTGAGCCAATATGGGTGCCCCCAGGGAAAGCGGCTTTCCGTGGGGGCACCCGATGGAGAGGAGGGGCCTGGAGCACCGGTGGAGCACCCCACA
Organism: Aquarana catesbeiana; assembly: GCF_042186555.1. Lineage (NCBI taxonomy): Eukaryota > Metazoa > Chordata > Amphibia > Anura > Ranidae > Aquarana > Aquarana catesbeiana. Next base: position 72,626,519 of record NC_133325.1, on the reverse strand, counting down.
AAAGGAGGATAGGGGCTGCTCTGTGCAAAACCGTTACACAGAGCAGGTACAGTGCCACAGGTACAGTGCCTTGAAAAAGTATTCATACCCCTTGAAATGTTCCACATTTTGTCATGTTACAACCAAAAACGTAAATGTATTTTATTGGGATTTTATGTGATAGACCAACACAAAGTGGCACATAATTGTGAAGTGGAAGGAAAATGAGAAATTGTTTTCAAAACATTTTTCAAATAAATATGTGAAACGCGTGGGGTACATTTGTATTCAGCCCCCTTAGTCAATTCTTTGTAGATCAACCTTTTGCTGAAATTACAGCTGCAAGTCTTTTTGGGGATGTCTCTACCAGCTTTGCACATCTAGAGAGTGACATTTTTGCCCATTCTTCTTTGCAAAATAGCTCAAGCTCTGTCAGATTGGATGGAGACATCCAGACTTTAGGTCTGGACTTTGACTGGGCCATTCTAACACATGAATATGCTTTGATCTAAACCATTCCATTGTAACTCTGGCTGTATGTTTAGGGTCGTTGTCCTGCTGGAAGGTGAACCTCTGCCCCAGTCTCAAGTCTTTTTCAGATTCTAACAGGTTTTCTTCTAAGATTGCCCTGTATTTGGCTCCATTCATCTTCCCATCAACTCTGACCAGCTTTCCTGTCCCTACTGAAGAAAAGCACCCCCACAAAATGATGCTGCCACCACCATGTTTCACGGTGGGGATGGTGTATTCAGCTTGATGTGCAGTGTTAGTTTTTCCGCCACACGTATCGCTTTGCTTTTAGGTCAAAAAGTTAAATTTTGGTCTCATCTGACCAAAGCACCTACTTCCACATGATTAATGTGTCCCCCACATGGCTTCTCGCAAACTGCAAGCGGGACTTCTTATGGCTTTCTTTCAACAATGGCTTTCTTTTTGCCACTCCTCCATAAAGGCCAGATTTGTGGAGTGCAGGACTAATAGTTGTCCCGTGGACAGATTCTCTCACCTGAGCTGGGGATCTCTGCAGCTCCTCCAGAGTTTCCATGGGCCTCTTGGCTGCTTCTGTGAATAATGCTCTCCTTGCCTGGCCTGTCGGTTTAGGTGGACGGCCATGTCTTGGTTTTTAGTTGTGCCATACTCTTTCCATTTTTGGATGATTGATTGAACAGTGCTCCATGAGATGTTCAAAGCTTGGGATATTTTTTATAACCTAACTCTGCTTTAAACTTCTCCACAAATTTACCCCTGATCTATCTGGTGTGTCCCTTGGCCTTCATGATGCTCTTTGTCCACTAAGGTTCTTTAAAAAACCTATGAGGGCTTCACAGAACAGCTGTATTTATACTGAGATTAAATTACACACAGGTGGACTCTAATTACTAATTAGGTTACTTCTGAAGGCAATTGGTTCCACTCTATTTTAGTTAGGGGTATCAGAGTAAAGGGAGTGAATACAAATGCACACCAAGCTTTTTTATTTGTAAAAATCTTAAATAACATTTATCATTTTCCTTCCACTCCACAATTATATGCCACTTTGTGTTGGTCTATCACATAAAATCCCAATAAAATACATTTACGTGTTTGCTTGTAACATGACAAAATGTGGTAAAAAATTTCAAGGGGTATGAATACTTTTTCAAGGCACTGTAAGTATAGGCATGTTTGTTTGTTTTTTTATTTTAAAAAATTCAAAGGTTTGCAAAAACTTTAAGGACTCACTAGACTTGTGACAAATCAGAAGGTATTTTTTGTACTTATTGCGCAGGTATAACAAAAACGCCTTTAATGGTATATTGGAAAAAAAAAACAAATAAGAAAAGTTCATTGTTAGGGCTTATTTCTAATTTTCAATTTCTAAGGACTACATATCCAATGGTACCTTGCTGCCTTTGAAGCAGTGGTTCCTGTACTGACTCCGCCACCTGAAACTTCTTCTCTCAGCACCTCTGTGGTTCAGAAGGCAGCTGTGAAATGTATGACACAGCAGTGACTAATCAAGGCATGGTGACTACATGTCACAGAATTCAAAGAAGAAAAAGTATGGGGATCTTCACAAAGTAAGGTAACAAATGTTAAGATCATTGAGAGTAGGCAAGAAATCATTGAAATTCATGTGAAAATGCATATATATGATTTTTAATTTTGACCACAGATACACTTTAAACAATGCAACTAGGTCACCTCCCTGCCCCCAGTCAGTGAAGGAACAGCAGCAGATACATGATCTCATCCTATACAACGGTCACTCAACCCCATATGGGTTATGTGTAATTTGCTCTCACAGAAGAAATTAAATATGCAGTTAAAATCACATTTTATTCCTTATTAAAAAAAACATTAACAAAAAAAAATATCACATTGAGTTCCAGACTAGTAGCATCATCGTCTTAGTGCTTGAGATCAACATGTTTCGTGATTAAACATTGCTTCATCAGGATCTGCATTGAAATGGTTGTTTAATTGTCATGTCTAATCTGGAAGTATAACATCATCGGCACATACAGTAGTCACAATACATAATCAATGTACATAAAATTACCTAGGCATGTTACAAACAAATGCAAAAAACCCAGAAAACATATAAAAATTAAATTGTTCATAAATTGATAATGTGTAGAGGCCAACAATGGGGAACAAAAAGGGGGAATAAAAAAATAAATCAAATCCCCTGTTAAAAAGGCGAGCAAGTGTGGGGCTCGTCGATCTGTGGGGGGCCAGTAGGGAAAAGAGACATACAATGTCAAGCAGAAGTTTGAAAATAAACCACCTATGATAGTACAATAGGCATATTATATCATCATAACAAAAAAAACATATACATACACACATTCAGTATATATACACCCATACTCATATATTCATATGCACACATGTAAACACATACATATGCACATATACATACAAAACATATGGAACCACATACCCAGGACATCAGGGCCAAAGGAATCTTCTAGATGTCCCCTAAGGCAAACTACTACAACCTCATACGTGTTGATGTTGATCCCATCCAGTGTACCAAAAGGGGCAAACCTTTAAAAAAAGGGATCTCCAAACTAGGGCCCTCCAGCTGTTGCGGATCTACATGTCTCAGAAGGCATTGTAAAACTCTGACATTCACAGACATGACTAGGCATGATGGGAATTATAGTTCCAGAACAACTGGAAAACCATTGTTTGGAGACCCCTGACCTAGTATATAGTAAAAAAAATATGTGACGGATCTCGGATACCCCTGCTGCGCATCTCCGCCAGACCTGTACCTCCTGTCCTCCAAACGCACCCGCAGCCTGCAGATTCGCCATAACCAGCCCTTAACCCCTCAATCACAAGACAAGCCACACAGGCGTTGAGGGTTAAACATGCCGAGCATGAACTGTTTATTAAATACAAAAAATATACCTTTAAACAAAGTTAGGGACACTCCTCTTAGCCTTGTCATAGAGGGGGTAGGGGACAAGGAAGAACCAATGGGAACTCAACACTTGTACATTGAAACAGAAACTACAGTTTAAACACATGAAGGGATTATGATAAGCAGGCAGACTCTCCTTACACATCCCCTACTGGGATGCGTCTCCAGTCCAGGCCTTTTGTCTACATGACATGACCCAACACAATTAAACACAGCAACAAGAGGGGGGGATGGGGGAGAAGGGATGTAGCATTACATTACATTATCTCAATGCCATTTTGTCCCAAAGTCTCGTAGCCCCACGCTTTGGGAATACCGCCATCTTGTATATGCCTTTATCAGCTAAAAGTACATTGTTTGTGGAATAAAAGTATATATTTAGCCCAGCCGGGCCAATACATTTAGGTAGCCGGAAACGACTCCACGAGCCCAGCCACAGATACCACTTTCACCCGGTTCCAATGAACCGGCGACCCTGGACACAAATGTCTGGAGGTGGCATCTTCTCCAGGTGGTGGGAGACGGCAAAAGGCCCTCCAAATCTCACGTTCTCTGCTGGGCCATAATCTGTGGGTAGGAGGCGAGCCCACAGTCCCTTCCAAAACACACAGTGACAGTGGGTTCTGTCACAATATATATCCCACTTATATAAAAAAAAAGGGGCCTTACCCCAAAAAGTAGAGAACTTAGACCAGATGCACGCCCAAAGAAGTGTAACAAGCAACAAAGTAAGCATCAAAACATGCTCACCCTATGGAACACCACGAAAGTGTAAGTAAAGAGGCCTTAGAAATACTGTATATCTCATAAAGTAAAGAGAAACAACCAAAGTATCTACCATGATACAAATGACAAATGAAAGGGTGACCTCCCAGCCTAGTATATGCATCTCCTGTCAAGATGGCGTCTCGGTGCCTAGAACCTACTGAACGCCCAATATATAGGCCAAGGATCCTGTCTTTGGTCTAAAGTTCAACATGTTAGTTGCTTAGCTATTATGCTGATCCTCTGGCTTCAATACTGACCTCGAGGAAGCATGCAGCAACTGAAGACAGTGGCTCGAAAGGTATAGAAGCAGCTTGACATCTGAATTTTCACCTTTTTTTTGCAGAAGGACCCTAGATCTTAGTATAGAATGCCCAATCATGTGCAAGAAAAATAAAAAAACTGCATATTTGCTTGCACATGATTGGATGATGGACATCAGCTGAGCTTCACCTCATTCACTAAGCTATGTGAAAACTCCCCTGCAAAGTGCAACTTCTCTTGCAAAGTGAACAGTCTATGGGGTTGATTTACTAAAGGCAAATCCAAATTGCACTGCAAGTGCACTTGGAAGTGTAGTCGCTTTAGATCTGAGGGGAAGATCTGAAATGAGGGGAAGCTCTGCTGATTTTATCATCCAATCATGTACAAGCAAAAATGCTGTTTTTTAATTTTCTTTGCATGTCCCCCTCAGATCTACAGAGACTGCACTTCCAAATGCACTTGTAGTGCAAAGTGGATTTGCCTTTAGTAAATAAACCCCCATATGTCTTTAGTTAACTGAACCCCTTGGAGTAAAAGGTATCTCGGTGATGCCACCTCATTGGACAGGCCCATGACACCTTGCACTCCATGGTATGTCCTTGTTTAACCAAAAGTATGAGGATATCTTGTGGGGAAACAAAAGCACTTTTGGGGACAGGTCTGGCTTGATGGGGAGTGTTGCAGCCTGGACTGCTTTTTTGTTTCATACGTTGACTAGGGGCCAGTTTTATTTAACATATTGCCCTGAGTTGAGCTTTGACCAAGGAAATAAAAAACATTCTAACCAAGCATCTTGCTGTCGGAGTTGTAGTCTGGTAATGCTTGCTGCCATGGTGTATTTAAGAGAAATATGGATTCTGTGTTTGACAGTTATAGAAAATCACTTATGGCTGCAGGCCTAAAGGGTGGCCCATTTTTAAAAACAATAAATGACAAAATGGCTCGTATCACAGTTATATAGATTGTAGAAGTGTTTAAAAAAAAAAAGCAGAGCTAAACTTCAAAGCAGAGGTGGGAGACATGATGGAAACACAGAGTTATAATGTTAATGTGCCTGGAAAAAGCAACCCAAAACCCCAAGGAACACACAACACTTGCAGCTTGAATGCAGACATTTATCCTCTGAGTTAAACATCAGTGTGAAGCTGTCTTAAGAAGAAGAGAGGTGTCTGCCAGGTAATTACTATACATCTAATCTGACACTATTGTGAAAGCTATTGCTGATGAAATCATGATAATGCCACAAGCAATTCTTCTTGTCACGACTGCTCAGAAAGACGTTTTTTAGATTATCCATATTATGTGTGCTGCAGGAAAGAAGACCAGCTGTGCTAGTGAAATGTATTTTGTTGCCGCTGGAGCCATTTACACTCTGCTCAAAAATTGTTTCAGTTAAACGTCTCAGAAAAATTGCTCCCGAGTTAAGTGATATGTTTGTTGCTCTCATATCTGAAAGAACACTAACTTGTCAATCTGTGAAACGTTAACGATACAGCAGAAGACAAAGTTATTCAGGTCCTGTGTACATGTGCAAAATATTAGGGCGCATTCTGAACACTCACTGGGAACTCATCAACAATACTAAAAATGCAAAACATGTCAATGAAGGAGCATGCGTGGAGCAAAACTGCATCCACACATTGGAGGGACCCGGTTCTTATGCAGCATATCTGGCATTTGCAAATGCGACACAACACGGAAAAGTAGAAATGTTGGCATACTATACTTTGCCCTGTGAGATTGATGAGTTTCTTGCTCCCTTTATCCTCCCATGTATATACAGTACTTATGTAATACTTTTCAAAGTACTAAAGTAGACTTATAACTCCAGCCTCATTCATTTTTCTCTTGTACTGTGGAATTCCATCTAAAGTCAAGTGCAGCATTGTGATTGTATGTTGTTCTTGTCCTCTCCACACAGTCAGCTGTGAAATCTCCAATTTAGCCTATGGCTGCTGTATAACTTCTAGGCTGCATAACATCCAGCCCTTCCTCAGCCACCTGGGTGTCAAGAGCACGTCCCTGTTGTCCATTAGACTGGAAGTTTCTGATGGGCTGTGAATGCACATGCTAGTACCCTCCTAGTTAGGTTGCTAAAAGGATTAAGGTAGATTTATTTGATTTTTTTGGGGGCTCCTCTATAGCCAGTGAAGCAAAGTTTGATTGCTTTTGGCTGTTCTGGGTTCTGCTGGTTGCAGGCTCAACTGCTTCTCCCTGGTTTCTAGTGAGTTCTATAATTTAGTGGGTTGGAAGAGGCAGAGACTGAACTCACATATTCATATAGCCTCAGCCAATCCCTGGAAGGGAGAGTGACCAGTAGGGGGCTGAGGTGGGTATACATAGGCTGGAGCCTAGAACAGCAGGGCTTTGTCCTGGCTGGAGAAGACCCAGCCTGAGGGCCGTGGCCCTCTGTGTCACTTAGCTGAAGTTTACAGAAGTCTATCAGGGTCACAGCTCAGGGAGAGCTGAGGGAGTCTAAAGTTGCTGGGAGTTTGAAGGAGGTCCACAGAGGATCTGGCCTGGAGGCTTATGCAGCGTACACACGGTTGGACTTTTCATCCGGACTTGTCCGACGGACGCCGACAATCCGATCGTGTGTGGGCTTCATCAGACCTTCAGCTGACTTTTCCAGTCGCAAATCTGACGGACTTTAGATTTGGAACATGCTTCAAACCTTTACATCGTAACTCCGTCTGACCCAGAAATCCGCTCGTCTGTATGCTAGGCAGCTAGGGCAGCTATTGTCTACTGGCTATCAACTTCCTTATTTTAGTCCGGTGTACGTCATCACGTACGAATCCATCGGACTTTGGTATGATCGTGTGTAGGCAAGTCCGTTCGTTAAAAAGTCTGTCGGAAGTCCTCAAACGTTCGTCGAGAAGTCTGCTGGAAAGTCTGTCGGACCAGTCTGGTGGAAAAGTCCACCCGTGTGTACGCGGCCTTACAGCACAGAAGCTGGCTTGTACTGCATGAAAGCACTCAAGTACACCAGGCACGGTGATTTTAGGTCTGAGAAAAATCATAGAGACTGTCCTTGTTAACCATTGGAGAGACCGTTTCTGATTTGCTGGCTCAGGTTTGCTCTTGCATTAGTCCACTGAGCAGTAGTTTACCTATCACTGGTCTCAAGAGGAGTTTCACCCTGCAGAGTCAGTAATAACCAGAGAGTGTCCTCAATTATATTATATACTGATTTTTTAGTATCCCAAAACTCACCCTACCCAAGTTCAATCAGCATTAAACTACATAATAACATGCACTGTTTCTGTTTCATGGGTTGTGAGACTGTGGAACTCCTGTGTGCCTGGCTGCCGTATACATCATAGAGAATGGAACCTGGGACAAAACTGTCAGCCTCGTCTGGGGTTTGTGCTAGTATGGCAACACCTACTGCAATACAGTAGTGCAGTCCACAGGCTGCATTCTTGTGCCAAAAACTGCTATAATAAATTTTAAAACCCAAATGGATGGGTCATAAAAGGGGCAGCTAATAAAAAATGCTTATAACTTAATCTAAAGTTCTTTACTCTTTTTTTGGCATAACCCATCAGCATTACCTAGGTTTGCAGTTTGTTTTCTCAGATTTTTGACTGATTCTTCCTGTAATTATTGGCCTGTAACAGGAAAACCAGTATATGCCTTGTTTTTACTCAATTCTGCATAAATAAAAGGTAAGATGTCTACTCCCCTATCACTGCTCTGAGCCGTGAGAGTGCTAGTACAGCAGTGATAATGGAGAATAAAACTCTCCTATTACCACTGTAGCATAGAACAGGATGACATTTGCAGCTTACATATTATAGAAACAGTGACATTGCTGAACAGCTACTCTTCTAGCTCTGTCAATGCTGCTATGATATGCAAACTGCAAATATTCCCCTTGTCCTGTCCTGTCATTTCCTGCTCTATGCTGCAGTGATGATAAGGGAGTTTTCTGCTCCCCTATCACCCCTTAATCAGTCCTCCAGATGTCCACCCATATTAGAGGAGGCTCAAGAGTCAAGTTAATGACAGCTGGCTGCCTGTTTGACGATGATTTGTGCCTATGTTGGCCAGGAAAAACATAGGGCTCATTGGCAGTCCCTCTAACTGATAGCTACAGTAAAGAACTTCTAGAAGATTCTCTCAAAAGGGATTAAAAAAAGTAGAAAAAGTAACACAAAATCAGGTTATTTTCAAGATTCTTTTTGAAATGACTTTGGGCATACTGAGTAAGGTTTCGGTATCTTTATACCAACTGTCTGTAGCTGGTATTTATGTAAAGCTATAGAAAAAGTCCTGTTAGGATCAATAAATAATGAATAACAGAAGGGCTAAAATACTTACATTTACTGGATGCTCCAAGCTATCTTCTGTGCTGGTCACATGCCTAAAGGCCGTGGTGTTTGGTAATCTCTGTCGAGGGTAGGCTGGGAGTTCAGATTGACTGATCATCCCCATCAGGGGAGATCATTTGACCAGGAGACTATGTCTGTACAGCAGCTTTTTTTTTCCATGAAAATAATTTCCAAAATTCTATAACTCTTTATACAACCCGCCAACACTATTAATATAGCTTTCAGTATAAGTAACCATTCAAGGCCTCATTAGAGTGTGTTTCATTAAATCTCTATTACCATTAAATTTATCTACCGAAAAAGAAGAGAGAAAATCTTATTTTTGTATGTAAAAAATACTAAGTAATTTCCCTTTCTCCTATGATCAAGCTAAATTTCTATTTACTTATAATGCTAGCAATGGTAATTTTAAAGTGATTGTAAACACTTTAAAAAAAATTAGCAAACAGATTTATCCTACCTGCTCTGTGCAAGGTAATTGCACAAATCGTCCCTGAAGCTCTTTTTCTCGGATCCCTTGCCAGTGCTCTTGACTACTCCACTTTCTATGGGGACATTCTGCAGGCTCACTCCCCAACCTCACTGTCTGAGTCTATAGACACAGACAACGTGACTCTGCCCCACCCCCTGCTCCCTTATCACTAGCCTTGACTGACAGCAGTGGAAGCCAATGACTCCCACTGCCTTAGCAAAGCTTGGGAAACCAGGAAGTGAGGGGAGAGAAGAGCTGCAGAGGTGCACAGCGCTGGATCAAATGAGAACTCAGGTGAGTAAAAGGAGGGTGAGGGGGGATACTGATGCCTAAACATCTTTTTACCCTAATGCAAGGTATGTATTAACCACTTCAATACAGGGCACTTATACACCTTCCTGCCCAGACCAATTTTCAGCTTTCAGCGCTGTCGTAGTTTGAATGACAATTGCGCGGTCATACAACACTGTACCCAAACTAAATTTTTATCATTTTGTTCCCACAAATAGAGCTTTCTTTTGGTGGTATTTGATCACCTCTGCGGTTTTTATTTTTTGCTAAACAAATAAAAAATGACTGAAAATTTTGAAAAAAATAAAAGTTTTGCTTTTGTTTCTGTTAAAAAAAATTGTAAATAAGTAAGTTTTCTCTTTCACTGATGGGCACTGATAAGGCGGCACTGACAGGCACTGATACGACGGCACCGATGAGGTGGCACCAATGAGCGGGCACTGACGATGGGCACTGATATGCGGCACTGATGGCCACTGGTAGGTGGCACTGATGGGTGGCACTGATATGCAGCACTGATGGGCATTGATAGGCGGCACTGATGGGCACTCATGGGTGGCACTGGTTGGCACTGATGGCACTGATATGCGACACTGATTGGCACTGAAAGGTGGCACTGCTGGGCACTGATAGGGTGGCACTGATAGGCAGCACTGCTGGGCATTGATGGGCACTGATAGGCGGCACTGCTGGGCACTGATACGTGACACTGATGGGCACTGATACGCGGCACTGATATGAGGCACTAATAGGCATCCCTGGTGGCACTGGCAGTGGTAGGCATTGGAGTGGGCACTGATTGGCAGCTGCCTGGGCACAGATTGGCAGCTGCCTGGGCACAGATTGGTATTTCCCTGGGGGTCTAGGGGGCATACCTGGTGGCCAGTGTGGTGGCCATCCTGGTGGTCCTGGGCGGCTTCCCTGGTGGTCCTGGGTGGGATCCGAGGGGGGGCTGTGCTGATAAACAATCAGCACAGACCCCCCCTGTCAGGAGAACAGCAGATCGGCTCTCCTCTACTCGCGTCTATCAGACGCGAGTGAGGAAATGCCGATCACCGGCTCTTCCTATTTACATCGTGATCAGCTGTGATTGGACACGGCTGATCACGTGGTAAAGAGTCTCCATCAGAGACTCTTTACCTAGATTGGAGTTGTGGTTTGTCAGACTGACACACCGCAACAACGATCGACACGAGCGCGTAGCGGCTTAATATCCTGATCACGTCATATGACGTCCGGTCAGGATATTGAAACCACTTTGCCGCCGACATTTTGCTATATGGCAGGCGGCAAGTGGTTAAGGTAACACATGTTCAGGCTTTATAACCACCTTCAAAGTCCATCTCTCGGCAAATTTGTAAAGTGAAAAAAATGGATCTAATGACATGATGAACAAGTAACAAAACAATGTTAAAGGTGAATTTAGAAAAACAAAACCTTCTGTGTTAATGTTAGAGGCAGAGCATTGTGTGGCCAAATGTTCTTGAGAACTATAGCAGGCAGTATAAAGCTGGCAATAGCTGGATCAAATTTTGGCTTGTTCAGCAGGGACCAGTCGAATATTGATCCATATGTGTGTCCCTGTTTAACTGTTGTTGAATGGGAATGTTGGAAAACTTTTGTCAGAATTCACTGTTTAGCGGCTGCATTGGCTGTAGCTGTTAAACAGTAAATTCTGACAGTAGAGATTAGGTAGGTTCCTTTATCCACCTCACTTGTGTGTATGGAGGAACCTGTTTATTTTTTTGTTCAGTCCGCTGGCTGAATGAAAGAAAATGACTGATCTATGGCCAGCTTTACTATTAGTTGGGCTTCCTGTGGTGGAAAGCCCTTTGTTGATAACCCTGACAAAAAGGAATACTCTGATTCTCCAGTCTAGGGGATGAGCCTGGGGCTACCAAACTCATACATTAAAACAAAGTTCCAGCTTGCAAATACAAAATAAAGAATGAGTAGCTCATTAAAGGCAGGGCCACTGATAAAAATCATGGGGCCCCGTACAGCCTACCTGATGGGGCCCCCTTCAGCTCCACCCCTAGTCCCGCCCCTGGTCTCTCCTTCAGCCCCACCCCTGGCCCCGCCCCTGCCCCCTCCATAATGCCTTTGGCAGCATGGGTGGCACTGTCTGCAGCACAATATGGCATTGGCAGCACGGGTGGCACTGTCTGCAGCACATTACGGCATTGGCGGCATGGGTGGCACTGTCTGCAGCACATTACGGTATTGGCAGCATGGGTGGCACTGTCTGCAGCACATTACGGCATTGGCATCATGGGTGGCACTGTCTCTGCAGGCAGCACATGCGTTATGGGCCATAGCACATGTGCTACCTGCAGACAGTGCCACCCATGCCGCCAATGCCATATTGTGCTGCAAACAGTGCCACCCATGACGTTAATGCCATAACACATGTGCTACCTGCTGACAGTGCCACCCATGCCGCCAATGCCATATTGTGCTGCAGACAGTGCCACTCATGCCGCCAATGGCATAATGCCATTTGTGGCATGGGTGGCACTGTCTCTGCAGGAAGTCCATAACGCATGTGCTACCTGCAGACAGTGCCACCCATGCCGCTAATGCCATAATGTTTAGATGCTTCTGCAGTAGTAGTAGATCTTGAAGCCCCTCCCCCCCAAGCAAGCACACACCTGTGTCATTGTTAGCTGGGCCCAAGGAGTCACTTCTTCCCTGATCCTGCTGCTGCCTGGACCGGAGTGTCCACAAACGATTCCAGTCAGATAGGATGCCGATGCCAGCTGCTTCTTTTTTGTCCTCTGCCGCCGCTGCTCGCCTGAGTGGCCACCTCACTCCTACTTCTCTCATGCAGAGAAAGAGGTATCACTCCGCGGCGCCAGGAGGGCAGCACTAGCCAGCTGAGCCAGCATGAGGAGCGGGTGCGGTAGAGGCATTCTTCCGCGCCCAAAATAGAAAAAATAGTCCCCCCCTGCCGCCACCTTTTCTCCGCATAGCTATCAGTAAAAAAAAAAAAAAAAAAAAAAAACAACGTAAAAAAATAAATGGCGGGGAGGTTTGGCGGTATTTAGGACTCTGATCGGTCATGGCTGGAGGATTTTTTTTACATTAATTGCTTATCTGTTCAGGTTGCCCGGGCCCCCCTGCAGAAAGGACCGGAACACAGCATGTAATGCATAGGTGGAGGGAGTACATGACTGTGGCAGCAGTGGAGTTAACACAGAGGGGGAGTGTATATTAGTTAACCGAGGGGGAGGCACTAGGAGGGTCTTTATAAGTTCATCCCGCCCTGGGGGGAGTAACAGTTTTCCTGAAGAAAGTTCACTGAAGAGCAGCATGGCTGACCTGGAGCGCCTGATGGAGCAGATGAGAGTAGAAGCAATGGTGAGAGGGGCAGCCTGGCTCCAGGACACCTTAGATGAAGCAGTGAGGGGAACAGAGCCTGCATCTAGCAGGGGGGTAACGAGCGACACTAGGACTCGGCGGTCGCGGCCCCCAGAGAGGTTTTCCCCTGAACAGCGGCAGCCTGGGACTCACTCCGGTCCCTCAGCGGGCCCGCCGCCAAATAGAGTGGCAAGCGAACGGGAGGGACGGGGGAGAACCGAAGGTGGACCGAATGGCGGTCAGCGGGAGGTAGCGGGAGCGGCGCAGCGGCCTAGCACAGCCAGAGTGGAGAGAAGCGTTAGCCCCGCCCCCAGAGTCAGGGAGTCGGATGTGCGCAGCGGTGCACGAGGAGAGATCCCTGGGCCTTCTGGTTCCACGGCAGGGGGTCGCAGTAGAAGCGAGAGAGGACGGCCGGGTAGAGCAGCGATAGTACCTGACGGCAGGACTGTGGTTCCCAACACCGGTCCGGGCAAGGTACAGCAAAAAACGACAGGCAGATGGGATACGTGGAGGCGGGGGTGTACGGCCGCGGTTTCCACGGCAACCTTGGTGTCCAGGCCGGGTGGGCATTCATCGGCTGAGGAGGAAGAAGGAGAGCACATTGGGGAGGATGAGCGGTCCGGGTCGGAGGAAGAGGCGGCCCCCCCCCCCCCTCCAGGAGGACAACAGCGGTGGAGAACAGAAGTCCGGCTGATGAGGCTACGCCTGTGCAGCCTGGTGAGTCTAATGTCATGATTTCTGTTGCAGGTCTGCCGAGTAGTGGGGGGCTGGGGGTTGCAGGTGTGAGTGAAGCTGGCAGAGTGAATGATACAAACGGGGGGCCTCTGGCTTAGGGGGTTTTCTTGGCAGGCATAAAAGAGCTCTTACAGCGTTTTGAAGCGGCAGAAAAGGGTCGCACGGGCCCGGCGGCGGCATGGGTTCCACCGGGGGTTGCAGGTGGAGCAGAAAAAAGTGGAGGGCCGGTGGTGCAGGCCGCAGTCGCATTGCCCAGCCCAGCGGTGACAGGGAGTGGGGCCGCGGAAGGGACGGAAAAATCAGCGGAGGCAGCTGGCAGGCAGGACATAACAAGGTTGGCTGACGCGGCAAAATGCGAGGTCTATGTTTGCTATGAGGGACCGTTAGGGTCGCACTTAAAACAAGTAGTGCGTGAAAAACTGTGAAAAGGTGAGTATGTGGAAATTTTTTCACTGCTACCATTGAAAAAATTTAATCTTGATAGAGTTAAGCCGCATGGCTCTAAGAAGGAGGATGAGGAGAAGAGGAGATATCGTTTGATCCCTAGAACGTTTGCTAACTGGTTGCAAGCGTTTGCGATTATGGCAAGTGTGATAGGGGAAAAACAACCCGAGCATTGTTCGGCACTGTTTTGTTATCAAGATGCTATTTGGTGAGGCGTACAGAGTTTATGGGGGAACAGCATGGTTGAGGTATGACGAACAATTCTGACAACGGAGGGTGGTCAGGCCGGCTCTGCGTTGGGATCACAAGGACATCAGCCTCTGGATGAAATTGATGACGACGGTGAGGGCCCCCAATCAGTTTTTTCAGGGGGGGGCGGTGGACCTTCGTCCCAGGGACATTCGGTCGGAAATAGAAAAGGGGTTTGTTGGCTATACAACACCGGGACATGCAGGTTGGAGTCGCATGTAAGGATAAACACGAGTGTTCAGGGCGGGGGGATCTCACCCCGGGTCCAGAGGTTCCAAGCAGGGAAAAGCACGTACAGGAGAGACTGCAAACAAAAGGGAGGACCCCAGTGAAGGTGGAAAGGATGCGACCGTTTCTAGGTAGGTATCCGGACAGGGCAGCAGCTCAATTGTTGGAGGTAGGTTTTTTCGGTTGGCTTTAAGATCCCATGCGAGTTGACGGTAATTCCACCGGTTCCACGCAATTTGCGGTCAGCAATGCAACATCCGGATGTGTTTTGGAGAAACTAAGAAAGGAAGTTGCATTGGGGCGGATGGGTGGCCCATTTCCAGCGGCGCCGTTTGACGATCTGGTGGTCTCGCAGCTGGGGGTGGTACCATAAAAAAAAAAAAAAAAAAAAAAAGGAACCAGGTAAATTTAGGCTAATTCATCACCTATCTTTCCCAAAAAGGGGGGTCAGTGATCGATGCTATAGATCAGGGGGCGTGCTCCGTGACCTATACTTCATTCGACGCGGCAGTGGGATGGGTCCGTCGTTACGGTTAGGGGGCCCTGATGGCGAAAGCGGATGTGGAATCTGCTTTCAGACTACTGCCGGTGCACCAGGATAGTTTTAGGCTACTAGGTTGTCATTGGAACAATGAATTCTACGTGGACAATAGCTTACCCATGGGCTGCTCAATATCGTGCGCAATATTTGAACACTTTAGCTCCATCGTGGAATGGGTTGTGCGGGATGTGTCGGGGGTGAATTCTGTTATTCAACACCCAGACGATTTTTCTTTGTATAGGTCCGGCGGCCTCCAGGATTTGTGTGGTGCTGTTAGCCACGCTGGAGCACATCGCAGATAGATTTGGCATTCCATTGGCTGCTGATAAGACGGAGGGACCGTGAACGGTCATCCAGTTTTTTTGGGCATTGTCATAGATTCGGACGCAATGGAATGCAGGCTGCCGGACGATAATCGGGAAGATCTGAAGAGAGAAATTGCAGGGCTTTTGGGTTTAAAGAAAGTGCAGTTAAGGACACTACAGTCAGTATTGGGCAAGCTGAATTTTGCACGCCGCATATTACCGATGGGGAGGGTGTTTAGTCGCGGGCTTGCGTCTAGCACGAGTGGAATAGAATCACCGTGACATTTCGTGCGATTAAGAGAAACGCACAGGGCAGATTTGAGAGCGTGGTATATGTTTTGGAAGCTTTTAACGGTAGGGCACTGTGGATGTCTGGTCCAGTCAGCAACTTTGACCTGGAACTATTCACGGATGCCGCAGGTTCCACAGGTTTTGGGGCATTTTTTCAGGGACAATGGAGTGCAGGACCATGGCTCCAAGCATGGGTGGAGGCAGGATTCACGAAGAATCTGGTGCTGCTGGAGTTGTTTCCGGTAGTGCTGGCAGTGGAGCTGTGGGGAACATCATTCAGGGATCTGAAGGTGCGTTTCCATGGGGACAATTTGGGGGTGGTGCAAGTTATCAATGGGATTACGGCATCATCCACGCCAGTGATCAGGTTATTGCAACACTTAGTATTGCGCTGTCTGCAGTTGAATGTTTTCATTCATGCGGTACACTTACCAGGGGTGGAAAATGGGATAGCTGATGCGTTGTATCACTTTCAGTGGGACAGGTTTCGGGAGTTGGCGCCGGAGGCGGAGCAGCAAGGAGTACCTTGTCCCGAATGGCTGTGGGGGATAACATTGGCCTCATCGCGGGATGGATAAGGAAGTCGGTGAGTGGGTCTACATGGGCAGCGTACTCTAAAGACTGGTGCGAGTTTACCCAGTGAAGGGATCACAATTATGCCCGGTAGAAGCAGTTCGGGAATTTTTTAAAAGTTCGTTCAGAACGACCGGGCCCCTTTTTTGGTACATTTAAGTGGTGAATTTTTATCTAGATTTCAATTTGCGGCAGTTTTTACAAAATGCATACGGGGTTTGGGCCTGGATGAGAATGATTTCTCGTCCTATTCGTTTAGGATAGGAGCAGCTACGGAAGCAGTCAGAAACGGTATGCATGCACCGTTATGGGATCTCTGTTATGGGATCACTGTTATGGGATCACTGTTATGGTATCTCTGTTATGGTATCTCTGTTATGGGATCACTGTTCTGGGATCTCTGTTATGGGATCACTGTTTTGGGATCTCTGTTATGGGATCACTGTTATGGGATCTCTGTTATGGGATCACTGTTCTGGGATCTCTGTTATGGGATCACTGTTTTGGGATCTCTGTTATGGGATCACTGTTATGGGATCTCTGTTATGGGATCTCTGTTATGGGATCTCTGTTATGGGATCTCTGTTATGGGATCTCGGTTATGGGATCTCGGTTATGGGATCACTGTTATGGGGATGTGGTAAAGAAGGTGGACTATAGGAGTTTTTTATTGTTCGGTTGTTTTTCTTTTCTTCTGTTTCAGATTCGTTGCTGAGGATGGTCTGGATCATGGGCCATTCTTACGTGTCCTGGGGGGCACGGAGAGGTGATGCACGTTTTTGAGGGTAGGCAATTGGGTTTCAGCAAACGGGAGGCATGTATCAAGTGGTTGGGGTTCCCCGGCATGTTGTGGGGAAGGTTGGTTGCTGAGGTTCATCGGTATGCACAACGAGATAGGCCGCCGGACGTATTAGTTATTCATTTAGGCGGCAATGACTTGTGCGTTAGGGCCATGGTAGACATTAAACGGGACATAAAGTAGGACGTTTGGCAGTTGAAGGAAGCTTTTCCTAAGATGGTGATTGTCTGGTCCGACATGGTGGCGCAGACATCATGGAGGATGGCTAGGTCGGTAGAAGGTGTGAACAGGGCACGGAGAAAAATAAACAGAGAAGTGAGCAAGTTTGTGATTAATAATGGTGGTTTAACGGTGAGACACCTTGAACTTGAGTTTGAAACCTGGAGGTATTTAAGGTCTGATGGGGTTCACTTGAACGAAGCGGGTATAGACTTGTGGGCTTTAGGTTTACAAGATGGCATACAGCGAGCACTTCGGGTGTGGAGGGGCACACAAGAATAAGGTTTTATTCTCGTGTGCTGTGGCGGGCGTTGGTCTGGGCAAGAGAAAAAAGATGGCAAGAAGTAAGAGTTTTTTTGGGAGCCAGCGTTGATATGGCTCATGATGGTGGTTCCCGGTTAATGGAGGTTAACCGGGAAGTGATAATGGGGCTCTGCGGTCATTGGTAGTCTCTGAGCCAGCTTGTCGGCTTGAGGCCTATGTGACAAATTTGATGGGACCGCAGGGTAAGTTTTTGTTATTGGACACTGATGATTATGAAGATATTGCTCAGACCAACGCTTGAGAAATTAGACAGGTTGTTTAACAGATGTTGTTGTTTTGCTGTTTTATGTTGGATATGTTTTATATCCATAGTGTTGATATTCTAAGGTATATTTGTTTAAATAAAATAGGCTGCTACGGCCTTTTATACTCCAATATCGGTGTGGTCTGAATTATTGGGGTAAGGGTTTTTAGTGGTGGCAGAAGGGCATGTTAATTACATCTGTTATCCTACAGTCAAGAAAGGACCGGAACACAGCATGTAATGCATAGGTGGAGGGAGTACATGACTGTGGCAGCAGTGGAGTTAACACAGAGGGGGAGTGTATATTAGTTAACCGAGGGGGAGGCACTAGGAGGGTCTTTATAAGTTCATCCCGCCCTGGGGGGAGTAACAGTTTTCCTGAAGAAAGTTCCCGCCCACCCTCCCTTATATTGGTAAAGTATTGTTAGGATGTAGGGTATTGTATTGTTTCTTCTACAGGTGATGGTCGCAGATACGTCGTGGCAGGGGCGGGCGTTGGTCTGGGCAAGAGAAAAAAGATGGCAAGAAGTAAGAGTTTTTTTGGGAGCCAGCGTTGATATGGCTCATGATGGTGGTTCCCGGTTAATGGAGGTTAACCGGGAAGTGATAATGGGGCTCTGCGGTCATTGGTAGTCTCTGAGCCAGCTTGTCGGCTTGAGGCCTATGTGACAAATTTGATGGGACCGCAGGGTAAGTTTTTGTTATTGGACACTGATGATTATGAAGATATTGCTCAGACCAACGCTTGAGAAATTAGACAGGTTGTTTAACAGATGTTGTTGTTTTGCTGTTTTATGTTGGATATGTTTTATATCCATAGTGTTGATATTCTAAGGTATATTTGTTTAAATAAAATAGGCTGCTACGGCCTTTTATACTCCAATATCGGTGTGGTCTGAATTATTGGGGTAAGGGTTTTTAGTGGTGGCAGAAGGGCATGTTAATTACATCTGTTATCCTACAGTCATGGCCGGGCCCAATACAACAGGGCCAGTTGTACTGGTCTATCAGTGGCCTTGATTAAAGGAGAAGTACATCCAAAGCTCATTTGGCTGTACTTCGCCTATGGATAGCAGGAGTGCAGTTTGTTCTGCACTCCTGTGAACTGCTGATGTCACAGAGCCAGTCCAGGCTCGGGAAGGAACGCGACCATATGGTCAGGATCCGTCCACATGCCTGGACCGGCCCCCAGCTCAACCTCTCAGCAAGCCGCTGAGAGCCTGAGCCAGCCACTCCCACCACCTCCACAGCCCCGCACTCCAGTTAGCGTTGGGTGGGGGGGAGCAGAGCAGACAGCGTTGACTGACAGTCACCAGCTCTCTGCTCAGTGAGTTTTGAGAACCAAGTGATCGTCAGTCTTTGATCGCATTCCTATACTTCTCTTTTAAATGATAAATTAACAAAACCAGATTTTACATTCAATCCAGAGATTTCTCCAGCAGACCTGGGACCTATGGGATGCCCAAGTGATCAGAACTTTGCAATTCGGGACTATCACTCCATACTCCTCCTGCACATCGCTTCCTCTCTACTGAGTATCACTCCATACTCCTCCTCCTGTAGCTAACAACAGTATGACATACCAGTTTGAGCCTGAGCATCTCTCTCTCATAACTTCAGCCAAAGATGGATGCACAGCCGTCCCATCGAAAGGGATCCCGTAAAGACAAGAAACTCAACAACATCCTGTCCTTACAACTATCTACACACCTATAACACTTTCTGCCAGTAGGGGGTTAGTATCCCACTGTCAGAAAGAAATTTGCAAAAAGAAACATCAAGCACATCTGTATCACTTTTGTTGTATTATGTTCTGTCAACAGTGGATTACAATCCTGCTGACAGAAAAGGAAAGGAATAAAAAGTGAATAGTTCTCTTTTAGAAAGCCTGGTGGGAGGGGCCCCTCTCTGATCTATCAGGCTCCTGTAATAGTAGGATAGAGAATCAGACCTCACCCAACATTCATTTATCCATCTTTCAAGCACAATCCGGGGTGGCAGGCCGGTCTGATCCTGCTAAAGTCAGAGAGAAGCACATTCTGCAGCTCTTCGGCAGTCTATGAGGCTACCTCTATGGTGGCTGTACATCTCATCAGTCCTCTTCATGCATAGAAGTGTGGGTTGGGCAGTCTCCTCCTTCCTCCCTGATGGAAACAGAGTGACTCCTCATAGGCCATCTCGCCTTCACAACCATCACTCTGTCTCTATATATAGCTCTCCCCAGCTTCCATTCCCTCTGCATGTCCTCAAAGCAGGCCCAGGTCTCCTCATATTCTGCAACCCGCAAAGGCTTGGGGATGTGTAGATACTTCCACACTAGGTCATCCTCCCACTCTTCCCTAGAGTTCTTCACAATGTCCATAGTGTCAAGAGGGACATAAGGGTAATCCAGACCCCACTCCAGAGCAACTCTGCACTGAACTTCCCACTGGAATTGAGAAGACCTGGGCAGTTCTCTGGGCTTCCCTTTCCTGGACAGGACACAAGCTTCAGGGGACCTCTTAACCCATTGCCTGTATCCAGCTGCTCTGGTCTGGGTGATGGACAGTCTGTTTTAGAAGAATTTTCGACTGCTGGAAGGGTTTCCTGCAGCTTCTTTGGCTCCCATAGCTGGACGTGGCACATCTCCTCCCTCGGACTGACCCTCCGGGACCTGGGAACCTCCTGTCTCCCATTCCTCTTCTGAGCTGCTGCTGTGGGATTACTACTCCGCTAACTCCTCCAGGGACCCAAACTCAGCTTGCAGTCTGGAGGAACCCCAATCTATGGCCCTGCCCTCGCATCCCTCTTCACGATTACCAAAAGGCACGCTGTCCTCCAGCACTGGCTTCTTCCATAGGGATGGCAATGGACACAGGCGGCTGGCATTTCAGGGACTTTAGCTGGTTCCTGCTGGGCAGTACTCACAGTTACCAGGTCCCCGACCAGGCCGCAGGCCACAGCAGACTTCTCTTCCCTTATGTCACAAATCTTTGCGGGGGAATTACCAGGATCAGTCTCCACCCCGCCTTTCAGCGATGATTCTAGGCCCACTCAGGCCTTGTGGGACTTTGACGGCTGCACGCAACACAGTATACTGAATGTCCACACTGTAATACCATGGCTCCTGCTGGCTGGATGCAAGCTGGGTGAACGGTTCGCACTGCCCACCGCAGTTGGTATCCGGCATTCTGGACACAGCAGGCACAGTCGCTCCACCCCCTCAATCATCCCAATGGTGAATCCCCGTGATGCTCCAACCAGACTACGGTGTCCACCAGTTCCGGTCCTGCAGATCAGGCAACCAGGTCAGTGCTGGAAACATTTGAGCACTCTCCGCCATCTTGCTCCTCTGCCTCGTGGTGTCTGCTAACAGGGAACGCTGGGTCTCCTCTAGAGCCTGGCACCGCCCCCTTGCTTCCAGACAGACTGGCGTCTGCAAAACTGATAGGCAGGCCCCTCCCATGGCATGCTGCTGTAACCCCTTGTTGGAAGAACTGAAGTTTGCAGGCACACTGGAACTAGCAAAACTTGTCTGGGCATGTAGCCCAGCACCGACTGTGCCCGAGCAGCTATGACCGTTGACTTTTCTGGTGGTTGCCGATAGCAACAATAAAGTTCGTAGCCCATTCCTAACTGAAAGGGACATACTTAGCACAGTCCCGCCCACAAGCAATCGCAGGCTTCCCCCTGGTCACCCTGAGCAACAGTAGACACTTCCAGCCACATTTTACTGTTTGAAGCAGGAGTTTGAAGCAAAAGTTCAGGATGTCCAGTGTTAGCAGATCGCTGGACATATTTGTAATCCAACTCGAGATGTCCAGCGTTAGTAGGTTGCAGGACTTATTTGTAATCCATGGGCGCGGTCACCCTCTGTGGTTGCCACGGGTGACAGCACATGGTAAACAGTTCCTGAATTGCAGGATTTTAGCAAAAGTGTCCATCACAGTCACGGTTGGGGCAACTGAGTAGGCAGGCAGAAATTTAACTCAAGAGAAGCTCTGCGCTGGTTGCTATGGACAAGAGCACTTGCTACTGTAGTACTAAATGCAGGCATAGCACACAAGTCCTTCCCCAAAGTTCAATCCCTCAATGGTGGGCCAAAATTCAGTTCCCCTTGGCTCAACTTGGTTGCTAGGGGCAACGGCTGGCAGGTTATTCGTGAACAGGTGATCTCGGACGAGCCCCCAAATGTAGAGGTACCCTCGTGAGGGCTGCTGAGTATAGAAGTCCACCTGTCACCCTGCCCAGCCAGGAACACACTTTTTACACTCCTCCTAAATCAGTCCTTGCATTTTGTTTTTGTTTATTTTAATGGGGGGTATTAAACTTGGATAGGATTGGGGACTTATGGGATGCCCAGGTAATCAGAACATTGCCATTTAGGACTTTATATACATTGCGCATATACATCACTCCATTTCTCCTCCTGCACATTGCTTCCTCTCTTCTGAGTATCACTCCATACTCCTCCTGCACATCGCTTCCTCTCTACTGAGTATCACTCTATACTCCTCCTGCACATTGCTTCCTCTCTTCAGCTCTCCAGACTAGCTAGCACTGATTTGGTAGGCCTGACACTGGCTCAGCCAGGCCCAAAGTAGATGCCTTTTGCAGGCAGGGACCGCGGGCCCCTTTTAGTGTAGCAACAAAAAGAAGGTAGTTCTTTAGTGCTAGCTGTCCATGTGACTACTGAGCCCAATACCACATCTTCAGGCCCTGCCCACTGCCTCTCTCCACTGCCCCTGTTACCACAGTTCTCTCACCTGGTTCTGCACCCATCTCAGGCTGCAATCTCCCAGTCCTCTCAGGCGTGCCTCCCCAGTCCACTCTTCTGGTTCTACAGCCATCGCAGACTGCAATTTCCCAGTCCTCTTGGGCGTGTCTCCCCAGTCTTCTCAACTGTGCTTCACTCACCAGCCCTCCTGGCTGCGACCTGTTGTTCTTCCTTGGAGACTTGCCTGGCAGTGCTTTCTCCCACTGTCCTCTCTTTGCTCCTCTTGGCCAGGACACCTCTGTGTGTTGTAGGAGGGTCCCATCCACACCCGAACCCAGGCCCAAGGTCACCTCCCTAGACTGGGCAGCTCCCTCCAAAGCAGCGACAGCCTAGCACTCCATCTCCAACTTCCGCCCAAACAACTCCTCCCCAGCTCGGCTGACCCTGGGTATTTAAGGAGGCCTGCCCCCTGCCAGTTCAAGTTGGGGATTGGTCAGGGCTCCTTAGAACACCCCAGGTGGCTCCACCTCCCCTCCAGCCACTATTTCTAGAAAACATTCCAACATTCTAGAACAGGGATATGCAATTAGCGGACCTCCAGCTGTTGCAGAACTACAAGTCCCATGAGGCATAACAAGACTCTGGCAGCCACAAGCATGACACCCAGAGGCAGAGGCATGATGGGAGGTCCGCTAATTGCATATCCCTGTTCTAGAAAGAAGTAGGAGGTTCCAGTGATGCCACCTGTGAGTCACCCAGCACTACCCTGAGCCACTCCCAACCCAGATCAAAACAAACAGGCCTGGCTCCCAGCCAGGCCTGCCTAAATTTACCTAATCTGCCAACAATGCTCCCAGCCAGGCCTGCCTAAATTTACCTAATCTGCCAACAATCTATATACATTCTCTAGCAACCTAGAGAGTGCTACACTATCAGTCTTGAAGGCTATTAACATTCAACCTACTTCCTCTTAGTCCAGGTTGTTCTAGACTTGCCCCAGACTGTTACTGGACAATAAAAGGAGAAACAGCACTGTGATGAATTTATCTCTGTCTTTTTGCTTTCTGTTCCTATCAGCGTGCTGCTTGTTAGCATATGAACTGATTGGCTCTGTGTGCTTCAACTTCCTACACTCTCCAGCTCTCTTTGTCTCAAACACCAACTCTGCTATAGGGACTGCAATAGGATGACACCAGGTCAAATTAAAGTACCTGCACTGCTTGAATTTAAAAAAATGCATTTAATAATAAATTAATTATTACAGGACTGAATTAAATTGCTTTTCTATATTGGCCTACAGTTCAGCTTTAAAAATAACAACTTATTAAAGCCTAAAGGAAGTAACCAAAAAGAGTATATTTAATGACCATGAAGCAATCTGACATGTACAGTACTGAGGTTATGCAGAGCTGTTTTTTTGTTTTTTGTTTTTTATTACAGGAAGAATTAAGAAAACACAATGGGGGTTAAAGCTTTTTAAAAAGTAAGATACCACAGTAGCAATGTACCACATTGTGGTAACAACACAGTTTTCCATAGTATTCATAAAAATACTACATTTGGGACAGTATTTGCAGTGGGGAGTATAATTAAAGCATATCTAAACCCAAAAATAAAAATGTAATATATTACAGCTTGCCAGCCTTTGGATGAAGTGGCTACATTTGTTTTCTTTTCTTTTATTCAGGCAGTTTTCCTTTAATCATGAGAATTCAATTAATAAAACACCCCATGGCCCTTCGTGTCTATGCTTTTACTTCCACCGTAGTTCTGCAGGAAGCCATGGTTGTCAAACAGCCTTGATTTCAAATGTGCCTGCCTTTGTTCATCTCCATTACATGGTGGATTGATGCAACTAGTACACAATAAAGATAAGGTTCTTTGTGCTTTCTTTTAAGCTTACAGGAGAAGGATGCTGCATTTCTGGCTAGATTAACAGGTAAGTTCTGTACTTGTTAAGAAATGCCCCTAGTCTGAAAGGTGAAGACCAAAGCAGCCACCACACTAGTAAGCTTCAGTATTTTAACTTTTTTTGTTTTAGGTTTAAATATGCTTTAAACAAGCTGTAATTGGATTTTCACCTGTAAACATTAGAGCTGTATTTTGAGGGCTAACATGTTCAATAGGAGAGACAGCTATGACAATCAATTTTTACAAACATATGAAGATTTGCTAAAAATATAGAATTAAAATGTTATTAGGTCGTTTGAATTCTGTAACCCGGAAAGGTGCATATATACCAACTCTAAGAACCTAAAGTATTCATGAAGTGAGCACAAAACACAAAATTAGTTGCTCCTACACAAAGCAAATCTATGTAAAAAATCTTGCATGCATACAGATACACAACTATTTCTTAATGGTAAATAGAAAACGAATTGATCAAAAGGCATGGAGCAGATTACGTCACCGGGTGGCCCCGCCCTCAGTTATATAAGAGCTGTCACAGCGAAGAAGCGTCATACTGTGGGAGCCTTTCGGTCCGTCGGGCGGCGTGAACTCACTTCATGGGACTTTTTTATTTTTTAATACAGGACTTGTCCCAAGCTGTCTCTTGTCTTTTTTTCCATTTTGACACTTCTTTTGTGAAATGGTAGGGGTACATTTGTACCCCATTACCAATTCACACAGGGGGGAGGCTGGGATCCGGGGGTCCCCTTGTTAAAGTGGGCTTCCAGATTCCGATAAGCACCCTGCCCGCAGACCCCCACAACCACCGGGCAAGGGTCTACCCCAAAGCACCCTCCCCACCCTCCCCATGTTGAGGGCACGTGGCCTGGTACGTTTCAGGAGGGGGGGCTCTCTCTTCCCCCCTCTTTTCCTGCAGCCTGCCAGGTTAAGTGCTCGGATAAGGGTCTGGTTTGGATTTTGGGGGGGACCCCTATGCCATTTTATTTTAAATTTTGATGCAGGGTTCCCCTTAAAATCCATACCAGACTGGTATGGATTTTAGGGGGACCCCCACACAATTTTTTTTTATTTTGATTCAGGGTTCCCCTTATTATTCATACCAGACCCAAAGGGCCTGGTAATGGAGGTGGGGAGTCCCATGCTCTTTTTTTCAATTATCTGTATCTATATTGCCGAGACCTGACAATACATTGCTGCCGCGATCAGTTTAAATGACAATTTTTCCTTTAGAAATGTCCTTTTGCTGTGGTACTGTTCTAAACACGGGAAAACTGTGCCACTTTACAGGCATCTTATAGATACCCCCCAGGCACGATATTTAAAGGAAATCACTGCTCCCAAAATCACTGCTCCCAAAAAAAAAAGTCAATTTAAAAAAAAAATTTGCATTGATACATGTCCCCTGGGACAGGACCCGGGTCCCCAAACGCTTTTTATGACAATAACTTGCATATAAGCCTTTAAAATAAGCACTTATGATTATTCATGTTCATGTCCCATAGACTTTAACGGTGTTTGTGGGTTCTGCCAAATTTTTTGGGGGTGTTCGGCTTATCCCTGATAAGGGATATTAGTACAATTTAATAAGAAACAGACTATGTATTTAAAAATCTTTTCTCATAATTTTGCTCTTAGCAAAAAGCTGCATGCTTGCACATATATATTGATGTTATAGCATCATAAATTATGCTTACATGGGCGAGCTACTTGCTGATTAAAACCAGGGGAAGATGAATATTGGCTGTATTCTCCCGGGCCAGTGGGTCCAATCAAAGGTGGGGTCTGGGCGGTATGCAGTCAGAGACCGGACCCGCAAGTGGCGACAGAAAAACAGGAGAGCAGGCACATGGAAAACCGCTGCAAGAACTCTGCTGGCTGGAGTGTACACTCCTACCAATGAAAGCCGGCCATTAAATAATGCAGTATGGGATTTGTGGCAGAAATAGCCAATTGTAGTGTCTACAATTTTTGTTGCCAGCAGTTAATGCTGTGTGTTGAGTTATTTTGAGGGGACAGCAAATTTACACTGTTATACAAGCTGTACACTCACTACTTTACATTGTAGCAAAGTGTCATTTCTTCAGTGTTGTCACATGAAAAGATATAATAAAATATTTACAAAAATGTGAGGGTTGTACTCACTTTTGTGAGATACTGTATATATATGTATATATATACATATATTATATGTATTCTACCAGGCGTAGGTTGGTGCGTTGGTTGCAGTCAAGTTCGATTTCCGTTTTTTTATTTATTTTCTTCTTTTCGCAGATCATCTCCCCAGATCATTTTGACCTTGCTTATTTTTTATCAGAGACTTATCAGAGTCTGAACTCTCCCCGCGGAGTTTACATTTGATTTAAGGATAACATAATCCTTAAATTGCCTTTCTTCTATATTTGACATGCCTTTGAAAATCCCCAAGTTTAGGAATCTGATAAATGAGAGGAGAAAAAGCAAACGTTCCGGGTTTAATCAGCTGACAGAAAAAAATTGATGAACTTTTCAGCAGAACAAAGACAAATGTTACAGAATAAGTATGCATTATTTCAGAAGGTTTACTTAATATTCTACTTTCTTTTGTTAAAGGTATACTCAAGTAATTTAAACAGACACAAGAGAGGTGGCCTACCTGTATAGTGTCTCTAATTTTTCATTCTAATATTCATTCATCAGGCCACCTTGCTTTGCTATTTTCTTTGGTTGCCAATAGTTCAGCATTTTGGGCCTCTAAATTAATAAAAGGCATAGGAAGTTGCACTTATGACAGGTTACAAAATTAGGGCTCCAATACAATGAAAAAAAGATGACACAAAGGTGACTGAATTATTATGTATAAAATATGTCCAGGGTTGGTGGTAAAATGCCCTACCACAACAAATAGTAAAGGCAAGATCAATAAGTTATTTTAAAAAGAGTTTGACGATATTTTTAATTTATTTACAGTTAGTGATTAGCAAAGAGCTGAATGCTTTCGGTGGAACTGATTTTCCTCCAAATTGCCAATTTTGCTTAAACCAAAAAATCTTTATTGTGCTCAATTTTGCTTAGGCACAAAAATGTTTTTTTTCTCTTTAGTAAGAAGTGTTTTTTTCTTTGCTTGT
This sequence comes from Aquarana catesbeiana, assembly GCF_042186555.1. Taxonomy (NCBI): domain Eukaryota; kingdom Metazoa; phylum Chordata; class Amphibia; order Anura; family Ranidae; genus Aquarana; species Aquarana catesbeiana. The sequence continues at coordinate 72,598,973 of NC_133325.1, read as the reverse complement.
TTTTATTTATTTATTTTTTGGACAAAGTGTATTGTGCATTTTTGATTATTTGTGTATTCTGTCTTTAAGCTTAGAGCTTCCATAATCCTCAGACGCAACTTAATACCACTGCACCTTTAAAAATCAGCAAAAAAAACACTTTAATGTCAACTCTCCAATTGGCTCCAATGCGTTTTCCAGAAATGGTGACATTTCGTCGAAATCCCCTCATTTTTGCTGAAATTGAAGAGAAAGGAAACTGTGAATTTTGATAATTTCTATAAGTGATAAGGATTTTAGAGTAATATTTTAGTCCATGAAATTGATCCTTTTGATTTTGGGAAGTAATTTTTTCTTTACAAAAAGCAAAATTAATAATAGTCAGTCAGGGGAGTTTGTTTTCCTGGATCAAGACGTCTGAAGTTTGTGAGAGGCTGAACTTGGTATTTGTTTTCATCAAAATCCGGCCTATAAATTAAGTAAGTATTTTGGCAAGGTGATACTTGCAGATAAAACTCGCTTTAAGGACAGGTACGCTTTACAATGTGTTTACCGCTTAGCCTGTTCTAGTAGCTGTGGAGATTCAGCATTATGTTGAAAGATTTACAATACAAATACTGCATTAGCATTCCTAAATATTCTTGACATGAAGAGCTTGTTACTTGTAGATATCAGAGACTCGGAAAAACACTTGTGACTTCATTTTAATAAAGCTAATTAAGTAAAAATGGGATTTTTTTGTGAATTGTATCGCCGGGGCAAAAGAAAACAGCTGTGACCCAATTGATCTCCTGGGGTTCCAGACACTTCTCACAGTAGGAATATATGCCTATCGTAAATACATTTTAATATATTTACATTTATTAAAATCTGAAAAATGAGGTCAGTGAGAACAAACAAGACTGAAAAGACCGCACAGTGTTATTATTAAAACTTGGATGAAGGGTAGATCAAAGTCAACATTATTGAGCAAATCAGGCTCAGTACTACTCAAATGTACATTTGTGAGGCATTGTTATAAGGTAACGGATGACTTACATTACATATTTCTGAAGTTGTGTATACTTCAACAAAGTGATCATATTGCAGTTCTGTTACAAACTTTACAAATACAACTCAATACATACCTCCAAGCCACTGTTCGGGTGGTATTTCTATGCTAGCATTCACTGGTCTGGTTTTTGTTATTTTTAGGATTACATTTAATCTAGAAATACACTATATTACCAAAAGTATTGACACACCTACCTTTACAAGCACATGAACTTTAATGGCATCCCAGTCTTAGTCCGTAGGGTTCAATTTTGAGTTGGCTCACCCTTTGCAGCTATAACAGCTATAACAGCTTCAACTCTTCTCGGAAAACTGTCCACAAGGTTTAGGAGTGTGTCTATGGGAATGTTTGACCATTCTTCCAGAAGCGCATTTGTGAGGTCAGGCACTGATGTTGGACAAGAAGGCATGGCTCACAGTGTCCACTCTAATTTATCCCAAAGGTGTTCTATCAGGTTGGGGTCAGGACTCCATGTCTTTATGGACCTTGCTTTGTGCACTGGTGTGTAGTCATATTGGAACAGGAAGGGGCCATTCCTAAACTGCTCCCACAATGTTGGGAGCATGAAATTGTCCAAAATGTCTTGGTATGCTGACACCTTAAGAGTTCCATTCACTGGAACTAGGGGGCCAAGGCCAACCCCTGAAAAACAACCCCACACCATAATCCCCCCTCCACCAAATGATTTGGGCCAGTGCGCAAAGCAAGGTCCATAAAGACATGGATGAGCGAGTTTGGGGTGCAGAAACTTGACTGGCCTGCACAGAGTCCTGACCTCAACCCGATAGAACACCCTTGGGATGAATTAGCACGGAGACTGCGAGCCAAGCCTTTTCGTCCAACATTAGTGCCTGACTTCACAAATGCGCTTCTGGAGAAATGGTCAAACATTCCCATAGACACATTCCTAAACCTTGTGGACAGTCTTCCCAGAAGAGCTGAAGCTATTATAGCTGCAAAGGGAGGGCCAACTCAATATTAAAAGCAAAAAGAAGGGGAGCGGTTAAACCTAAGTGGGGGGTAAAACTCACACCATAGGTAAACAAGTGGTTAATTAGGCAGAAATTGGACTGTTGGATAATGTAAAACAGGTATTTATTGTATCAAAATTCCAATGAAAGGAGTATAATTCTCAATTAAAGCACACGATATATCAAAAAGCATCCCTTCACCATACCTCTAAAAACAAGCAACGTCACAATATAATGCGTCCAGACTGATTATCTATGTGTACCGCATGTACCAGTGAAAACACCCACAAGGGGTATAAACAAAAATTCCTATACTCAGATCACTGGTATCTGTGGCTCACATAGGCCACAGGGCATCTTTTAGTACAACTAACGGTCCCTCTTATGGCTGTTATTGATATAGCACAAGATGCGCAAGGTTTTCCAAGGAATGTGAATTGATTGTGAAGCAAGGTATATGCATTAGTAGAGATAAGCTCTGGAAAAATAGAGGCCATTGATGCATAATGTGCACAAGTCCTAAAGTTACTCGTAGTACAGCATCTAAAAGTGGGAGAGGAGGGGGGAGAGGAAAACCACGCTTTGAAGTGAGCATTCAAAAAGCGCTATTCCAAGGTATCGGGGTTACCCCTGTTACAAGGCTGCAAAGTTCAAAACACACAGAGTTACATAGTTACGTAGTAGGTGAGGTTAAAAAAAGACACAAGTCCTTCAAGTCCAACCTATGTGTGTGATTATATGTCAGTATTACATTGTATATCCCTGTATGTTGTGGTCGGTCAGGTGCTTATCTAATAGTTTTTTGAAACTATCAATGCCCCTCGCTGAGACCACCGCCTGTGGAAGGGAATTCCACATCCTTGCCGCTCTTACAGTAAAGATCCCTCTACGTAGTTTAAGGTTAAACCTCTTTTCTTCTAATTTTAATGAGTGGCCACGTGACTTATTAAACTTCCTTCCGCAAAAAAGTTTTATCCCTATTGTGGGGTCACCAGTACGATATTTGTAAATTGAAATCATATCCCCTCTAAAGTGTCTCTTTTCCAGAGAGAATAAGTTCAGTGCTCACAACCTTTCCTCATAACTAATATCCTCCAGACCCTTTATTAGCTTTGTTGCCCTTCTTTGTACTCCCTCCATTTCCAGTACATCCTTGCTGACGACTGGTGCTCAGAACTGGACAGCATACTCCAGGTGCGGCCGGACCAGAGTCTTGAAGAGTGGGAGAATTAACTCTTTATCCTTGGAGTTAATCTCTTTTTTAATGCATGCCAATATTCTGTTTGGCATTGCATGCCATTGCTGAGCCTATCGTCTACTAGGACCCCCAGGTCCTTTTCCATCCTAGATTCCCCCAGAGGTTCTCCCCCCAGTGTATAGTTTGCATTCATATTTTTGCCACCCAAATGCATTATTTTACATTTTTGTTATTGCCCTGCTTAGCTTAGTATCGTCCGCAAATACAGAGATTGAACTGTTTACCCCATCCTCCAGGTCGTTTATGAACAAATTAAATAGGGTTGGTCCCAGGATAGAACCCTGGGGGACCCCACTTTCCACCCCAGCCCATTCCAAGTACTCCCCATTTATCAACACCCTCTGAACTAGCCAGTTTTCAATCCATGTACTCACCCTATGGTCCATGCCAATGGACCTTATTTTGTAAAGTAAACGTTTATGGGGAACTGTGTCAAATGTTTTTGCAAAATCCGAATACACCACATGGCAATCTTAGTAAGGTAAAATGTCCATATATATTGGAAGCAAGCCATCATACCCTGCCTTGACAGACACTCCTAGCTTGTAAAATTGCTTCCGCTCTGCTGTCACCATAGGAGGTGGGTACTCATCTTAGACTGTCTCAGCTCCAGCTTCCGATAGCCATGTGACTTCAATTAAATCCTAAGTTGCCATGTAGGTACATCCACTGTGTGTAAAGGGGTTGTTAAAGATGGCCTCCTGTATCATTCCTTGGCAGTCTTAAGCAGGCTCGTCTGCGTCTAACTGCATGTCATAGAATGCTGGTATAGGGGATTCCCCGCAACTTCCCCAGCTATGCATGTAACCATACAGGGCATCCAACCCAAGAGGTCCAATGATGCATCTGTGACATGGATGAGCAAGTCTGAGGTGAACTTTAATTAGAGTGGAGACTGTAAGCCAGGCCTTCTCGCCCACATCAGTGCCTAACCTCACAAATGCGCTTCTGGAAGAATGGTCAAACATTCCCATAGACACACTCCTAAACCTTGTGGACAACCTTCCCAGAAGAGTTGAAGCTGTTATAGCTGCAAAGAGTGGGCCAACTCAATATTGAACCCTACAAACTAAGACTGGGATGCCATTAAAGTTCATGTGCGTGTAAAGGCAGGTGTCCCAATACTTTTGGCAATATGTGGATGTGCCTCATGCCTAGCATGGTCAGTTTGAAATAGGAGAGCAGGAAAACCAGTGGGAACACCAAGTATTTCACTCAAATGAGACAATACAAAAAGAACAGGATACTTTTTCACACAAGTACATGGTACAACAGATACATATCAGGAATAGGGATGAGCCGAACATCCCCCGGGTTCGGTTAAAGTCATGGGACTCGAATGTGAAAAATCAAAAGTGCTCATTTTAAAGGCTAATATGCAGGTTATTGTCATAAAAAGTGTTTGGGGACCGAGGTAATGCCCCAGGGGACATGTATCAATGCAAAAAAAAAGTTTTAAAAACGGCCGTTTTTTCGGGGGCAGTGATTTTAAGATTGCTTAAAGTGTGTAATATTCCTTTAAATATCGTGCCTGGGGGGGGTTCTATAGTATGCCTGTAAAGTGGCACATTTTTCCTGTGTTTAGAACAGTCCCTGCACAAAATTAAATTTCTAAAGAAAAAAAAAAAAGTCATTTAAAAACGCTTGCGGCTGTAATTTAATGTTTCTCCCCCACCCCACCCCAGCCCATTAGCAGGCCCTTTGAGTCTGGTATGGATATTAAGGGGAACCCCGCACCTACATAAAAAAAAAAAATGCGTGGGGCCCCCAGGCCCTATATACTCTGAACAGCAGTATACAGGCGGTCCCTGTACAAACAAGATAGGGACTGTAGGTTTGTTGTTAAGTTGAATCTGTGTAGCTCCAGCCCAAAAATCTATTTTTAAGCTTTTTGGATAATATAGGGAAGGGTTATCACCCCTGTAACGTTTGATTTGCTGTCTGTGCCCCTGTTCAGAAGATTTCATATCACTTTCTGTCCCAATGACAATTGAATTTTGAAAATTATTAGGGAAACAAGGATTGGTGATAAAGCATCAGTGGAGATACTTTTTTTCCCATATTAACTCTAACAGGAGAGAATTTCCCTTCCTAGGGATGGATTTCCTTCTCACTTCTCATTGTCTCCCTCTGTTTGTAAGAGGGAGTCATTTGTAAGTCGGATGTTTGAAAATAGGGGACTGCCTGTATATACTATATGGCCTGCCCTATACACTCTGTGGAAAATTGGGCCTTAGGTGTTGGTGGTACCAGAACACTGTAGGCCCTCACAGATACTCTTGTTGAGCGCAGGAACGGGCCCTGCTGTGAAATATTAGCGCAAAAATTGTAATTAAATGCCCCTGTTAAACAGGGGCAGAAAAATTGGGCCTTAGGCAGTGGTGGTGGTGGTGGTGCCACAACACTGTAACCCCTCACAGATACTCTTGGTGGGCTCAGGAATGGGCCCTGCTGTGAAATATTAGATCAAAAATTGTAATTACAATACAGTGCAGCCGTAGTGCAGTTGCTACTACTTTTCTGGTGGTGTACACAGTACACAATACAGTGCAGCCATAGTGCAGTTGCTACTACTTTTCTGGTGGTGTACACAGTACACAATACAGTGTAGTGCAGTGTTGCAAAACAAAATATGCATCATGTCCAGAAGGCCACCAAGGAGAGGCAGACGCTCACAGGCCACTAAAAGAGGGCAAGCAGGCTCTGTGTCTACAGTCAACAGTGCTGGTCATGAACATGGTGTATCCTCTGCCGTTGGCCGTGGGGACACTTGTCCTTTTTTTCTGCTGCTGGCCGTGTTATTGAGCCAGAACATACAGAAGAGTTGGTGGAGTGGATAGCAAAGCCGTCCTCATGCTCCTCATCCTCCGTCACCCAGGCTCAGAGGAGTTTTCCTTCCTATGCAGCTGCCAAAGCGGCCTATTCCACTGCATCCTTGTCCACAGTTACTCCTTCCATAGCCCCACCTTCATGCACAGAGGAGTCCACCGAACTATTCAACCACAGTGTCGGGTACATGCTGCTGGAGGATGCGCAGTAATTTGAAGGCTCCGATGTTGGTTCCCAGGTTGAGGAAGTGAGTAACGTGAGCCTAGAGAGAGGGGGTGCGCAAGAAGGACAAGAAACTGGCAGTCATGTTCCCTCAGCTGCAGCATAGTGCCAAGTTTGCTCCAGTGATGAGGAGGGAGGGGATGATGAGGTCACTAACTCTACTTGGGTGCCTGATAGAATAGAGGAGGACGAGGAGGCACAGCTCCAACAAGGCACTATGGGGCAGCTTAAGGGCAGCCACCCTACTGCATCACACCACAGAGCTCCGCAGGTACAGGGCGCTGCTGACTCCCCACTGATTTTGAAAAGTTCCTTGGTGTGGGCCTTTTTGGACACGTGTGCAGCAGATCGCACTGTTGCTGTTTGCAACCTATGTCTGAAGCAGATCAAGCGTGGCCACAACAGCTGCCGCTTGGGCACCACATGCTTGACCAGATATATGACGACCTCCCATGCAGTCTTTTTCCCATATACTATATTTGAGATTTAATATCTCTCAGATATGATTTAGGTTAAATGAGAGTTCTTTGACCATGAGTGAAAGCTTTAACACAATAACAACATTTATTGGTGAGTAGTTGAAAGTCTATCTAATACACAACCATATACCTATAGCCTACACCAAGGAAGAAAATATGAGGTTAAAAAAAGAGAATTACATAAAGGAATACAGAGTATATTCCTGAAAACATTAATCTACAAACATATTTAGTTACAAGTAAAATGACGTTCTTTCCCATAATTACCCTTTGCACCAAGGTTCCATTCTGATGGTTGCCCTCCCATAAAAGTGTGTGTTTCCCTCCCATCTAGTCTGTGTATATCATTACATGCTGATGCCTCATTGGTTGGCTCTGATTGGTGAGCTTCCCTATTCCTGGTTAAGAACTGGCTACATCTCCAATCCCTGTACTTTGCATAAGTCAGCCCCCTTTAATGCAAATCTTTGTGACTATTCTGAGTAGGAGCTTAACTTGAATTTTCCTGGGAAGTTAAGTATTGATTACGGGTTGGCCTCCCTTCATTGCATATCCCAGCATGGGATCCTTTGAAGTGAGTATGTGTAAAACAATAGTCCACACCACACACTTATATAGTGTGGGGTGTGGATTTAGTCCCCCTGAGTCATTATTGGCAAAAGGCACCCTGCCTTTGGCCAATTATGGCTCTCTTAGCTGAGGGCGCTGGGATTGGCCAAAGCATGCAGGTCATGGTGCATGCTTTGGCCAATCATCATACAGCAATGCACTGCGTTCCCGCAGTGCATTATGGGCCATTACGCTCCATAATGTTCGGTTTTCGACAAATGGGCGAACAGCCAATGTTCGGGTCGAACTCGACCCAAACAGAAAGCTTATCCCTAAACAGGAATATGAAATGTTAGGGTAACATATTCTTTAATACTAACTTTTCCTGCCACCTCATTGCAGAAGATGTCTCCCTTAATGACAAATCCCTATTTAAAGTCTCATTCTGAAACAAACACATCAGGAAGTATGGATCTTTCGTTCTCCCGCTGTGCTGAATGGTTTCTTCCACTGACCTCAACGTCACTATAAGACTCAGTAGAGATGTAGGGGTTTGCAGGAGGAACCACCCAGCACAGAGCGGGATCAGGAGATCGAAACACTTCAGAAGAAAATTTTCAGGGGAATTTTCTCATTAATGAAGTGGCATTTGGTGACATGAGAGAAGAGCATTAGCTCTCTTCTTTTAAAGGGACCGCAGTTCAGGCTATCGACATTTATGCAAACCCTAACAATAATTGTTCTTATTTGGTCCCTTTTGGTCTGTTAAATACACAAATGAAAGGACTTTGATGTAACCGATAAGTTAAAAAAAAATAAAAAAAATAACCATGTGAACTTCCTGTGCTCTCTGCCTTTGCTAATTATCATCAATTATGTTGATCTCTGAGAACTACAAAACCACACCTCTCTATGTTATAAAAACTAGGAAAGGGACAGGGTTTCATCAGTCCTATCTTGTATCTTGAAACTGCGGTGGGTTTCAGGGGTGTTGCTAGCAAAATAACCAGGTCAAAATATAATGAAAAAAAGCTAAAATAGAAAAAAAGTAATCAACTGCAGCCGCCACATCAAAGAACTGGTAATGTGTAATACATTACATTTTTGTTTTTTGAACCAGCTCTTGGGGGAGTCTATTCCACATGTTCACAGCTCTTACTGTGAAGAACCCTTTTCATATTTGGAGATAAAATCTCTTTTCCTCCAGATGTAAATACTGCCCCCTAGTCCTCTGTGATGACTTTAAATTGAATAACTCAAGTTCACTTTATGGACCCTTTATATATTTATACATGTTGATCATATTCCCCCTTAACTACTTCAATACAGGGCACTTACACCCCCTTCCTGCGCAAGCCAATTTTCAGCTTTCAGAGCTGTCGCTGTTTAAATGACAATTGCGTGGTCATGCTACACTGTACCCAAACAGAATTTTTATCATTTTGTTCCCACAAATAGAGCTTTCTTTTGGTGGTATTTGATCACCTCTGCGTTTTTTATTTTTTGCTAAACAAATAAAAAAATACCTAAAATTTTGGGGAAAAAAAGGTATTCTTTTGTTTCTGTTATAAAATTTTGTAAATAAGTACGTTTTCTCCTTCACTGATGGGTACTGATAAGGCAGCACTGATGGGCACTGATAAGGTGGCATCGATGAGGTGGCACCAATGAGGTGGCACCAATGAGGTGGCACTGATGGGCACTGACGATGGGCACTGGTAGGCGGCACTAATGCGTGGCACTGATATGCAGCACTGATGGGCATTGATAGGCGGCACTGATGGGCACTAGGGATGAGCCGAACACCCCCCGGTTCGGTTCGCACCAGAACCCGCGAACGGACCGAAAGTTCGCACGAACGTTAGAACCCCATTGACGTCTATGGGACTCGAACGTTCGAAATCAAAAGTGCTCATTTTAAAGGCTAATTTGCATGGTATTGTCCTAAAAAGGGTTTGGGGACCCGGGTCCTACCCCAGGGGACATGTATCAATGCAAAAAAAACTTTTAAAAACGGCCGTTTTTTCGGGAGCAGTGATTTTAATGATGCTTAAAGTAAAAAAAAAAAAAGTGAAATATTCCTTTAAATATCGTACCTGGGGGGTGTCTATAGTATGCCTGTAAAGTGACGCGTGTTTCCCATGTTTAGAACAGTCCCTGCACCAAATGTCATTTTTAAAGGAAAAAATCTCATTTAAAACTGCTTGCGGGTTTAATGTCATGTCGGGTCATGGCAATATGGATGAAAATCAGTGAGACAAACGGCATGGGTACCCCCCAGTCCATTACCAGTCCCTTTGGGTCTTGTATGGATATTAAGGGGAACCCCGCACCCAAATTAAAATAAGGAAAGGTGTGGGGCCACCAGGCCCTATATACTCTGAACAGCAGTATACAGGCGGTGCAAACAAGACAGGGACTGTAGGTTTGTTGTTAAGTAGAATCTGTTTGTAATTTTGAACATTTTTAACGTGTTTAGCTCCAGCCAAAAAATCTTTTCTAAGCTTTTTGGAAAACATAGGGAAGGGTTATCACCCCTGTGACATTTGTTTTGCTGTCTTTCCTCCTCTTCAGAAGATTTCACCTCACTTTTTTGTCCCAATGAAAAATGTTTTTTGAAAATTTGGGTTTTTTTGTGGAACAAGGATTGGAAAGCATCAGTGGAAAGGAGAACTTGTTTTCCCATATTAACTCTTACAGGAGAGAATTTCCCTTCCTAGGGGTAGATTTCATCTCACTTCCTGTTGTCTCCTTCCGTTTGCAAGTAGGAGTCGTTTGTAAGTTAGATGTTTGAAAGTAGGGTCCTGCCCTATATACTCAGCAGAAATTTGGGCCTTAGGTGTTGCTGTGGCCACAACACTGTAAGCCCTCACAGGGCCCTGCTGTGAAATATTAGATCAAGAATTGTAATTACATGCCCCTGTTGAACAGGAGCTGAAAAATTAGGCCTTAGGCACTGGTGCTGGTGCCACAACACTGCAACCCCTCACAGACACTCTAGTTGGAACGCAGGAACGAGCCCTGCTGCAAATTATTGCTTCAAAAATTGTAATTACACGCCCCTGTTAGACAGGGGCAGAAAAATTGGGCCTTAGGCACTGGTGCTGGTGCCACAACACTGCAACCCCTCACAGACACTCTAGTTGGAACGCAGGAACGAGCCCTGCTGCAAAGTATTGCATCAAAAATTGTAATTACACACCCCTGTTAGACAGGGGCAGAAAAATTGGGCCTTAGGCACTGGTGCTGGTGCCACAACACTGCAACCCCTCACAGACACTCTAGTTGGAACGCAGGAACGAGCCCTGCTGCAAAGTATTGCATCAAAAATTGTAATTACACGCCCCTGTTAGACAGGGGCAGAAAAATTGGGCCCTAGGCACTGGTGCTGGTGCCACAACACTGCAACCCCTCACAGACACTCTAGTTGGAATGCAGGAACGAGCCCTGCTGCAAAGTATTACATCAAAAATTGTAATTACACGCCCCTGTTAAACAGGGGCTGAAAAATTGTGCCTTAGGCACTGGTGGTGGCGCCCAGAACCAAAAATGTTCTTACAAGCTATCAGCGTGATGATTGAGGAGGAAGAGGATAATTACTCAGGGATAGTCACTCAGCATCAGCATAGGCAGTCTTTGAAGGGATCTGAGATTTCAAAAAAAATTATTCGGTTACATCAGCATCAGGTGCTTGGTAGCTGGTGGTGATCCAAGACTCATTCATTTTTATGAAGGTCAGCCGATCGACCGAGTCGGTGGACAGACGCACCCTGTGATCGGTTACCACGCCTCCAGCAGCACTGAATGTGCGTTCCGAAAGAACGCTGGATGCAGGACAGGCCAGTAGCTCAATTGCATACTGTGCAAGCTCTGGCCAGTGATCCATCCTCAAGACCCAGTAACCCAGAGGATTTTCGGTGGGAAAGGTGTCCAAGTCTGATCTTGCCCCTAGGTATTCCTGCACCATGTAAAACAGACGCTGGCGATGGTTGCTGGAACCGATCATACCTTGGGGCTGCGGACCAAAAAATTGTCTGAACGCATCGGTCAGACGGCCACCTTCTCCACCGCTCCTTCTTTGACTGACCAAAGCCTCAGCAACACGTTGTCCAGAAACAGGAGTTTGTAACCTCCCAGTCTCTGGGAACGCGTTGCACAGACCTTTCTGCAAGGCCTCCCGAAGATGTTTCATCCTCTGCTCCCTCTGCGATGGCAAGATAAGGTCCGCAACCTTACCCTTGTAACGTGGATCAAGGAGGGTTGCCAGCCAGTATTGGTCCTTCTCCTTGATACCACGAATACGAGGATCCTTACGCAGGCTTTGCAGGATCAGGGAGGCCATGCAGCGTAGGTTTGCTGAGGCATTCGGTCCGGAGTCCTCTGGGTCACTAAGAACGACATGGTCCGCAGCCACCTCCTCCCAGCCACGTACAAGTCCATGTGTTTCTTGGGACTGATCCCTTAAAGACTGCTGCTGATGCTGAGTGCCAGGCTCCACCTCCATACTGACACAATCTTCCTCCTCCTCCTCTTCCTCCTCGTCCTCTTCCTGTGTGATCGGCGGGCACGCAGGAACACTGTCTGGATAAAGGGGGCCTTGAGAGCTAAGGAAGTCCTCCTCTTCCTGCCTCTGTTCTGCCTCAAGTGCCCTGTCCATTATTCCACGCAGCGTGTGCTCCAACAGGTGGACAAGGGGGACAGTGTCACTGATGCATGCACTGTCACTGCTCACCATCCTCGTGGCCTCCTCGAATGGTGACAGGACAGTGCATGCATCCCTGATCATGGCCCACTGGCGTGGGGAAAAAAAACCAAGCTCCCCTGACCCTGTCCTGGTGCCATAGTCGCACAGGTACTCATTGATGGCCCTCTGCTGCGTGTGCAGCCGCTGCAGCATGGCCAACGTTGAGTTCCACCTGGTGGGCATGTCACAGATTAGGCGGTTCTTGGGCAGGTTAAACTCCTTTTGGAGGTCCGTCAGCCGAGCACTGGCATTATATGACCGGCGGAAATGCACACAGACTTTCCTGGCCTGCCTCAGGACATCCTGTAAGCCCGGGTACCTGCCCAAGAACCGCTGCACCACCAAGTTAAGGACGTGAGCCAAACAGGGCACATGGGTCATTTGTCCCTGTCGGAGGGCAGAGAGGAGGTTGGTGCCATTGTCGCAAACCACCATTCCTGCCTTAAGTTGGCGTGGCGTCAACCACCTCTGAACCTGCCCCTGCAGAGCTGACAGAACCTCTGCCCCAGTGTGGCTCCTGTCCCCCAAGCACACCAGCTCAAGCACCGCATGGCATCTTTTGGCCTGCGTACTTGCGTAGCCCCTTGAACGCCTACGGAGCACCGCTGGTTCCGAGGAAGAGGCCATGGAGGAAGAAGAAGAGGAGGGGGTGGAGGAGAGAGGTGTGTCACAATCAGCATTTTGGAGGCGTGGTGGCGGAACAACCTCCAACACTACTGCACCTTGTCCTGCATCCTTCCCAGCTGCCAGCAGAGTCACCCAATGCGCCGTGAAACTTAGGTAACGTCCCTGTCCATGCCTGCTGGACCATGAGTCAGCGGTAATATGCACCTTACCGCTGACCGCCCTGTCCAGCGAGGCATGGACATTGCCTTCCACATGCCGGTAGAGAGCCGGAATCGCCTTCCGTGAGAAAAAGTGGCGTTTGGGTACCTGCCACTGAGGAACCGCACATTCCACAAACTCACGGAAGGGGGCAGAGTCTACCAACTGAAAAGGCAGCAGTTGAAGTGCTAGCAATTTTGCCAAGCTAGCATTCAACCGCTGGGCATGTGGATGGCTGGGAGCAAACTTCTTTCGGCGGTGCAGCAGCTGGGGCAGGGAAATTTGCCTGGTACAATCTGACGTCGGTGTACCAAAAGCAGATTGCCCACAAGTACTTGGCTGTGACACACCTAATTCTACACCTTCATTCCTCTCACTGCAGGTCTCAGAGAGGACTGAAGGTCTAGTGGGGTTGGAAATCTCAGCTGATGAGGAGCAAGGAGAGATCCTCTTTGTTCTTTGGTGTGGGTCTTTTAGATACGCTTGCCAACGAACTGCATGGCAGGTCAACATATGTCTGGTCAAGCATGTGGTACCCAAGCGGGAGATATTTTGGCCACGCGAGATACGCTTGAGACATATGTTGCAAATAGCAGCGGTGCGATCTGATGCACTCGTCTCAAAAAAGGCCCACACCAAAGAACTTTTTGAATAACGCGCAGAGACTGCAGCGCCCTGCACATGTGGAGCTTTGGGGTGTGATGCAGTCAATGTGCTGCCCTTAGGCTGGCCCCTGGAGGGCATCCTGCCTCGTTGGTGATGTGCTGCCGCCTCCTCCTCCTCCTCCTCCTCCTCCTCCTCTCTCCTATCAGGCACCCACGTTGAGTCAGTGACCTCATCATCCCCTCCCTCCTCATCACTGGAGCAAACCTGGCAGTATGCTGCAGCAGGGGGAGCATGACTGCCAGATTGCTGTCCTTCTTGGGCACCCCCTCTGTCCGCGCTCATGTTACTGCCTTCATCGAGCTCAGTATCGTCATCAGAGCCTTCCAAACGCTGGGCATCCTCCTGGAGCATGTACCCAACACTGTGGTCAAACAGTTCGAGGGAATCCTCATGAGGACATGGTGGAGCTAGGGAAGGAGTCACTGATGACATTGAGCTGAGGGAAGAGGCCGCTGCTTTGCCAGACAAAGCACCCTGGGCATGGGTGAGAGAGGATGAGGAGGATGAGGACGGCTTGGTCATCCACTCGACCAAGTCTTCCGCATGTTGCGGCTCAACATGGCCAGCTGCCGAAAAAAAGGCCAAGCGTGTCCCATGGCCACGTGCTGATGAGGATGCACCGTCTCCACGACCAGCACTAGACACAGAGCCTGCTTGCCCTCTCTTATTGGCTTGTGACTGTCTGCCTCTCCTTCTTGGCCTTCCAGACATACTAATGGCCTGTAGCTGCACTAAGCTGGGATAGAACACCTGTAATTTTCTTCAAGTAGCTTTATATACTGTAACCAGACAAGCCTGCCTGTCAGTAGGAAGATAACAGGAACGGATCTAGCTGAACACTGTGAGCAGGACGCACTGTACTAAATGTAAATAGTCTAGCTGCCTGACCGTGGTACTAATAGGATCAAATAGAACACCTGTAATTTTCTTCAGGTAGCTTTATATACTGTAACCAGACAAGCCTGCCTGTCAGTAGGAAGATAACAGGAACGGATCTAGCTGAACACTGTGAGCAGGACGCACTGCACTAAATGTAAATAGTCTAGAAGATAACAGGAACGGATCTAGCTGAACACTGTGAGCAGGACGCACTGCACTAAATGTAAATAGTCTAGAAGATAACAGGAACGGATCTAGCTGAACACTGTGAGCAGGACGCACTGCACTAAATGTAAATAGTCTAGAAGATAACAGGAACGGATCTAGCTGAACACTGTGAGCAGGACGCACTGCACTAAATGTAAATAGTCTAGAAGATAACAGGAACGGATCTAGCTGAACACTGTGAGCAGGACGCACTGCACTAAATGTAAATAGTCTAGAAGATAACAGGAACGGATCTAGCTGAACACTGTGAGCAGGACGCACTGCACTAAATGTAAATAGCAGGAACGGATCTAGCTGAACACTGTGAGCAGGACGCACTGCACTAAATGTAAATAGTCTAGAAGATAACAGGAACGGATCTAGCTGAACACTGTGAGCAGGACTCACTGCACTAAATGTAAATAGCAGGAACGGCTCTAGCTGAACACTGTGCGCAGGACGCACTGCACTAAATGTAAATAGCAGGAACGGATCTAGCTGAACACTGTGAGCAGGACGCACTGCACTAAATGTAAATAGCAGGAACGGATCTAGCTGAACACTGTGAGCAGGACGCACTGCACTAAATGTAAATAGCAGGAACGGATCTAGCTGAACACTGTGAGCAGGACGCACTGCACTAAATGTAAATAGCAGGAACGGATCTAGCTGAACACTGTGAGCAGGACGCACTGCACTAAATGTAAATTGCAGGAACGGATCTAGCTGAACACTGTGAGCAGGACGCACTGCACTAAATGTAAATAGTCTAGAAGATAACAGGAACGGATCTAGCTGAACACTGTGAGCAAGACGCACTGCACTAAATGTAAATAGCAGGAACGGATCTAGCTGAACACTGTGAGCAGGACGCACTGCACTAAATGTAAATAGCAGGAACGGATCTAGCTGAACACTGTGAGCAGGACGCACTGCACTAAATGTAAATAGTCTAGAAGATAACAGGAACGGATCTAGCTGAACACTGTGAGCAGGACGCACTGCACTAAATGTAAATAGCAGGAACGGATCTAGCTGAACACTGTGAGCAGGACGCACTGCATTAAATGTAAATAGTCTAGATAGAAGATAACAGGAACGGATCTAGCTAAACTGAATACAGTGTATATATATATATGCAACACCTGGGATGCATATATATACACAATACACTGTAAGTGCAGCTAACTGACTGACTGTTCTGCCTAATCTATCTAACTCAAATCAAATGACACTGTCTCTCTCTCTCTCTATCTCTCAGCACACCGGAACACACACTACACAGGGCCGCCGTGCAGGCGGCCTTATATAGTGTGGGGTGTGTACTAAATCCCCTGAGCCATAATTGGCCAAAGCCACCCTGGCTTTGGCCAATTACAGCTCTCTCTACTGACAGCGCTGTGATTGGCCAAGCATGCGGGTCATAGTGCATGCTTGGCCAATCATCAGCCAGCAATGCACTGCGATGCCGCAGTGAATTATGGGCCGTGACGCGCCACACGAATTTAGCGCGAACGGCCCATAACGTTCGCAATTCGGCGAACGATCGAACAGCCGATGTTCAAATCGAACATGGGTTCGACTCGAACACGAAGCTCATCCCTAATGGGCACTCATGGGCACTGATAGGTGCCACTGATGAGCACTGAAAGGCTGCATTGATGGGTGCTTATGGGTGGCACTGATAGGCAGCTCTGCTGGGCACTGCTGGGCACTGATAGGCGGCACTGCTGGGCACTAATGGGCACTGATACGTGGCACTGATGGGCACTGATATGCCGCACTGATAGATGGCAATGATAGGCATCACTGATGGCACTGGCAGGCATTGGGGATGGGCACTGATTGGCAGCTGCATGTGCACTGATTGGCAACTGCCTGGGCACAGATTGGCATTTCCCTGGTGGTCTAGGGTGGCATACCTGGTGGTCCAGTGTGGTGGCATCCCTGGTGGCTCTGGCTGCATCCTGGTGGTCCTGGGTGGGCATCCGAAGGAGGGCTTTGCTGATAAACAATCAGCGCAGACCCCCCCCTGTCAGGAGAGCAGCCGATCGGCTCTCCCCTACTCGCGTCTGTCAGACGTGAGTGAGGAAAAGCAGATCAATGGCTCCTCCTGTTTACACTGTGATCAGCCCTGATTGGACACGGCTAATTACGTGGTAAAGAGCCTCCGTCAGAGGCTCTTTACCAGGATCAGTGTAGCGGTGTGTCAGACTCACAAACCGCACTACCGATCGTTGTGATGCGCACCCCCATGGGCGCACGAGATCGGTCGTTCTGGAGGGCCATCATATGACTTCCACCCAGAACGAGAGCCGCGCTGCCCAGCTGCCATTTGACGGCCGGCGGGCTGGAAGCGGTTAATCTCCTCTTCTCAAGATAGAATAAATTCAGTTCCTCTAATCTTTCCTCATAGCTGAGCTCCTCCATGCCTCTTATCAGTTTGGTAGCCCTTCTCTGCACCTTCTCCAGTTCCCTCGATATCCAGGGCCGGATTAACATAGGGGCTGATGGAGCTGCAGCTCCAGGCCCCTGCCTTAAAATCGGCCCTCACAGCCAGCAGTATAAGCCTGATTTCTCATGTCCATAAACTTCTCTGGGACAGGAGAAGCTGTGTGTAAATGTAGGGGTGTCTGGCTGCATCTGTGTTGGCTCACTGTGATTATTACAGTGTCACAGTGCACAGTTCCCCCCCTACACAAATGGCTCTGCCTTCCCCCTCCCCTCTCTCTCCTCTCTCTGTGTGCAGTGAAGGAGCCGTGTGGGCTGGGAAACAGAGCAACTGCAGTCGGCACGGCAGATAGAAGGTGAACTGAACACATATCTGAGTGATAACTTTCTGACCATCTAAGTGTGAGCTCAGTGACTGGACTCTTATCTCCCTTCTCTCCCCTCTTTTACCTTTATCTTCAGCAATGGCTGTTATAACTGCAGTCAATATGTAGACTCGGCTCCTTGTGCTTTTAGGTGGGTTCACACTCATTTGCTGTGTTTTGGCCCATTGCTGGTGTATCCGCAGTTTTCCTGCGTTTTACCCACAGTCCTATTGATTTCTAAACTGCAGATACACAAGCAGGGTGCCCAAACTGCAGCAAACCAGTGTGAGCCCAAAGGCTGTACACACCCCCCTCTATAGAACTTGGTCTGATCAATACTCCTGGCATTCATTTTACACACAGCCATACCATCCCAGATGAGGAGGGGTGGGGGCTCCAGGGATTTGTTTGACTATGCAGGCCCTGTCCCTTCTACCCATCCTGGAAGAGTCCTGGAGGGAGTGGCAGGCTGCTGGTGGCAAGTAACACGCTGTATCTGGTGACAGGTTGTCAGTGGCAAGTGGCACACTGTATGAGGTGGCAGGCTGCTAGTGGCAAGTGGCACACTGTATCTTGTGCCAGGCTGCTGGTGGCAAGTGGCACACTATCTGATGGAAGGCTGCTGGTGGTAAGTGACACACTGTATCTGGTTGGCAACTGGCACACTGTATCTGGTGGTAGGCTGTGGTTGGCAAGTGGCACACTGTGTATCTGGTGGCAGGCTGTGGTTGGCAAGTAACACGCTGTATCTGGTGACAGGTTGTCAGTGGCAAGTGGCACACTGTATCTGGTGGCAGGCTGCTAGTGGCAAGTGGCACACTGTATCTTGTGCCAGGCTGCTGGTGGCAAGTGGCACACTATCTGATGGAAGGCTGCTGGTGGTAAGTGACACACTGTATCTGGTTGGCAACTGGCACACTGTATCTGGTGGTAGGCTGTGGTTGGCAAGTGGCACACTGTGTATCTGGTGGCAGGCTGCTGGTGGAAAGTGGCACACTGTATCTGGTGGCAGGCTGTGGTTGGCAAGTGACACGCTGTATCTGGTGACAGGCTGTCAGTGGCAAGTGGCACACTGTATCTGGTGGCAGGCTGCTGGTGGCAAGTGGCACACTATCTGATGGAAGGCTGCTGGTGGTAAGTGACACACTGTATCTGGTGGTAGGCTGTGGTTGGCAAGTGGCACACTGTATCTGGTGGCAGGCTGCTGGTTTCAAGTGGCACACTATCTGGTGGCAAGTGGCACACTGTATCTGGTGGTAGGCTGTGGTTGGCAAGTGGCACACTGTATCTGGTGGCAGGCTGTGGTTGGCAAGTGACACGCTGTATCTGGTGACAGGCTGTCAGTGGCAAGTGGCACACTGTATCTGGTGGCAGGCTGCTAGTGGCAAGTGGCACACTGTATCTGGTGGCAGGCTGCTGGTGGCAAGTGGAACACTATCTGATGGAAGGCTGCTGGTGGTAAGTGACACACTGTATCTGGTGGTAGGCTGTGGTTGGCAAGTGGCACACTGTATCTGGTGGCAGGCTGCTGGTTTCAAGTGGCACACTATCTGGTGGCAAGTGGCACACTGTATCTGGTGGTAGGCTGTGGTTGGCAAGTGGCACACTGTATCTGGTGGCAGGCTGCTGGTGGCAAGTGGCATACTGTATCTGGTGGCAGGCTGCTGGTGGCAAGTGGCACACTATCTGGTGGAAGGCTGCTGGTGGTAAGTGACACTGTATCTGGTGGTAGGCTGTGGTTGGCAAGTGGCACACTGTATCTGGTGGCAGGCTGCTGGTGGCAAGTGGCACACTATCTGGTGGCAAGTGGCACACTGTATCTGGGGTCAGGCTGCTGGTGGCAAGTGACACGCTGTATCTGGTGACAGGCTGTCAGTGGCAAGTGGCACACTGTATCTGGTGGCAGGCTGCTAGTGGCAAGTGGCACACTGTATCTGGTGGCAGGCTGCTGGTGGCAAGTGGCACACTATCTGGTGGAAGGCTGCTGGTGGTAAGTGACACACTGTATCTGGTGGTAGGCTGTGGTTGGCAAGTGGCACACTGTATCTGGTGGCAGGCTGCTGGTGGCAAGTGGCACACTATCTAGTGGCAAGTGGCACACTGTATCTCGTGGCAGGCTGCTGGTGGCAAGTGGCACACTGTATCTGGTGGCAGGCTGCTGGTGGCAAGTGGCACACTATCTGGTGGAAGGCTGCTGGTGGTAAGTGACACACTGTATCTGGTGGTAGGCTGTGGTTGGCAAGTGGCACACTGTATCTGGTGGCAGGCTGCTGGAGGCAAGTGGCACACTGTATCTGGTGGCAGGCTGTGGTTGGCAAGTGGCACACTGTATCTGGTGGCAGGCTGCTGGTGGCAAGTGGCACACTGTATCTGGTGGCAGGCTGCTGGTGGCAAGTGGCAGACTGTATCTGATGGCAGGCTGCTGGTGGCAAGTGGCACACTATCTGGTGGAAGGCTACTGGTGGTAAGTGACACACTGTATCTGGTGGTAGGCTGTGGTTGGTAAGTGGCACAATGTATCTGATGGAAGGCTGCTGGTGGCAAGTGGCACACTGTATCTGGTGGCAGGGAGCTGGTGGCAAGTGGCACACTGTATCTGGTGGCAAGTGGCACAATGTATCTGGTGACAGGCTGCTGGTGGCAAGTGGCACACTGTATCTGGTGGCAAGTGGCGCAATGTATCTGGTGACAGGCTGCTGGTGGCAAGTGACACACTGTATCTGGTGGCAGGCTGCTGGTGGCAAGTGGCACACTGTATCTGGTGGCAAGTGGCACAATGTATCTGGTGGCAAGTGGCACACTGTATCTAGTGGCAGGCTGCTGGTGGCAAGTGGCACACTGTATCTGGTGACAGGCTGTCGGTAGCAAGTGGCACACTGTATCTGGTGACAGGCTGTGGTTGGCAAGTGGCGCACTGTATCTGGTGAAAGGCTGCTGTTGGCAAGTGGCACACTGTATCTGGTGGCATGCTGCTGGTGGCAAGTGGCCCACTGTATCTGGTGGCAGGCTGCTGGTGGCAATTGGCACATTGTATCTGGTGGCAAGCTGCTGGTGGCAAGTGGCACACTGTATCTGTGGCAGGCTGTGGGTAGCAAGTGCCACACTGTATCTGGTGGCAGGCTGCTGGTGGCAAGTGGCACACTATCTAGTGGCAAGTGGCACACTGTATCTGGTGGCAAGTGGCACACTGTATCTGGTGGCAGGCTGCTGGTGGCAAGTGACATGCTGCATCTAGCGGCAGGCAACTGTGGAAAGTGATACTCTACATCTGGTGGCAGGCTATGGGTGGCAAGTGACAAGCTGCATCTGGTGGCAAGTGACAAGCTCAGGTCCCACTGATTCTGCATCATGGTGAGTTGAACTATTTCACTATATATTACAATGTAGTAACTGAAATAATGGAATTTGATCATCCTGACTAAGGATGAGCTCCGGCGTGTTTGCATGCTGCACGTGCCGATCCCGCCAGGAAGTCAGCACGGCGCAGCGCTAATCACAGGCAGTGAGACATTTCCCGAGCTCTGCAGCCACACATCGGGAAATGTCTCACTGCCTGTGATTAGCGCTGCGCCGTGCCGACTTCCTGGCGGGATCGGCACGTGCAGCATGCGAACACGCCGGAGCTCATCCTTAATCCTGACACCATATCAAGCATGGTGTCAGGATGATTGATTTTATGTACTAACACCAGCCATTTGCCTGACAAATCACCTCCACCGCCAATTTCCCCGCCAACCCTGAGACTACACCCCCCACCCTCATCTTTTTTTGGGAATAGGGGGTTGTCTCTGAATGACAGTTTGGAAATGTGGTCTCCCTATGTTGCTGCTGGTGAGAGACCGCATAGCAGGTGGTATTGGTGGTGTTGCTGCTGCTCAGAGGCTGCATGGCTGATATTACTGGTGAGAGTTTATTTAATTTGTTTTAGCGAAAAATTGTTTGCATTTTCATTTTGTTTCCATAAAAAGGCCCACCAAAATCCTCAGCACCAGGCCCATGATGCTTTTAATCTGGCCCTGTCGATATCCTTTTCGAGAATGGGTGCCCAAAACTGAACTGCATATTCCAGACGAGGTCTTACTAATGATTTGTACAGGGGCAAAATGATATCTCTCTCTCTGGAGTCCAAACCTCTTCTAATACAAGAAAGGATTTTGCTCGCTTTGGAATCTGCAGCTTGGCATTGCTTGCTATTATTCAGCTAATGATCTACCAGAACACCCAGGTCTTTCTTTGGAAGACTTTGGAATTACTACTTTACTCTCTCACCCGTCTGTTAAATATCGGATGTGTTACCCCTCATCAAGGACCACATTTATTTAAATATAATACTATCTGCCACATTAACCCTGTTCAGATGCCCTGCCTGGTTCTAACGTTTACAAAAACCCCCATGGGATAAACTAAACTTCCTAACAAAAAATACCACCTCCTTATATCTGGTTAGCTGCCCATAAACAAACCTTACAATATTTTATGCTGCAGACTATTCTGACTATACCAACACAACAATGAAACAGTGGCAATGTTCTGTACAAAACATTATGCCATAAAGTTATTTGTGGAACTCAATAAAAATATATTTATTCAACTTCCAGACTTAGGGAACCAGTAGCCTGTCAAATCCATAACGAATGGCCAAGCTAAGGCTTGATGTTTCAGTTCGGAGCCTGATATAAAAATCATCAATGCATTAAGTCATATTAATAAATCATACTCGTAATCGATAGAATGTAATTGCCTAAATAACAGGATTCATTGTTAGAATTATAATCCTGGCTAACAGGATGAACACTGTCTGCAGAAATACAATGAAATGCTGTACTACGAGGTAGTTCCACTTTATAAATCCTTCAGGAATTAATCCATTTTAATGCTTTCCATGATTCTTGTATTGTTAGCGGATACCAGGGAGCACAGCCATATCTCATTTCTATGAAGCGCACCCTTTATTTTGGTGTTTTACTGCCAGTGTCTTTTTGTTACAGCAGAATATAAAATTAACGAGAGAAACTTTGCAAATAGTTGTATTCCTCTAAAGTGAGAGAGAAATTAGAAGTATGTTTTAGCTTACTCTATGTATATTATATGTGTGTGTGTGTGTGTGTGTGTGTGTACGTATATATATATATATATATATATATATATATATATATATATATATATATATATATATATATATATATATATATATATATACCAAAAGTATTGGGACGCCTGCCTTTACACGCACATGAACATTAATGGCATCCCAGTCTTAGTCCATAGGGTTCAATATTGAGTTGGCCAACCCTTTGCAGCTATAACAACTTCAACTCTTCTGGGAAGGCCCCTTATCACGTGATCAGCTGTCAGCCAATGAGAGCTGATCACGTGATGTAAACAGAAGATCGGTAATCAGTATTTTTTTTCCCCTCATGCTGTCAGCGCGAGGGAAAAAGAATGCCGGTCACCGGGTTCTGTCAGAGGGACATCGGTCACTCACACAGAGAGCCGCGACTGCCTCATCTGTTCCCACCAGTGCCCCCTATCAGTTCCCACCAGTGCCCACCGTGCCACCTACCAGTGCTTACAGTGCCAGTGTCACCTCTCTTTGCCCACCAGTGCCACCTATCAATGCCTACCAGTGCTGCCAATCAATGCCCATCAGTGCCACCGATCAGTGCTGCCTATCAGTGTCACCTAGCAGTGCCTACCAATGTCCATCAGTACCCATTAGTGCCACATATCAGTGCCGCTTATCAGTGCCACCTATCAGCGCCCTTCAGTGCTGCCCATCAGTGCCAACCATCAGTGCCACTCATCAGTGCCACCTCTCAGTGCCACCTATCAGTGCCCATGAGTGCCACCTCATCAGCGCTTATCAGTGGCACCTATCGGTGCCCATTAGTGCCACCTTATCAATGCCTATCAGTGCAGCCTATCAGTGCCCATCATTGCAGCCTATCAGTGCCCATCAGTGCAGCCCATCAGTGCCCATCAGTGCAGCCTCATCACCGCACATCAATGAAGGAGAAAAATTACCTGTTTTCAAAATTTTATAACAAACTATATTTTTTTTTGCTTTTTTTTTTTATTTTTGGTCATTACTCTTTTTATTTTGCAAGAAATAAAAAACCCAGCAGTGATTAAATACCACCAAAAGAAAGCTATATTTGTGTGAAAAAAATGATAAAAATTTCATTTGGGCAGAGTGTTGCATGACCGCCCAATTGTCATTCAAAGAGTGACAGCACTGAAAGCTGAAAATTGGTCTGGGCAGGAAGGGGGTTTAAGTGCCCAGTAGGCAAGTGGTTAAACGATGCTCAATTGGTACTAAGGGGCCCAAAGTGTGCCAAGAAAATATCCCTCAAACCATTACACCACCACCACCTGCTGGAACCATTGATACAAGGCAGGATAGATCCATGCTTTCAAGTTGTTTACGCCAAATTGTGACCCTACTATCTGAATGTCGCAGCTGAAATCAAGACTCATCAGACCATGCAATGTTTTTCCAGTCTTCTATTGTCCAAATTTGGTGAGCCTTTGTGAATTGTAGCCTCAGTTTTTTGTTCTTAAATGACAGGAGTGGCACCTGGTGTGGTCTTCTGCTGCTGTAGCCCAACTGCTTTAAGGTTCGATGTGTTGTGCATTCAGAGGTGGTATTCTGCATATCCTGGTTTTAGTGAGTTGTTATTTGAGTTACTGTTGCCCTTCTATCATCTCAAACCAGTCTGCCCATTCTCCTCTGACCTCTGACATCAACAATGCATTTTCGTCCACACAGCAGCCGGTCACTGAATATTTTCTCTTATTTGGACCATTCTCTCTAAACCCTAGAGATGGCTGTTCATGAAAATCCCAGTAGATCAGCAGTTTTTGAAATACTCAGAGCAGCCCGTCTGGAACCAACAACCATGCCACAGTCAAAGTCACTTAAATCCCTTTCTTCCCCATTCTGATGCTCGGTTTGAACTTGCAGATTGAGTTGTTGCCATGTAATTGGCTAATTAACAATTTGCGTTACCAAGCAATTGAACAGGTGTACCTAATAAAGTGGCCAGCCAGTATATATATATATATATATATATATATATATATATATATATATATATACACATATATATACTGTATACATATATCTTATGTGTATATATGAAGAAATTAGAAAGAATATTGGCATCTGAACATCTGATGATCAGTTTCAATTTCAATGTTCCTTTCCTATACTTATAATAACAAAAAGAATAAAGAAGAGTTTTAGTTTCCCCCCTAGTTTCACTCTGATATTGAGATTGCATGTTCACCAGTGGTGGCCCCCTTTTTAAATGCGTCGGGCCTTCTAATCTACATGCGGGGCACCGGACGCATGGATGGGGTTTTTTTTTTTAATCACGTGATTAGAGCCAGAAGCTCTAATAGGCTTCAAAAGAGGGTGGGCTCGGGCGCAGAGCACGGCGCCCCAAACCCACCCAGTTGTGTGACAATAGTGAACTAATATTTGCTAATATTTGCTATTGTCTTCCTGATTCTCCTCCCGGCCAATCAGGAAAGCGGATCCTGAGACCCATCTCCTGATTGGCCGAGAGGAGAAGTGATGGGATGGGATGGGACAAATATGACAGCTCCATCCCCTACAACTGGGACACCCCTTGGTACTACTTGGACACCTTCAAGCTTATTAAGGATCTGGGGCTACATGGAGTGAAGCCCGACTTGTGGAAGCCAAAAACTATCCACAAGTTAATTAAAGCATCAGACATTGTTGAGACTGTTCCAGGCCTCCTTCAGCCACCTGCAAAGTGGTCTGGAGGAATGTTTCTTCAAGGAGACTCACCAACAGGCACAAAGATCTGGCATGGATGGCAATCCAAGGGGGGTTGGCACTCAGGACATTCATGCATGCCAGAAACCTGTGCAGATACAGGCACTGCCCCTTTTGCAACATCCAGGAGGAAACTGCTTTTCATGTTTTCTGGGAGTGCCCCTTTGCACAGGACCTGTTGAGGGCCTTGGAACCTGAACTGAAAGACTTTGTACCACAGACTATCACACACTTCGGTGTGTTGAACGGACTCTTCTGTGGAACTCATTAACAGGAGGACATTGACGGTGCCTGGCGGGTGCTGTGTTGCTTTAAGGACGCTTTGTGAAAGTGCCTCATCCACCAGTGGGAGAGGATGTCCATCGAGGACTGTCGCAGACTGGTACAGGTCTGCTCAGAGACTATCACTTGATGGACTTCAAAGAGGAAGAGGAGGTCTGAAGATTTCCCCTTTCCCCCTCCCTTTCCCCTGTGTATCCTTTGGCAGTTCAAATAAAGCTTTGGGCCTGTGAACTCTTTTTCTCTCTCCCCTACCCCATCTCCTCCACCCCTCCCTATCACACCCGTTGCCCATTTGAATGCTACCTGACAGTTTATGACTTTTTGTGACATGTTTTTGAAGTAATGCTTTCAGGGTAATGTGGCGTCATGCATGATGTGATGTTTCGGGGTATTATTACTCTGCACAACACATCAGGCATCATACCGCAGGACGAATGTAATTTATTTGTATGCGTGGAAATGTATTGTTATGTAGTGTATTTATGCGCTGCGTCGCAGTACAGAGTGGAATGTACCCTGTTGAAGTATTTGTTTTTTTGTATATTTTCTTGCAAAATAAAGTATAAATAAAGTATACATTTTCAATCAAAAACCTGTCCGGTTTTCTCCCTGCCCGAGACACGGACACATTATTCAGACCAGACTGCACCGAGAGACACAAGTCTGCTCAGCCATCTGATGTTTCTCCCCTTGCCAACAACAGCCTGTTTCAGCATGGTGGATCAAAGCAGCCTCCTCCTCCTCCTGATCGGCTCTGTTTACACGCACGGGAGGAGGTGGGGGAAGCAGGAACATGCACTGATCGAGGTCTATAGAAAGTTTTTATTATGCTCAGTAGATGGACAGGGGAGGGGAGAGAGTGGCTAGGATGGAGGACAATTTAAACAAGATCATGGTCCCCTGTACTGAACTGTTTTCTCCTGGCCCCCTATTACTGTTCTCTCCTGCCTCCCCCCCCCCATTAAAGTTCTCTCCTGGCCCTACATTACTGTTTTTTGTGGCTCCCTATTACTGTTCTCTCCTGGCCCCCTATTACTGTGCTTTCCTGGCCCCCCATTACTGTTCTCTCCTGGCCCCCCATTACTGTTCTCTCCTGGCCCCCATTACTGTTCTCTCGTGGACCCCTATTACTGTTCTCTCCTGGCCCATATTACTGTTCTCTCCTGGCCCATATTACTGTTCTCTCCTGGCTCCCATTACTGTCTTCAACTGGCCCCCTATTACTGTTCTCTCCTGCCCCCCCATTACTATTCTCCCCTGGCCATTACTGCGCTCTCCTGGCCCCCCATTACTGTTCTCTCGTGGATCCCTATTACTGTTCTCTCTTGGCCCCCTATGACTATTCTCTCCTGGCCCCCCCATTACTGTTCTCTTGTGGCCCCCCGTTACTGTTCTCTCCTGGCCTCCCATTACTGTTCCCTCCTGGCCCCCTATTACTGTTCTCTCCTGGCCCCCTATTACTGTTCTCTCCTGGCCCCCAATTACTGTTTCCTCCTGGCCCCCTTTACTGTTCCCTCCTGGCCCCCCAGGTTGCGAACAACCAATAGGCTAGCACTGCCCTTTGCTGCAGTCTGGCAGCATTTGAGATGAAAGCAGAGCAGGCATTGTTTAGAATTGCAAAGGTGGTCGAGGACAGTGGTATTTGGAATGTTCCCATCCCCTGGCTCCGCACTCTCTCCTCAGCCCATGCTCTCCTTAACTTCCCGCCAGGCCTTGCTCTTAGCCACAGTTGGAGTAGGCACTATTTTACCTCTGGTCGGGTCCGCTCTCTCTGTGTTGCCGAAGCCTGCTCCTTCCTCACACACATGCTGCACCTAGTCAGACTCAAGGTGCGCTGGCGTGATCTCCCCTCTGAGGTTGGCCATGGCCCCTCATGAGTCACACCCAATCACACTGAGAGGCAGGCTCCACCTGACTTCCTTGCACCAGAATCCCTAATACTGAGCCACTGAACAGCTTTGCTCCTGGGGCAGCCGGAAGAGGTAGGGGGAGAGATCTAGGTTTGCCCGATGTCTGGGACAGGCGCAGATTTTTGGGATTTTGCACGAGACGTGCTCAGACCGGGACATTGGTCTGATTTCCAGGAATGTCTCGGGCAAATCGGGACTGTTTGCAACTATGTACTCAGTAAGTGATTAAATCAGCTGTTGAACATGCTAAAAAAACTGAGGGTTTACTATCAATTCAATTCAATTTCAAAAGAAAGATGAATTATGCAGTTGCCATTGGTTATTGTACACTAACCCACAAGCCTTCAGGAATTATTCAAATGCACCTTTATGACTACTATAACATAACAGAGAAACACAGCGAAATACAAAAAATAACCAGGCATGTCAGAATTAGTCCAGCATGTCTAAAATGTGTTAGCATCTCAGTGTGTCACCAAAGCAATATGACAAACTGCAAAGCTGTTGGTTGACAGATAACCTTTAAAAAGCACAATGTTAAATTCTTTGTTTGTGCGCTATGATTTAAATTGTTTCTATTTAGTTTGACATTCTTGGCATGCTGTGCTTGTTTTTCTTTTCTTTAATACATGTTTGCAACTTTTAGATAAAACTTGAGAAACTCGACCCCCTGTCATGGTCCCTTATTAAAGTGGACCTAACACTTACTAAATACAAGCATTTGTATGCATTCTGACTCGCAAAGATCAAGCCATTAGGAAAACAACTGGACCTCCAGGCTTGATATACTAATGCCGCGTACACACGAGTGGAATTTCCGACAGAAAGAGTCCGATGGGAGCTCTTCATCGTATATTCCGACCGTGTGTATGCCCCATCGGACTTTTTCTGTCGAAAATTCAGATGGATTTAGATAGAGAACAAGTTCTATATTTTTCAGACGGAACAAATTACTATCAGAAAAACCACTCGTCTGTATGCTGTTCCGACGCACCAAAAACAACGCATGCTCTGAAGCAAGTACGAGATGGAAGCTATTGGCTACTGGCTATTGAACTTCCGTTTTCTAGTCCCGTTGTACATGTTGTACGGCAACGCGTTCTGGACGGTCGGGATTTGGTGTGACCTTGTGTATGCAAGACAGCTTGAGCGGAATGCCTCCGGAACTTCGTCGTAAAAACCTTCAGAGTTTATTCCGACGTCAAAACCGGTCGTGTGTACAGAGCATTACTGATGTAGATTGGATATACTTTTGGCACTGTGTCATGGACAAGAGTAGGCAGCTCTTGCTAAAAGGTGCAAGTATGCATAGCAATTACAGATCCCTCAGCCCTTTGGTGAATTTCTACTTGGATAAGGGGTGTAACTCTTGCAAGCTAGATTTAAACATCAGACAGAGGGGGCAATAATTGGGCTTAATCAACCTGTTTCAAGCTGATTTTGTATTCCCATTGACTTGTATCAGGAAAGAGCAGTCTGATTGTACGGCTTGACTCCAGCTGTTCATGATCTTCTCCAAGACTTGTATTGGCCTGCTAATCAATTTGGTGCAGGGGTAGGAAGATGGACACATATGCATTCCCTGCCCTCATCCTTACTGCTTGCCCTTCTGTTCCCTGCCCATTCCTTTCATCTTCTCCCCCTTACCCTCATTTCCCTTCTCCTTTTTTTTTACTCAATTTTTTTTGCAATACAGGCTATATTTAAGTGGTAGCAAAGTCTTTTTTAAGTTGTAGGTACAGTAAATATCTTGTAAACTTGCAGCATTTAGGATATATTCATACTGCATATATCCCGTATCGTCACCAGCGCATGCGTTCTGAAGGTTCGGCATACCATGCTGGACCTTCAGAGCTCCGTGCTGCAGCCATGGGTTCCAACGCATATGCGGCCCCGGCCACTCATACAGCTGAGCCCACAAACCCAGAAGGAAGACCGGGGGAAGATGGAAGACCTGTTAGCAGTGACAGCACACCGCTGGAGGGCTTCGTTCTAAGCTAAGTATTTCATAATGTGCTAGTATGCTATGCATACTAGCACATTATGCCATTAATTGCCTTGCAGGTGATTTTTTTTTTGTTGCAGTTTACTACCGCTTTAATGGTACTGTCCCATAGTAATTTCTGCATCATTTTGGAGTGTTTCTGACAGGATACTATTACCTTTCTGAACCGATTACATATTGATGCACATACATGTTTGATGTTCTTTACACAGATTACCAAGATTTTACCTATGGTACTATTGGTCATTTCTGTTTACCCTTTTTGTGCATATGTTCCCAGATTCAGATCTATGAAAATTACTAGTGTGAGACTGTTAAGCCTCGTACACACGATCTGACTTTCTGACAACAAAACCTAGCCTAGTAACTTAACAATGTTTTTTGTCAGCTACATTTTAGTGCTTACCCTAAACATCCCCTAAAATGTGTCCAAATGTTATTATTGGCCTTAAATTCAGACAGAGTGCAAGAGGCTATTTTTGGGGGGCCCAAACTAACTTGGAACCCTCCCTTCCCCCCAACCGCTAAGTCAACCTATACCAATACTCTATCTGCTGACTTTGCCAAACCCATACACACTATACCCACCTCTTTTGTGGTCATATTTATGGATGAATTCACCAAAGCATGTAGTGCAAGTGCCTGCCTGAATACTTTCAAATGGTACTGTTTAAAGTTTTGTTCTCCTATTATCTTGATAGGTCATTGTAGAATGTAAAAATGTGCTTCAATTTGGACAGTGTGTATTCATATTTTTGGATCATGACACTTCTTACTGTCCAGTGGGCTGTCAATAGTGTAAGTAAGGAGGGGCTGGCCAAAGTAACACACATTATTTATGCATTCAGCTATCAATGAAGTGGAGATGGTTATCTATACAAAACATCTACCCATCCGCCCCCCACCATAAAATTTTTCCAATGGGCCACCAGAGGGGGTGAAGAATCTGATAAGATGACCTTATACTTTTGTCTTTAAATACTCATTTCAATAAATGTTATACTTATGTTGGCCAAGAATGTTTGTGTCTAATCTGCTTGCAATGTTATGTGCAAAAGTACTATTTTTTTTTTTCTTCTTGTTTGACAGTTTCCTTCCAACCCACAGGAATGGCAGACTGTGGCTTCCTAGTTTCTCCACCAGTGGAACTTTCCCAATTGTGGTGGTGCTATCAATGGGAAGCACGTAAGGATCATCCCACCACCCAACTTGGGGTCGTACTACTATAATTACAAGTTTAGTAGTATTGTGATGTTGGCGGTGGTGACGGCCAATTATGAGTTCGTCTACCTGGACGTTGGGAAGAATAGCCGAAACTTTGATGGAGGAGTGATCGCCCAGACGGAGTTTTACCGGCGTCTACAAAATGGTACCTTGGGGTTGCCACCTCAGGAGGAGAGCTTTGAGGGCCTCATGAGGAACATGACCCCAAAGCAGAGGGTTTTCAATTTCCGTCTGTCACGTGCCAGAAGAGTGGTATAGAATGCCTATGGCATAATGTCAAGCTGGTTCAGGATCTTCCTAACGGCCATGAACCTGGCCGAATATAAACTAAACCACGTTGTGTTGAGCTGCTGCATTCTCCACAACTACTTAAGAAAGAACGCAGCAAGCTATCTGGCCTCAGTTGCGACTGAGGCCGACTTTTCTTCGGAACCTGCAGCAATGACAGCGCTCGAAAGTGGCAGTGCTGGCTTACCCCCCCAAAGCGCCCGCAAAGTCAGAGAAAAATATGTAGAGTACTTCGTGGGTAGAGGGGCAATTGCTTTACAACAAAATCTTGCGGATATGCAATATTTTTTTTTTTAAATAAACTCATATTTTATATGAATTACTGTTTGTGTTTCTTATCTGTCTCCTAGGTTCCCAAATGGCCTTTTCATTTTGGCCATTTTCTTCAATAGTGCAGACGTTACTTATTTGATACTGTACATGAGGTGACAATCTTTTCTTCAGCTAACTATTATGTTGTGCTGTGGGTCTGCTACACACAAACAATGTTATTGTTGTTAATGTATGTAATGCATTAATGATGAAAAATATTCATCCTTTTCAACTCCTTGAATGAATTGCTTGGAGTCCCTAAAATGGCCTGATTTTTGCACATTTTACAACACATTCTCACTGTAACTACACCAACTTAACAAATACTCTGGTATTGAGCATTGAAATAAGAAGCCACACATTGTTGAGTATAAAACATTTTACATGTATGTTTGACATTAATTTGCCTTTTTTTGGGCTAAACAGACATGTTTAAAAACATAACATACACATCCCCAACTCAGGAACTTACAAAGTCCAACTTTGCTAAAGTGAAGGCCATATAAGACATTAGTATCTAAAAACTGTGTTGATCTTGCCTTCTTCAGATGGGGTGAGCTCACCCCTCTAAAAGCCAAATTTGGAAGATGCACACAAATTGTGACTCCAAATTTGGATTTCCCTCATGATCCCATGCCTAAAATGTGTGTCTTTTCCCTACATCTATTTTGCTAAAGCCCCAAAACACACAGTGTGTCAACATGTGCTATCTCCCATCATGGGATATCAATGTACGCATTTTGTGGGTGCAACCCCTTCCTCCAAACTAAAGTAGGTGAGAGGAAGGGGTTGCATCCCCAAAACACGTCCATTGATCCCCCATGATGGAAGCTAGCACATGTTGACATGCTGGGGATTATTTCAGAAAGGCTAATCCACTTTACCCTACAAGTGCACTTTCAAGTGCACTTGCATTGCACTTACAGTACAAAGTGGTTTTTGCCTTTTTGAAATAAGCCCCAGTGTGTCAACATGTGCTAGATCCCATCATGGGGGATCAATGGACCTGTTTTGAGGGTGCAACCCCTTCCTCTCACCTACTTTAGTTTGGAGGAAGGGGTTGCACCCACAAAACGCGTAGATTGATATCCCATGATGGGAGATAGCACATGTTGACACATTGTGTGCATCTTTCCAAATTTGGCTTTACGATTCATTTAAAATGGTAAAAACACGTACAACATAACAACAACTATAAATTGTTATTTTTGTTTGGATTTTTTCCTAAAATATCTATGATGTTGCTCAGTCTTTTTTGAACATCATGGATGTTTTGTTTCATTTGTTCCAAATCACAATTGCACACCATGATCTCCCTGATCAGGATTTGTGCACTTGCACTGTTGAACTGAGTTTCTTCTTCCACAACATCCACATCACCTCAAAATAAAAAAAAACACACCATGTATTATAAATATGCAGGCATCCATCTATTACCTGAAGCTGTGGTCTCAGACACTGACCTGTTGTCAACAACATTTCTATCACTTCACCCAGCACTTCCTGAAGATCTGCATCCACATATTCAGGGTGTGTGGTGAGTTGCCTGAGTTGCCTTTCTTCATTCAGTGTGGGGTTACTGGTGTCCCTATTCTTTTCTGCCCTATGTGAATACAAAAAAGGTATACTTAGCAGATAGATTTGTTAGGCTACAAATAGTAATATGAAACATTGCTTGGAAGTGTCTTCCAATTGTTTGTTTTGGCAGAGTTCCAAGATGAATCCATGTTTTGTGCAAATTTCACACATGGAGAGACCCCTAGTATCCACTGGAGCACCTGCGTGGGACACCATAACAAGGGTGTTATGGTGTCCCACACTAGTGCTCCTGTGTCCAGATGTGTAGACAGCTGCTGAGTTCCTCTTGTGTAAATAGTGTAAACAGCTGTAAACAGCTGCTGAGCTCCTCTCCTGACACTGAATAAAGTTGTCATTTCATTATAGTTTCAAACACATCTAGACAACAATGTAATAAACTTATTTTAATCAAAATAGGCCTGAACAAATGTAGTTAACCTGCATCTCCCAAAAACGACATATTAGTGGTCGAGCGAACGATGTTTAATATGAACGATTCCTGTGTCCACGAACCTCAAACTTGGCATTTTAAACTGTACAGTAAAACAGTAAAGAAAAGCACATGAACCAGCACGAAAGTAAAAATAATAATAGGAACACACGACAAATACTTACTTTTTTGCAGCACTTTCCTGATCTTTCTATACTGATCTTGCTCCCTCATTTTCAGGTCTGACCAGTGTTTCCTCAATTGATCCTTGGATCGTCATACCCCAAAAGTCCCGTGCAGATTTCTGACAACTTTAACCATGATCTTGGCCTTTCTCACATTAGGGTTTCTGTACAGCCCATGATTCCCATCATAGTCTGTCCTCTTTAAGATGTCCACCATCTCCACCATCTCTTCAAAGGACATATTTGAGGCCTTATATCTCCTCCTGGATCGGGAACTGCCTTGCTCCGGGCTTTCCTCGTTGCTGCTATTAGCACGCACCTGCTGTCTCTCCCATTTGCTCTCCCGAAAGAGAAGAAGCGGGGAATGCACTATAAAGAAGGACAGGGGCAGAGTTTGATGCATGCGCAGTGTATATAAAGCATAACGAGCGGTCGCTGTAACAGACGTAGGTACGATCTGTGAGTGGAGGACGGAAGATCGTTTTCGCGCAAAGGGACGTTGAAACAACGGTACAATTCTAAATTCGGGCATCAGTGGTTAGTGTCCTATACTGCTTATAGATTGAGGCCTATATTGGGACAAGATTAGGAGAGTTTAGCCTGACATTAGGGTTTGTCTTGTGTTGTGTCTTGCAGATAAAATGGTTTATAAATTTACGGCCCCAGATTTCCTGCCAGAGTTTATCGAAAAATACAAGGAGCTGCCATGTCTCTGGCAAGCAAAATGCAAGGACTATTCAAACAAGATAAAGAGAAAGGCAGCGATGGAGAAACTGAAGCCAGAAAGTGAAGCCTGTGTATCCCACGGCAGACATCAACTATTTGAACTGCAAAATTGGTAGCCTGAGGAGCACATATAATAGGGAGTGCAAGAAAGTCCTGGATTCCCAGAGATCCGGAGCAGCAGCAGATGACGTATATATGTCCCCAGGCTGTGGTACTACAACAACCTGCATTTTTTGTCCGACCAGACGGAACCCAGGCCATTGCTCTCAACACTTCCTTCTACATCAGCTGACGCTCCTGAGGTCCACCCTGGGCCTTCCACCCAGAAAGAAGATGTGGAAGAGCCCAGCTTGATCCAGGTATAGCATTGTTGAACATATTTCTTGTCAAAAATTGAATGATGTTAACTAGATGTTATATATCACAAATTTATGATTTAACAAAGCGGTTTACATATCAATAGGCAGTAGTAGCCAAAAATGATTGGGAAAAGAATGAAAAATGCTGGGGTCAGAATGATAGTCTTTTCTACTTGTTACCATTCAATTTGCAACAGTCATGAGCTCAAAATAGTGTGTGATTGATGACCAAAAACCTAAAACTATTTACCATTTTCATACACAGGAAAGTCTCAGCCTCAGCCAAGAGGAGGCCGTGGCAAGCAGCCTGACAGAATCGCAGGTTCCTCCCCTCCACCCTCCAACCAAAAGGGCCAGGAAGTCCAGGAACCTGGAGGAGGCCACGGCTGCTTTTCTTTGCCATGCTACAGTGGCAATTAGCACGGCCCCTGATGGCCAGGAGGCGTTTGGATACCTGACAGGCAGTAAATTAAAACAGATGGAGAAGGCCCAGCACACTATATGCGAGAAAATAATTCTTCAGGCCCTAAACAAGGGGACAAGGGGCGAACTCACCCGTCAAACGCACCTCTGTGAGTTGGACCATGCTCCTCCACCACCTCCACCAACAACACAGCCACCCCACCCACCACAGCAGCATGGAAGGAAGTCTGGAAGGAAGTGTTGAGAGTGATCACCTGGGTTTGGTGTGGTCTGGCAAAAAATGCAAGGAAGACTACAGCCTTGGGACATATATGTCATCTGCTGCTGCTCCCGATCTCTCAGAGTCCTGGATCGTATTTTGCTCCCTATTAAATGGACTCCTCAGGTTATCAATTTGGACAGACAAATAATTGATGTCTGCCCTGGGGTACAAAGGCTTCACCAGTTCCAACTGTTTCTCCATCGTTGCCTTCCTCTTTATTTTGATATGACCTTGTGCTCCCGATTGAAAATTAAAAATTCTTGTTTTGGCAAATACTTGGCTATGCGTTTTACTTCAAAAAGGACAGTTTGTTTGTGAGTAGGCAGGTACATTTCAAAAATACAATGTCAAATTAACAAGGGACACCAACATAGTTGTATCTTTGAGGTTAAAAAATACAAGATAATAATGGTGTTGTGGTAACTTGACACACAAAACTAAAAAACATATTATTCTGGAGATCACTATTATATACACTTTTCTGGAGATCACTAGAAAAAAAATATTATTTTGGAGATCACTAGAAAAAAAAACACAAAAAAAATATTATTCTGGAGATCACTAGAAAAAAAAAGAAATACGTTTGTCAGAACTCTGTGAATATCAGCAGCAAAGCAGCTTCATTATTATACCATTATAAAGAAGAAGAGAATGTGCTGCATTGAGAGGTTTCATAATTTGCCGCGTCTTGAATGTGATATCTCCATTACGAACGCTAGTTTTAGACCGAACGCTTCCGGCTCGTCCTTGATTCCGAGCGTGCGGGTTTGTACTTTGGACTTTTGTCCGATGGACTTTTGTACACACTCTCGGAAAGTCCGACAACACACCTTTGTTGGAGGAAAATTTGAGAACATGCTAGCCAACATTTGTTGGTGGAAAGTCTGACAACAATTGTCCGACGGAGCATACACACGGTCGGATTTTCCGCCAACAGCCTGACATCCAATATTTCCCATCGGAAAATCCGATCATGTGTATGGGGCTTTACTCTACCAATCCTTTTTTGTCTCATACGTCAAGAAAACTTTTGTGAAACAAAAAAAGATGAAGAGTCCTGAAGCTAAACAAAACCCGATCAAGAAAGGCTCTTACCTGTGTCCTAAAAATACAGTAACAAGCTTGATTGCAGAGAAGCATATGCACATGCAGCCAATTAACAGACCAATACCTTGCCCAAAAATGACGCAGAGCCTGATTAAGTTGGAAAGGGCAAGGCCACGGCTTTATTGAACTTTTCCAAACGTAATAAATAATCAATACCTGTCACAGGTATATTGTGAGCACACATAAACTGACATAGCTCACGCTTCCCTGAAGACGTTCATACGAAACGTACGTCGGAGCGGTACGTGGTCACGTGATCTCCCCCTAAATCCGGTATCTCTGGTTGGTGCACACACCGGGTGGAACGCATGCCAACCATCGAGGCGGTGTGAAGGCATTCTTCATGAGACTCTTACCCGGATGAGCGAGCAGCCCCAGTGCCGGGTAGGCACTTTTTAATGTAAGCGGCCATTTGGCTTTACCTTTGTTTGTTACTATTTTAATAAACGGTATTACACTATGGAAGATTCTATTGTCTTTCACATATCCCATGTCTGATTACTGAGGGAAAAAGGGTTCCTTGCTTATCACCATCCAGCATCTAGCCGTCCCATGTGAACAGGCACAAACCTGCACAAGCGCTAATGACTCTCTTTTTAATTAAAGGAGTCATTGGTATCTGGTAAGCAGATATCTATCTACCACTGCAAGGTGTAACTCAACTCTTGGTGAAGGATTTTCCATTTGTCTATTCAAAGGAATTCACTTATCTTGGAAGACTAATTTTCTTCATTATCAAATATTGTGTTTATTCAACTATTGGGACTTTATTATAATCACATTCCTTTACCATTGTTTGATTTAATTTTTATTTCTATTTTTCACCACTTATGTTTTTACCTTTGTGATAAGTTTTCTATATTGAGACCTAGCTATGTCACTCTTTTTTTTTTCTTTCACTGCTAACTATTAGCGGCCCCTACCTACATAAACTGACATAGTCTAAGAGACCTGTCCTTACCATCAGTGCCAGACAGGCATTAGACTGACCCCAGAATTTAACTTACAAAAATATCAATTGCTGGCAAGGTCAAAACAGCCAATAAAGCTGTAACAAAACATCGGAGTGGGTGGGTGGGCGGTCAACTCTTCTGTCAGCTAAATCTCCTCATGTCAGAGGGATGTGCCTCAGTGTACATTTTCTAGAGTTCGGGCAACTCCCCATCACCTCGTGTTCTGGTAGCCAATCCTAACAGAGCCACTTAACCTCCTTGATTTAGATCAGCTCCCACTGTAATGCAATGCATGCAATGTAATGTAATGCTTCCATCAGTCAAGGCTCCCTTTTCCTAAAGCGGTTCAAGGGGCCCTCACTTGTGGCCATTTTACAACATTAAATGCTAACTCTTTTATAGCCTGTGTAGGGTGCCATTGCAAGATTATAGAGAGCAAATAATACTGTAGATTGGAATGCAGCTACCATATTGGAGTAGACCACATACTAGCATGCACGCAAGAGTAGCACACACATCTGTCTAGAAGAGGGATTTGAATGTTACAATGTGCATCCAACTCTGAGTTTGAACCCCCCCCACACACACACACACATACACACACTGCTCTTTTTTAGTTAAAAAAAAAACTATGCATACTATATTTTTTCTGCAGCCCTAATCAGTCCAATGACATTGCCGTATTTCCACTTTCTTTCTTTTGGGGGGCATTCTTTCTACACTGAGTGCCACTGAAGTAATCATGCGTAAGCGCCACTTATTTCTGGAGCATGGTGAGCCCAGATAATACTGTGGATTCACAGGAAATGATCATTCTTCCTGAAGAAGACCAGTGGTGATGGATGGGGGAGGAAGCTAGGGAAAGTGCTGGATCTTGGAGAGAGTACATACAGCTTGGGCACCTTTTTTAATGGAAAAATAAAATAAAAGTTGGCTTTCTACTTTAACAACAGGCTATACATTTTTCTTAAAACATAAGGAGATAAGTATGCTTTTTACGAACAGCAAGTGCTGAATTAGTCCTTTTCTTTGACACAAGAGGCTTGTAACATGTAGTTCACCAAACATAATTAAGTTCAGTGTTCCGCATTCAGCACAATCCCTGGTTTTTATTGGAGACAGACCTACTACAGTTATTTAGAGAAAAAACAAGACAGGTGTAATCTAATTCTAAATTAATAAGGTCCAGCACCTTCTCAATGTCACAGCAATAATGAGGCGAACTACTTTTTATTGGAATAAAAATGCTTTAAAAAAGCTAACGCATTTAAAGTAATGCAGAACTTCTAAAATAACTTTTAATTGGAAAGTGAAGCACTACACTGCTTTGAAATAACTTGGTTGGTTTAATGCAATTTTATTCTAATAAAAGAAAATTATTAAAGCAATAGTATTGGAACTGCAGCTCATGATAACAGTTTCACGAAGGTGTACATGAATTTTACAAATTTCAGGTTTGGAAAGGCAGCGAAATCTTACTTTGTATCTAAATGGTCTTTTTATTCCATCTTAAAGGGGACATTGTAGGAATATGGGATTTGTCATTGCTGACGTGTTTCAGGTTGTAAGAGCATACTTGTAACAGACTCAACCAGGACAGGGGGTTTTGGAGAGGACTAGGGGCAAGCCTCCCACCCACTGATTATGGCCCATGGAGAGAGAAGATCATTCTGTAATGATGGACAACCACGTGATGAACGCAGAGAGCGAGGCTTGGATTAATTCTCTGCATAAGAACAATAAATCTTCCCTTCTGGAGTGGATGGAAAGGTGTAATATTAATCTTGTTCAGAGATCTATGAAGATACATTTTCAGACTACTGGAACATTGTATGAGTTTGTCTCATAGGCTGTTGTAGACTTTTGCCAGACAGTCTGAGGTGGGGTGGGATCACTGTTTGTTATGTGTGTCTTTGTCCCATTGTGTGCCTCCTAGGTGTTAATTGAGTCACCTATTGTTTCTGTCTGTCTGATCATCTCTTGATGTGATTAAAATGGTGACCAC
The DNA here is from genome assembly GCF_042186555.1 of Aquarana catesbeiana. Lineage (NCBI taxonomy): Eukaryota > Metazoa > Chordata > Amphibia > Anura > Ranidae > Aquarana > Aquarana catesbeiana. Next base: position 72,559,639 of record NC_133325.1, on the reverse strand, counting down.
TGTACCTTGTTATCGAACCATTGTGGGATGTTATGTGTTTATGCTTATAATACTGTGTAATGTACTTTGTATGTTCAGGGTGGTGGGCTGGGTGCCATAGGGACTGGGCACCTAGGTTTATTGTATTTGTTTAACCACTTCAGCTCCGGAAGGTTTACCCCCTTTCATGACCAGGCCATTTTTTGCGATACGGCACTGCGTTAATTTAACTGATAATTGCGCAGGTGTGTGATGCTGTGCTCAAATAAAATGTATTTCCTTCTTTTCACACAAATAGAGCTTTCTTTTGGTGGTATTTGATCACCTCTGAGGTTTTTATTTGTTGTGCTACATACAAAAAAAGGGCGACAATTTTGAAAAAAAACAAAACAATATTTTTTACTTTCTTCTATAAAACACATTCAATAAAACATTTTTAAAAATCTAATTTCTTCATCAATTTAGGCCAATATGTATTCTGCTACATATATTTGGTTAAAAAAAATCCCAATACATGTTTATTGATTGGATTGAGCAAAAAGTTATAGCAGCTACAATCTATGGGATATTTTAATATTTTTACTAGTAATGGCGGCAATCAGCGACTTATAGCGGGACTGCAATATTGCGGCGGACAAATTGGACACCTAACTGACACTTTTGACACTCTTTGGGGACCAGTGACACTAATACAGTGATCAGTGCTAAAAAATATGCACTGTTACAGTACTAATGACACTGGCAGGGAAGGGATTATCATCAGGGCGATCAAAGGATTAAATGTGTTCCCTGGCTGTGCTTACTAACGTTGGGGGAGGTGCTTTGACTGGAGGAATGTAAAAATTTGTGGCCCTGCTTAGCAGGAACACAGGATCAGCACATTCCCCTCTCACAGAACGGCAGTCTGCCTTGTTTACATAGGCAGACCGTCATTCTGCCTTTCTCCTGAACGATCGTCGGGTCCCGGCGGATATTGCTCCTGCCGGACCCGCTGATTGGCTCCTGCTGTGTCCAATCACAGCGGGAGCGGGTCGCGGGCGGCACGCGTGCGCCCCAGACCCAGAAGTGTCTGATTAATTACTAGGTATGTATGTGGGGCGATTGCTAAGCGGTAATTAGTTCATGTTATTTAGACTGTGTATGTTGGCTTTTCCCTAGCTATGTTAATTATCTTACTGTTTGCATAACGTAATCAAGCTCTTTTTGTGTGGTATATAAATTGTGGTATATAAATTCTGTGTGAGTTTACAATAAAGATTTCCAGTTGCAGTACACCTAGACACCTTGTAAGTGTTGTCTAGATTCTTGGGTGCTTGGCTATAATACCTGGTTCCTGGGTCCAGACTGGAGGAAGCTGTATGCTGATGAAAACACCCAAGCTGAGTACTGGATGGTTCCATCACAATACTTTTTTTTAACATAGTGACTACTGAATAATGAAGCACAGTTTAAAGTGTATGTCAAGGCAAAACTTGTTTTTTAGTGTTGGAGTGGAGAAGAGTTAGAAAGCAAAAAAAATGGCAATAAAAGGCTAGAAGGGAAGGCTCTAGGCTTCGATAGCAGTAAAACTCAAGGTGTTCCAAACCTTCCTTGCTCTATCTAAAACTGAAAAAAGGTTTTGGAGGAACATGCACTTTAGGATGTCAGCCCAGAGTGTGTGCTTCTAAAAATACAGAAATGTCAGCCCTCATATTATCTTTTAAAGGAAACCTCAAGACAAATCAAACAATCCAGTTGTTCATTCTTTGTGAGGGTACCTGTATTTAGGTCTTTACTTATTTTTTTATGTACCACTTGATGCTGTATTTGGCAGCAGCTTGTCTACATTAAAAATATCGATCTGCGGAGACAGCTAAACTTAACAGTTAAAATAGCCATCTCCCAAAGCTGCATAAGTTATCTTAACTGTGTTCATTATTTAATAATTTTTCCACTGAAACATTAAATTCACATGCATAAATAAGGTAAAGGCATTGAATCCTTATTTTTGTGCATTGACATTTTTTTTTTTTACTTTCTGCTATAATATATATCCAAACAAAAAATTTAAAAAAAAACAAATGTATTCATCAGTTTAGACCGATATATATTCTTCTACGTATTTTTGGCAATCGTGTCTACAAACTATGGGATAGATTTAGGGACTTTTATTTTTTTAATTATTTTTACTAGTAATGGTGGCGATCAGCGATTTTTAGCGGGACCGCGACATTGCGGCGGGCAAATCTGACCCCAAACTACACTTTTTGAGGACCAGTGACATTATTACATTAATCATTGCTATAAAAATGCACTGATCAATGTATAAATGACACTGGCAGGGAAGGGGTTAACACTATGGGGCGATCAAGGGGTTAACTGTGTTCCCTCAGTGTGTTCTAACTGTAGGGGGATCGGCTGCCAGGGACATGACAGAAATCACTGTTCACAATCACTGGGAACAAAAGATCTCTGACATGTCCCCCATCAGAACAGGGATCTGCCTTGTTTACAAAAGCAGATCCCCCCTTCTGCCTCTGTACACCACCATCGCGGGTCACCGGCGGACATCAAGTCTGTCGGACCCACGGGCGCGCTTCTGCGGCGCGCTTTCCGCGGCACGTGCGCGCGCGCCTGCTATTAGCACTTAAAGGAGCCGACTTACAATGACAGCGATTCGCGCAGTCGTGCCAACTTGTCACAGTAAAACTGCAGCAGCTGGTCGGCAACTGGTTAATTATTAATTTAACCACTGCAAACTTTTCTCATAATTTACCTTTGTTCTCACTAACCACCTCCCTATAACCGTATGTTAAAAAAAAATGGAGCCGAGGTGGACATGTATTTCTAAAATTCCATTTATAAATGCCATTCCATAAAATGGCCATGGCATAACTGTGACAATGACTGTGATCTGAGGTGTCATCAGATGGCGGCTCAGATAAACAAAATGCTGTAATGTACAGAGCCGATCAAAGCAGCTTTTACCATGTGATCACTGTGATGACCAATCACAGCAATTGCAAATGGTGGAAAGGGAGGAAGTAATGAATTAACGAATCACTGATTAGTAGAAGATCACAGGCAGCTGCAGATTCTAGGTATTCGTTTGGACGATTGTTGTTAAAGCGTTCACCACCCTCCTCTCCTGTATATCCCAGCTCTATCCTGTCTCCGTTTGTGACCTGTATACAGTGGAGCAAAAGAGTATTTAGTCAGCCACTAATTGTGCAAGTTCTCCCACTTAAAAAGATGAGAGAGGCCTGTAATTGTCATCATAGGTATACCTCAACTATGAGAGACAAAATGTGGAAACAAATCCAGACAATCTGATTTTTGAAAGAATTTATTTGCAAATGATGGTGGAAAATAAGTATTTGGTCAATAGCAATAGTTCATCTCAATACTTTGTTATATATCCTTTGTTGGCAATGACAGAGGTCAAACGTTTTCTGTAAGTCTTCACAAGGTTGTCACACACTGTTGCTGGTATGTTGGCCCATTCCTCCATGCAGATCTCCTCTAGAGCAGTGATGTTTTGGGGCTGTCGCTGGGAAACAGCCCCAAAGCATGATGTTGCCACCCCCATGCTTCACAGTATGTATGGTGTTCTTTGGTTGCAACTCAGCATTCTCTCTCCTCCAAACACGACGAGTTGCGTTTCTACCAAACAGTTCTACTTTGGTTTCATCTGACCATACGACATTCTCCCAATCCCCTTCTGGATCATCCAAATGCTCTCTAGCAAACCTCAGATGGGCCCGGACATGTACTGGCTTAAGCAGGGGGACACGTCTGGCACTGCAGGATCTGAGTGCCTTGCGGTATAGTAGGTAGCCTTTGTTATGTTGGTCCCAGCTTGCTGCAGGTCATTCACTAGGCCCCCCCGTGTGGTTCTGGGATTTTTGCTCACCGTTCTTGTGATCATTTTGTCCCCGCGGGGTGAGATCTTGCATGGAGCCCCAGATCGAGGGAGATTTTCAGTGGTCTTTTATGTCTTCCATTTTCTAATTATTGCTCCCACAGTTGATTTCTTCACACCAAGCTGCTTGCCTATTGCAGATTCAGTCTTCCCAGCCTGGTGCAGGTCTACAATTTTGTTTCTGGTGTCCTTCGACAGCTCTTTGGTCTTCACCATAGTGGAGTTTGGAGTGTGACTGTTTGAGATTGTGGAGAGGTGTCTTTTATACTGATAACAAGTTCAAACAGGTGCCATTAATACAGGTAATGAGTGGAGGACAGAGGAGCCTCTTAAAGAAGAAGATACAGGTCTGTGAGAGCCAGAAATCTTGCTTGTTTGTAGGTGACCAAATACTTATTTTTCCACCATAATTTGCAAATAAATTCTTTCAAAAATCAGACAATGTGATTGTCTGGATTTGTTTCCACATTTTGTCTCTCATAGTTGAGGTATACCTATGATGACAATTACAGGCCTCCCTCATCTTTTTAAGTGGGAGAACTTGCACAATTGGTGGCTGACTAAATACTTTTTTGCCCCACTGTATTAACCCAGTCACCTCCCATATCCTGCAGAATTGTACATTAACCTCCTCATCTCCATCCTTCCAGCTGGAGATGGTGACAACAGTGGATGGTGTCAACTGTTGAGCTATTCACCATTATTCCATGTCATGTGGATACAATTGGAAATAAGAGGAAATTTCTCTATGTGAAGAAAATCCTCATAGTCAGCTGGAACAAGTTTCCCCATTGGTAGATTTCTCCTCTATTTCTGTTCTGGGGACAGTACAAAAGTTCTTGATGACAAGGACAGTTAGATATGGGAATTAATTCTTAGCAGTGGTTAAACAATATATAAGTTGCATGGACTTCAGAATCACATCAGTACAAACAAATGGTAATTGGCAACCACTGTAACCTATAACTAGCCATTGCAGCAAGGAGCACATGGAAGGGTGATGCATGTCAAAAAAACAATCAAACATAAATTCTCAGCTCACTTACCAGCTAAAAAGAGAATAGAAAAAAGAGGGCGCACCAGCTATGTGCATTATCCTTTGATATATTTATTAAAAGAAAAAGTATTAAAAACTACTCACAAGGATGGAAAGAAAACCACAATGTAACATTCTTTGGCTTATAACAATCCGTCTACTGGTAGCAGTCTCCGGATCCTAGAGAGAGGACATGCGAACCACTGCTGGCTGATGCGTTTCAAGGATTACCTTCTTCCTCAGAGACTCCACTTACCTGCTAGCCTGCAACAAACTGAAAGATCCCTGTCTAACAATTTACTTTAAAAACAAGGGGTTTAGTTTGCACACATTTGCAAATAGATGCGTAAGCTGCAGTGGCCATGTCATGGCACTCCAGTGTACCGAAGACCTAACTATATAATTTTGAGAGTCCCCCGAGTTGGAGCACATATATAATAATGGATAGATTAAGGGCAGGCATGCCTGGAGCGAGCCCACCCCTCCTTGAGGCTGGGTTCACACTATTGCGAATTAGATGAGAGTTCTCCGCATCCAATTCGCAATAACAGGAGATTTTGGCCGACTCTTTATGGAACCGGTTCACATATCTCCGCTGTGACTCCAATGCAAATTTGCAAAGGAGCCCTGTGTGTCTTTTGGTCTGTTTCAGGTCAGAATTCAGCCGAAAATTTGGGCTCAAATCTGACCTGAAACGGTGAACAGGGCACACTGAACCCCTGCTGTGAGCCACATGCGAAGATAGTGTGAACCCAGCCTGAAGGGATAGGAACGCACTGGACACCCAGCAAAAGCACAATGGCAGCGAAGGTATCCAGTGCGTCCCCCCACCAATTCACCAACGGTACAAACAAATGGCAACCACTCCAACCTATAACTAGCCTTGGCATCACATCTCAACTGTCAAATTACCAAAAACAGAAACCATTGTTTTAAAAGGAGATTTTTTTAAAGGAGTTTGATAACATATAGGCCTTTAGGAAACCAAGTTTGAATAAAAATACATTTTTACAAAAGTTAAAAAGATAGAAGTAATAAAACATTGTTATTGAATACATAGAGGCCATTTTCTAACACTCTGTATAAATATCTCCCCCCTTAACACATAATCACCATGTTCATCATAAAGTGTGGGAAGAAAAGTAAGTGACAATTCACAATAAAAACTTGATTTTTGACTCTTACATCACAAGGACATTATAGGTGGCATGTACTGCATCCAGCAGAAAATACAAACCCTCGCTCATAGAAGGAATCATTAATGGACCACAGGTATCAATAATGGAAAATAAAAAGACCCTCATATAATGTTATTTATTGAAGTCATGGGCGTAGCATTGAGGGTTACGGGGGTCACATTCGCAACCCCGACCCTAGCTTCAGGGGGTCCCTGCAGCCTCCCTGTAATATTATCATATCCTCCACAAAATCCAGCTCCGATCTGCCCTAGGGCCCCACAGCCACGCTCCAGTACTGGGCTTCTACTTTGCCTTCCACAGTCCACACCCCTCTGTTCCCATTGGCTGGGGAGAAGCTGTGAGCCATTTCCTGAATGGAGAGGAGCACGAGGTGAGAACAGCCCAGGGTGGGGAAGTGTCTGTGCTGTGTGCTGGCAACATGGGATGGTAACTGAGCTCAGCAAGGCAAGAGAAGGAGAGTGCCATTCTGTAGCCTCGATGGGACTGATGTCACTGGGGAGATATGACACTGCTCAGTGTCTCCTAGTTACCAGCTGGGATTCTCTGTACCCCCCACACAGGGATGTCTACTTACCCCACTTCCCTGACAACTGGGGAAAAGACACACATCTTCGGGGGGTGACCTTCCCCCAACACCTGCCAACACTGACAGAGGAAACCTTCAGAAATTGCTAAAACAAATCCCTTAACACCTCCTCGGGGGGCCCTGAAGGGCTGCAGGCTCCAGATTTTGTGTCACATGGTTTGCCCTCCCAGATCTAAGTTGCCCCCCCCAAGCCCCCTGACCACCCCCTCCACCCTGCATGCTATGCCCGGCTGCTGAGTTCCTTTCCCATTACAGCACTCTATACTGTTCCTCCTCCGCGGGGCTGAAATCACATTCCTTTACAACACAGCCAGTTAGCCAAGATCTGCACAGGTTGAATCTGCCTATTGCAACTACACCGCCATTCCGAACAGAGAATTTCACAGGTCAGAAGGGCAACATAAAAGCCAGATACACCCTGTGAAGACTGACAGACTGTGTGAATGTGGAATGTGAATGTGATTTCAGCCCTGTGTAGTGTGTGGAGGGGGGGGGGACTGTATACAGTGCTGGGATGGTAAAGAAGCTCTGCCAAGTGACCTGCCAGGGGTCCCTGTCCTCTGATTCTCCAGCGGTGATCCCTGTCCTCTGATTCTCCAGCGGTGATCCCTGTCCTCTGATTCTCCAGCGGTGATCCCTGTCCTCTGATTCTCCAGCGGTGATCCCTGTCCTCTGATTCTCCAGCGGTGATCCCTGTCCTCTGATTCTCCAGCGGTGATCCCTGTCCTCTGATTCTCCAGCGGTGATCTCTGTCCTCTGATTCTCCAGCGGTGATCCCTGTCCTCTGATTCTCCAGCGGTGATCTCTGTCCTCTGATTCTCCAGCGGTGATCCCTGTCCTCTGATTCTCCAGCGGTGATTCCTGTCCTCAGATTCTCCAGCGGTGATCCCTGTCCTCTGATTCTCCAGCGGTGATCCCTGTCCTCTGATTCTCCAGCGGTGATTCCTGTCCTCTGATTCTCCAGCGGTGATCCCTGTCCTCTGATTCTCCAGCGGTGATCCCTGTCCTCTGATGTAAAGGGGAACTCTGGGAACTCAAAACTCGTAAGCCACTTTGAGTATCTTGCCGTGCGGTGGATGGCCCACAAGTTTCAAGCTACGCCTCTGATTGAAGTATATACATCAGTTCTATTATAAATGGCAAGCTTTTTGAAATCTGTTTCAGCCCTGTGAAGGGCTGATTGGCTATTATTTAACCTGCTTAAGGGTAACTATTTATAGTGGATTTAATAATAAATTTATTGATATTGATTAATATAGAGCAATATATTGAGTGATTTAATGTTATTTAATATAGGCCAAGATTTAATATTGTGTGGTTACATAGTGCATTCAAATTTTTTAACTTTGTATGCGTTAATTCAAGAGGTAGTAATTTACCCTTGTCAACCATTAGTATCCATTTTAACTATTCCATGGTAAATATTTGTGCTTGACTTATTAATATATTGATCAGTCTTTAGTGTGGAGGAATATAGTGAGAGGATTGTATCATTAAATATACACTCACCGGCCACTTTATTAGGTACACCTGTTCAATCGCTTGGTAACACAAATTGCTAATCAGCCAATTACATTGCAGTAACTCAATGAATTTAGGCATCTAGACATGGTGAAGACAACTTGCTGAAGTTCAAACCGAGCATCAGAATGGGAAAGAAAGGGGAGTTAAGTCACTTTGATTGTGGCATGGTTGTTGGTGCTAGACAGGCTGGTCTGAGTATTTCAAAACTGATGAACTACTGGAATTTTCTCATCTCTCAGGTTTACAGAAAATGGTCTGAAAAAGGGAAAATATCCAATGAGCGGATGATTATGTGGAGGAAAATGCCTTGTTGATGTCAGAGGTCAGAGGAGAATGGGCTCAAGATGATAGGAAGACAACAGTAACTCAAATAACTACTCGTTACAACCAAGGTATGCAGACTATTATCTCTGAACGTACAACACATCAAACCTTGAAGCAGATGGACTACAGCAGCAGAAGACCACACCGATGCCACTCCTGTCAGCTAAGAACAGGAAACTGAGGCTACAATTTACACAGGGTCACCAAAATTGGACAATAGAAGATTTGGAAAACGTTGCCATGTCTGATGGGATCTGGTCTCAAATTCAGCTGCAACATTCGAATGGTCAGAATTTGGCATAAACAACATGAAAGCATGGATCCATCCTGCCTTGTATCAACGGTTCAAGCTGGTGGTGGCGGTGTAATGGTGTGGGGGATATTTTCTTGGCACACTTTGGGCCCCTTAGTACCAATTGAGCATAGTATAAACGCCACGGCCTACCTGAGTATTGTTGCTGACCATGTCCATCCCTTTATGACTACAGTGTACCCATCTTCTGATGGCTCCTTCCTGCAGGATAATGCACCATGTCACAAAGATCAAATCATCTCACCACTGGTTTCTTGAACATGACAATGAGGTCACTGAAATCCAATGGCCTCCACAGTCACCAGATCTCAATTCAATAGAGCACCTTTGGGATGTGGTGGAACGGAACATTTGCATCATGGATGTGCAGCCGACAAATCTGCAGCAACTGCATTATGTTACCATGTCAATATGGACCAAGATCTCTGAGGAATGTTTCCATCGCCTTATTGAATCTATGCCATGAAGAATTAAGACAGTTCTGAAGGCAAAAGGGGGTCCAACCCGGTACTAGTAAGTTGTACCTAATAAAGTGGCCGGTGAGTGAAGGTGACAATTTAATTACATTCAATTTAATTATTTAACCAGATACATAATGCTTTCATGGTCTTGAATTGTATTGAGGCAGTACTGAGGAGAAGCCACCTAATGTTGCCAGACCTGATACCAGCACAATCCATTATTAACAGGGTAAATATGTCATGCATTTTTATTATATTATGTTAGATATGTTTGCTAGTTATTAATATACTTACATGATAATACAGTTATAGCTTGATGACAGGTGTTCATTGATCATACATCTTTTGATGTATCCTTGGTGTCTCCTTCTGAATGTGGAGTGTGGGGTGATCTTGGCCTCATTGACTTAGCCTGACTGCTAGAGGGAACATTGTATTATTGTAAGAAACTATTTTATAGGTATGTTCTTTACAGGGAAATGCAGCTATATATTGAAATAACACACGTGATTGATGTTATGGCTGAATCTGTCTCTGATTAATTGAAGAGACAACTTGCAGTATATCATACTATTATACAGTATATCACCAAATATTCAATGAGATTTTCTGAAAGACTGGTTGTAGTAACATGGTAGTTATCTGTTAAGGGTAGATTGACATGGTGATTAATTGCTTTGTTAGTACTGGCTTTATTTACCACATTGTGAGATTTGAGACTACTTTCAACGTAATTTAAAGTGGAAGAAAGCCCTAACTATAACTGTTCTTAAAATGTTCCCTCCTCCTTATTCCTACCTATGCTGTCTAAAGCCTGGAACCCACGTGCTGAATATCGACCAGTATTGGCCGGTTCAACAGAAACCGACCGGCATTCAGCATGTGTATACACCAGCCTGTCCGACAGAAGCTGGCCAAATGGCCAGCTTCTGTCGAACGGGCATGCTGAAAAAACAACATCCGATCAATGCTGGCAGCCAATGGCTGTGAGCGCTGACCAGTATGTTCTGGCGGGGGGGGCAGTATCCCTGTCAGAACACAATAGCTCAGCTGGAAGATCGCTGTACTAACATCGGATAGTTAGTACAGCAAGTTCCTCTTGAGCTCCTCAGTTTTTTTATTTAACCCGCTGGGTTACATAGTTACATAGTAGGTGAGGTTGAAAAAAAAAAACACAAGTCTATCAAGTCCAACCTATGTGTGTGATTATATGTCAGTATTACATTGTATATCCCTGTATGTTGTGGTCATTCAGGTGCTTATCTAATAGTTTCTTGAAACTATCGATGCCCCCCGCTGAGACCACCTCCTGTGGAAGGGAATTCCACATCCTTGCCGCTCTTGCAGTAAAGAACCCTCTACGTAGTTTAAGGTTAAACATCTTTTCTTCTAATTTTAATGAGTGGCCACGAGTCTTGTTAAACTCCCTTCCACAAAAAAGTTTTATCCCTATTGTGGGGTCACCAGTATGGTATTTCTTAATTGAAGTCATATCCCCTCTCAAGCGTCTTCTCCAGAGAGAATAAGTTCAGTGCTCGCAACCTTTCCTCATAACTAATATCCTCCAGACCCTTTATTAGCTTTGTTGCCCTTCTTTGTACTCGCTCCATTTCTAGTACATCCTTCCTGAGGACTGGTGCCCAGAACTGGACAGCATACTCCAGGTGCGGCCAGACCAGAGTCTTGTAGAGCAGGAGAATTATCTCTGTATCTCTGGAATTAATCCCCCTTTTAATGCATGCCAATATTCTGTTTAGTTTGTTAGCAGCAGCTTGGCATTGCATGCCATTGCTGAGCCTATCATCTACTAGGACCCCCAGGTCCTTTTCCATCCTAGATTCCCCCAGAGGTTCTCCCCCCAGTGTATAGATTGCATTCATATTTTTGCCACCCAGCACAGAACCCTGGGGGACCCCACTACCCACCCCTGACTGGGTTGAATGAAAAAAACTGATAGTATGTACTAGGCTTAACTTGCATAAAAAAAGATCTGTGTACTTACATTGTTAATCCACACGGTCTGGTCATGTCAGGTACATCTGCTACAGGAGAGAGGAGGGAGGACCATGGAAGCCTTTGGATGATGTCACTGCTCCTGAGATTCACAGCTGAAGGATCAAGTGAAAATAGGAACACCCATCTTTTTATACAGATTAGGCAGGATAGGTAGGGAGAAAACCCTGCAGGACCGCAAGGCCTTCCTCAAGGAGAACCACATCTGCTACAGGCGCTGCTCTTCCACATCTCACCTCGCCAAGGACTGTAAGGTCAGTTTAAAATGCACAGAATGTGACAGCTCAGATCACAACACAGGTTTGCAGCCTGGGCCAGCTCCATGGACTTTACAACACACTTTCAGCACTAGTGAGCATGGCGGGGAGGAAGAGCACACCATTACAACTACACCAGAGATCACTTCACAATGTACAGAGGTCTGCAAAGGAATCATAGGTGGCAGGTCCTGCTCCAAAATCTGCCTAGTCAGAGTCTACCTAGCAGGCCAAAAAGACAAAGCTATTAGGCTTTACGCAATTCTGGATGACCAAAGTAACAAGTTATTAGCCAGCTCAACCTTCTTTGACATCTTTGGCATTAAAGGCCCCAGCATCCCCTACTCCTTAAAAACTTGTGCAGGAATAGTGGAGAGGGCGGGGAGGAGAGCATCTGGCTACCAAGTCGAGTCCATTGATGGACAATCATGCTTATCTTTGCCAACTCTTATCGAATGCAACCAGATCCCCGACCATAGATCTGAAATTTCTACACCAGATGTGGCTGCTCATCTCCCACAGTTGAAACGCATAGCGCATCTGATACCAGAACTTGATCCTCAGGCTCAGATTATCCTACTCCTTGGGAGAGATATATTACGAGTCCACAAATCAAGAGCTCAAATTATTGGTCCCAACAACGATCCTTATGCGCAGAGGTTAGATGTCTGTCTAGAAAGTGTGCACAAACCAAACTCCTTTAGCAGCATGCTCACAAATACCCTAGAGAATGGGCGTCCCTCTCTTTTCCAGCCATGCCACAACCACTTCCTTGTTAAGGAATCACCCTACACCACCCAATTGTCTTTGCCTGTGACAGTGACCATTTAGGGTGCACAGTCTTTCAAAGAACTAAAGATGACAATCGTGTGGCAATGTCTATTGAGGACAAACTCTTCTTAGAAGTAATGGAGCAAGGACTAATCAAAGATAGCACAAACAGCTGGGTCGCACCTCTTCCCTTCAGACCACAGAGACAACGCTTACCCAATAACAGAGAACAAGTGCTAGAACGTTTCACTTCCCTTAGACGTAATTTACAAAGAAAGCCAGAGATGAGAGAACATTTCTTTTCTTTCATGGGGAAGATCTTTGAGAACGGTCACGCCGAGATAGCTCCCACCCTTAAAGACGCTGAAGAGTGTTGGTACCTCCCTATATTCTGAGCGTACCATCCTAAAAAGCCAGATAAAATCAGAGTAGTGTTTGACTCTAGTGCCAAATTCAAGAGTGTCTCCTTGAATGATGTCCTCTTGACAGGTCCAGACCTCAACAACAAACTCCTGGGAGTGCTCTTACGCGTCTGCAAAGATTCTATTGCCTTCATAGCTGACATCCAACAGATGTTCCATTGCTTCCTGGTAAGAGAGGAAGACAGAAACTTCCTAAGGTTCCTTTGGTTCAGAGACAATGACCCTTACAAAGACATCTCAGAGTATCGCATGAGGGTACACATCTTTGGAAATAGCCCTTCATCTGCAGTCGCTATCTACGGACTCAGACATTCCGCCCAAGAAGATGAACTTGAGTATGGCTCAGATGCAAAGCAATTTGTAGAGAAAGACTTTTATGTAGATGACTGTTTGAAATCCCTACCTTCCAGTGAGTCTGCAATCTGTCTTCTTAAAAGAGGACAGGAAATGCTTGCATGTTCTAATCTCAGGCTTCACAAAATTGCTTCCAAAAGCAAAAAGGTAATAGAAGCTTTCCCTGCTCAAGACTATTCTAACGATCTAAGAGACTTAGATCTAGGTACAGACTCTTTACCTGTACAGCGCAGTCTAGGTCTACTTTGGGACTTGAAATCTGATTCCTTTACCTTCCAAATAAATAGAGAAGAAAAGCCTTTCACTCGCAGAGGTGTCTTGTCCACAATCAACAGCCTATACGGCTGGATTTGCGGCACCTGTTACAATTCAAAGTAAAGCCCTACTTAGAGACTTGATTCGTGAAACATCCGACTGGGATGCCCCACTACCCCTGATAAGAGGAACTCTTGGGTAGAGTGGAAGAACTCTCTATCAGTCTTATCTGATCTCCATGTTTCACGCCCATATGCTCCCATACCTTCTACGCAGACACAGAGCCAAAACCTTTGCATATTCTGTAATGCTTCTATCAAGGCAATAGCTGCTGTGGCCTACTTAAGAACTGTCGACACTACAGCACGATGCCACGTAGGATTCGTCATGGGCAAGGTAAATCTAGCTCCACACCCTGAGCACACTGTACCTAGGCTACAGCAAGGTAGCGCTAGGCTACATCTACAATGAGACCAGATGTTTATTATGTTTACGTCAACAACAGAGTGTTGAGGATTAGGAGATCCACTCGTCCAACACAATGGCACTACGTACCTACTGACCATAATCCTGCAGACCATGCTACAAGAGCTGTTGCTGCATGTAACCTTAAAGACACAACATGGTTTACAGGACCTGCATTCTTGTACAATGCAAAACAGACTGTTCCTAAGAGTGACACTATTGAACTAGTAGATCCAGATTCAGATACTGACATCTGTCCTGAGATCTCAACATTTCGGACTGCCAGCTTAAATCTAACAGATTTACCAGATTCTCAAAATGGAAGACACTTGTTCGAGCTATTTCTTGTCTTATCCATATAGCTAATTGTTGCTGTCATCTGAGGAATAAATAGTGTCATGCCTTCGGCCTATAAAGAAAAAAATAATATCTTCCGGACTTGCAATATCAACATTGCCCACTAGATGCCACTATCAATAAAGGACTATTGATGGGTAGTGTTCTATGGTCAATAGACATTTCCTGTCATAATACTAAGAACTAGCCCACTTCCTATTGCAACTCTTTCATCTTTACCATGAAGAGAACAGAATGCAATGGAGCCAGCTAAGCCTGTACTGCATGTTCACAGGATTTCCTAACCCTCTAGGGCAGCATCGCTGGTATGCTAAAGACTGTTTATTTGTATACCTAGTAGACATTTGTTATGTTTATGTAATTCTTATATATGTTCATTGTCTGTTTATTCCTAGTTTCACCGCACATGTGTACATCCTATTTTTATATGACCACCACCTGTTCATTGTAATAAAGATCCAACGTTATAGACAGTCTGGTTATTGTAGGATTCAAGGTTTAAACTGTATGTTGAGCTACATACACACCAGGGACAAACGTGTAGCAAGAACAGAACAGTTCTCAATACAGCACAAATGAGGTAACATCACCGCAGTCATAGTCCATTGATTATAGACCCAGGGCTGGAGGAATAGTCCGCAGGAGCCTGTTCATTGTACCTTTGATGCACTGATCACAGTTGCAATGCTTTGCAGGCTTCAATGCACAAACATTAATAAATGCACATTTTTCTTTTTGCAATATGGGTGCATTTATTATGTAAAATAATTGCATTTTTGCTAGAAAATAACTTAGAACCCATATTTTCTGAAAGCAAAGGCCATGGAGAATAAAACAGTCATTGTTGCAATTTTTTAACACTCCAATGATACATTGAAAAAACCTTTGGCCATATTTCTCATAGTTACATACTTGGTCTGGTTGAAAAAAGACACAAGTCCATCTAGTTCAACCAATAAAAGGGAAAAAATAAATAAAAATTACAATCCTATATACACAATCCTATACCCTTAGTTGATCCAGTGGAAGGCAGCTTTACCTATAAATGTTAGTACCCAGTTATATAATGTGCATTTACCATTTCCCAGCTCTTACTGTGAAGAAGCCTTTCCGTATTTGGAAATTAAATCTATTTTCTTCCAGACGTAAAGAGTGAAAAACTCAACACCAAGTTCACTATTTGGACCACTTACGTATTTATACATGTTACATGTTTATACATGTTTACCTTTAAATTATCCATAGCTGACACTTTGCAAGCCTTCATAGGGTACCAATTTAGAGTTAAACAGGCTAGAATTATTGCTCTCACTCTGATGTTTGTGGTGATACCTCACGTGTGTGGTGTGATCACCGTTTACATATGCGTGTGGGACCTGTGCATATTTGCATTTGCACGTAAGCACAGGGGGACAGAAGTACTTTCATATTTTTTATTTTTATTTTTTACTATTTTATCATAATTTTTTACACTTATTGTCTTTATTAATTTTGGATCAACATTATTCCTATCACAATGGATGAACAACATCCCTTGTTATAGCATGGGCAGTGACAGGTACTCTTTACTGAGAGATCTGGGGTCTAGTAGAATGAAATCCTTATCGCTTCTGGTTTTATACACCATAGAGAAGATCAGGGAATGGATGTTACTCCTTTTTCTCTATGGTCAGCCAGTGTGACCATCCAGAGTGGCCCCTGACTCCCTGATGGGATGGGAGAGCCCAGAAACGACAGTGTGACCACCCACAGTGGCTCCTTGTAAAAATGATCAGTAGCTGTATAGCCACTCTGATCACTTTTACAAAAAAAGCCCATTTATGGCACTTAAGAATGATACCAGGGTCATGGCTACAGCCATGATCCTGATATAACCACTTAAAGTGGTTGTAAAGGCTGAAGGTAAAAATACCTTCAGCCTTTACAACCACTTTAAGTACTGAAGGTATTTTTACCCTCATGCATTCTGTACATTCTATACATGAAGGTAAAAAACCTTCACTGTGCAGCCCCCCCCCCCCTCCCCCCAATACTTACCTAAACCTGATCTCAATCCAGCAATGTGCACGAGAGCCGAGGCTCTCTTGGGTCTCTCCCTACTCATTGGCTGAGATGCAAGAGCCATTGGCTCCCGCTGCTGTCAATCACAGTTAGTGAGACAGGAAAGGGGAGGGGGGGGGGGGGTTGAGCCCAGCTTTTTGTGTCTTATGGACACAGAGAGATAGATCAGGAGCAATCATGTACTAGTGTCCCCAAAGCAAGAAGCTTGCTATTGGGGGCACTCAGCAAGGGGGACCTGAGAAAAGGAGGATCTGGGCTGCTCTGTGCAAAGCCATTGCACAGAGCAGGTAAGTATTTTTTCCTTTACAAAAGCTTAAATCCCTGTTCCAAATTATTATGCAAATTCTATTTCAGTGTCACAAAGATTACATATTTTGTTTTTCAGTTTAACTCATGGATAGCATTGTGTCTCAGGGCTCTTTTGATCACTGAAAACAATCTCGGACACCTGTGATAATTAGATTGCCAGGTGAGCCCAATTAAAGGAAAACTACTAAAGGAGGGTGTTCCACATTATTAAGCAGAGCACCATTTTCCAGCAATATGGGGAAGAAAAAGGATCTTTCTGCTGCCGAAAAGAGTGAAATAGTTCAATGCCTTGGACGAGGTATGAAAACATTACATATTTCATGAAAACTTAAGTGTGATCATCGCACTATTAAGAGATTTGTGGCTGATTCACAGACGGGTTTTGTGTAGATAAAGGCACATTGAGGAAGATTTCTGCCAGATCCATGCATCGGATCAAGAGAGCAGCTGCTAAAACACCATCACATAGCAGCAAACAGATATTTGAAGCTGTTAGTGCCTCTGGAGTCCCACGGACATCAAGCTGTACAGTCCTCCAGAGTCTTGCAACTGTGCATAAACCTTCCATTCGGCCACCACTAACCAATGCTCACAAACAGAAACGGCTGCATTGGGCAGAAAAATATATGAAGACTAATTTTCAAACAGTCCTGTTCACTGATGAGTGCCGTGCAACCTTGGATGGTCCAGATGGATGGAGTAGTGGATGGTTGGTGGACGGCCACCCTGTTCCAACAAGGCTGCGACATCAGCAAGGCGGTAGTGGAGTCATGTTTTGGGCCGGAATCATGGGAAGAGAGCTGGTCAGCCCCTTTAGTGTCCCAGAAGGTGTAAAGATGACCTCTGAAAAGTATGTGGAGTTCCTGACTGACCACTTCCTTCCCTGGTACAGAAGGAATAACTATGCTTTCCGTAATAAAATTATCTTCATGCATGAAAATGCACCATCTCATGCTGCAAATGCTCTGCATCATCCTTCCCTGACCTCAATCCTATTGAGAACCTTTGGAGCATCCTCAAGCAAAAGATCTATGAGGGTGGAAGGCAGTTTACATCCAAACAGCAGCTCTGGGAGGCTATTCTGACGTCTTGCAAACAAATTCAAGCAGAAACTGTCCAAAACTCACAAGTTAAATGGATGCAAGACTTGTGAAGCTGCTATCAAGTAAGGAGTCCTATGTTAAAATGTTTAAAAAGTTAAAATGTTGTTCAAAGTTTGATTGAAATAGCTTTTGATTTCAGTAAATATGCTGCAAACACAACAAATGGCAATTTTCAGTTCTTTACAACCTATAAAGTGTTTTGGAACTTACTGTGTGTAATAATTTGGAACAGAGCATTGTAAGTTTTTTAATTTGAAAAAAAAAACTGTTATCATTAGGAGGTTTGTTCGATAAAATTTGAATTGTTCTCTTAATAGTTGATAACATGAGAATTATGCTGACTGTTGTTTACATCAATTATTTAAGTAAATGAGAAAAATATCATTGGCATGATCATTTGGAACAGGGTCTATATATAGTACGTCGGACGGGAAGTGGTCTATACAGAAAAGCCCAGAAAGTAGTGGGCAGGAAGGGGGAGGCATTGCTGTGGGCTCATGGGGTGGTCCCACAGTCTTTTACTAAGCACGAGGGCAGGGTGGAGCTTACCAGTCAGACACAGCGTTGGAAGAAGTAACACACAAGCTTAGAGCTTTTCCCTCCCTCCCTATAGGCAGCTGTATGGATGTGTGTTGTGTTTTTCTGTGTGTTTTCTTTTTGTTTCAGGTTTTGGTGGCAGGGGCCTCTGGTTCCTGAAGGTCGGAATGGTGATGGTATAGATAGATAGATAGATAGATATATTTATATATATATGATATCTGGTGTGGTGCGGGTTGGGGTACCTTTCTTATCTGGTATTATGGACTATTGGTCATTGAGCTGAAGGTGGATGAAGGTGGTAAGCATTTGTCACTGAGCTATATCAATCATGGCTAGGGGCCAGGATGCTGTGGTGGTGGTGGTGGTCAGCCGATGAGATAGTGGTACCTTCTTTCAGGAACCTCAGACGTAGCAGTAAAATGTTTTTGGTTATAAATACTGTATGTGTTTTATATATGTTTTATATATATATATTTAGTATATATATCACATATATATATGTATATATATATATATATATATATATATATATATATATATATATATATTATAATAAAAAGTTATTTTTTTATACAATTTTGTTGTTTGGAATTAATAAAGGGGCCATTGTTGGCCATTTAATCCAGACAGTGTTACGTGTTTCATTGGTAAATTAAGATTAAGTAAGGGGGGGTTTTTGTAAATGGGGTTGGGTTAGGGCAGCTGACATATCAGCCTTACACCAGTCAAGGTTCTTCCATGCTTTTTTGCACATGCTATGCACATACTTTCCTGTCTTATAAGAAAGCTACCACTGCATGTTATGACTACCAATGCAGACTAACGTTCTAGATGGAGCTGTCTCTTCTTAGATAGAAAGTGGAAGTAATTTGTGTTTAACTCAAGGTTGTAAACCAGATATTTGAAACCCTAGGTTTCCAGTCTTGTTGCTGGAGGGGGTAAATATGCAATACCATATTTGCTGACTGAAAATAAAATTGTAAAAAGAGCTATACATACCCTTTAAGGGAATAATATACATTTCTAACATTTTATGAATTTAGTCATATTGTATATGGTATATTTAATTGTGCTGATGTCTCATTAAGGGTGATTTACTACTAGAACTTTTTGTAGCATCATTCAGTTGGACATGATATTTCTTTTGGACATTATGGGGTGTATTTACTAAAATTGGAGAATGTAAAATCTGGTGCAGCTGTGAATGGTAGCCAATCAGCTTCTAACTTCAGCTTGTTTAATTAAGCTTTGACAGAAAAACCTAGAAGCTAATTGGTTTCTTTGCAGATTCACCAGATTTTGCACTCTCCAGTTTTAGTAAATCAACCCCTCTTAGATGATTGAAGTGAATACTGATTCACTAGCTAAATAAAAAACATTTTGCATTACTAAATCATCCCAACTGTGATAAATTTAATGTGACAGGAGTCACTTTGGGCGGGGGGCCTGTGGAACCCAGCTTACCTTAGAGAGGTTGGGAAACACCTGTCTCAGCTCCCCATGCCCCTCTTATGTGTAGGTCACCCTGTGTCTATTAGGGGCCCACGGTGACCAAGCAAATAATGGACAACTACTTAATGGATGCTAAGAATGTGGTTTGGATTACTGCAAATGGGACAGTAATATGTATCAACAATATCCCTCAAGAACTATATGAAGACTATTCCTGGTTTGTTTGATTCTGAACTATACATGTTAATTGAAAGAGCTGGTCACATTAGCCTCTGTTCCATGTTCTTCAATGTAGGACCCAGACAGTCTACTACTGGGATCTCCTGCTATAATGTGTTTATTGTAAGTAGGTCTAGTGTGCCCCCTAAGGGTCTTTCACCCATTGTTAATTGTGCTAATTAACACACCTATTGTTTGCTAGCAAACTACTGTGGGGATATGTTTATAATAATATGTAATGTACTTTGTGAGCTTGATGCCGGCAAGTCTGACCTGGAATGAGATCTCTGAGTGTCCAGGTGGCTAATTGTTTAATTAACTTAATTATATTTCTGTATAAAATTGTGTTGCAATTGCATATGATAATGTGATCAGCATCACCCGTGTGTAGTGTATAACAAGCCTGTATTCTTGTTCAATAAAAAGTTCTTATTCTGGTTGGCTCCAAAACTGGTATTGCCTAGTTCCTGGGGTAACTATAGCCAGATTCACTGGTCTTATGTTCCAGAGCTTGGGAAGCAGCTTCTTGGCGGAGATACCCAGTCAGGGTGTCCGAAGTCCCTCACATAAAGTTCATACAGTATTTGCTTCCATTATCTTTAATCACTTCAGGTCCGGAAGGTTTACCCCCTTAATGACCAGGCCATTTTTTGCAATACGGCACTGTGTTACTTTAACTGACAAATGCGCAGTCATTCTACACTGTACCCAAATATTAAAAATGTTCTTTTTTTTCCACAAATAGAATTTTCTTTTGGTGGTATTTGATCACCTAATTTGCAGGGGTTTCTTCTCACTTCCCGTTTGGCTATGGGCTATGGGACAGGAAATGGAGAAATCTCCACAATGGGACACAGATGGCCAAACAAAATCTGACAGGATTAATAACCCTCATTTGGCTCTAACCAAAATGAAAAAAAAAATTGCCTATAGTTCTACTTTAACTCATAGTTATTCTAACTTTTTAAAACGAGGGTTTCATTTTTGACTGTTTTTATTGTTTCAATAATAAAATATAAAATTAGATTGTAATTAATAATTGTAAAAAAGTATTTATACAAACTGCTATGCTGCAGTTAGTCATGAAGACCTTTTTATCTTGTAAAGTCCACTTTATCAGGAGCCTTGTTACAGAAGTTTCCTGCAACTTATGGTTGCTAGTACAGCACTTTTTTATGTTGACAGAAAGCCAAAAGAAGTCAATTAGGTCTAGTACTTCATTAATGATCCCCACAAATCACATTTATAGCAAGGCTCATATTGAGTGCTCCACTAGACAGTCGCTTTCAGAGATACAGTTTTGACATATTGGTATTAAGGCTCTGCATACAGCGACGGGATAATTAACTTTTACTTTTACTATGGTGAATTCAAGCAAGACTCTTTAAGACGCTTGCCCAATTACAGGCTCTTTGGAGTCCTATAAGCTTATGTACATATTAAAAGGTGGGAAAAAATGTTGATAAAATTGCTGTGTGGCACAAACTGCTCGACTATTAAAGGATAAAAAAGAATTGGCGTTCAACGTTAGATTTATTGCAACCTTCTGCTTCATTTTGACTTATGTTAATTTCCCAAGGTAAGAACCCATGGCACTCTTAGCTGTATGAAATGAATGTCTGTGTTCCATTAGGAAGAAATTGTTTCTTTCAGAGTCAGATGCTTCGTATCATTATTTTTATGTATTTTATGTGGGAAAAGCAGTTCCAGCCACATAAAGATCTTTCTTCCTTTGTAAAAAGAAGAACTTTTTCTGTGACCCCTTCCAAATATTCCGATTCTCCAAGCCACAGACTGACATAAAGTAATAAAAAGTTCATTGTGGTCAAATTCTTATCTTTAGTGAATCACAAGTAAAGAAGACTAAGTTCTGCAGCCATTCACCTGATCGACCCTCTATGTGATTGGCTGAATATTCATCTGGTGATCTGATTGCAGACATACTTAGCTTTATTTGGCTTCCAGCATCAGAAAAAAACATTATCAGCATTTCCAGCATGTAGATTTTGTCGAAGCAATGATGAGTCGTCAGCCTAATCTTGTGAAGAACGTGTTTATTTCCAGCCAGCAGTGAACCATGTGTAAAACCTGTTTTCATAGTTTCACTTCATAACTTCCTACTTCCTGTTCCCACCCCCAGGTCCTCACTGCTAACTTCTTTTTTTAGTGGTGGAAATAGGCTACCATATACATCCTTGACTTACCTCCTATAAATATTTGGCATGGAGAAAGCACGCAGCACGTGGAGTTGAATTCCTGCCTTCCAAAGTTGTTTTGGGACTCATTATTGTAGAAAAGCAATGATAAAGATGGAAAGATAATAGAATTGCGCTAAGGCATTAACTTAATAATGTGTGCATTAATCCATAATACTGCCCATGTACCATGTGCATGTACCATATATCGTAAACAAATTGGCAAATAATGATGTGACACCATCCTTGCTTATCCTTGAGCTTGCTTATCCTTGAGCTTGCACTTTTTGCTTGCTGGAACTTTGACTAAGTGCTTCTCTTATCTTTACATGCCACACTCGTTATCCATGAGCTGGGGAGATATGATGGGATCTGCGGTTTAATAGCTCCATTTGGTGTCTTTGGATGTTCTATTACCACCAACGAATCCAGAGTCTGGGTCCATTTGCTAAGCTCCGGTGGGCTTTTTTATACAGGCTTCACCTGATCCTCTGTAGTGGGGGATCATGGGGTTCTGGTAAGCGGCAAATCTCTATCATTGGTGGTGGATTGAGCACAAGATTTTTTCATGTCATAGAAGATTACATTTAATTCATATTTTGATGGACTCTTCCAATATTTTTTGTATTTCACTATATATTTATTTGTTCACGGGTGTTTGGCCATTTAACTGTTTGGACATTACACTATATGCCTTAAACATTTAAATTTCATCAACATTTATTGATTTCTATTTTTGTTTTTAATTTTGGTGTCACATCATTATTTGCCAATTTGTTTACGATATATGGTACATGCACATGGCACATGAGCAGTACTATGGATTAATGCACACATTATTAAGTTAATGCCTTAGCGCGATTCTATTATCTTTCTATATTTACACTGTTATTTTGTTGTGCAGAATCACTGCTTTTATTATTTAAGATCCATTTACCATTTGTAAATGGTAATTTGTGTTTAGGTACACTATCCTGATTCACCTTAGCACAGTTTTTCCCTTTTTTTTTTTACAATGATAAAGATGACATCACCGAAACTTGGACCTCAGCAGTGGTAGCTCCCACATTTTTGTACACGTTCATTTATGGTTAACTTTTGGTTCGTGTTGGATAAGATAAATAAGTATTAGACCTTCTGTCAGAATTTTTTTTGCTGTCTTTGTTCCCAGTAGGGGAACATTTTACAGTTGACACCAGAACAAGGGTGTAAGTACATTTTTCAATAGGGACCCTTGTTTTGGTGAAAATTTTCAAAAAGGGGAAATACCCCAAATTTTTAGAGGTTTCTTCTCACTTCTTGTTGTGTTGAAATAAGTTAAATTGTACAGGCAGTCCCCGGGTTACAAACAAGATAGGGTCTGTAGGTTTGTTCTTAAATTGAATCTGTTTGTAAGTCGGAACAGATACATTTTTAAGTGTAGCTCCAGCTAAAAAAAAAAGGATTTTTAAGCTTTTTGGACAGCATAGGGAAGAGTTAACACCCTTGTAACGTTTGTTTTGCTGTTTGTGCCCCTGTTCAGAAGGTTTCACCTTACTTTCTGTCCAATGACAATTGGATTTAGAAAATGTTGGGTTGTTGCAGAAACAAGCCTTGGTGATAAAGCATCCATGGAGGTACTTTTTTCCCATAATGGCTCTTATGCCGCGTACACACAAGCGGATTTTCCATCGGAAAAAACTTGGATGGTTTTTCCGAAGGAATTCCACTCAAGATTGTCTTGCATACACACGATCACACAAAAGTTCTCTGAACTTTCGACCGTCAAGAACACAGTGACATACAACACTAAGACGAGCTGAGAAAATGAAGTTCAATGCTTCCGAGCATGCGTTGAATTGTTTCCGAGCATGCGTAGGAATTTTGCGCGCCGGAATTTGTACAGACAATTGGAATTTCCGATCGAAACTTTTTCCGACCGAAAAATTGAGAACATGCTCTCAATCTTTTGCTGGCCAAAATTCCGCCAGCAAAAGTCCGATGGAGCATACACACAGTCGCATTTTCCGACCAAAAGCTCTCATCGGGCTTTTGCTGGCGGAATTTCCGATCGTGTGTACAGGGCATAACAGGAGTGAATTTCCCTTCCTAGGGGTAGATTTCCTTTCACTTCCTGTTGTCTCCCTCCGTTTGTAAGTAGAAGTCGTTTGTAAGTTGGATGTTTGTAACTAGGTGTATTATTATTATTAACTAGCCTGTATTATGTAAACCTAAAAAAAAAAACCTAAGATAAATTAATTCTCAAGTTTCTGTTTATTTTTATCATTGAGGCTTTTTATATTATTTATTTTTTTTAATTATTATTATTATATTATTTATTTATATTATATTTTTATATTTATATTATCTGCTTCCCAAGGAAGTCGAAATACCTGGTGATCCTTCCAGTCTCCTGTATGCTGCCCAATGTCCTTTTCTCTGCATGATTCAGCATGTGCCTGATATCAGAGGCTGAAACAAGCCGTCTTCGCCCCCACCTTTTAGATCCCACACATGCAGAGCTGAATAACAGTCAAATGACCATGTGTAGAATTAATAATGCTGTTGGCTTGCTAAATTAATTTTGAGTCTTTTAAAGGGTATGTATAACCAAAACTTTGATTATAATAAGTATGGAAGGGTTCAAACTCCTAGCACGCTTGTGTCCCGCTGGTGTCCAAACTGAGAAGTCACCGTGGAAAAAGAAGCCAAATAAATTGACATGGGTTCCAAAGGCCCACTCACACCTATACATCGGTGATTTATCTGCATTTTATTTGTGGTGCATGTTGTTAAGCGTTTTGACACGCTTTCACATTATTCCACACACCTCACAACACTGTAGAATGGAAGGAAAATCAGACAGGTCATGTTTTCCACATGATGCTGCAAAACAGAGCAGAGATCTGAACACCACAATTTTATAACAATAGGACTATGTGCACATGTATTTTAGTGTGTTACAATGGTCCAGTGTGAGCAGGCCCTAACTATTCCCTACTCTATTCAAAACTAAAAAGAAAAGTAGCCTAACGCTTACTTAAAGTATTTCTAAACAAGATACGCTCATATATATAATAAGCCCTGGTTCGCAGTCTCGACTCTAATTCATCCCAAAGGTGTCCTATGGGGTTGAGGTCAGAATTCTGTGCAAGCCAGTCAAGTTTCTTCACCCCAATTATTCTTCCAGAAACACATTTGTGAGGTCAGGCACTGATGTTGGACGAGAAGGCCTGGCTCGCAGTCTTCGCTCTAATTCATCCCAAAGGTGTTCTATTGGATTGAGATCAAGACTCCGTGCAGGCCAGTCAAGTTTCTCCACCGCACACTCACTCATCCATGTCTTTATGGACCTTTTTTGTGCACTGGTGCGCAGTCATTTTGGAACAGGAAGGGGCCACAACCAAACTGTTCCCACAAAGTTGGGAGCATAAAATTGTCCAAAATGTATTGATATGCTGACACCTTAAGAGTTCCCTTCACTGGAACTAAGGGGCCATGCCCAACCCCTGAAAAACAACCCCACATCTTAATCCCCCCTCTACCAAAGGATTTGGACCAGTACACAAACAAGGTCCATAAAAACATGGATGAGCGAGTTTTGGGTGGAGGAACTTGAATGTTCTGCACAGAGTCTTGACCTCAACCCAACAGAACACCTTTGGGATGAATTAGAGTGGAGACTGTGAGCCAGGCCTTCTCATCCAATATGCCTAACCTCACAAATGGGCTTCTGGAAGAATAGTCAAACATTCCCATAGACACACTCCTAAATCTTGTGGACAGCCTTCCCAGAAGAGTTGAAGCTGTTATAGCTGCAAAGGGTGGGCCAACTCATCACTGAACCCTACGGACTAATACTGGGATCCCGATACTTTTGACAATATAGTGTATATACTGTATATATATATTTTAGCTGCAGATCTACTTAAGCTCTGGGTCTATTAAAGTAGAACTAAAGAAAAACTTTTTCTTTTCATTTTGGATAGAGTAAGGGAGGGTTATAACTCCTGTCAGGGCTTTTTTCTCCCAATGAGAAGATTTCCCTGTCCCATAGCCAAAATAGGAAGTGAGAAGAAATCCCTACAAAGTGAGAGAGTCATGGGTTGTCACCAGAACTAGTGTCCCTACTAGAAGATTTCTCCTCTATTCCTGCAAATAGGGAGAATCTACCAAATGTGGGCCCAAAAAGCAAGAAAAACCTGATAGGTGTTCTAATTTCTCTTGATACAAATCTTTGAAAAAAGAAAATCCTTTTATTGTACTTTAATTGAGCAATAACTTTGTTATTTCCTATAGTTCAGAAGTAAGACAGATGAAGAATTATTTTTTTCAGTGACTGTGAAGGTAATGAAGGTAGGGATTCAGCACAACAGCCAGTCAATTAGAATTTTCAGAAAGAGGTCAGCAAGAGGAAAAAATTTTAAGATAAGCTTCCTTCAACCCCTTCACTCTTAATGATTAATGATTCATTTAATTTTTTTTATATCTGCTAGAGTTAACCTTTCTCGTCTCTTTTTTTTTAAATGAGAATACTTTCTTGACTATAAGTTCACTTTAATATCACATACATTACAATGTGGTATTGCTATTAAAGTGTAATTCCAGTTTCATTCTTTTGTTTCTCTTTTAGTCCTCAATCTTGTGGTATTAAAAAAAAAAATCAAAGTTCAACTTACCCTCTCCACACTCCAGCACTGTCCCCAGCATCTTCCTCAGTCAAGTGGTAGTCCTTTTCAAGCAGGACAACAGTCATTCTGCCCTTTTCCTGTAAGCCCAGACTGTCATTTCTGTCCCCCCTATGGGCTCACTTAGGCTGGGCTCACAGCACTGCAGGACTGAGTGGTGCTTAGACATCTTTACATGAGCACCGCTAAGTCAAGAAAGGAACCCGCTGCTGCTGGAAAAAGAAGAGGATGCTGCCATGATGTCAAAGGACTAGTTATAAGAATTAAATTAAACATGTGTAGCACTATCCCCGGAGGAGCCTCTGAATTGTTTTGTGATTTCTCTGCACACCTGAAGATGACAAAACAACGTTCACCTAGTACTTACTAATACATCTTGAAGTATTTCAAAAAATATATTAGGTCAAGCATAACCTAAAAGATGAAAGTATGAGCAAATGTATGTATACAAACAATCAATAAGATAATGCCGTTACTCAGAGAGACAAAGAGGTGCAGGCACTAAGAAAAAGTAGATGGGTGACAGTCAGGAAAGGTAAAGGGGGAAGTACCAGGGAGGCCGATCCAAGGCTGGAGCATCCCAATAAGTACGCTCCATTGAGTGACATTGGTGAAACCAGTCAGGGACCAGCACTGCTGGAGCTGAGGGACTCTCCTAGCTGCCGGGGGAAGAACTCCTCCAGTGAGTGTGGGAGGGAAAGACAGATTCTGGTGGTAGGGGACTCAATTCTTAGAAGGACAGAAAGGGCAATCTGTAACAAAGACCTGAAGCGCCAAACTGTATGTTCTCTACCAGGCACTCGGGTTCGGCACATCACGGATCTGGTGGACAGATTACTGGGAGGGGCTGGGGAAGACCCGGCTGTCATGGTGCACTTTGGCACCAATGACAAAGTCAGAGGCAGATGGAGTGTCCTAAAGAACGATTTTAGGGACTTGGGAGCTAAATTGAGGAAAAGGACCTCCAAGGTAGTATCCATAGGAATACTACCGGTACATCGAGCCACACCAGAAAGGCAGAGGTAGATTAGGGAAGTAAACAAGTGGCTGAAGAGCTGGTGTAGTAAGGAGGGGTTTGGGTTTCTGGAGGACTGGGCCAACTTCTCAGTCGATCACCAGTACTATAGAAGGGACTGACTGCACCTAAATGAGGAGGGTGCAGATCAGCTTGGAGAAAAGATGGCCAAAAAGTTAGAGGGGTTTTTAAACTAGGCGACGGGGGGAGGGCCCAGAGGTAGAGATAGTCAGCGTGGAACATATTCCAGAGGGTAGTATTGGGGGCATTAGTGGTAGGTTGACTAAAGCACATAAACCCAAGGCAAGTATAGTAACAAGTCCTATTTGCAACCTCAGAACACCCAATAAAAGGATAGTATGCGACCGGTCTAAACTATGTGGCATGTTCACCAATGCCAAGAGCCTGGCAGACAAGATGGGTGAACTAGAGATACTGTTGTACAAGTAGGATTTGGATTTTGTGGGAATTTCAGAGACCTGGCTCAACAGCTCTCATGATTGGCTGGCAACCATTCAAGGGTATACCCTTTATCACAGGAACAGAGAGGGTAAAAAAGGGGGAGAGGTATGCCTATATAGCAAGAATAATGTACCAGTGAATGTGAGAGATGACATCACTAAGGGAGCTAGGGAGGAGGTGGAATCCTTATGGGTAGAGCTCCAAAGGGATGAAGCTAAGGGGAAAATATTACTGGAAGTATGCTATAGGCCCCCTAACCTGAGGGAGGAGGGGGAGACGGATCTCCTATCACAAGTTGGATTAGCAGCAAGGGTGGGAAGTGTTATCATAATGGGGAATTTTAATTATCCAGACATTCGTCTAAGGCTCACTAGTTCCTAAATGTCTTGCAGGACAATTTCATGGTTCAGATGGTAGACGCACCAACTAGAAATAAAGCGTTACTGGATCTACTGATTACTAACAATACAGACCTGATCACGGATGTGGAAATATTGGGCAATTTAGGAAACAGCGATCACAGGTCAATTGGCTTCAGTATAAATCACACAAATAGGAAACATAAGGGGAATACCAAGACACTGAATTTCAAAAGAGCCAACTTCCCTAAACTACGAACCTTGTTAGAAGGCATGAATTGGGATGAAATCTTAGGAACACGGAGGAGAGATGGGTTTGCTTTGAGAGCATATTAAATAAGGGCATTAGCCAATGCATCCCATTGGGTAATAAATTTAAAAGAGCGAACAAAAAGTCCTGAATGGTTTAACTCCAATGTAAAAATGCATATAAAAGCAAAGGAGAAGGCCTTCAAAAAATACAAGGTAGAGGGATCATAATTGCAATTAGGGTGGCTAAGATAGAACATGAAAGACACATAGCGGAGGAAAGAAAAAAAAATCCCAAGAAATTCCTTAAGTATGTAAACAGTAAAAAAGGGAGGACAGACCATACTGGCCCCATAAAGAATGAGGAAGGACATCTGGTTACAAAGGACGGGGAGATGGCGAAGGTATTGAATTTATTTTTCTCCTCAGTCTTCACAAGAGAATCGGGGGGCTTCAGTAACCAAAACTGCAGTGTTTATCCTCATGACACATCACAGGAAACACCTCCATGGTTAACAGAGGACAGAATTAAAATTAGACTTGGGAAACTTAGCATTAATAAATCTCCGGGATGGCTTGCATCCGCGGGTACTTAGGGAACTCAGTCAAGTAAATTGCCAGACCATTGTTCCAAATTTTTACTGACAGTCTACTGACTGGAATAGTACCAGTTGATTGGAGAAAAGCCAATGTAGCACCAATATTTAGAAAAAAGGGTTCAAAATACATCCCTGGGAATTACAGACCAGTTAGCCTAACATCAATAGTACGCAAGCTCTTGGAGGGGATAATAAGGGATTATATACAAGATTTTAGTAACGAGAACGGTATTGTTAGCAGTAATCAACATGGATTCATGAAGAATCATTCTTGCCAAACCAATCTATTAACCTTCTATGAGTAGTTGAGTTGCCATCTAGATAAAGGAACGCCGTAGATGTGGTGTATCTGGATTTTGAAAAAGCATTTGACACAGTTCCCCACAAACATTTACTGTACAGAATAAGGTCCGTTGGCATGGACCATAGGGTGAGTACATAGATTAAAAACTGGCTACAAGGGCGAGTTCAGAGGGTGGAGATAAATGGGGAGTACTCAGAATGGTCAGAGGTGGGTAGTGGGGTCCCCCAGGGTTCTGCGCTGGGACCAATCCTATTTATTTTGTTCATAAACGCAATAACTTCTCCGCAGGATGCGGAAACCTTGCAAAAAGATCTGAACAAATTAATGGGGTGGGCAACTACATGGCAAATGAGGTTTAATGTAGAAAAATGTAAAATAATGCATTTGGGTGGCAAAAATATGAATGCAATCTATACACTGGGGGGAGAACCTCTGGGGGAATCTAGGATGGAAAAGGACCTGGGGTCCTAGTAGATGATAGGCTCAGCAATGGAATGCAATGCCAAGCTGTTGCTAACAAAGCAAACAGAATATTGGCTAGCATTAAAGGGGATCAACTCCAGAGATAAAATTATAATTCTCCCGTTCTACAAGACTCTGGTCTGGCCGCACCTAGAGTTTGCTGTCCAGTTCTGGGCACCAGTCCTGAGCAACAATGTACTGGAAATGGAGCGAGTACAAAGAAGGGCAACTAAGCTAATAAAGGGCCTGGAGGATGTTAGTTATGAGGAAAGGTTGCGAGCACTGAACTTGTTCTCTCTGGAAATAAGACGATTGAGAGGGGATATGATTTCAATTCATAAATACTGTACTGGTGACCCCACAATAGGGATAAAACTTTTTCGCAGAAGGGAGTTTAACAAGACACATGGCCACTCATTAAAATTAGAAGAAAAGAGGTTTAACCTTAAACTACGTAGAGGGTTCTTTACTTAGAGCAGCAAGGATGTGGAATTCCCTTCCACAGGCGGTGGTCTTAGCGGGGAGCATCGATAATTTCAAGAAACTATTAGATAAGATCCTGAACAACCGCAACATACAGGGATATACAATGTAATACAGACATATAATCACATACATAGGTTGGACTTGATGGACTTGTGTCTTTTTTCAACCACACCTACTATGTAAGATAAGGTTAAACACCTGTGGTATTCTAACTGTAATTAACAGAACTGAACTGCATTTACCCAGCAATACTATATGCAGATAGTCCTAACTTGCTTTAAAAGTCCCAGTTTTGGCCAGTAAATGATTAAAAAAAAATGTTGGCTGGCAAAGTTGGGGCCCTTGAAGAAAGCACAATAGTTCTCAACAGACAACAGATTAGCTTGTGCAGTGTTAAACTGGATACATACTATACAGTTTTTTTCCTTTAGATTTACCAAAACCATATAGTGTAATATGAGGTCAAACCTAAACACTTACAATTTGTATGCAGTCAGACAGGCCCTTGCACTACATAGTTGAAGGTAAATCTAAAGGAAATCAAACAACAAAAGTTGTATAGTGTGTATCCAGCTTTAATATCTTACCAGACCCAGGGCATCCTCTTTTGGGTTTATAATTAAGTAAAAGTCAACTTCAAGTCAGACAAGAATGGTATTTGTTGTGAATTCTCTCTTTCATTTCTGCTGAGTTGGTCCCCTTTTCCATCCTTATAAGTGGTGGGGGTGCTCTCTAGTAGTTCCAAATCCCACCTCACCCCCTCACAGGAAGAAAATTCCTGCTCTCCGAGGCAAGGTCTTGCACCATGGGCATCCTCTTTGCTTCTCTGAGGCCTCACCTGATTGTGGTTAGCTATCACAAGGTTCCGTTCAGCCAGCAGCCCGGTCTCTTTATTTTCACCCTTCCATGCATTATAACTGTTCCCACTTTTCCTCTCAGCAACCTGCAGACACGCACTCCCCTCGCTTTGTTGCATCAACCAATCACCATCCTACATGATTGTTCCAGACCCAGCCAAGATGGCTGCCCCCTGCACTGAAGACGTTCCACAGACAAGATTTGCCAAGTGGTCTCCTTAAATATGGCTGCTGTACTTCTGCATTCATGAATATTCAGTTTAATCCTGTTCACATTGCAAATGGATAATACAGCAGCAACAATGTTACGCAGCAGTCATCAACTACACTTCAGTCCAGTCCAAATTTATATATTGAGGTTTCAATTTTTTAAAATTCAGGCCAGGGGCCCTTGGGGAGGGGTGGGTGGGGTTAAATGCCTGAAGCCTTGCTTTAATATTGTCTTGTTTCATAATAACATGCGACATGCTGGAATGGCCCTTTAATTCCATTATTCTTGTTCAAAAGCAGAGCTTTGCTGAATTTTTGTGAAGTGGCGAGGATGTATCAGTCAAGTATATCAGTGATACTTTTTTCCCCTAAATGGCGAAATGTCCTCTATTACATTATTCTGTAATACACTGAAGGACCCTTTGGAAGAACAGAGATTAGCTATCACTAAAAAGATTCCGGTAAAAGAACATGCAATC
This sequence comes from Aquarana catesbeiana, assembly GCF_042186555.1. Classification (NCBI taxonomy): domain Eukaryota; kingdom Metazoa; phylum Chordata; class Amphibia; order Anura; family Ranidae; genus Aquarana; species Aquarana catesbeiana. The sequence goes on along the minus strand of NC_133325.1, from coordinate 72,527,394 downwards.
ACTGAGACTACGGAGTGTGTTTGACTCTATGGAACAGAAATAAAAGGGTTATGGAATTGATTGCAAGATCAAGGGCTGAAAGAAAAACAATCTCAACACTGCATTAAAAAGTCTAGACATATTACAGAACGATAATAGGATTTATATTTCTGGCTGTATAATCAGATGGCAAGCCACGGAACTTTAATACCTAAACTAATCATGGCACCTAATACAGGTTTGTTTTATACAAAATTATTCCTCGATAATATGGCTTTTTTTTTTCCTTTATGAGTTTTCAGCCAGGGCAGGAAAAAAAGACAGACATTTTATTTGGTGTATGTAGGCTGATGTTCTGTAATGAAGGCCAGCTTTACAGGCAGATGTCGGGGAACAACATTTTGTACTGTCTCATTGCTCCCTGAGCCCTACTCCACAGAAGCCATGGTTTTTATTTCTTGCACTGATGAGAGCTAACAAGCTTGAAACAGCCATGTGTAAGTAAGATGAATGGATTTATGTTCTGGGTTGTTTCTGTACTATATGCCAATTATTCTGATTGCACTGCTGGCCAAAGGGGCTTAACGTGGACCTATCATTAAAGTATAACTAAGGCTTGCCATATATGGATCAGTTTTTTTTTTCCATCAGTCAGAGGGCTTATCTAAAAAAAAAAAAAAAAAAAATGGATTCTCCCATGTTCTATTGTATTCTACCAGTGCTATTGTACTCTAACAGTAGGGACTTCTCCGCTATCAGAACACACAGATCAGCCGCTGATCCAATTAAAATTTTTAAACATCCAGTGTGGCAAAGGTCAGTCATTAGATCAACTTCTGTCAAGCGGAAAGAGCCATATATGTCTAAAAATAACATTTTCCCTTAAAGTGGTTGTAAACCCTCACATATACCTAGACATGTGCACACTGAAATATTTTGTTTCGGAATTTCGTTTTTGTCCGAAAAATAAATTTATTTAGTTACTCCGTTTTTATTTATTTTGTTTCCCTAAAAAATGAATTCGTCCGAAAATCCGAAATAATTAAGGTTTAGGCTTATGGTGTCTGTCGAAAGTTCTAAGAAGATTCGACGGAGCAGCTAAACTGTACGACGCCGCAATTGTACATTTCCAGTCGAATGTTCCGCCTACAAGCTATAGTAGAATTCTAATGTTGTATGACACTAGTAATAATTATATTAGTTAATTATTATTACTAGTCAACCAACATTAGAATTCTTCTATAGCCTATGGGCGGAGCATTTCACCATAAATGTCCACTCTCGGCAACTGCTTCGTTGAATCTTCATGTCGAATCTTTTCTCTCTATGTAGAATAATCTTGGACTAATAGAGTTAGGTTAGGCACATTCGATGGACGCTATTGTCAGCGTCATGTCGAATCTCCTATCTATATCGAACTGTTGTCGCAACGAAAACGAAAATAAAGCATTTGTTTATGTGGGATCTTTCGGTTTTCGGATCCTGCACGTTTGTTATCGTTTGTTAAAATGATAACAAAAATACAGACGAAAATGCATTAGACGAAAACGAATGCACATGTCTACATATACCCAGTGAAGTGAACAGCCTCAAATGATACACAGGGATTAAACAAATTCTCATAAATACACTATATTACCAAAAATATTGGGAGACCTGCCTTTACACACACATGAACTTTAATGGCATCCCAGTCTTATGCCCCGTACACACGGTCGGACTTTGTTCGGACATTCCGACAACAAAATCCTAGGATTTTTTCCGACGGATGTTGGCTCAAACTTGTCTTGCATACACACGGTCACACAAAGTTGTCGGAAAATCCGATCGTTCTAAACGCGGTGACGTAAAACACGTACGTCGGGACTATAAACGGGGCAGTGGCCAATAGCTTTCATCTCTTTATTTATTCTGAGCATGCGTGGCACTTTGTCCGTCGGATTTGTGTACACACGATCGGAATTTCTGACAACGGATTTTGTTGTCGGAAAATTTTATCTCCTGCTCTCCAACTTTGTGTGTCGGAAAATCCGATGGAAAATGTCCGATGGAGCCCACACACGGTCAGAATTTCCGACAACACGCTCCGATCTGACATTTTCCATCAGAAAATCCGACCATGTGTACGGGGCATTAGACTGTAGGGTTAAATATTGAGTTGGCCCACCCTTTGCAGCTATAACAGCTTCAACTCTACTGGGAAGGCTGTCCACAAGGTTTAGGAGTGTCTCTATGGGAATGTTGGACCATTCTTCCAGAAACACATTTGTGCGGTCATCCGCTGATGTTGGACGAGAAGGCTTGGCTCGCAGTCTCCACTCTAATTTATCCCAAAGGTGTTCTATCAGATTGAGGTCAGGACAGTCAAGTTCCTCCACCCCAAACTCGCTCATCCATGTCTTGTTTGTGCACTGGTGCGCAGTCATGTTGGAACAGGAAGGGGCCATCCACAAAGTGTTCCCACAAAGTTGGAAGCATGAAATTGTACAAAATGTCTTGGTATGCTGATGCCTTAAGAGTTCTCTTCACTGGAACTAAGGCTCCAAGCCCAACCCCTGAAAAACAACACACCATAATCCCCCCTCCACCAAATGATTTGGACCAGTGCACAAAGCATGGTCCATAAAGACATGGATGAGCGAGTTTGGGGTGGAGGAACTAGAATGGCCTGGACAAAGTCCTGACCTCAACCCGACAGAACACCTTTGGGATGAATTAGAGCAGAGACTGTGAGCCAGGCCTTCTCACCCAACATGCCTAACCTCACAAATGCACTTCTGGAAGAATAGTCAAACATTCCCATAGACACACTCCTAAACCTTGTGGACAGCCTTCCCAGAAGAGTTTAAGCTGTTATAGCTGCAAAGGGTGGGCCAACTCAATATTGAACTCTACGGACTAAGACTTGGATGTTATTAAACTTCATGTGCATGTAAAGTCAGTCGTCCTGATATTTTTGGCAATATAGGTTTTACTTGTATATCTGCAGTCTTCCCCTCTCTACACCCTTTCCAAAGTGGAGATCTTGTTAAAAATGTTCCTTCATCTGTCAGCAGCATATAAGGAAGGAAGTAGAGACTGCAGTTTAGGTGTGTGAGAGCTGATTGAAAGAAAGGAACACCCCCCTCCCTTCCACGCAGGAGAAGAACTGTGTTCTGAATAGACAAGCCCTGTTCTGAGCTCCTCTCATCCCCTCCTGACACAAATTTATCTCATGTGTCAGGAAAACTTCTCAGAAGTAAGTGACTCATGCTGATAACAGAGGAAGGAAGCACCAGAGAGAAACAACACATAGAGCTTTGGGGAGAGATAAGTAAACGTTACAGATATACCGTATTTATCGGCATATAACACGCACAGGCGTATAACACGCACATTAATTTTAAGAGGGAAGTTTCAGGAAAAAAACTTAAATTTTAAATAAGGAACTTTGAAGCAAAATAAGGGTCTGTGCCCATCTGCAGCCTCACAAGTGCCATCAATGCAGCAGCCTCACCATTGCCATCAATGCAGCAGCCTCACCATTGCAATCAAAGCAGCAGCCTCAACATTGCCATCAATGCAGCAGCCTCACCATTGCCATCAATGCAGCAGCCTCACCATTGCCATCAATGCAGCAGCCTGACCATTGCCATCAATGCAGGAGCCTCACCATTGCCATCAATGCAGCAGCCTCACCATTGCCATCAATGCAGCAGCCTCACCATTGCCATTAATGCAGCAGCCTCACCATTGCCATCAAAGCAGCAGCCTCAACATTGCCATCAATGCAACAGCCTCAACATTGCCATCAATGGAGCAGCCTCACCATTGCCTTCAATGCAGCAGCCTCACCATTGCCTTCAGTGCAGCAGCCTCACCATTGCCATCAGTGCAGCCTGATTGATGCCCATCTGCAGCCTAGAGGGGACAGGAAGGGGTGTGGGATGAGAGCCGACAGATTACATACAGTTACAGTGAGAATCTCCTATGAGAGACAGAACAGTGGTCCAATGGTGGCCCAGGAGACGGGACTTCCTATTACAGAGGCCACCAAGTAAACAGGAGATTCTCACTGTATGTAATCTGACGGCGCTCGTCCCAGCCCTCTCCCTGTCCCCTCCGAGGAAGCTAAAATTGAAGTATTGGCGTATAACACGCACACGCTATTTGCACCCGATTTTCAGGGTGAAAAAGTGCGTGTTATACGCCAATATATACAGTATGTGCTTTGCTCAAATTCCATGACTGGGGTTTACAACCACTTTAAGCTGACCATAGATGGATCGAAATTTGGCTGATTCAACAGAGATTGTCCGAATTTTGATCCATCTATGGCCAGCTTAAGGCAACTTTTTTTTGTTTGTTTTAGTTTTGGATAAAGGGATTAGAGAGGGATTAGAACACCTGTCAGTTCTTATTGCTGTTTGTGCCCCTGTTAGGGATATTCACCCTCTCTATTTGAGAACAGTAATAGAGGGGAAATCTTCCTGATAGAGACACTAGTTCTGGTGACAGCCAAGGATTCCCTCACTTTGGGGGAATTTCTTCTCTTTTCCTGTTTTGTCTATGGGGCAGGAAGTGATGGGAAATGTCCATAATAGTACACATATGGCAAAAAAAACTGACAGGGGTTATAACCCTCCCTTCTCTAACCAAAATTTTAAAAAAGTGTTGCCTTTAGTTCTTTTTTAATAATTTAACTTCACACGAATCAATAGTGTGAATTTCAGCTCTTTTTTCTGCCATTAGACATGTGCAATTTGTTTCCTTCTGAATTTTAACGAATTTCGGCAAATTCATTAATTCAGAAATATCTGAATTAACAAAAACCCGTTTAACAATTTTTTCTGAATATTCATAGATTTGTAAATTAGAAAATTCAGAAATTCAGAAATTTGAAAATTCGGAAAGTTGAAAATTTCAGAAATCCTAAAACCCAAAAATTAGAAAATCTGAAATAATAACTAACTAATAATAACTTAATTATTACTAACAATTAAATTATAGGTATTGGAATTTCCTTTCAAATTTGGCTGTTTATCTGAAGTTACGAATTATCAGAAATAACAAATGCTGTATCTAAACGAGTGGAATGAATTAATAATAATAATAAATAACAATAATAATAATAAAAACTTTGTATTATTATTATTATTATTTATTATTAATATGTTCTATTCCATTTGTTTACATGCGGCTTTCGTTATTTTGGATAATTCGTAAATTCGGACAAATTCGTATTCATTACATTCACTAACAGTCAAATTTGAAAGGAAATTCCAATGCCTAGAATTTAATAGTTAGTTATTATTAGTTAGTTAGTTAGTTAGTTAGTCTTTCGAATTTTGGGATTTTCTTTCTTATTTTCAGATTTTTTTTCATTTTCAAATTTACGAATTTACGAATTTACGAATTCTCACATTTTCGAATTTACGAATTGCGATCATAACGAATGAAAACGAACGAAACAAAAAACAAATTTTTGGCAGTGCACATGTCTAATTGCCACGAAAAAAAACACTGTTGTTTCACATAATCATTGGATACCAGGATCATCGTTGGAGTTTACATCCATAAGAGATTGCAAAGAAAGTATTATTTTCAAACTCAAGAACAAAAAACAGAAAATGTTTTATCAAATACTTATCGTAAATTTTATATTCCTGATGGACTCCATAGCAGCCTACGTGTGGGTTAACCCCGCCTCCTCTCCAATGCTATAGGACCCCATACCCATAAATTTGAACTCACTGCTAGGGACTGCATTCCGTAACTAGCCAACTCTTTAACCAAATGGGTGGGAATTCCATCTGCCATGGAGTCCATCAGGAAATAAAAATTACGGTAAGTATTTGACAATAAATTTTCAGTTTTCCTGACATACTCCATGGCAGCCTACGTGTGGGAAATAACTAGCCAGACCACACAGGGTCTGGCTAGTTAATTTTCCCCATCAACTGACAGGATTCTTAAAAGAAAGTTCACAGAAGATAGAGAAGCAGGCTCTATGCAGTAATGTGACATAGAAGTATTAATGCAGGCCCAAGAGGCCGCTTTGCAGATGACATCTGGAGCCACGTGCCGTGTTGCCACCCACGAAGCCACTATACCGCTGGTGGAATCTGCCATCACCGCCTCTGGAGGAGCCAAGCCCTTATCTCTATAAGCCTGTTGAATGGACTGGACAATCCAGGCCGCAATCGTTCTCACTTGCCAGACATCCATCCTGAGCATACCACCACTTGAGGTATCATGAGCCTGAACAGCTACTCGCCCACCCATGGCTGGTCCTTAGATGTGAGATGTGGTGGTTACATTCGTTTTCTTTTTTTTTCAAGCTAAGAACCTTGTTCATCTTGGCACAAATGCCCCCCATGTAATGGAAATGAGATATGGACATGTTTTGTAGAGAGTAGCTCAGGTGGCAACCACAGCTCCATCCATAGATACAGAATGACATAGTCACTCAGGGACAGGAAAGGTCTTAATTGCAGGATTAGCAAACGAAAAAAAAATAAGCTTGTAGATAAAATAAATGCAGCCACCACACCAAGTACTAGTTAGCTGAACTATATGACAGATTTGTTCCATGTACATATACTGTATGGTTTATTGCAGATTGCACTTTGAAGAGAAGTATGGCCAAAGCTTTTTTGGCCATACTTCTCTTGTAGGTCACAGGAGGACAAATACTGTTGTCCCCCTGTGACAGTCAGGTTATATTGTGCTATTGCCCGCTAATGGCCGATGGAGAAGAGCCACGCCTGGCTCTGGAAGGATGCCAACAATACTGTCGGGATCCACCCCACTGCCTGACTAATAGCTGGCTCCTCCTGAGCCAGTCATGCCCGCCCCCTTTCCAGCCTGGCACTCCAGTAAATACAGAGGGGGCAAAGTGGAGAGCAGTGACTGACATTCACATCTCTCCCCGCTTAGCCGACCTGAGAACTGAGCAATCAGCAGTCATGTAATTGCTCAGTTCTCGGTCTTAGAGCCAACATGGGACACATGGAGGTAAGTATGTATTTTGTTTTGTTTTTTTTTAAGCCCATATTTCTTCTTTAAGAAAGTTTTCTGTATTAACCAGCGAAGGGTTTGCATATCTTGGGTCCAATGCCACAAAATGCATATACCCCTGGACAAAGAAACCATCTGATGCGCTGGTTAAATGTGATAGCTAAGTAGACAATACAATATGCAGATTCTTTTTATATATGTGTGAGGATTTTCTCAATGGATGCCCTCCACATGTTTTTATGATATTAATAAATTGTGATTTTAGGTAGAAGATGTTAAATATTAATATATGTATGTTTGTGGGGGTGCTTGAAATCAAAGTGCCATTCTTTGAAGTCCTTGAAGTTACTTACCTAGTAAGCTGCAATATATTACAGTTTTTATTTTGGGCTTAGATACACTTTAAATGATGTATAAAAAACAGAGAAAGGACACACCAGCCTAATGCAGTATCTTTAACCCCTTCACACCAACCATACGTAAATATGCGGCCCAACTGGACTTGGCTTTTTTTCATGCTTACCTCCCTTTCACCAAGAGCCCTGGGCTCTGTTCTAGCCATCGGGACCCGGAACGTCCCATTCTGGGTGACCTGATCACTGTGATAGCCTCTGATTGGCTATCACAGTGATCAGTCACCATGTTTTCTGTCTCTGTGAATGGAGGAGAGACATAAATTGTATCTTTCTCTGTCCTTGCAGAGATAGAAAAGGAAAAGTGTGTAGAAAAAAAAATTATAATAATAATTAACAAAATAAAATAAATACCTAGATCAAGGTTTGATCTAGGTCAGTGCCAGTGTTTGGGTCAAGGTCAGGGTCAAAGGTCAGGGTCAGTATTTTTTTTAACAGGATTTTTTTTTTAATTAGTATAAGTGTCAGTTGCTGTCAGTGTCAGTGTGTTTTAGGTAGGATTTAAAAAAAAGAAAAATGCACACTATTTTTTCTGGGAAGTACTAAGAGTACACACAACAACTAACATACATATATGTGGTATTACTGCAATCGTCAGGAGCAAAATAATTTATTTTGGATTGTTCTTTGGTAGTAGCAAGAAATATACAGTTACATTAAAAAAAATTTTTTTTTTACTATTTTGGCCCAGTTTTCCTTTAATAATAATAAAAAAATCAGGAAATATCCATTACTATTTACCACCAAATGAAAGCCCAATTTGTCCTGAAAAAAAAGTATAATCCACCTGGATGCACAAAGTAGTTGTGATGATATGTACAATTTTACCAACACATGTCAAAATTGCAAAAATTGGGCTTAGACATTTAGATTTGTTTTATCCTTAGGCACAAAGGGGTTAAACACCATTTATTTAGAGGAAAATAGGTTATCATACTAGCAAACTAATGGAAAGGACATGCTCATCATAAATAACCACATGAAGAACAATCAGAACTGCTACGCATGCTTCTTATATCCTGGGAAGATGCCACACGGGTCTGCAAGTGGTGACACATTTTGAGGAAAAATGCTTTTCAGCTCTTCATCAGAGCTGAAAAGCTGCTGCATCAAATCACATGTTTTATGGTAGTAATAAATTGTGATTTTAGGTGGATTATTGTGATTTTTGTAAGCACTCCAGTTTTTGCTGTGAGTATTGGTTTAATTAATTAAAAATCCCCTTTTTTTCACACTTTTTTTGTTGTTTGCCAGTGGGTGTTCTTTCTTGGTGTCCTCTGTGTCTCCTAGGCTCGGGTAGGGACCTGTTCATTAGGATTCACATCCACTGCAAGTTTTTATTTGATTTTTTTAAGTCATTGTGCTTGTATATAATGAAGTAATGTAAATGTTCACACGTTCCTCGGTTTCAAAATATTTTGACATGTATTTATCTATGCTTCTGACTATATCACCCATTTTTTTCTGCCTGATGAAGACCAACTGAATCAAAACACGTTGGGGTTAACTGCTATTTGTAACATTTCACACAAGTCATTGTGCTTGTATATAATGAAGTAATGTAAATGTTCACACGTTCCTCGGTTTCAAAATATTTTGACATGTATTTATCTATGCTTCTGACTATATCACCCATTTTTTTTTTGCCTGATGAAGACCAACTGAATCAAAACACGTTGGGGTTAACTGCTATTTGTAACATTTTGGGGTGATGTTGATATATTGTATTGGACCATGTTGGCCATTTTATATCTATATGTGTTTTTAAAAGTACTATATTGAATACAATTTTGTTAATTTTATACACAGTACTTGTTTTATGGGTATCTAAAAAAATCCCATCCTCTTTCTACGCATTAACCTTCATAATCAGGGATGGAGCACCCAAACCATTTGTATTAATCTGGATCTACTGTATGATTTTAAGTGGAATTTGTCAAATATTGATATACAGTATGTTTGTCGGTCCTAGAAATCAAAGTCCCATTGTTTGAAGTTACTTACCTAGTAAGCTGCAATATATTCAATTTTTGGTTTTGGGCTTAGATGATGTGGGCAAAGTAACAGAGTCTGGTTATGTAGACAGCATATATGACTGCCCTGTGTACTTACAAACTGTACACGCCAACAGTATTCTTAATACGGTAAATTATTTAGGCTGACCTGTTTGTTGAGCTTTATTTGTGTGTTTCGCAAAAAAAGTTTCATTTTAGTTTAGGATAGAGACGGGAAGTTTTTTTTGTTGTATTTGTTCTCTTTTTGTCCCTGACGCACTGTACAGAGAAGAGGTAGAAGAGTTGAGATTTAAAATCCCTGGTATCCCCAGAGGTAAGTATAGAGGGAACTGGGGGAGAGTGTACTGTGTTAGTTCATCTTTTTTATTTTTTCTGTAAAGGTGAACTAACACTTTCAGGTTAAATCAAACTTGTGCGTAATGCCCCATACACACAATCGGACTTTCTGCCAACAAAGCCGTGGATTTTTGTTTGAATGATGTTGGCTCCAACTTGTCTTGTAAACACGCGGTCACACAAATGTTGGCCAACAATTACGAACGTAGTGACGTACAAGACGTACGTGATATCTTCCTTACCAACGCTAGTTTTACAAGACCAGGTCGTACTTGATTCTGAGCATGCATGGACTTTTGTCCGACAGACTTGTGTACACATGATTGGAAAGTCTGACAACAAACATTTGTTGGCGGAAAATTTGAGAACCTGCTAGCCAACATTTGTTGGCGGAAAGTCCGCCAACAAATGTTGGATGGAGCATACACAGGGTCGGACTTTCCGCCAACAAGCTCACATCCAACATTGGTTGTCGGAAAATCTGATCGTGTGTACGGGGCATAAGGGTGTTGTGGTGCCATTCATTTTAAGGCAATACAGCTCAGATGTAAAAAATATCTCATTACATTGTAATGCACTACCGTGCTGATATGGAGAAAATGTTGCATGTAATTTTTTTCCATTCTTGGGCATTAACAGTCCATTTATTAGAATGGGCTGCCTTAACACAATGCACAAGGAAATTGTGAATGGTCCCTTACTGAACTTCATCAAAAGTAGTGTTGGGCGAACGGTTTGGCCCGAGCAACAGTTCGGGCCGAATATTGGCTGTTCACCCGTTCGATGAACACCCCAAATATCAGGGCGTTTAACCATTTGTACGGCCCACCGAATGACCACAATGCAGTGCACCGTCGCACAGTGCATTCAAAGCCCTGATTGGCTGAAGAACACAGAGTTCAATGTTCCTGCTTACAAGGAACAGAAGATCTCTGTGTACTTCCCTGTCAGAACTTGTGTACATAGGCAGATCTCTGTTCTGCCTCTCTGTGGAGCAGTTGCAGGTAGATGGCAGACATCGGGTCCGCCGGACCCGCTGATTGGCTCCTGTTCTGTGCAGCGGGCGCGCACTCGCCCACATTATCTATTGCACGAAATGACATACTGGTACGTTGTTTCGTGCAATAGAGCCACCCAACAGCAGTATATATGTGGTGGGAGATCTTTAAGTGGTTAAAGAGGAGTTTATGTAACGCCTTTCCAGACTCTGGTAGGTTACGGTCTCATGGAAAAAGTAGTTTTGAGGCTTCTGTTGGTCAAGAGAGGAGTGGTGGAGAAGGAGGCCGTCTCAGTGATGCTTTTCAACATTTTTTTTAGTCCTCGGCTGCCAGCTTCCACATCCCATCAGCAGCGTCTGCATCATATGGTGGGAGTTTATCTAGCGGAAAAAACAGACATGGAGAGCTTTCCAGTTGAAGATCCACTGGGTTACTGGGTCATAAGAATAGACCACTGGCTAGAACTTGCCCTGTATGCAATTGAGCTGCTGTGCTGCCCTGCATCCAGCGTGCTTTCCGAACGGCATTTAGTGCTGTTGGAGATTTTGTGACAGATAAGAGAGCCCGTCTGTCCACAGACTCTGTGGATCGGCTGACATTTACCTAAATGAATCAGTCCTGGATTAGCAGCAGCTATCAAGCCACTGATGCCAATGTTGCTGATTAAGTGCTTTCTGGAACTGGAATCTCTGAAAGACTGTCTAGACTGCCTAGCTTTGTGAGTGTTGATTTCATCTGGAAGATATTTTTTTGGTGTAGGTTTCATGGGCACAATTAACACCCAAGGACCAATTTTTCCGTTTGATAGGTGCATGTGATTAAAATGTTTGACAGCAAGACCAATTCTTGCTTTCATCAAGAGTACCTCTATAGCAGGGATATGCAATTAGCGGACCTCCAGCTGTTGCAGAACTACAAGTCCCATGAGGCATAGCAAGACTCTGACAGCCACAAGCATGACACCCAGAGGCAGAGGGATGTTGGGACTTGTAGCTTTGCAACAGCTGGAGGTCCGCTAACTGCATATCCCTGCTCTACTGGGTTATAGTGTGAAGGTACCACCAACTCCTAAAACTCCAATTTTTCTGCCCCTGTTACTTCTATCCAAAGTCTGCGAAAGAGACTCCAGAATTTATCCAAAACATCTCTAATCATGTTCCTAGTGCACTAAATTGTGGCCTCATCATACAGACTGGCTCCCCAAGCTGTTGTTTACAAAATAAAGAAAGCTTGCAGGGAAAATGTCATCTTTTTGGCTTTATAAATGTCATTATTGCTGCAGCAGGTTCTATACACGGTACAGATGTGCATTACAGGCAGACTAAGAAGACACCCCAGGCACAATATTTAAAAGCATTTTTCATTTTTAATTATATTTCTTATTTTTAATGACTCATTTAAAAATTATGTTTTTTACAAACTTTTTTTTTCTTGATACATATTCCCCAGAGCAGTACCTGGACCTCCATACCCTTTGTATGCCCAATTACTTGTATATAAGCCTTCAAAATTGGCACTTTTGTTTTTCCAATTAGGGTCCCATAGACTTCAATGAGGTTCGTTATTCGGTTCCGAACTTTTGCGATGTTCCGAACTTTTGCGGGGGTCGTTCGGCCCATGTCTAATCAAAAGAATCATGGTCCCCTCCATGGCAAACAGGGTTGTGCTGTGTGGCGGAGCTGTAAAATCTCAGAACTGGATCAACAGAAATACAAATCCCTTGGCAGGTAAAACAGCTCTCATATATGTATATAATTTGTTTATTTAGCTGTTTGCCTGGAGTTCGGCTCTAAATAAGAAGGTAGATGATAAAGATAAAAGATCAAGTAAATGTAGCTAAATAGCTAAACAAGCAAGAATAAGAAAAAAAATTCAATATAAGCAATTGCTTCAACTCTTTACCAGGCAGCAGGTTCAATACAGCAAATCAATAGATCTAAATTAATTAGAGCAGTTTTAGTAGGAGTAATAATTATTTAATCCCAGCCTAAACAAAGATGGCAATTCTTATGATGAATCCAATTTAATTTTGCAATTGTATCCGATGTAAGTCCCAGCAACACCAGTGAAATTATTCTTTTATGGCAGCAAAAACCAGCCTTATCTTCAAGAAAAACATTTTGCTTCACTGTTTTTTTTTTTTTTTCCTGGTGTGAAATATCGCCCACTAACTATGCTTGTCTATACTGTAAAGGATATTTAACAGTAGCGAGCAACTTGCAGTGATAAGTGCTGGCTCTGTTGACAAGACAAAGGATTATTTCCAATTATTTTAACTTAGACAATTATGCATATTCATAGCATTTAATGTCTTTTGTCAGCCAACAGTAAACCGCTTAAAAATGTATAGTAAGCCTTTTTTTTCTCCTGGCAAAAAAAAAAAAACATATTTACACCTAATTAAACTCCAAAATAATAATTTACAAATATATATGATACGTTTGGCTTATGTTTGTGATGTACAATTAAAAATAAAGCCTTGCTGAAAAAAAAGTCCAGAATGGCATTGTTCCCATTTGCCGAAAAAAAGACCAGGACGGCATTGTTCCTGTACTTTGGAATAAAAAAAGTTTTTGTCATTAAACCAAATTCAGAAAAGCATTGCAAAAGGAGGAGAGAGAAGCGCCAAGCCAATCCTTTAAACAGCTTAGGAATTTATGCAGTATATGAGTATAAAACAACACTAAACACTTGTGTGAAAAATGTTGGAGCACTTGCAGAGTGCTAGAGAGGGTGGGAGCTTCCACGTGCAGTGTCACAGGAGTACAGGAGGACTGCCGGAAAGTCTCTATTGAGGGATCCATGAGCGCCAATCAGAACGCGTTTCGAAGTCACGGCCTCGCCTTCTTCATCAGCTGATAAAGAAGGTGAAGCCGTGCCTTCGAAACATGTTCTGATTGACCAGACAGCGTGTGGGCGGCTCTCCAGTTTGACAGCCCTGGACCACTCCCACCCAGAGGCACACAGCCGACGTCTCCATGAGGCTTATCGAGGCTCCATCTGTGGCTAACACACGGCGCTCGTGGATCCTCAATAGAGACTTACTGGCGGTCCTCCTGTGCTCCTATGACACTGCACATGGAAGCTCCCACCCACTCTAGCACTCTGCAAGTGCTCCAACATTTCTCACATAAGTTTTTAGTGTTGTTTTATACTTATATACTGAACAAATTCCTGAGCCGTTTAAAGGATTGGCTTGGCTCTTCTCTCTCCTCCTTTTGCTTTCCTTTTGTTCACAGGGATCGGGTTCACCAGCCCGTGCCTGAAGCAGCCTCGCTCCCTTTACAGCCTCCATTTAGAGGCTTTTTTAGAGACTAATTTTTAGGGGTTCATCCCCCAGAACTTTCAATTCACTCACCATTCACATGGTTGCACCTTCATGTATCATCATGCAGATGCATGCCTTTTCATTTTAAATTTTAAACTTTAATCTTTTTCATCAGGTGGTTTAGCGCTGAACATTATACTAATATTGTGTATGTGTTTCCTTCAGAAAAGCAATACCTATGTCATTTAAAACAATTTAATATTAGTTTTAAAAACCTGTTTTTGGTTTTACTATTTTTAGCACAGGAGAAATGAAAGATATTTATTGGTCTGGTTTATAGGGACATGTTTCTGGTCAGCATAATGGATGAAAGCAAGGGAAAGTTATGTTTGTAGCAGACAATGGTAACCGAAAATTATAGTCTTTTTACAGTTTTTATTTTTTTCTTAGCTATAACATATGTGAAGGTGACCAGGTAATTTTTCTGTAGGCTCCAGTGGCTATCTTGGGGAAGGGCAGTGCTAGACCAGCTATAACTTAGCCTTCTCCTGTATTAAAGCCCACCCTTGGAGTACCCCTACACACTTTTATTTGTTTAAAAAAATCTTTATACATACCTTTTTCTAGGCTTCCTAAGACTGATTTTGTAATGCCACAGGTACTCTTCTTCCTTTTTACAGAACACAGAAGAATACCAGTGCTGGAGTGCGAAGCATTAATTCTGCAGGGTACAGTGTCAGAGATTTGTTGAGTATTTTATCAAGGGCTGAGGAAATTTTTTCTTTTCTTTCTTACGAAGCTAGAGTAATGCCGCGTACACACGAGCGGACTTTATGGCAGACTTGGTCCGGCTGACTTTTCGTCGGACTTTCCGAATAAACAGACTTGCCTACACACGATCAACCAAAATCCAACGGATTAGTACGTGATGACATACGACCGGACTGAAACAAGGAAGTTCATAGCCAGTAGCCAATAGCTGCCCTAGCGTTGTTTTTTGTCCGTTGGACTAGCATACAGACAAGCGGACTTTTCGACCGGACTCGAGTCCGTCGGAAAGATTTGAAACATGTTTCATTTCTAGGTCCGTCGAACTTTTGGGAAAAAAAGTCCGCTGGAGGCCACACACAATCGAATTATCCGTCGGACTCCGGTCCGCCGGACCAAGTCTGCCGTAAAGTCCGCTCATGTGTACGCGGCATCAGGCTTTAAAGCAGACCATGAAAATGTGAGGTCCTTTACCAATTTCTTACCTGTGATGGCTGCCTTAGTTTTCTTGTTTAGGCTTTCTTTCTTCTATTTTCAAGCTCTCTTGCAAATATATCAGTTACAGGGAGGAGACAAACCATTTAACACTGACAGGGGTGCTTACAATGATCAGTTTTGTTGACTTTTTTAAAATCTTTACCCAAAAAGGAATAAAACTGCTTGCTGGAACTGCTTATAAAGTGTTGGAGTTTGCTGGAGTTTGGCTTCAATTTGTTGGTGTATCTAAATCTGCTAGTACATCTAACACTCCCCTCCTCCCATACTGACAATGCTGTTGTCCAAAGGTGCCCCCTGTGCTCCTTCATCCAGAGCTCATTTAGCTGCGACATCTAATGACTGGCAAGCTGCAATACAGTATATGAGGTGTGTCCAGTAAGTAATGAGAATGATATTTTAAAAAACTATTTTATTGAAAAATTTTACAATTAAACATCGTCTCCTTCAAAATATGCACCCTGTAAATGTACACAATGTTCCCAGCGAGTTTTCTTCATAGCATCCCTGGCAGTGGGATAGCGTTCAGAGCCTGCGAAGTGGCTCTTTGGGACACTACCAAAATGTTGTCCTTTCAAACCCTTCTTCATCTTCGGGAATATGAAAAAAGTCGCAAGGAGCCAAGTCGGGGCTGTAGGGTGGATGGCGAAGCTCCATGATGTGTTTTTCAGCTAAAAACTAACTGACAATACAGGGTTAATTTCCTTAAGGTCTTAAAGAAAGCGCAACTTGACTTAAAAGAATGGGGGAACCTTAATGTCTCCTGGTTTGGCCGCTCCGCTCTTTTAAAAATGATAACCTTGCCACGATTTCTTTATATTATTCAGTGCCTACCTATCCATCTTCCAGCATCCTTTTTTGCAGCATATAGGAAGATGTGCACACTGTTTCTATGGAAAGGTTCCCCTCCACGCATCAAATTCGCTAGGCTCACGCGGCCAAGACTTAATGGAGGCATTGGACTTCCAGACCTCCACAAATACTTCCTAGCGAGCCACCTTGCCTGAATCGTGGACTGGAATGTCCATGAACCGGGTAAGCTTTGGGTTACCCTGGAGAAATCGATCTCTCAACTTCCACTGGAGTCTCTCCCCTGGATTGCCCTAAAACAAGTGCCACAGGAGATATTGACGCATCCTCTCATCTCAGCGTCGCTAAGTTCCTTCAGACGAACAATTAAAATCAGGTCAATCTCCTCTGTACCAGGCCCGTTAACCCCATTGAGAGGCAACCCTGAGTTTATCCCAGGGCTCTCATCATCCTTTCTAAACCTAACATGGCCGCACAACAGAATGTTAGCCTATCAATTCTATGTAGACAAGACCCCTAGATCATATGAGAATTAGTTGACTCGTCCCTCCTTAAATCCTTCCCCTTTTGGACATACCGACAGATCAGACACTTTCTATCAACTCAAGGAACGACACTGACTTGGACTAGACAATTAACTCCATTTGAGGAACTGTGCACCAGATCCTCCCCACAAAGACATCTAATCTCGTACATGTACAATACGCTTATAGAAGATGACTCTTACACTCCAGACTCCGCACACACAGCATGGGAAGCAGACCTTCAGACGACCTTCACGGAGGAGGATTGGTCTCGTATCAACGAATATATACATAAGGGCTCCCTTAATGTAGCCATTTAGGAGAATGGCTATAAAATTCAAAGACGCTGGTATAGGACTCCGTCACTTCTACATAAATTCTCTCCAACCATCCCAGACACATGCTGGAGATGTGGGAAAGCAAAAGGCACAATGCTGCACATATGGTGGAACTGCGTCTCCATACAGCCATTCTGGAAAGAAGTCCACGACCTCATCTCACATATCACAACATACTCCCTGACCTATTCCCCTGCCCAATATCTCCTACATCACACTCACCTGACTAAAAACGAGTACTTTAAATCATTAGCTATGCACCTGGTGAACGCAGCTAAACTATGTATCCCGACACATTGGAGATCCACCTCTACCCCCACGATTGGGGAGTGGTTCCGGAGGATCTCTAAGATAGAGGAGATGGAGGAGCTGGTGCACATTTCACAAGAACGAATCCAAAAATTTACGACCACATGGGCCTGTTGGACACATTTCAAATCATCTCAACGCTATAGCACGTATAGCTCCTGAACATTCTTTTGAGTAGACCATCAAGAATTAAAAACAGTTCAGGTCAGGTCGGGGTGACAATGCCCTATAGAGGAGATCGGATGGACCGCGACTTCTGTCGCTATCCACCCCTTAAAACTCCACTATCTCTCCCCCACCCAACCCGCCATTCTTTTCCCCAGTTCCCACACTTCTCTATTCTACCTCCCTATCCCCCACACACTTCTTTTTTCCCCCTTCCCTCATTTCCTACCTAAGATCCCTAACTTAATAAGGGGGTCATAAGAATCCCTCTGAACACCCCATCAAAGGTTATGTATAGAGTCACACGAGTTTGTCAAAAACTAATTGAAATCCTGAATTGACATTTACATGTTTGTATTTATGTAATATATCTATATTTGAGAATACTGTGACAAAATTGCTATATGATACCCATGTTACTGTACAAGCTACTACCTTGCATATTTTTTTTCAATAAAAATTATTATGGAAAAAAAAAAAAAAAAACTAACTGACAGCCAAAGCACTGTGACCCATTGTGATGAAGAATCTTGAGTCGATCTCAGGACAAAACGTTGTCACAAGTGACCCAGAACCTCCAAGTAAAATTTTTGATTCACAGTTAGGTACAAATTCCTTATGGACAATTCCACGTGACTCAAAAAAAAAAACAATGACCATTAATTTGACTTTTAATTTTTTCATTCAAGCTTTCTTGGGGTGAGGTGGCGTGGGTGTGTGCCATTCTGAACTTTGTTTCTTCATCTCAGGATTATACTCGTAGACCAAGGATTCACCCATGATCACTCCATTCAAAAAATTAGGCTCTCTTTCCAAACGGGCCAAGAGATCTTGGTAAATGAGTTGACGATGTTCCTTCTGGTCAGGTGACAAGTTCTTTGGACAAATCCTGAGTCACAATTTCATGAACAATTAACTTGGTAATTCCTGATTCCTCTGCAATCATTCTGATAGAGAGCCATTAGTCAAGTCACGTCTTCAACACCTTCTCGTCCTTCACTGAATGCCTTGTGCCATCAGTACACTTGTGCAGCTTCTCCATAAGCTTTCCCCACCATTTAAAAAACGTTTCTGATGCACTTTTACCCAATTTCACATAAAATTTTATTGCGTACTGCTGCTCCAAACTCACATGCATTTTTCTTAATACGAGGCACTTGAACAGGGTGTCACAAAAAAGAATTTCTAGACTCTGACAAGGCAGGAATGTAACTCAGTGGCGGCTGGTGCTAAAAAATTTTGGGGTGTGCGCAAACAAACTTTAAAAATTCTGAAAAAAAAAACCATCATTTGCAGCTTCACTGTACCATCAATCGCAGCCACTGTGCCCATCAATTGCCACCACTGTGCCTTTAAACGCAGCCACTGTACCATCAAACGCAGCCACTGTGCCATCAAATGCAGCCACTGTGCCCATCAAACGCAGCCACTGTGTCATCAAACACAGCCACTGTGCCATCAAACGCAGCCACTGTGCCCATCAATTGCAGCCACTGTACTGTCAAACACAGCCACTGTGTCATCAAACGCAGCCACTGTGCCCATCAATTGTCGCCACTGTGCCATCAAATGCAGCCACTGTGCCCATCAAACGCAGCCACTGTGCCATCAAACGCAGCCACTGTGCCATCAAACGCAGCCACTGTGCCCATCAATTGCCGCCACTGTACCATCAAACACAGCCACTGTGCCATCAAACGCAGCCACTGTGCCCATCAATTGCAGCTATTGTACCATCAAACACAGCCACTGTGCCATCAAACGCAGCCACTGTGCCCATCAATTGCCGCCACTGTGCCATCAAATGCAGCCACTGTGCCCATCAAACGCAGCCACTGTGCCCATCAATTGCTGCCACTGTACCATCAAACACAGCCACTGTGCCATCAAACGCAGCCACTGTGCCATCAAATGCAGCCACTGTGCCCATCAATTGCCGCCACTGTGCAATCAAACACAGCCACTGTGCCCATCAAACGCAGCCACTGTGCCCATCAAACGCAGCCACTGTGACACATAAAATGCTCCCACTGTGCCATCAAATGCAGCCACTGTGCCCCATCAAATGCTCCCACTGTGCCCCATCAAGTGCTCCCACTGTGCCATATCAAATGCTGCCAGTGTGCCATATCGAATGCTGCCAGTTTGCCCCCCGCCCGCACTTACCCTGTCTCAGTGGGACGGCTCCTCAATGCTCCTCGATGTCTTCTCCCGTCCTCTCTTCCCGTCCTCTGCTATGATTGGACGCTTGATAGGCGTCCAATCAGGTGATGGGTAACAGATCCAAGCACCTGATTGGTGGAGCGGCGATTTAGTGTTAAGAAAGCGAATATTCATACGCTTTTCTAACACAGCTGAATGACCTGTGAGCGCCATGCTGGTCACCTTTTTTGACGCCTATTAGAGCCTATGGCTCTAATTAGGTACTTCAAAAACCCATCCCCCGGTCGCTGTAATTCAGGTGCCCGACACCCGAAAAGGGGCCAGGTTCTTGAATAGGGGGTGGCAGTGGCGGCCATAGATAGATTCATGCAATGCACGAATCTATCTATTGGTGCTAGAGGGGGTGGCAGGAGAGAGGGGGCGGCGCCCATGCGCCTTTATGGACACACCGCCACTGATATAACTGATCAGTGTACTGTCACTGACTGCACATATTCTATAGAAGAGGGTCAGCGAGTTACATTCCTGTCCTCTCACCCCACCCCCACCCCCATATCAGAAATTATAGGTGCACGTCTGTAAAAGTGCACTTATCTTTTAAAGTATACCTAAAAGCAGATTTCAGAGGGAAATTAATTCAAACAAAATACACATTAAATACACATTTTGTAGAATGTGTCCTTCGCCATCTCCTATAGAATACGTGCTGCTGCCTCTGACCATGTTCTGTAGACTGTTCAGTGTCCCTGACCCTGACCACCAAGAAAGGAGCTGCTACTTTTTACCATTTATTCACAGCTTATTTAAAATGTGCTATTATTTTTAATTATAATTAAAAAAAAAATTTAAAAAGTTATACTTACCTCAAATGCCCCCTTACCTCCTCTTCTGGAATTCTTCACCAGCACTATCTTCTCCTTCCCTGTGGGTGGCCCCTTAGCAAGGCATGTGCTGAGGGGACAGCCATGCTGGCACTCCTGAGCCCTGCTATGTGCGTCAATAGACATACACAGCCTGGCTCAGCCACGCCCCCACTCCCTCCCCAAAGGATCTGACTGACAGCAGCGGGAGCTTGGGGCTCCCGCTGCTTTCAGGGTCTCCTGTGAGAGTGGGAAGGGGGGGTTGCAGACAGGCACAGCACCGGATCATCAAAATACTAGAAAGAGATACGAACAGCTGATTGAACAGTCCTGTGCTCGGTCAGGTGGAGCCTGGGGCGGGGAAGACATTAGAGGTCTAAAAGACCGTTTATTTCTCCATAAAGCATACCTGTCACCCGCCCAATGCTATTTCATAGGGGGCTTGTTATACAAAAATTAAAAAGTGTTAAAAATTTAAAATAAACAAAATAAACCTTTTTTTGATGCACCCCGTCATCCCACACACACACACACATCCCATCACAAACGCATGCGCAGGGCATTCACATGTTTAGGACACAACAGTTACGCAACACATATTGGGTATCGCTCTCTGCGCACCAGAATTAGGGAAATAATTTTAGTTTCCTAATTTACAGTTAACGGTAAACTGATGAGCTGTAAAAACCAGTTAAAGCAACGCCTATTGATAATTTTGGGTACTATAACTTTTTGCCATCTTGCAATCTAGGTGCACCCAGAGTTGATGTCTGACATATCTATTTATGCAAGGCAGCCTCATCTTTTATTTTGTATAACAAAATGAGAATTATATTGTGTTTGTGCGCACTAAAATTCATTTTAGTGTATCTTTTCCTACAAATATATATTTGATAAATTTCTAAAAAAAATATATTTTTTATTCTACAAGGCTTCTGCTTTCAGAAAATATATAATATTTTGGCGGTTTCAAATAATTTTCTAGTCAAAATTTCAGATTTTCTCATGTGGGCAAAAATTTTCAAAATTTCAAAGAGGTTAAAGGAAACCGGATTTGAATTATTATTATTATTATTATACAGTATTTATATAGCGCCAACAGTTTACGTAGCGCTTTACAACTTGAGGGTAGACAGTACAAATACAATACAATTTGATACAGTAGGAATCAGAGGGCCCTGCTCCTTAGAGCTTACAATCTAAGAGGGGAGGTCAAGAGATAATTGAATTGTTACCAACTTAGAAAAAATATAGAAATAAGGAATCTGACACTGTTCTGGCACTCATTTTCAGCAAGTTTGAAACATAGAAGAGTGATAGCAGAAAGAAAGACTAAGTGGTCCTCCAAGTCTGTCCCATTTTTTTAACTTTATTTTTTAACTTTCAACTTTTCTGAGTACAGATTTAAGTTTGTCCAAAGCATGTTTAACTGTTTCCCGCCCGGGCCATTGTAAAATGACGCCCGAGTGGAAGCCCTATAGTTCTGGGTGGATGTCATATGATGTCCTCCCCAGAATGCACCTTGCGTGGGCCAGACAGGCCCCACACATGAGTGTACCGGCCCGCTGCCGGAACCATGTGATCATTGTGACCAATCACAGCAGATCACATGACAATTGTAGATAATGAATGGATTTGATTCATGCCATTCATTGTGTACTATTGTGGTGATCTCTGTGATTGGTCACAGTGGTCACATGGTACAGACAGGGCCAATCACAGCCCATCTTTACCATGTGATTAGCTGTGGCCAATCACAGCTAATCACAATACACACTGAATGAATCGATTTCATTCAGTAAAAATGCTTACTTATAACAGTAAAATTCACTGCTATAAGCAGTCATAGTGTGTAGAAAAAAATCCTGATAACCTCCCCAGATTAGTAAAATGTATTGCTCTGGTCACAGTATGTAAAAAAAATGCAAAAAATATTAATTTATTTTCTTTTTTTTACATATTGTCACCAGTCAGTGTCCCTGCTTACCGCCACACCTGTTATATGATTATGTTGCATTGTACTGGTGACAGTATGTAAAAAATAAAAAAACTATTGAAAAAAACTATTTTGTTTAGTTTCTTCATTTTCCCCAAAATTGTGACAAAAAATTACAACTTTAAAAAATGTGCCATGCCTCTTACTAAATACCTTGGACTATCTACTTTCCAAAAAGGGGCCATTTGGGGGATATTTGTACTGTCCTGGCATTTTCGGGCTGCAACAAATGAGATCAGTCAGTACATCAGGATTGATCAATTTTCAGATATATATAATATATATATATATATATATATATATATATATATATATTTACAATAAACCTGTTTTTTAAATGCTACACCTAAGCTGGTGCCCCTGTCTGTTCCCTTTTGTCTTTGCAGAGCATTGCTTTACTCTATGGGGAGCTGCCACCAGTAAGATACAGCTCTATATGGACTTTAATTAATTTTATACTATGAACTTTTTTAAAGGACTAACTTTCCACCATCTAGTGGTTTACTGTTAATTTCCTGCGCCATTTCCCCTTTTTTATGTGTTACTGCAAACTTGAACTGAAGGAGAACAATGAGGGATTAGATTCTCTAAAAGTTGAGTGCAAATGCAAACTGAGAACACTCCTTTCTAGAGTGGCAGCACAGTTGTAGGCAGGCTGCCTACAGTTTATTAGCTAGGCAGTGGATGACCCAGGCTGGGGAAAGGGTTAATATTCTTCACCTCGATTCCAAGGCTTTATGGACCCTGCCTATCCGCCTTGTTATGTAAATATGGGGGTAGGCCGGGTTCGAGGCTGCTTGTTCTGCCCACTCAAGGAGGCTGTGACCATCATGGTCCTTGGACAACTCTTTGGTCTTGGCCATGGTGGAGAAATTAGAATCTGACTGATTGCTTCTGTAGACAGGTGTCTTTTATAAAGGTAACAAACTGAGATTAGGAGAGCTCCCTTTAAGAGAGTGCTCCTAATCTCAGCTCGTTACTTGTATAGAAGACACCTGGGAGCCAGAAATCTTGCTGATTGATAGGGGATCAAATACTTATTTCACTCATTAAAATGCAAATCAATTTATAACTTTTTTGAAATGCGTTTTTCTGGATATTTTTGTTGTTATTCTGTCTCTCACTGTTAAAATAAATCTACCATTAAAATTATAGACTGATCATTTCTTTGTCAGTGGACAAACGTACAAAATCAGCAGGGGATCAAATACTTTTTCCCCTCACTGTACTATAGTATGTGGACTCTATAACTTTCCTATAGACTAAATAATAAACACTGAAGTTATTTTCACCAAAGAAATGTAGCAGAATACATTTTGGTCTAAATTTATGAAGAAAGCTTATTTATTTGCAAAATGTTATAACAGAAACAAAGAAAAACAAGTTCTTTTGTTGTTCTTTTTTTACATTTTTGGCTTTTTTTGGTTATTTAGCAATTTTATATGAGTACAGTGTTGCACGACCGTGCAATTGTCATTCAAAGTGTGACAGCGCTGAAAGCTAAAAATTGGAATGGGCAGGAAGGGGGTGGAAGTGCCCGATATTGAAGTGGTTAAGCAGGCCCCAGAACTGTGTGTGCTAGCTCTCCGCCATCTTGTCAGTTTAGCTGTTTCAAGGTGATTACAACATCAGTTTCCCATATGGAAACACTCAAGAACAATTGCCAAGTAAGGAAACATTACAGATTGTGTTCCTGTCCTTGCTTGCGTGTGGGCTGAAACAAAAAATTGGATTTAAAGCTATTACTCATTTTTACTTATTAGCATGTCAACTGAGAAAGATGGAGAGTCAGCAGGCATGCACTAATGGAGCATGAAGGAAAGAGAATAGACACATTGAAAGGCAGAAGGAACAACACGTCTGACAAAGGGAAAACACCAGTAACATTGCTGCATGCTTTGTTTTGTTTGTACAGGGTGATAGATTAGGTTTGCTGAACAAGTGTGATTTTGTGTGTTTGTTTCTTTTGTTCAACACCCTCTATACAGGAATAAATGCACTTAATAGATGGAGCTTTGTATAACTGGGTAACAATAGAGTCGTTGAGAGTGTATTCTCCTTGCTGCATGGCACTAAAGAAAACCAATTACATTCCTATGAAGGAATTTGAATAATCTGTTTTAAAGTCTATGTAAACCCTAAGGCCTCTTTCACACGGGGCAGATCAGTCATGATCCGCCCCGTGAACACACGCTGGCTCAGCGGGGATCGCTCCGCCGATCCCCGCTGAGCAGGAAGATGACAGGTGCATCGCTGCACACTGTGCAGCGACGGACCTGTCAGAGCGCCGCTCTCCCCTATGGGGGGATCGGATGATGACGGTCCGTAGTGTCCGTCGTCATCCGATCCGATCCGAAAACGGAGGGAAAAGTAGGTTTTTCCTCCGTTACACTTTTCGGATCGGAGCGGGGTCGGATGTCAGCGGAGATGTCACCGCTGACATCCGACGCTCCATAGGGATGAATGTATGTCCGTTTTTCATCCGAAAACGGATGGATGAAAAACGGACATACGGATCATCCGTGTGAAAGAGGCCTTACTGTTTTGTTTTACCTCTTCAAAAGTGCAAAAACATGCCTATTGATCCTGCCAGAAATCTGATAAACGGATACCTTCCTGTACTATCTCCCTCTCTCTCTCTCTGCGTCTACTAACCATTATCAGTTAGCATTGTTTACAGTTTTCTATGTGAACTACAGAACACCTCCAAACAGCAGTATAACAAATCCAAGGAGTGTACAAATGCACAGTACATACAGTGCTCCTAGGAGAAGTGGAAAGTTCTTCGGTCCATTGGAACTTTCATCTGTATCTGTAGACCATCAACAGGGTAGAGGAA
Organism: Aquarana catesbeiana; assembly: GCF_042186555.1. NCBI lineage: Eukaryota > Metazoa > Chordata > Amphibia > Anura > Ranidae > Aquarana > Aquarana catesbeiana. The sequence continues at coordinate 72,502,119 of NC_133325.1, read as the reverse complement.
TGGATGAGGAAACTGGATGGATGGATGGCTGAACAGGAGAAATGAGCAATACTGGAACCTCTGCAGCTCCCGCAGAAGATCTGGGTAGGATCACCTCAATGTAGAAGAAAACCAACTGCAGGGCACTGAGGTCAGTATAAAATAAAAAACACTTTATTAAAATAAGCAGCACAAGTACATTGAAGTTAGCATGAAACAGCATGGATAGGAAACACCTGAAACCAAGCAGCTGTGATCAGTGTGGGGCTGTAGGCATCACTGAGCAGAGACCGAGGACCACAGAGAGTCAGCCAGCTCAAAGTATGGATATTAACGGCAAGTGTCAAAATGCCTGGTGGATTTCAGGAGAGGGGTGTGCATGACAGGTTTCCAGGGAGTTTGCCCTCTTTTTCAGACGCATTTGAAAAAGAGGGCAAAGTCCCTGGAGACGCGCCATGCACACCCCTTCTCCTGATATCCACTGAGTATTTTGACATCCTTGTGTGCAGCCTAGAACATCGCCGTTAATATCTATACTTTGAGCTGGCTGGCTGGCTACCTGTTATCCTCGGTCTGTTTTCTCAGTGATGTCTACAGCTTCACACTGATCACAGCTGATTGGTTTCAGGTGTTTCCTATCCATGCTGTTTAATGCTAACTTCAATGTAAGTGGGCTAATCATTTTAATAAAGTGTTTTTTTTTTTTATACTGACCTCAGCGCCCTGCTATTTGTTTTCTTCTACAGAACACGAGAACACGTCCACCTACGGAGATGGGGAAGGTGTTCTTTAGTCCTAATACATATCCTATATTAAAGGGGATCTAAACCTATTAAATTAACAGAGTCTCAAAACAGTTACATTGAAGACAAACCGTGAATAACTACTGTAATGTTTGCTTGAGTTCTCATCCAAACTGTCAAACCATCAAATGACTAGTGTCATAACGGATCCCCTGTGTAGCACCATGGCAACTGCAGATCAAACAGAAGCTAAGGTGGCAGATTCTTTGGCTGTAAAGAATAGGAGGCTTTAGTTCCACTCAGCAGACCAAGAGCTAAAACCAGCCCTTTACCCCAAGCATTGTACACAAACAAGATGTTGAGGTAAAATCAAAGGAATGACTCTTTATTAAAACATACTTTATACCCTCCAGGAGGACATTCCCCTCTTGGGGATATTAGCATGACAATGCAAATGTCAAACATGAGTTGACATGGCTATTCGTAGTGACTTTATAGCCAGAATATGGAGTTAGATTTTTAGACCATATGTTTTTTTAAAAGCCAGCCCCCCCATCGATATGTAAATAAACCAGTTGGATGGGTTTTTGGACTGTTGCAGAGGCAGTTCTCCGCAGGATATGTTGTAACAGGAAGTAGGGGGAAGAGATTACGTTTTGAAACAAGTTTTTGAGAGACAAAGGAGTTGTGTTTTGGAGGACAAAGAGCAAGACATGGCTGTGAGAAGCTGGAGAACTTTGGAGACGGTTTGAGCTGGAGAAGAGAACTATGGATATTACCTTGATTAAATTGAGTAAATGTTTAGTTTACTCATTGCAAACATATTGTGCATGCTTATTTTGCTAGAAAGGATAATTGGCTTGTGCAGGTTGTGGGCATATTTTGTAAGCTATGAATTGTGTTGTATTGTCTATACTACAGTTGTATGCGCAGCTTTTCTGTTTAGTAAAGCACTGATACACTACAGAAGTCTAAGCTTCCTTGGTTTTACCACAAGAACCTTTAATAGATAGACGAAAGCCATACATAAATGTAGTCTAGTTTATATATATATTTTAAAAAATCTATTATGGGGACTGGAGCTCCACTTTAAGTCCTAGGAGCCAAAAAAAAAAAAAAAATTTGGACTTGGCACACCAACAGCTGCACTTTTTTGGGTCACATACAGTATATAGGTTTATATTTACAAAATACATTGCTGTTTTAGGCCCAGTAGCTGACAATCTGCACTCTTGCACTCTTTTGGGGAAACAAATAATTGAGTCCTGTTTTTCAAAATAAGTTACTGATTAGAAGTGTCAATCTGTTTTCACTGTCAGGTTGATTAATGCTATCAGTACTGTTACAGCAAAATATTAAAATGTGTTTCCTAAAGTATTATTCTTGTCAGAAAAGGTTATATATCAACTTACAAAAATAAATTGCTGCTACTCAAGATGCTGCCAGAAAAGATGGATGTCACATGGATGCAGTAGAGGTAATGCAAGCGTCCCCTCGGTCCAAAATAAAAAGTGGCAGGAAAAGTATTGACAGCAGACCAGAAATCAAATAATAGTTGCTCCATGTATTTTGAAAAAGTTCAGAAAGGCCTCCCTATAAGTTGGATCTTCTTAAAGATGAATTCCTGGTATGGATATTTTATATATCATTACATTGGGCCTAGTCACTGTCCCACCTCTCCATCTCATTCAATCAGTGAACCTTTGCATTCATTCACAATGCAGCCGGGCACCAGTTTGCACAGGACCTGGAAGCTAGTGGAGATCTCTGGAGTAGTGGTGTTTACTTCAGTGATTTCCAGCTTCCAGGGGAATCAGGGATTTGTGGATTGGCTATTTAAGCCAATCCACAAAGTAGCATTGCTATTCTCTCTCTCTGTACATTCTTGAAATTCAGAGGAAAGCACCCTAAACTTCTTCCTTTCTCCACTGCTGTTCTTCCACTGTGAAATGTCTGCACATTGTGCAAAGCGGCTTAGTGATCCTGATTGACAGCAGTGCTCTTCATGCTTGCTCCCCTGTTTATGACTAGCACGGGCACCAGATAAACAGGGAAGGAAAAAGGGGTGCCTCTGAAAAGATTTGAAAACGTTTGGTTGCAAACATAATGAATGTCCTTGCAGAAAAGCAAGTGTTGATTCCATGGGGTTTATTGTATGTTTTTTTATTTTTATAATTAGATTTTTTTATGAAGTCATGTGACCACAGGAGCCCCAATTTGCTCTATGCAGAGAAGGGCAAAAGAAAGGGAAAACACTGTAGTGATGTGTGGAGGAAACATCACAGGCTGGAAAGGTGGTCAGTCCACGTATTTACACATTAAAATTGAGAAAGATCATATTACCAACTTACAAAAGAGGAAAATAAAGGTATTTACAATAATTATAATGCTGCGATATATGGATCATGATTTTAATATTACTATACACTACACATATGTTAAAGTGGGCAGCAACAGAGGCAGTTCTGTCAATCCAGTAAGCAGGACTGGGTGTAGCAAGGTGCTGATTGACAAGCTACAGGTGTGTGAATCAGCCGTGACAATGCTAATAACCACACCTCACCATACAGCATCTAATCTGAATGTAGGGCAAGCAGACACAGCCTAAAAAAGAGTGACAATGCAGCATAGGTGCCACCTCTTCACAGAACGTTTGTAAAAGGGACCTCTTAATTAAAACAGCATGGGCACCATACTGGATATTCTTCTTTCAGTTTTACAGGGTCAGAAGCTTTCTAAGAAAAACATAGGAATCTTAACTCAACAAAGACACAGGGGTTATTGCACTACCCCAAGTCAAACAATTAAGATAGAGATGCTTATTTTCTTCAACTTCCCTTAAAGAGGAACTGCAGCCTTTCCCTCCCCCCTCCATTTTTTCCCTGCTTATCTTTTACATTCTTCAGCACAGTAAGCATACTCGCCTAGCCAGTGGGCCCAGCATTAAGCTGCTGGGATCCTCTTCTCTGTAACCGCTGCATGGGTTTGGTGCCGCCATGTTGTCTGTGACAGCTGCCGGCTCTTCCGGGTGCAGGCGCCACTAGGCCTGCCCCCCCCTTTGCTGAATGGGACTGCGCGTCATGCATACCAGGAGGCAACGGGGGCACCGCATCATTTGCCTAGGCGAATTCTGGAAACTAGTGGGCGGGCAAAGCCTTTGATGAAAAAAAAACCAGATAGGTAAACAAAAAAAGAAACCCCCAATATTGGCGCTGTGGAGGGGGAGCAGAATGGAGAGGAGGAGAGTGCCGCAAGAGAGTGAAGGTCCGCTTTAAGTCACCAGACACATAGAAAACTCACCCAAGTTATCAGGCAGCATCTTAGTGAATGCACAAGACCACTCCTGTGGACACAGAGGAACATCACCAAAAGAAAGTCTCAAGTCTCCCCACAGAGTCCAGCAATAAGTTTTATGTCCCATTTGGACAGGTTCCTTAATCACTGACATGCTCCAGGAAAAAGGATTGTCCAGTTTCAATTTGTTTTTTTTTTTAATAAGAATAAAACCTTTAGTGAAAATAATAAGGTGTACAGGAGTAGGAACAAATAGTTCCTTTCCCTCTGACAATATGATACTCCAAGGCCCATAGTGCAATCACACTTGTCTTCCTCTAGTCATCTCCAGGAGCAAACACAAAGGCCAGGGGAACATTTTTCTCAATTTGTGCACATAGTGGTTTTGCAGTTCATTCCTCGGGAAGCTACAAGGTGTCACCTGCTCATCCATTCCCAAATTATCTGGCCCTGACCACTCTCCAAAGTCTTGCCTCCACCTACTATCCCAGAGTGACAGCCTAACATACAATCAAACCAAAGGGCAGGTCCTACTTTTATAAGGGTGTACAAGCTGCATTAGGTAGATTTTATTTATATGATCAATGGGTTTTTGTAGAACTTTGCATGGGTAAGAGAAAACTGTAATTACAAATGCAGTTTTTTTTAATGAAAGGCCTTAATTCTGCTTCTACATTGTATGAATTAGCTTTCGACCTTGTCCAATTTGCACAACAGAATGAATGTGCTTGTCAGATGAAAACAGAACACATAGAGGGAATCCTAACAGAAAAATGAAAATCTTCATATACCACTTAGTTGGCCTCTGGTTACTGCATGGCTTTGCTCCATACATCATGGCAGCTGTTTGGTAGGTAACACTGACTATCTGTACAGAAACATGCAATATCACAACACCAAAGTTACCACAAATTAACCTCATTGTGACATTAAACAGACATCATATTGCGATTCATTATGCAAAGAGATTCAGACAAAGTCTTTGAAATTCACTAAGGAAATTACTTTAGCAAAATAATTTACAGTCATTAGCCTTTGTCTTTTTTTCCAAACTGCGTACCTAATTAGAATAAGCTGACAGAGACGGATGCTCTAGTGTACTGAATTATCACTAGGCTAAAGGCCATATGGTACGTTTAATGTATGGTTCTGCAGTACTATCTAGTTTAACCTTGTTTTACAGATAATTAATTGGCGCCGGATTAATACATTCTTCTGCAACTATCTGTCTTAAAAACGGACTGTTCGTGACACTTATGTGAATTATTCATTAGTAGATCTAATGATATTATAATGAATCTTGAGAAATATTTTCAGAAAGGTAGAAGGTAGCACATACAGGATTTGTAAGTTTTCTTTTGAAAGTCACCTATGTCATTAAGGATCTGGACTTTCTCTGGTCATGTGAGCTAGATGGAGTTGGAAATGCAGGTGTAAAAAAGGAGGTGATGTAAATATTCAAGATTCTTTTTCAAGGGAAACAACAGTGACTGGCTAAAAACACTGGTACTATCACTTCCTCCTAGATCACTTGAGGGATCTGGTATTTTGGATAACCAGCATCTTGTACCTATAAGTACCTTTTTTAGGGTTAGATTCAGTGGCGGCCAGTACAGTAAACAGTATAAACCCCCCCGTAGATGGTTGGTCGGTAGGGAGGTAGCACTTACCCCATGACCAGAAGCTTTCCCTGCTTAGCGGCCTCCCATTCACCTGGTAATCAAGGCGGCGCACCTACACACCTGAATCTATCCATTATGCATATAGGGGGTTGCGAGGAGAGAGGGAGCGGCGCCCGTAATAGACAGACCGCCACTGGTTAGATTGGAAGCTTAGGTGCAGGGGTGTGAAATTCAGTGTTAGGTCAATTGGATGAGATTGAGGTTAAGGTGTATGTTCAGGCAATGTATAAAGAAGTTTATATGACAAGACTGGATTTCTGCTTATAATGACATAACGTATGAAATAGTAACACTGCAGATAAAAGGTACCTTTTTTATATGCCTAATGGTAAATTTGCCCTGGCTGCCATGTAGGGACAGGTCATGATGGATCTACTCATGGTTGTCTGTATTACTGCACCACCATGCCTGGTCTGTTATCCTAGGTTCCGCCAAACTACAAAAACTGCTTGAAATATGAAGGGTTCCCCACACAGCCAATATTTGGAAATCTTTTTTCTTTAGTTCATTAACTAGCACAGCTCTTATGCAATTCACGCTTACAATGCTTTTTAAATTCTCTTTTAAATCTAATCAGACCAGCGTTCCATTCAAGTGGATAGGAATGAAAGCTGAGATCCACCTGGAGCGGTCTTTTAAATATTTATCTGGATGTAGAAATTACTTTTAATCATGAAATGAACATATTTGTAGAGAAAGAGGAATGATCATTATGTAGTACAGCAACCGAGAAGATCCCTAACAGCCATGAGCCCAGATCACAACAGCCTTGGCTAACAGTCCATCCATTCCAAGCTGTGGCATCTAATGGAGGTCTAGCTAACATTAAATTACAGTCCTGAAGATGAACAAGGTTAAAGCTGAATCATAAACCAGCCCATATCCAAACACCACAGTGCATTGTACTAGAATAAAATAAGGCAGGATATATTCAGTAGTTGGTTTTCTAAACTATAGAACACACCAGCATTTAAGGTATTCAACATAGCAAATCCTTCACAATGACACCCACACATATTGGCATATATTAACATAAATATACATATGAAATGTCTACATATCATGCTCCTGCACCGATACTATTTACCATCTATGTGTTCCATATTTATGCACAGACCTTTTTTATTAAGTCTAATAATAATCCATATTCTTTGCCCACTTGTCTTGGCCTATTGTTCTCCTTAAGGGCACTAGTATTTTTAACTCCAGTCAAATGTTTTCCTTATATTGCTTACATGAAAAAATAAAAAAATCTACTCATGATTTAAAGCAATGTATTTATTTTATATAATTGTGGGGTAGCTGTGTTAGCCCCTTTCAGGTATACAAGTGACTCCCTCTAGCAATTTACTGCAGCATGTTTTCACTGGCAACTAGATCTTTAAAGAAGGAATCTAATCCCAAGAATAAAAAAAAAAAAAAAGGGTGTAAATTTTGGATAAGAAATTTTGAAAATTAGGTAATAGACATACTGTTAGGATATGATAGAAAATGGCTTTTGAATCATATATTTGCATTGCCTTACAGCAACTCTGAAGTGAGATTGCAGGGCACAAAATAAGACTGAAAGTAGGACTAAAGCCAGCCAAAGACGGTTCAAATTAGAGATTCAAATCATGTATGGGCAGGCTGAATGTACCCAAGTTGATTGATCGATCAACTTGGGTACAATCAGCCTGCCGGATTTTACATATGACTATTGCTAGCGGCTGCTACAGCCGCTAGCAAAAATCACTGTGTTCTCCCAGCGGGGACGGCTTCCCTCACAGGAGGGATTCCCCTGTCAACACAGGCTGCAGGAAAGAAAATAGCTCCGTCTATGGCCAGCCTCAGCAGATGTTAATTGCTATACACATATGTTAGTGATACATATTCTAATTTGTACCTTTTTATTGCTAATCCAGAAATGGACATATAGTGGGGTGACAATAAGTTGTATTTATTTTCATTTAGAGAATAGTATGCTTTTACTCTGTATCAGGTATCAGGTACATTTCTTTGTTTTTCTTTGTCCTGCATTCAACTCTCATGTAACATGTATATGCTTCTCTTGCCCTATAAACCTGGCTTTTTTGTCTAAACTATAACCAGTCTTTTTTGAGGTATTTTTTGTGCTGCTGCTCTTCACTATTAAAGAGTCAGTCCAGTCAAAACTGACACTCCATGTAGATGCCATACTGAAAAACTGTCACCTTATATTTCTCCAGGATGTTAAAGTATGATGACTTTGATTTTTTGATGATTTTTTTTAAATAACAAGCATGTCATACTTACCTGCTCTGTTTAATGGTTTTGCACAAAGCAGCCCCTATACTCCGTTTTTTAGGTCCACCACCGCCACTCCTGGCTCCCCCCCCCCCCCCGCCTTGTGTGTGCTCGATCCCGAGCTGGCTCTATGTGTCTATAAGACACATAGAGCACAACTCAGCCACACCCCCTACTCCCTTCTCACTGGCTGTCATTGACAGCAGTGGGAGACAATGGCCACAGCCTGGGGCAAATTCCCTTGCAAAGTGAACAGCCTATTTGCCTTTACTAAATCAACCCAATTGTTTCCTTACTGCTTGGGTGTATTTGTAGTTTGCAATTAGTGGTTTATTCATGTTAGACACCAATAGATTTGAACTTTCTTTGTGACATTGAAGGAAATTCTCCCCTTTTGAATTACATAACCTTTGGGTCTCATGCAGATTGGGCTTAAAAAACGGCAAGTGTTTGGTGGGTTTTTTTTCAGCCTGGAAAAGCACCTCTGTGTTAGCCTATGTGTCCATGCACACATAGACATTTGTAGGTTTATTATAAGAGGAGCATTTGCAGGCTGAAAAAAAAAACCCTCAAAAGTGCATTAAGAAGAGCTGAAAAATAGATAAAATGCTGCATGTGCCTAAATGCGTGTAAATGCATCTAAACGCTACATGCATTTTAAGCGGGTTTGAGCATTAATGCATTCCAATGACCAGAATAAATTAATATTCTGGTCAGTGTAATCCATTAACCCTTACACGCATGACATGCCTAAATGTGCCTAAAAGCATATGCAATATACAGCTTTTTTTCCTGCCAGGAGTTCTGGTGTTCAGAGGAGAAAAGTGAATGCCCTGGGTGCATTAGGCATTACTGTGCTGCCAGTTTGTATTTTGGTATGTTCCCTTGTTTCATCATCATGGCTTGCTACTATAATACAGCCCATATGTTAAAATCCAACAGCAAAACACAGACACAAGTAAGCACCAATCAAATGTATTTAACAATCATAAATAATAAATACAATCAGTATACGTACCTAAATGTGACCTGATGTCAGCCTCTTACAGTCCCTCTACAACTGGCTGGAGCATGGAGAAGGAGAAGCAATTCAAGCAGCCAATCAGTTTATATGCTGATAAGTAGCATGCTGATAGGATGAAAAAGCAGAGTGACTCAGAGATAAGCTCATCCTTGTGCTGCTTTTTCTTTCACTGTCCAATCACAAACATGGGGCAGGTCCAGGGTGAACAGAGCTCAGAGGGAGTGGCTTAAATTATCCTGGCCATCAGGTTTAGGACATCTAACACATAAATATAAAAAATACAGCAGGGAAAATCTCTAAATTGAAAGTGAATATTGCAGCAAAAAACAATTGGTTGCCAATAGATGTGAAAGAGGACATTCACATCGAACTGGAATAACCATCCCTGAACAAGGGTGGAAACCATCTATATCAAACTGGAAGAACCAGCCCTGAACAAGGGTGGAGGCCATCTATATCAAACTGCAAGAACAAGCCCTGAATAAGAGTGGAGGCCATCTATATCAAACTGGAAGAACCATCCATGAACAAGAGTGGAAACTATCTATATTAAACTGGAAGAATCATCCCTGATCCTTGAACAAGGGTGGAAAGCATCTATATCAAACTGGAAGAAACGTCCCTGAACAAGGGTGGAAAGCATCTATATCAAACTAAAAGTACCAGCCCTGAACAAGGGTGGAAATCAGGGGCGTAACTAGAAATAGCAGGGCCCCATAGCAAAATGTTGTATGGGACCCCACTGCAAACAGCCCAGCCCCCCCCCCCCCAGCTGCCCTAGTGTCAATGCAGCGTGACCTGTGCCACATGCAGCGTGACCTGTGCCCAATGCAGCGTGACCTGTGCCCAATACAGCGTGACCTGTGCCCCATACAGTGTGACCTGTGCCCAATACAGCCTGGTCTGCCTGTGCCCCATACAGCCCCACTTATGCAGAGGAAGAGGCAAGCCACCCGGATCAGCAGAGAGCGATATTGCCCGCTGTAATAGCTTTCATTTGAATTTCCTGTCTTCCCGGGGCTCATCGTCACATAGCACCACCTCTTGGCCCAACGCCTTTGATGACGTCACATGTCCCGCATTGGATTGGCGTTCTGTCTATCAAAGGCACCGGGCCAAAAGTTGGAGCTATGTGACGTGAGCCCTGGGAACACTGGAAGTTCTAATGAAAGCTCTTACATCGGGCAATTCAGCTCTCTGCTGATACGGACAGCTCGCCTCTTCCTTTCCTCTCTCTTCCCCTGGCTGGGAGACTGTGCCGGCGGTGCTCTTATCCTCACTGGGCCCCACTCGGCTGCGGGCCCCATAGCGCCCGCATGGGTCGCTATGGTGGTAGTTACGCCCCTGGTGGAAATTATTTATATCAAACTAAAAGAACCAGCCCTGAACAAGGATGGAAACTACCTATATTAAACTGGAGGAACCAGCCCTGAACAAGGGTGGAAACCATCTATATCAAACTGGTAGAACCAGCTCCGAGCAAGGATGAATGGCATCTATATCAAACTGGAAGAACTGTACCTGAACAATGGTGAAGGCTAACTATATCCAACTGGAAGAACCGTACCTAAACAAGAGTGGGGGCCATCTGCATCAAACTAGGAGAACCATCCCTGAACAGGGGTTGGGACCTTTGACACCATCTGTTTTCCTCATATAATTCCATTTTACCATCTCTATCCTAGTGTTCATGTGAATAGAAGGATTAACACTTATGCAGACTCCCACCAAGGATGGGATTATGCAACAAAAACTGGAGGGTTCCACAATGTTCATACCTCCAATACTGTTCTTGGACAATAAACATCCACCTTGACACGTTCCATACTGACTGGATCAAGTTGTCAGTGCTGCCTGTGTGAATATAAATGTGAATATAAATTTTTGGAGTGTGTTTCTTGACAAGAAACGAGTTGAGGAGTTCTTTAGAACTCGGAAACGCTACGAAATATCTTCATTATTACAAAACAAGTCCAGTTGAATGTGATTACCTACTGCTGGCTACCGCAGAAAACATTGGTTTTGTTATTTTATCTTTTCATTTCTGTCTTTGATTTTAATTTTTTGGCTGGAATTCTGCAGTATATGGCTGTCCACTGTAAATACATAAAATGAAAAACACTCATGTCTCATACAGTATCTATATAAGTCACTGCTTTTCTGGTTGTGAGCACCTGAGGCATTTGATTATGCTACCAATAGACAGCTATAGCACTATAGTAGCAGCCAGGGGCCCATAAATGTTGCTTCTGGTCATATCATCACTGTGACAGGTAGAAAGTGGTAATGATGAAAAAGTTATTTTTAAATAATTCCTGTCTCTACAGCTTGACACTTTCTATAAATACATTACATGACAAATGTTACAGTTTATTACTGTTTCATTGCATTAATAAAAACATACTTTTTTGACCAGTCCAATACTAATGGGCACATTTCTGTACAGAAAGAAGACATGGGATTTATCTTCTGCACAGATCAAACACAAATACCAAACTCACAATGGTACTATGGAATCCCAGATAAAGTCTCTTTTGTGCCATCAAATGAGATATACATACATAATATTATTCGCATTATGTATGCAATCTACATTGGGTATGGGTAAACTGAGCAGAAACTTCACACAAGATTAAAACACTGCTACTTTAAAATAAATAAGGATCAACATTCCAGTAGACAGTGCTTCAGGACACAAGGCCTAGTGCTTATACTGACAACAAGTTTAAGATGGTATTAAACCCAAAAACAAAATAAAAACATGCAAACTACAACTTACCAATTCTTATATGTGGTGGCTGCATTGCTTTTCTTTTTGTTGTTTTGTTTTTTGTTTTTTTGTTTTTTTTGGGGGGGGGGGGGTCTTTTATTTTGACCTGATGGCCTGGCCTGTTGATTATTGCAGCAAAATGCTCTGAATCTTGTCAAAAGTTTACAACCTCACATTACCACTCCATCTGCAGTGATGTGAGCCTTCTTATATAGGTAACACCTGTTTAGAGAAAATGTATTTGTGACAGGGTTATTTTAAAGACCAGTTAGTGCTGCTCTCTCCTTGTGCATGGTGATGGGTCTCAGATTTGTCCCTCCATAGTTTTTTGCAGGCCGCTGGTAGCGGGAAGACTTATGGAAAGTCCCACCCTTAACTCTTCAATGAGGTTCGGATTCACCGCTACCATGGGTTTGCATCAAATACTGTAAATCGAGATTTGCAGTCCTGGTGATTTTATGTGTAAATACATTGCACTAATTTGTTTTAAACCACAATGTACTGCATGGCCTTTAAACCATAGCAAGCAGGCTTTAGAATGATTATTAAGGTGTATATTGGATAATTCAGTCCTCACTATAAAAGGGGGGAACCAGAGCAGCCAAAGTGAATTGAAAGCAGTTGTAGGGAAGGCATAGGGAAAGCTGCCAGACCGCAAAAGTAGAGATAAGGGTCAGTTAGGAAATTGTATTTTAATTCTGATTGCTAGCTCTTTGGGCAATCAACACCTTCTCTGAAAAACAACTCCATAGAAAATTGCTTTTTTTTCTGCTGCAAGACGTCTCTTTAAAAATATGACCTTCCCTGGGCCCCTTTCTCTGTTTTGCCAATTTCCCCCCTTCCCCTCTCCCCATGTTCTTTCTATTCTCTTATCCCCCCCCATTATCTCTGATCTTGTACACCTCTAGTCTATACTTTAGTAGAGTTAATGTGGTTCTAAAGTTACTCAATGTGGAGGAGGAGCCAGGAGCGCCGCCGGGGGACTCCAGAAAAGGAGGATCGGTGTCACTCTATGCAAAACCCATGCACAGTGGAGCTAAGTATGACATGTTTATTAGAAAGTGGTTGGGAGTATGTATCCCGTGGGACTTTAAATGAAAGCATGACCTGATGTGGTCATGCGTTTCCATCCCTGTACTAGTCTAAGAGAAAAGGGTGGGACTTTAAATGAATAGCGTAAATGCTCAAAAACAAAAATCGATGAACAACTAGGAAAATTTTATTCAATTCATAACAATATAACATGCATAAATATACATCAATCATAAATGGAAAGAAATATTGGCAATAATAGCAGCAATTATACATGATTGTATGAATACAGAAATTCTCCATGGTACACCAATTAGATATTGTTACACAACCATATATTCAAGAGTATACACCCAAGGCCTCCAAAAGTATGACATGTTTGTTATTTTTTTTAAAAAATTAGCTTTACAATCACTTTAATAAGAATTGGACAGTAGGAGTTCAGTTTTGCATCAGCAGGAACATGGACAGCCTCAGTGGACCGCTGGCCAATTTCTATCATTAAATTCCAGTGTGGATCCATCATCAATCACACTGCCTGTCGCACCGCCAGACCTGAAAAAATAAAAAAACCTCCGGCCTCGTCGAAGGCTCCCCACTGACTGCCTGCTCTTCATCCATCTGATATTTTCTAAATAGCTAAGTGGTGGAGTCACTCGATGACGTCAGCCAGTGACCCGGCCCGTGTGATGTCATTGACCCAGCAAGACCTGGAGGGCAATTTTTTGGGGGGGATTAATGGGGAGATGGATTAGAACATCTGTCAGTTTTTATTGCTGTCTGTGTCACCATTAGGGAGAGTCATCCTCTCTATTTGTCCTGTTTACCATTACCATTAATAGTTAAAGTAAAAGAAAATCCCATATTTTGGATTGTCCCCAGAAAAACAATAGAGGGCAAATATTTGAATGGGGACACTATTTCTAATGACTTGGGGGGTCCCCAAGACATTCCCCTAATTTGCAGGTATTTCCTCTCACCTCCTGTTTTGGCTATGGGACAGGAAGTGAAGGAAAATCTCCCCAATGGGACAAAGATGGCAAAAGTAAACCTTACAGGGATTATAACCTTCCCTTACCCTATCCAAAATGAAAAAAAAAGAGATTGGCCCAGGAAGGTTTTTTTTCCCCACTTGAGCAAATTTGACCATGCTTTGTAGGGTTTTTGCCTTCCTCTGGATCAACTGTGGGTATAAGGTTCTGTATAAGGGTTTTTTTTTTTATTCTCCATTTTTTTTTTCTTCTAGTTGAACTTGATGGACTTGTGTCTTTTTCAGCCTAATAGGGTGTACACACGGTCGGACTTTGTTCGGTCATTCCGACAACAAAATCCTAGGATTTTTTCCGACGGATGTTGGCTCAAACTTGTCTTGCATACACACGGTCACACAAAGTTGTCGGAAAATCCGATCGTTCTGAACGCGGTGACGTAAAACACGTACGTCGGGACTATAAACGGGGCAGTGGCCAATAGCTTTCATCTCTTTATTTATTCTGAGCATGCGTGGCACTTTGTCCGTCGGATTTGTGTACACACGATCTGAATTTCCGACAACGGATTTTGTTGTCGGAAAATTTTATCTCCTGCTCTCCAACTTTGTGTGTCGGAAAATCCGATGGAAAATGTCCGATGGAGCCCACACACGGTCGGAATTTCCGACAACACGCTCCGATCGGACATTTTCCATCGGAAAATCCGACCGTGTGTACGGGGCATAACTGTATAACCATGTATACAATATATGCACTGCAAGGTTCTCCATGAAAATGATACTGTTTCATAACACCATGTATACCTTGAAGGCATTACCCAAGGCTGTAATTTAAAAGATGTGTCTATTTGTCATGTCACCACTCAATGCCCTATGAAAAGACTTTCTCCTGTATAGTATATTTAATAAAAAAAAATTGCACTGGTACATGCCCCCTGAAATTGCTCAGCTCCCCATGCCTTTTGTTTTACAATAGCTTTTATAATAGCCCTAAGCATAGCCAGAATTTTTAAACAGGATATACCACTCCAATAAACTTTAATGGGATTCACTGCTGATTTGCAGAATTTCACGCAGATTTTTCTGAATCCTCAGCAAGTCAAACCTGTAAAAATGCACTCATCCCTACTCTGCTCAGGCATAGCATATACACAGCAAAGTAAGGATGTCACTGTTGCCTCCATTAATGTTTTTGCCCAAAGTTCAGCTTATATATCATATGAATAAAAATATGGGCTTACAGTAAACATCAGGTTCTTTACTTTCTAGAGTGAAATGGTGTCACTGAAACACATGATTAAGTCAAAGTACTAGCTCAGTGGTTTGGATTCAATAGTGAAAACCTCTCATCTATATTACAATTGCGAGCAGAACTTTGATGTAATATGTCATTTGAAGCATTAGAAGAAGCTAAGGTAGGAAGGTAAGTTTCATTAAAGAGAGAGTTGGAATACTTCGCAGTCTGAAGCAGAAAACTCAGCGACTTATAAATCACTTGCAAGTGTCTTTCCTTGTCTTAATGATAGAAATTTGTGGCTGCATTATGCACAATACAGCAGCATGATTCCTTTATATGAATGATCTTTCTTTATTTAAACAGTGGCTCAGTTTTACACCGCTCATAAAACAGTTTCACTGGCTGCTTTACATAATATGCTAATAACTATGTATGTTTCCCATCTGATGACTGTACAAGAGGAATGGCCTTGCTTTCTGTCGCTCGGTGGCAGTGTCACTTCCGAGAACATCTATCTTTACAATGAAATGAATGAGCGTCTCTGTACTCTTCACTTATTTGCATCGCTGTATGTTCTGAATATGCACATGTAGAACTTTAAAAGCCAAGGGAGCAATGTAATAAATTTGTGCAACAGCTGGAGGGTTAAAGATAGTGCTGCTACAAGCGCTCATGGGATCTTACAAGCCACTTTGGGCTGAAGGGAAACCTGTCAGAAGAAAAATAGATGGGCTGACCCCTTTGTACAAATGCTGGAATCTTGGGTCCCTTGATGATCCAGTGGCTTCAATGCATTCTAAGTCTTTCATCGGAAACAGGTATTCAGATCATTTGTTCTGAGTTCCCTGTGAATGCTTTTCCAGGGATTTAGAACATACTAACACCAGAAACATCCAGGACATACTAACATCCAGCAACATTATTTTGTATTTCTTCCATTTGCGAATAATCGCATCAACTGTTGTCAACCTCTCACCAAGCTGCTTGGCAATGGTCTTGTAGCCCATTCTAGCCTTGTGTAGGTCTACAATGTTGTCCCTGACATCCTTGGACAGCTCTTTGGTCTTGGACATGGTGGAGAGATCAGAATCTGATTGACTGGTTGCTTCTGTGGACAAGTGTCTTTTATGCAGGTAACAAGCTGAGATTAGGAGCACTCCCTTTATCAGAGTGCTCCTAATCTCAGCTTGTTACCTGTATAGAAGACACCTGGAAGCCAGAAATCTTGCTGATTGATAGGGGATCAAATACTGATTTCACTCATTGAAATGCAAATCAATTTATAACTTTTTTGAAATGCGTTTTTCTGGATATTTTTGTTGTTATTCTGCCTCTTACTGTTAAAATAAGCCTACCATTAAAATTATAGACAGTGGGCAAACGTACAAAATCAGCAGGGGATCAAATACTTTTTTCCCTCACTGTAGATAATTTGTCTTTGGTTTTGCTTGCAATTATTTAAGTTGATGACATAGTGCCTACAAGTATTTTTCCTTGCTAAAAAAAAAAATCATAAAAAATCAGCAACCACTTTTAATATCCTCTCTTCTGAACCTGATTGAACAGGGGATCCAAAAATCCACTTCTTCCACTCTGTCTTTTTCTAATATTTTGTGCCATTTAACCATGATGATAATTGTTCTGTATTGTTAACATGTCCTACAGCTAAAACAAAACTAATGCCTGGGTATGGCTGGAGGTATGACAATGCTAAAAATGTTGGTGCTATAAGGTGTCCCTCTTTCACATTTAGGAAAGCCATTAAATATGCAATATAATGACCACCTTTGTCACACTGGAACTTATATTATGAACCTATTAGAGATTCTGATAGGTGAGACAGTATTCTCTACCACTGTTAATAAATCATGAAGTGCCTGAACATTTCAGTGAAAAATGATGTTTCATCCCTTCAGGAGAGTTGCAGACACTTGTACACTCCATGCCAAGGTGCCGTCCATCTATTTTATTGGCTTTGCTGATGCCTTAAGACACATCATGTTGATGTTCCTGTCATTTGGCACTTACCAATACATTTTATTTCACCCCAAGCAGAATTGCAGTTTCTTAATATTTTATCAAAAAAAGTACAGAATCAAGCAGCTTAGTTATGGAGTTTTTCAGACACGAGGACCGCTTGTTAAAAACAAAAACTACAAGCCAGCTTAGTATTTAAGAGCATTAATTTAATTATATGCTGTAAAAGATCTGTCTCTGCCTGTCTGTGCAAAATGGTTATTTTGAAAAATGATTTTTTCTGGAGAACAGAAATGCTGTCATAGTACACTGGAAGTTTTCTTAAAGGAAACACGTTGTGAGTTTTCTAAATATTACCTTTATGTTCTAGAGTTCTCCCTGTGCCTGCGTGGGCTTCCTTTGGGTACTCTTCTTCCTGCACTCCAAAGACATGCTGGTAGGTTAATTGGATCCTGTCTAAATTGGCCCTAATGTATATGCGTAAATTGACGGCGCTATATAAGTACTAGGGATAGGTGAATAGTTTGGCCCAAGCATGAATTTCGGCGGAATATTTGCCTGTTCAGCCGTTCGTGGAACACCCGAATTTGCAGGGCGTTCGTCCTGACGAACACCCTGCAATGCACTGAGCGCTGCACAGGGCATTCTGCGCCCAGATTGGGCAAAGCTTTGCCCAATCCGGGCGCAGTGTAAGCCACGGCGTCCATAACAACCGATCAGTCATCAGCTGACAATGGGTTTCCCCACTGACACCTGAATAAAAAAAAATTGGGTCCTCCCCCGCAGTCCATACCAGGCCCCTCAGGTCTGGTATGGATTTTAAGGGGAACCCCACGTCAAAATGTAAAAAAAAAAAAGTTGTGGGCTCCTCCCCAAAATCCATACCAGATCCTTATCTGAGCATGCAGCCCGGCAAATAAGGAAAAGGGAGGGGACGAGCGAGTGCCCCCCCTCCTGAACCATACCAGGCTACATGCCCTCAACATGGGGGGTGGCTGCTTTGGGGCGGAGGGGGGCTCTTCCCCCTCACCCCAAAGCACCTTGTCCTCATGTTGATGGGGACAAGGGCCTCTTCCCGACAATCCTGAGCTGTGGTTGTCGGGGTCTGGGGGCAGGGGCTTATCGGAATTTGAAAGCCCCCTTTAACAAAAGGGCCCCCAGATCCCCCCCCCATGTGAATGGGTATCGCGTACATGGTACACCTTCACCATAAAAATTGTCAAAATGTAAAAACCACAAGAAACTGTTTTTGACAAGTCCTTTATTAAAAAATAAAAAATTGTGACCCTCGATGTAAATCCATCCTCAATCACGACGCCTGCCGGACCTGAAAATTAGAAAAAAAATGCTCCGCCTCCAGGGAGGCCTCCCGCCATCTGCCCGCTCTGCGCTTTGATAGTTCTTATATAGGCAAGGGGCCATCCAGCTGTCACGTGATGTCAGGTGACGTCAGAATCGGGTGACCCCGCCCCTTGCCTATATAAGAACTATCAAAGCGCAGAGCGGGCAGATGGTGGGAGGCCTCCCAGTAGGCGGAGCGTTTTTTTTTCTTTCTATCTTTCGTTTGTGGCGGGCGTCGTGATTGATGATGGATTTACATTGAGGGACACTTCTTTTTATTTTTTTAATAAAGGACTTTTCAAAAACAATTTCTTGTGGTTTTTACTTTTTGACATTTTTTTTGTGAATAGGTAGCCGATAGCCATATACATGGGGGGGGGCAGGATCTGGGGGCCCCCTTGTTAAAGCAGGTTTCTAGATTCCGATAAGCCCCCTGCCCACAGACCCAGACAACCACAGCCCAGGGTTGTCAGGAAGAGGCCTTTGGGGACAAGGTGCTTTGGGGCAGGGGGTAGACCCCACACACCGTTTTTTTTTTTTTTTTTGGCATGGAGTTCCCCTTAAAATCCATACCAGACACAAAGGGCCTGGTATGGGCTGGGGGGGACCCTATGCCATTTCTTTCTTTATTTTTTCAATAGCCAGGTGCCGGCAATTGTAACCGTGAATCATTTTAAATGGGATCTGACTCGTTTTTTTTTCCACCCACTTGCCATTTTTGCTGTAACATGTTTTATGCATGCGACAGATGGGCCACTTCACAGGCACATTAAGGGAACCACCCAGGCACTATATTTAAACACTTGCTGACCAGGCCATAGCCGAATGATGTTTTGGATAGAGCAGGGAAGAGTTACAGTGCTTTAAAGAAGTATTCATATCCCTTGAAATTTTCCACATTTTGTCATGTTACAACCAAAAACGTGAATGTATTTTATTGGCATTTCATGTGATAGACCTATACAAATTGGTACATAATTGTGATAACTATATATGTGAAAAGTGTGGCATGCATTTGTATTCAGCCCCCCAAGTGAATACTTTGTAGAACCACCTTTCGCTGCAATTACAGCTGTCTTTTTGGGTATGTCTCTACCAGCTTTAAACATCTAGAGAGTGAAATGTTTGCCCATTCTTCTTTGCAAAATAGCTCTAACTCTGTCAGATTGGATGCATACTAGCACATTATAACTTTGCCTTGCTGTTTGTTTTTTTGGTGGTTTTTTTTTTTTTTTTTTTAATCATTATTTTATTGTTATTTGACATAAACAAAACAAAAAAAAAAAGAGAGAACAAAACATATCCATATAAAAAAAAAAAAAAATGTTTGTGCAATCGACCTCGCAGGGTCAAGTGAATACATTTGAACCACTTGATTCGTTTAAGGCAAAATATGGTCATAATGTTTTTTTTTAAGTCTGCGGTTTACTACTGCTTTAAGAACAGTCAGTGGAATAATGAAGCTGCACTGAAGCCCACTTAGGTGGTTAAACATCCAAAATAAAGCTGTCAATAACCCAGATAATACGGCTCACCAAATCTCAATGGTCCATGACAGATCTGCTGCAAGTTAGTCCAATGGAGCTATAACTACTCTGGTCAGTAGTTGGCTCTAGCCCTCCATGGGCCACGAAGCAGCTCTTTCTATATGCATGTTTGGGTTACATGGGTTAGACACTTTGTGTTGCAAGCGGCAACAGACAACCATGGATTGGTAGGGACTTAGCAACACAAGTCCTTAAACAAGTGGGTAGAGCAATAGTAGACAACCAGGGGTGGTAACAAGGTCAGAATCCATGCAAAATGGAGTAAATACAAATGGAGTAGTCGGAATGACGCAATCAAACATTTTTAGCAGGCACTAGGTGAAAGTTAAGAGTCCCCCTAGTTGATGAGACTCAGGTGTCAGCTGTAGTAGGCCTTGCTGCAATGCATAGTAGCAACCGCCAGATGGTGATTGTTCAAGACTGGTTGTTAGCGGAACTCAGGAAGGAGGATCCCCTAAGGCCCATGTCACACTAGCAATCCTGTTGTTAGCAAGAATTCGCCAGCAACAGGAGCACTAGAAAATACAGGGAGGATACCCACCTATGTGTTGCTCCCTAACTAGCTTCATCATTGTTCCCTTGCTGCCAGAAATGCTAAAAAAAAAACCTGAGTTGCTGTCAAGAGACCTTCTCTAGCCAGTGAGGATGTAACATATACAAGTAAGTGAGTGTTTGCGGTTCTGTTGTGGCCTCCAAAGTGATCCTGCCACTGGCAAAAAAAGGATCACCACAGTGACATGGTCCGAAAACTAAGAATAAGCCCAGAGTAGAGACAGAGCTAGTGAACTGCCCTTTCACCTGCTAGAGCCATGGAAGTCATTGAATGCACTGAATCCAGTGTTCACCCACAGACATTTGAGATCTCAACCTTGCTAGCGTGACTGTGAGTTTATAAAAACACCTCATTATCTAGGTTCATACATAATATAAATCTCATCAGTTACCATCTCTGTTTTACTCTGACACTCAGAACTTAATCAATGAATATTTTGGACAATGCAGCTTTTAGTGAAGATGGCAATGTTTGATTGAAGCTGTTTACAAAATCAGCACTGAACGCTCTATTCAACCCTCAAGTTGAAATCTATCAGTGAACATACAAAAAAACAATTCAAGGAACTTAAAAGGAGCTGTAATATAATACGGAAGTTTCAAGGATGAGGCATATTATCTTATTTTTTTCTTTAAAAAAAAGAAAAAGAAAAAGGTTGGGATGTTGCGTTATTACAAAAATCTTTAGTGAAGGTAATGAAAACGAGTCTATTCCAAATGAAAAAGAACTGGAAATTATGAAAAAGGGGCAGGGAGAGGATTACATTTCTTTCCTTTTACAATGTGCAAGCCTGTATTTTATATTATACAGAAAGTTAACATAAATAACTGAAATGTATTTAAATAATGATGCTGTGATCCCACTTACTTATAAGGTTAGGTGCACATTTTAATGAACGGAATTCTGCAAACCCCCCCCCCCCCAGCAGTAAATAGAAACTGGTCTTTATTTTAAACTATTAATTAAAAACACCTCCATTAATTCAATTATTAAAATGACAACGTTATCACGAGCAAAACTAGCAGTTGCTCACACCACACACATCACCAAGCATGCTACCAGTGAAAGTGGCCTCCTTTCAGGAGAGGGGGGGACAGACAATAGAGATCGCCAGGATATTCTCTTTAAAACTTTGTAACCAAAGATCAGGCAATAGCTGTCCAAAAGCATACACTACAGGTGGCCCCACTGCAAATATAATTAATTGCTATAATGTGGGTAGTATGGCATTTACACTTGCTTGGGCTGCCCAGAGTTTGAATAACATGTTCAACATTGGGCGTTTCCATTGACCCTTTGCAGTCCAGCACATGTTAAAGTATATGTAAAGCCTCATTTGAAAATTGTGTAGAGATGTAGTTATTAGAATAAGTGAAATAGCTTGTTACTTATGTTTCTGTATTCTCCACTCTTGTGAAAAAATATCATCAATTTGTCTGTAGCTTATCAATGCACTTTCATATTATTTCTGGTGCCTGGGTAAAGATGGCAGTGGCCCCTATGCGTCACTCCGCTGAGATGTACAAGAAGCACGGACTCCATCTGTGATGAGTATTGGTGTCTTTCGGCAACTGGGTTGGACTGGAAGAGGAATAATTGACCAGGCTTGACAAATACAGTAGCAACGTAGGGGGTAAGAGTGGAGGAAACCACTGAGCGCAGCATGGTACGCAGGAGATCAATGCTTCCATAAGTGTTGATTTTAGAAGAAAGTTTATCACTGGGTTTCAGTGGAATGGGCAAAAAAAGACATAATCTCCTAATTTTTTTACGTAAGTTTGTTTAAGCAACAGAGTCACTTTACTACAGCTTGGTCCTCAACCCACCTTCAGGTTATTGACTAGTCAGTGAAGAATCTGATGATAACGCTTTCTCTTCCTGTTAGGAAGCTTCAAGTGTTCGACTGAAAGCAATGTGCCCCCCTCCCCCTTCCTAAGGTTAAATACTTGTTAAGTTTAGGAGTGTATGGATAATGTGTAATACTTATCTTATTCCTCGCTTCAGCAGGGTCCCTCCAGCAGTGTGGATGGTCCGGTAAAGGCTCCTCTTTAAGATGCCCCCAGCTGTGGTCACACTCCTGCCTGTTATTCGTACAATGCAAGGTTACTAGCCCTGCATCGTATGTTATGATTCCAAGGGACCACCCAAAGACCCGAGCTTTGGAGAAAAGAGGAGAGTGCTGGAGCCTACTGGAGTAAGGCATCAGGGTAAGTAGTACAGTGTGTTTCTTCTAGACATAAAGAGCAGTGCAGGGGAAGGCCCACTGCAAGGCTAGATTTTGTCTAATTCCTGGAGTTAGGTTTTAAAACACAAATACATGCTACATATATACATGAATACATGTATGGAGAACTGCTACATCCTTTCAGCACTCTAAAACTGGATACACTTGGATCATGGATACATGGAGAATAAGCCCCTGATTCTTTCCTTTGGGCTACTGTGGCTGAACATCTTTTGCTTCCCTTTTTTCTTGCCATTGTCAATACTTTATTAAGCATCCACATTTTACATAGCCAAGTGGTGACCTATATAGATATAAATTAGATTGGGTGATCCCCTTTGGGGGACTCTGTTGCTATTCTGTTGCCCTATGTTTTACCGCAGCCTGATGGGACTATACTAGCCATCTTTGGTTAAGGTGCAGCACTGCTCCTAAATATATCATATTGTTGACTTTTCCTGGGTCTCCTGAGGAAGCAATAGACGGTGAAACACGTTGAAACCTATGAATGTCCCCACATATTCCTACAGCTGGAGATCTTCTTATGAATAAAGAGTACTTTATATCTACATCTTCAATTTATATACATTGTTTGGAACAATTTTGTTCATGTTTATTATAGGAGGTCTGCTCCATTGATAGAGGGGAGCAATACAGTACATCTAGGAGGTATTTATGGTGCACACTGTGAAATTCTAATCAATCTGGATTTTAATCATTGTTCATAATAAAATATTCATGTTTTATAATGTTATTGTGAGTCAAATTCTTGGGTTTTGAGCCCCTTAAAACCCCCGTTCCTTATATCTTATATATGTTGTGTCAATTTTAGTAGAATCGTGTTTTTATGTACAGTATCCTATTAAGAAATTGTACCTTGTTATGTTTATTCTTATTATCAATTAATTTTTCTTTGTGACTACTTTTTACAGATTTACTAATACAGTTGAACAAAATGAATATTATCAGACTGACATAGAAGTGAGTACTGAAGTGAGGCTGAAAACATGTTCTAAAGGCCCTTTTCCGGCTTACCTGCAAACTGAGAACCTATAAACCAATTCTGTTGCTGCAATAAAGTAGATTTGGCCATGCTGTGGACTTTCAAATATTTACATATTCTTAAACAAACAGTAAATTAATTTTTCAAAAAAGCCCTCACTGACCACTGTAGTTACACAGCCACTGTTGACCAATTCATCCTCGAAGGTCCAATAGAAGCTCTGTGTTTTCATTTGAGATTTTAATTTTGGTCAGCTGCCAAGTCATTGTTGAAGGGAACTGCGCTACAGAGAGAAAGTGACAGTAAAACCAAGACACTTCAGTTGCAAAGTTTCTGGATGAATTACTCCACAGTGCCTGCCGCTACAAAGGTTCGTATGGGCTTGCTCTAAAACTCTCTTTTTTTTTGCATGTTAGGAAAATTTAAATATTAGAATATACATAGCCTGGCAACAGTTCTACATGCAGTATAGATATGGTTGCAACCAGCAGATTTCTTAACCCTACATTGTTCATTCAATAGTGGATTATCAGTTTTGAATAAATGTTCCCATTACGCCAACCGATTTTGCTTGTTTATCTAAAAATCTTATAAATTAATGGATTTCCTTTAACAGCACTGTTCCAACATTATTTTAACCGCTTACATGCTCAAAGTTTTGACCTCTGACTACTGTTTGTTTGTCAATTAATTAAGAGACTTTTAGGTAAACCTTGGGGAAATAATTATAATCGAATGTAAAACAAATGTGTTGTAGCCAGCTCTAATGGACTTGTGTCATGCATTTATGGTAATTAAATCCTTGGTGTGTATTTTGTTGCTTAGCAAATTAATTTAATTGTGTTCTATGACCTACAATTAGTGGTAACCTTATCTCAAGCACAGAACAAGTAGATGTTTGGTAAGGAAATAAACTTGATCCTGATGACATAAAGTAGAGGGTGTCTCATTGGTGTTTAGAAGTAAATGTAGGTGAAGGAAATACTGAACTGATTAATGGATGCTGGAATGTGGAGTGTTTTATTTTTTTTATTGAAAGCATTTTCCTTACATTGAAAATGCACCATTGATATTTCATTAGTCCTTGGCATCATTCTTTACAAATCTATTCAATAAAGTAACTTGCAAAAAAAACTATTATACATCTAACTGCATGTACATATTTCACAAGAAGAAAAAAAAACATCAAAAACGTATGGTTAGTTCAGTTGTATTAGTATAATATTGTTGAACTCTATTTTGTCAACAAACTGTAGATTAACACAACAGCTATCTGAGTCTTATAGGATTTAATAGGTAACTGTTTTAAGGCTATGCACATTTAAGCTGTAAAACAAGCACTCACTGACCTCAGTAGCTTCAGGCACTGTTGAGAAATTAATCTGCAAATTTCTAAGCAGAAGTACTTCAGGTCATTCTCTTAGTAGTTTAACTCCCCTTGCTTTCCCATCGTAGCAGTGACTTAGCAACTCAGTTTTGCCTGCTCCCTCATCCAAACAATTATTCCGCTCTCTAGTTCACCCTGCTTCCCCCTCCCAGCCTTGACTCAGCAGCTGAGCTCACCCTGCTCCCCTTCCCAGCAGTGATTCATCAGCTTAGCCTCCCTGATCCTCCTTCCAGTAGTCACTGAGCACTCAGCTCACCCTTGCCCCTCCTAGTAGTGACTCAGTAACCTTCTAGCCTTAATTGTATATTGTATATCAATAACCGTGTACACAAAGAAAAATCAGGGAGCTCAAGTCCATATTGGGGATAATATTAACACAGCCCCAAAAAAATCCCAATGGTTCAAAATAGATCTGGTCCAGAAACATTTAGACAAAGTAAAGGTGACTAAAGCCCCTGGACCAGATGGGTTACACCTTTGTGTCCTCAAAGAGTTGAGCTCTGTTATTTCAAAGCCATTGTAACACGTTTTCAGAGACTCTTAAATGACTGGCTTAGTGCCACAAGATTGCCGCATTGATGATGTGGTGCCTATATTTAAAAAAAAGGATCAACGTTTTTACCAAGTAACCACAGATAGGTTAGGATAGGAGATCACCCTGAGGAAGACAAGTGATAGCCCTGTGTCATCATGCATAGGGGAGGGGCCAGGAGGGTGGAGGAGACAGTTACATGCTCTCTGAGCTAGCTGCTGATACACACAAGTTTGCAAGCCATTTGGAGAGGATTCTTACACTCAATGTTTTCTATAGTTTGGTTCGCTGGAAGCACCTGTGAAGTGTGAGTACCAGGATGTTTTTTACCTACAATAAATTTATACTTAAACAATAATGCACTATCTATCCTCTTTCTTACTTTAAATTGAGGACAACATCTCTGGATTATACCTGGGGGATCCTGCAAAGCCCGTTATACTTAGAGCCCAGAGGTGGTTCAGCTGCATTTGTAGACCAAACTTGATTGTGCAGTCACACATCTTGAGGTGACCACACAGGGGGGAGCATGTGTGTGAAGTGACTGTTCTTATCACCTGGATCACCACCACAGAGTCACCTTATGGGACATTATTTTTTAATTTTCACTGTGGACTTATTGAAAATTGAGAATTTTTTATATTTTGATGATGCTTCGATATTAATTAATTATTTTTCAATGTGAACTTGCTTGAAACAAATATTTTTGATTTTTTATTTACTTGAAGTATTATGCAACTTAATATTCACTCATTCATAGATTATTGTTTTTTTTTATAACTTGCACCTTTTATGCAATTGTTCACGGCAACGATTCTTGGTATTTATATTTACACTGGTGAGGTTAATATCACATAGTGCTGCATTTCTTTGATTTATTAACTTTTTACACAGATTATGGGAATGTGATTAATGCTAAGCTGCTTTGTATTGGTTCTCTATCTACATTTATATTTACATTATTTAACACTACGCTTGTTGGTAGTTGCAACCTAGGTTGGTCATCTCTAATGGTAGCTCGCAAGATTTCTATCTATCTACACAGATAGGTTTAACTTAAGGAAGACACTTGAGAGTTTGGTAAAAGACCACATAGAAGAGTTTTGCTAGAAAACAATATTTTAAGCAATGCTCAGTATGAAAGGCTACGAAGTTCTCAAACAATTCTGCATTCTTTTTTTGAGAAAGTAACCAAACACTTAAACAAAGGAGTGGCTGTAGCTATGGTATACTTTGACAAGCGTTTGACACAGTTCCCCACACACAGCTAATGTGTAAAGTAAAGTCTACAGGCTTAGAAAATTCAATTTGTAAATGGACATAAAACTGGCTAAAATACTATATGCAGAAAGTAGTAATTAATGATTTATACCCCATTGGAATGAATGCGCCTGGCACTCTGCATGTAGATTAGGGGGCCGGACGCATGGATAAGGGGGGCAGCTCCCCTGCGCCCTGCATTATGGGCCGCCACTGATTATAAATGATATAGCGTTTGGGAGTAAAAGTACAATTTCAGTGTTTGCAGATGACACCAAGCTCTGCAGTGGAATAACGTCCTTACGGGATTTCTGCAACTTACGAGTCAACCTTAATGTACTGTTTTAATGGGGCAACTATGTGGCAAATTAGGTTTAATGTTAATAAATGTGAAGTTATGCACTTGGGGTCTAAAAACCATGCATACACCATACATACTAGAAGAAGAAAACCCGGAGGAAGTCAAAGGTTGAAAATGATCTGGATGTTCTGGTAGAACATAGACATAGCATGCAATGCCAAGCTGCAGTTTACAAAGCGAGCAAAATATTTTCCTGCATTAAAAAAGGTATAGACTCCTAAGAAAGAGAGATATCATTTTGCCCCTGTACAAATCATTAGTAAGACATCATCTGGAATATGCATTTCAGTTTTGGGCTCCAGTTCACAAAAAGGATATCAGGGAACTGGAAAAAGTGCAGAGAAGGGCAACCAAACTGATAAGAGGCATGGAGGAACTCAGCTATGAGGAAAGATTAGAGGAACCAAATGTATTCTCTCTTGAGCAGAGGAGATTAAGGGGTAATATGATCAACATGTGTAAATACATAAGTGGTCCATATAGTAAACCTGGTGTTATTCTTCTTGCCAAAAAATAAAAAAATGGTGAACCTCGCGCTCATAAAGAAAGACAGGCAGTCGCACTTCAATGCCACGTACACACGATCGGACTTTCCGATGGGAAATGTTGGATGTGAGCTTGTTGGCTGAAAGTCTGACCGTGTGTATGCTCCATCGAACATTTGTTGTCAGACTTTACGCCAACAAATTTTCTGCTAACAAAACTTTGTTGTCGGACTTTCCGATTGTGTGTACACAAGTCCGTTGCACAAAAGTTCACACATGCTCGGAATCAAGTACGAGCCAGAAGCGCTCGGTCTTGTAAAACTAGCGTCCGTAATGGAGATATCACATGACTATTAAACTTCCTTTTTATCGGCTCGCCGTACGTCTTGTACGTCACTAGGTTCGTAATTGTTGGCCAACATTTGTGTGACCGTGTGTATGCATGACAAGTTGGAGCCAACAACCTTCGAACAACAATCCACGGTTTTGTTGTCGGAAAGTCGTATCGGATGTACGGGGCATTAGAATCCCGAATACTGTCTAAATAGGTGAGACAAAAGATAAAAAAGACTGCCCTGTCTGCTAACTGAGAACCAACAATAAAGTGGATCAACAAATGAAGTAAACAAACATTACACATGTATCATCCTCTGCAAAACTGATACCACAGTGTGATCAAACACATTATAAAAGTAACAGGTGAAACAAATGACAAGTGAAAAATATGTATAAAAATAGTCCATAAAATGTTCCAAAACAAAAAGTCCAATTCTTCAGATGTGGATTGATACACAAATAAGTGCTCCAATGCTCCTCACGTGCTAAAACAAAATATAGCCTCTTACCAGATATACATGATCCCTAAATTATAGGAGATCATGATAAGATAGAACCCAGAGGTCTTCTTAGGGAAGCCGATCACGTCCTGACAGCTGCACATCCAAGACTGGATCATGTGTAGTTGGATTGGCGTCCCAGCATCCATACACGCTTGTCCCAGCTGAAACACTTTGAATCACTCGGGCAGCAGTCAGAAACTCATGCATTAGAAAAAAGATGGCTCATCGTGCACTATTGTTATGCAATTTATTAAAGGTTAAAAAGTATTGCATTTACAAAGTGGAGAATAAAAACAAAATAAACCACGGTCTGTTCCTATCTCTACCGCTTGTTTTTATTCTCCACTTTGTAACTGCAATACTTTTTAACCTATAATAAATTGCATAACAATACTGCACGATGAACGATGTATCTGGATTTTGCAAAAGCATTTGACACAGTTCCCCATAAACGTTTACTGTACAAAATAAGGTGCGTTGGCATGGACCATAGGGTGAGTACATGGATTGAAAACTGGCTACAAGGGCGTGTTCAGAGGGTGGTGATAAATGGGGAGTACTCAGAATGGTTAGGGGTGGGTAGTGGGGTTCCCCAGGGTTCTGTGCTGGGACCAATCCTATTTAATTTGTTCATAAACGATCTGGAGGATGGGATAAACAGTTCAATCTCTGTATTTGCAGACGATACTAAGCTAAGCAGGGCATTAACTTCTCCGCAGGATGTGGAAATCTTGCAAAAAGACCTGAACAAATTAATGGGGTGGGCGACTACATGGCAAATGAAGTTCAATGTAGAAAAATGTAAAATAATGCATTTGGGTGGCAAAAATATGAATGCAATCTATACACTGGGGGGAGAACCTCTGGGGGAATCTAGGATGGAAAAGGACCTGGGGGTCCTAGTGGATGATAGGCTCAGCAATGGCATGCAATGCCAAGCTGCTGCTAATAAAGCAAACAGAATATTGGCATGCATTAAAAGGGGGATCAACTGCAGAGATAAAACGATAATTCTCCCGCTCTACAAGACTCTGGTCCGGCCGCACCTGGAGTATGCTGTCCAGTTCTGGGCACCAGTCCTCTGGAGGGACGTACTGGAAATGGAGCGAGTACAAAGAAGGGCAACAAAGCTAATAAAGGGTCTGGAGGATATTAGTTATGAGGAAAGGTTGCGAGCACTGAACTTATTCTCTCTGGAGAAGAGACGCTTGAGAGGGGATATGATTTCAATTTACAAATACTGTACTGGTGACCCCACAATAGGGATAAAACTTTTTCGCAGAAGAGAGTTTAAGAAGACTCGTGGCCACTCATTACAATTAGAAGAAAAGAGGTTTAACCTTAAACTACGTAGAGGGTTCTTTACTGTAAGAGCGGCAAGGATGTGGAATTCCCTTCCACAGGCGGTGGTCTCAGCGGGGAGCATTGATAGCTTCAAGAAACTATTAGATAATCACCTGAATGACCGCAATATACAGGGATATGTAATGTAATACTGACACATAATCACACACATAGGTTGGACTTGATGGACTTGTGTCTTTTTTCAACCTCACCTACTATGTAACTATGTAACTATGTAACTGTTCTTTTTTCTCATGCATGAGTTTCTGACTGCTGCCCGAGTGAATTAAGGTGTTTTAGCTGGGACAAGCGTGTATGGAGACTGGGACGCCAATCCAACTACACATGATCCAGTCTTAGATGTGCAGCTTAATGATAGCAAACAAACACTCTTGTGCATTAGTGTGATAACCGGGTGATCGATGACTCAAGGGATAGTGTCTCTGGCCTTGCTGCCCTCCAGGATAGGGGATATCCTAATAGTCACAAAAAAAGATAAAAAAAGATAAAGAGAAGAGGGCACACCATCCTTGTGCATTATCCCAAGTTAATTTATTAATAAAAACAATAAATAAAAAAAAAACTACTCACAAGCATGTGGAAAATGATAGCTTGTAAAAAGCCACCTGTTTGTGGCAATCAGTCTTGGAACCGACAGTCTCCAGATAACAAGGGGGAAGACATCAGGACCACTGCTGGCTGACGCGTTTCAAAGGAGTACCTTTTTCCTCAGAGGCTCTGAGAAAGAAGGTTCTCTGCCTCACAGAGAGCTCCTGCTTTTGCATAAAGTACGCCATCTACCTGCTGCAAGTGGTAAATAAATAAAAAAATGCAGCATTTAATTTGCACCTTAAATAAAAATGAATTCATATTTAACCACTTGGATATGGTGTGACCCCGTTCTCTGTAAAGGGCAGCTGACGCGGCTCTTTAACCATGTGATCATCTGTGTCCAATCACAGCCGGCCACATGGAAGTGCGGAAGTGCCGTATATGGGCTCTCCTTACCTCACACTGACAGAGTGTGTGGCGAAGAGAGTCGATCAGTGGCATCTCCCCGCTGGAGAGAACATTGAAGGTAATCAGGGCACTAATCATCAATGCAATGGGTGCCACCAATCATTGCCTATGAGTACCACCAATCAGTGCCCATCAGTGACACAAATCAGTGCACATCAGTGACACAAATTAATGCCCATTACTGGTGTCAGTCAGTGCTGCCTTTTAGTGCCCATCAGTGCCTGCTCATCAGTGCTGCCCATCAATTCACATCAGTGCTGCCCACCAATGCCACCCATCAGTGCCCATCACTGCTGTCTATCCGCGCTGCCTATCAGTGCCAACCAGTGCCGCCTATCAGTGCCCACCAGTGCCACCTATCAGGGCCCATCAGTGCGGCATAATAGTGCCACCTATCAGTACTCATCAGTGTGGCATAATAATGCCTCCTCTTCAGTGCCACCTCATCAGTGCCCATCAGTGCCACCTATCAGTGCTCATCAGCCTGGCATAATAGTGCCACCTATCAGTGCCCATCAGTGTGGCATATTAATGCCTCCTCATCAGTGCTGCCTCATCAGTGCCCTTCAGTGCTGCCTCATCAGTGCCCTTCAGTGCTGCCTCATCAGTGCCCATAAGTGCTGCCTCATCAGTGCCCATAAGTGCTGCCTCATCAGTGCCTGTAAGTGCAGCCTATTAGTGCTTATCAGTGCTACTTATCAGTGCACATCAGTGAAGGAGAAAAATTACTTATTTACTAAATTTACTGATATAAACTAAGAAAAACTTTTTTTCTTTTTTTTTGGTGAAAAATTAAAAACCCAGCAGTGATTAAATACCAAAAGAAAGCTCTATATGTGTGAAGAAAATTATAAAAAAATTTCATTTGGGTACAGTGTTGCATGACCGCTCAATTGTCATTCAAAATGCGACATCGCTGAAAGCTGAAAAATGGCCTGCATCATTTGCATAGTTCACGTTTAATTAAGATTTTTTTTTTCCCCCTACTACACTGATGCGCATACTTAATTTAGTGCTATCACATAGCCAAATGCTAATGTCACTGGCTGTAATCCAGTCCATGATTGAAACTAAGAATCTTCTTTCCCCTGTACAGAAGGAACATTTTCAGCACTGCAGTTTCCACCTTCCCAGAAGTAGGTTAAGTACCAGAGCACACAAGCCAAAGAGACCAATTTGTTTCCCAAAAATAATAGACAGCTGAAGTCCTAATAGTGATGATTTGTCATCAGTGACAGGCAGGCCAGCAAGACATGAGAAGAGACAGTGTAACGCATTGAAAATATTTGATTGTTCTGCCCTCTTTTTATCAAGAGACCTACCGGCGCAGGAGCAGATAACTAAAACACGTTGCAAAAACTGACAGGAGAAATAGTGGTGATTGAGAGAGCTCTGCAAGCACTAAACCGGATCCTTTCAAAGTAAGCTGTAAAGACCAAGCTTAACTTTTTACAATTTCTGACTGTAACATATTTGTTGTAAATTCATTTTCAGTAACAAAACATTATAGAAAGTAAGGCACTACTATACAACCACAGTATATTAAACGTGTATCTTCAAAACATTTAAAAAAAATAAAAACAAAATGAGCATAAGTGTAACAAAAAGTCCATAAAGTGAAAAAAAATATATACACTATATTGTCAAAAGTATTGGGACGCCTGACTTTACATGCACATTAACTTTAATGGCATCCCAGTCTTAGTCCGTAGGGTCCAATATTGAGTGGGCCCACCCTTTGCAGCTATAACAGCTTCAATTCTTCTGGGAAGGCCGTCCACAAGGTTTAGGAGAGTGTCCATGGGAATATCTGACCATTCTTCCAGAAGTGCATTTGTGAGGTCAGACACTGATGTTGGACAAGAAGGCCTGGCTCTCAGTCTCCGCTCTAATTCATCCCAAAGGTGTTCTATTGGGTTGTGCAGGCCAGTCAAGTTCCTCCACCCCAAACATGCCAATCCATGTCTTTATGGACCTTGTTTGTGCACTGGTGCGCAGTCATGTTGGAACAGGAAGGGGCCATCCCCAAACTGTTCCCACAAAGTTGTCCAAAATGTCTTGGTATGCTGATGCCTTAAGAGTTCCCTTCACTGGAACTAAGGGGCCAAGCCCAACTCCTGAAAAACAACCCCACATCATAATCTCCTGTCCACCAAATGATTTGGACCAGTGTGCAAAGCAAGTTCCATAAAGACATGGAAGAGCAAGTTTGATCTCAACCCAATAGAACATCTTTGACATGAATTAGAGCGGAGACTGCGAGCCAGGCCTTCTCGCCCAACATCAGTGCCTGACCTCACAAATGCGCTTCTGGAAGAATGGTCAAACATTCCCATAGAAACATGCCTATACCTTGTGGACAGCCTTGCCAGAAGAGTTGAAGATGTTAGAGCTGCAAAGGATTGGCCAACTCAATATTAAAACCTACGGACTAAGACTGGGATTCCATTAAAGTTCATGTGCATGTAAAGGTAGGCGTCTCAATACTTTTGACAATATAGTGTATCTCAGTCTTCTTAAGAAACTTAAGAAAAATTCTCCAATCAAGGATACATGGTGCTCCAATAATCTTAAATGAGTGCTACACCACAGTGTATATAAAATACACACTCACCAAACATAAAACTTTAACAAGCCTCAAACAAATGGGATGATAAGGGATATGTTCCTCAGATCATGCCTCAGGTATCCAGCAGCACACAATATCTCACAGTATCCAAAGCCAGCAGATAGCTAGGCTAATTCTCACCTCCTCGATTTTGGCAAGAACCTAAAAATATAAGATAGATTGTAATAGTGCTGTAATTTTTATTCATGACTTAATAAAAAATATATATAAAATGTACACTCACATATTCAGGTACTTCTGTTAGCACCAACACAAACAGCCTCGCGATGAATCTCCGCTCACCACTTGTCCAGAGCCGTCGTGCGTTCCAGTACCTAGAAGTGAACCCAGTAGGAAGTAACGTCAACGACAACGTACACGCAGCCTCAATGCATTCCACATCGTATGTGTCATCAGGAGCTTCCTGTGACGGCAACAGCAGATGTAACATCGCTATATACCAACATTAACCACGAAGGAGCAATAGAAGCAGTGAAATGGGCACTGAACAAAAGAGTTCTGCCTAAGACACAACTACTTTTGGTATGAAAACACATATTTACAATTACAGGTTTCCAGAGAAGCGATGGGCGCAAAATTCATGCAGAGTGTAGCCAATTTATAATATGGCATAATGGGAGGAGGAAAGTCAGAAGTCGGAGTTAAAACTATACAGAAGATTTATCATAAAAGAACACACCAGAAGGTACATGTTTCTGTATAATAAAAAACACAATAAGGCCACAAAAAGTCATCTAACAATAAGTAATAGGGTGGACAAAACAAGCACCAGCTCAAAGAAGGAGCCCTCAGTTACCTTAAACTGATTATCAATGTTGCTACAAAGGTCCAAGACAATAGAGGGGAAGAGATGTTACATCCTTAGAGCCTTCCTCCAAAGTGTAAAGAATAGATTGTCATATTGTCAGCCACATATAGCAAAAACAGAAAAAGAGGAAAAGGCTGTCATTTGTATAACTTACCCACAGGGTATTATGCTAAACCACTTCCCCCAGCTCCAAACAGGCACAGTGGCTGAGCCGCCAACAGCCCAGTTTAAATGTGCTCACCCCAATCCACAGGCGCCTGACCCCACCGCACATTCACGAGCACCACCAGCCAGTATGGTCTGAGCACTGACAGGCTGACCCCCCACCCCTTCAACCTCTGCAGCAATGCTGGCAGCACTCATACATCTATTTCCCAAAGACAACCTCTGGATATGACGTTGAGCACGTGCACTCAACTTCTTTGGTCGACCATGGTGAGGCCTGCTCTAAGTGGAGCCTGTCCTATTAAACCGCTGTGTGGTTTTGGCCACCGTGCTGCAGCTCAGTTTCAGGGTCTTGGCAATCTTCTTATAGCCTAGGTCATCTTTATGTAGAGCAACAATTCTTTTTTTCAGATACCCGGAGAGTTCTTTACAATGAGGTGCCATGTTGAACTTCCAGTGACCAGAGAGTGAGAGCGATAACACCAAATTTAACACACCTGCTCCCCATTCACACCTGAGACCTTGTAACACTAATGAGTCACATGACACAGGGGTGGGAAATGGCTAATTGGGCTCAATTTGGACATTTTCACTTAGGGGTTCACTCAGTTTTGTTGCCAGCGTTTCAGAGATTAATGGCTGTGTGTTGTGTTATTTTAATTATTGTTTAAATATAAATAAATTATTTAAATATATAGTGCGACTCCCGATATCCGCACGGAAAAAATCTTCTACGGGTAATGCAAAAGTGCAAGTGCAGTGGGCAAAACACTGTAACAGCCAGTGTCTAATAATCAGTGTGTTGATCCAATCTTGTTCCGGAGTGTGGCAATCGTTTCCCCCAGCCTCTCACCTGTAGTTGCGGCCCCCAATGGGCAGAATCGAGCATGTACCAACAAGTGGTGGAACTGTATGACGGGGATGAGCTTCCAGTAGTTGTCAGAGCCCCCAGGAACATAGGTACACTAGCCACAGTAAAACACTCTCCCGCACTCAATAGATGTCCTCCGATGTCCTCAGATGGGTGATGGAAAGAGAAAAGATGGCTCCATAGTGTAGTAAAATCAGAGTTTTATTTTAAAAAATAGTAGCAACTTACATATAAAATATTGCGTTCCACAGTAAAAGCAAGGGTTTCCAGGTTCAGCCGTACCCGGAAGCAGCGGCACTTTATTTTTTTTAAACTGCACTTTGCGTCTGTTTGGACATTTATCCTATAATATATGTGGTATCAGTTTACACATTTTTTGCAGATCCCTATTTATATGTAATATTGCACTTGCACTTTTATATCACTTCTAGAAGATTTATCGTGCTGTCATCAAGAGTCGCACCCTATGGGTTTTTTTGTTTTTTCTGAATTGCATATTTATATTCGGATATACAGTTTACGGTAATATGTGCTACTAATTCACACATCTCTTATTATATATTGTATATTATTGTTCATATTTGTATGCACATTGCACTTTCAATATTGAGTTTACTTTATTGCTCTTTTGCACGGTATCAACACCATTGTTGTATACTTGATCATTGCACATAATATTGATTATTCTTTTTGCACTTTATTACATCTATGTATTAGTTATTGCACTGTAGGTGGGGTAGCGCCACATATATATATTTAATATTTCCTTGAGTTATGTGAGTATACTTTTTTATGTTGGCGGCTCCCTGTGTTAATTAACGAGTGTGGTTTTTTGGGCACTAGTTATATCTTCTGTTGCTTGTTGTGATTGGAGATACACCAACCAGGAGTCTCCAAACTTTCTTTTTTTACTATCCTTCAGATTTTAGGGGGACTGGACTGCGACCATTGGGAGTAGAAAATGTATGTTATGTTCCTGGGTGTCTTCGAACCGGGATGTTCCTGGTTCCACAGATACAGTCTTACCTGTTGAGCCATGGAGGAGCTCTGGAGTTGTTGCAATGTTCTCCCAGCTTGATGCATTGCCTTGGACTCACTAGCCCCACCTGCTGCCAGCTGCGGACAATGTACAAATAGGCAGCCCATAAATAGCAGCACTTCCCGTTACTCAGTGACATTTGTTTGGAATTGCTCCCTGGGTGTATTGATAGATCTGTGATTTTGACTACCGTGTATTGCACCTCTGCCTGGATTCTTGACCACTCTCCAGCCTGCAGATTTGGTACTTCACCACCAGCTTGTGTATGACCGCTGCCTACCTAACCATTCTTTGGATTTCGATTTTGTACCGCTTTGCCTGATCTGTTGCCAACCTGACCTGCCTGACTACGTTTTTGTTTGAATCCCCAGCATACAAGCTCAGACACTACCTACCACAGATACCTTAGAATGTCCCAGGATCAGTGGGAGAAGAAAATGCCCCATTGTCTGTGTCATTGACAAGAATCGTTCCCCATCCTTGGTGCCATTGGCAGGAATCGTGTCCCATCCTTGGTGTCATTGGGAGGAAATTTGCCCCATGGTTGGTGTCATTGGGAGGAAATGTGCCCCATGGTTGGTGTCATTGGGAGGAACTGTGCCCCATGGTTGGTGTCATTGGGAGGAACTGTGCTCCATGGTGGTGTCATTGGGAGCAACTGTGCCCCATGGCTGGTGTCATTGGGAGCAACTGTGCCCCATGGCTGGTGTCATTGGGAGGAACTGTGCCTCATTGTTGGTGTCATTGGTAGGAATTGTGCACCATCGCTGATGTCATTGGTAGGAATTGTGCACCATCGCTGGTGTCATTGGGAGGAACTGTGCCCCATCGCTGGTGCCAGTGAATGAAATATTGCCCCAAGGACCAGATAAAAGCAAGCAAAGGGCTCCATCTAGTCCCCCGGGCCACAGTTTGGATTACACTGCTCTAAACCAACCATCCTCAACCAGGGCTGCCCAGAACCCAGGGGGTTCCACCAGAGTATGCTAGAGGTTCCTTGAGCTGTGTCTAATTGACCTCCCACCTGATGGTTCCTGCATATTTCCAGGCCCATCCCCACTTGGCAGAGCTAGTAGCATGACACCAATGGTTTTGACTGACTGGCAATCATTCCCATTAACCACCAATGTAAAGGACGTTTTCCTAATAACCCCAATGGACTAATCTTAGCAGGGGTTCCCTAAAACCTGATATTTATTGCAAGGGTTTCTTGGAAGTACAAAAGGTTGAGAAAGGTTGCTCTAAATACTGACACAGACACAGTGACAGTGTCATAGACCTAATTCAGAGTTCAGAAATATATTAGTTGCAAGAAAGGCAGTTTACATCTGCCTATTTCCTACTCTGTTTTTTTTTTTTAAGTATAGTTATCCTTTAATTGCCATACTTTTTCCCTTTGTATTTTGCTGTGTCCTTCTGGCCTTGCTTTGCACTGAGTCATCTGCATACTGATCTGTAATCTGCTTGTAATTGCAGATCATGTAGAATGCGGCTCACCTTATCAGCAGCAAAGATGGAAAAAAAAAGCAGGGGTCAAGCCCTAACTTCAAAACATAATGGTCAGAGAAATTATACACATACAAAATTATAAAAGCCACAGATAGTTTGGGATTGAATAGACAGATATCGTAATGGCACATTTGTCTGTCTTTGATTACCAGTATTGTTCCAAGGATTTTAAGTTATTGTATGTCACTGCAATGCCTACAAATGTCTACGGTTTCTGGAACTGGCCACATATGCAATAAGGATTGAAAATCAGTATTTTTTTTATATTCTACTAATAATGCATTAGCTCATAAATGTGCATTGGGATGCATTAGGGTGTGCACCCCAAAGCTCAAACATACATGCCTTTCTCTGCAGCCTCAGCTGCATGGGGCAGTGAATGAATGGGAAGTGCTGAGTGGCTTCCTGTTCAATCATAAACTGAAGCACAGCAAACACAGTTTACTATGGTTGCATCATGAATGAACACAGTGAGCAAATGTCTTCACTGCATTCATTTAGAAATGGAAAGGGCCGGTAAATTACATATTTACTAACCCCTTCCCCACTGTCAATTCTGAAAAATCACCCGTAGCAGCCAGGGGAGCCGGGCAGTAGGGGGAATCAGCACCACATGTAGTGATTAGGGTGTGCCGAGGCACACCTGGCACATCCCCTGCGCATGCATGAGCTGTTTTAAAGAGACATACACTGGACAGCACTTATAAGAGCTAATAAGCTTATAAGCACTTATAAGAGCTAATATCTGCTAGGGACCACAGCAGAGGGATGCTTAGGTTCCCGCTCTTATCCCATCCACCTTAAAATTTTAAATGGTATGAAACCCAAAAGCAAATATTTATTATGTCAATTATTAGATGTAATTGCTGCAATAGCTTTCTTTTTAAAGTGGTTGTTAGGCAGAAGGTTTTTTACCTCAATGCGTTCTATGTATTAAGATAAAAAGCCTTCTGTGTGCAGCAGCCCCCTTCAGCCCCCCTAAAACTTACCTGAGGTCCCTCCAGCTCCAGCGATGTTGTAGGAATGTCTCGGCTCCCCTCCTCATTGGCTGAGACAGCAGCATGGCACTATTGGCTCCTGCTGCTGTCAATCAAAGTCAGTCAGCCAATGAGAATAGAAAGGGGGTGGGGCTCCAAGATGAACCATTACAGGGGGTCCCCGGGTTACAAACAAGATAGGGACTTTAGGTTTGTTCTTAAGTTGAATCTGTTCGAAACAGGTAAATTTTTTAAGTGTAGCTCCAGCAAAAAAATAAAT
This sequence comes from Aquarana catesbeiana, assembly GCF_042186555.1. NCBI lineage: Eukaryota > Metazoa > Chordata > Amphibia > Anura > Ranidae > Aquarana > Aquarana catesbeiana. The sequence continues at coordinate 72,462,951 of NC_133325.1, read as the reverse complement.
GTTTAAGTTTTGTAGATAGCATAGGGAAGGTTTATCACCCCTGTAACATTTGTTTTTCTGTGTGTGCCCCTGTTCAGAAGATTTCACCTCACTTTCTGTCCCAATGACAATTGGATTTTGAAAATTTGGTGTTATTAGGGAAATAAGGATAGGTGATAAAGCATCAGTGGAGACACCTTTTTCCCATATTAACTCTTACAGGAGTGAATTTCCCTTCCTAGGGGTAGATTTCATCTCACTCCCTGTTGTCTCCCTCCGTTTGTAAGTAGGAGTCGTTTGTAAGTCGGATGTTTGTAAGTAGGGGACCCCCTGTATAACTATGCAAAAAAAAAAAATTAAATTCAGCTTTAGGAAGCCTCTGTACCTTCAGGCACTGTGAAGCAACCCATTCTCAAACTTCCCAGCAGAAGTACTTTCACTTTCAGCAGCTTAATTCCTCCTGCTCCTATTTCCCAGCAATGACTGAGCAGCCTGGCAGCCTTCTAATCTATAATGTCAGGACAAGGCAGGTACACAGAATGTAGAAGCAAAGTGCTGAGACCATACTTAAAGTGGATGTAAACCCTCCCATATAACCCGTAAAGAGAACAGCCTCAGACGATACACAGGGATGAAACAAATCTCCCTACATACGCTTTACATGTATATCTGCTGTTTTCAGCTTTATATATTCTTTAGAAAGTTCAGATCGTATCATTAGATTTTCTCTTCCTGTTCAGCACTGCAGTGAAGTCTGGGCATACAGCTAAGACAGCTGATTGGAGGAAAGGCACACACCCCCTCTCCTCATAGGTAGAGACTTTCAGAACTGTTCGTTGAATCGTTCTACTAATCTATTTATAGCATCTTCCCCAACACAAAACTCAGGCTGCTTTTATCTTAGTTGACAGAGAACTTGTCCGAAGTTATCAGGCTGATAACAGATCAGAGCAGGAGAAAGACACGGGACATAGTGCTTTGAAGAGAGATAAGAAAACACTGCAGATATATGTGTCCAGCTCAAATTTCATGAATCGGGTTTACATCCACTTTAAATGGCTCCACTGCTTCTCTTGTGACTTTAAGGATGGATTGCTACACATTGGGGGTTATTTATTTAAGGAAAATCCACTTTGCACTGCAAGTAGGATTGCAGTTGAGCCATACTCTCTTTTCAAGGCACTGTATTCATAACAAGCTGTAAAAGCTTTCGCTGACCTCTGTAGCTTCAGACATTGGGGGTTATTTACGAAAGATCGACAGCTCAGGTGGGAGAATCTGTCCACGGGACAACTATTAGTTGTGAACTCCACAAATCTGGCTCTTATGGAAGAGTGGCAAGCTGAAAGCCAGTGTTGAAAGAAAGCCATAAGAAGTCCCATTTGCAGTTTGTGCGAAGCCATATGGGGGACACAACAAACATGTGAAAAAAGGTGCTCTGGTCAGATGAGACCGCAAATCACCCTGAACACGCCATCCCCACCGTGAAACATGGTGGTGGCAGCATCATGTTGTGGGGATGCTTTTCTTCAGCATGAACAAGGAAGCTGGTCAGAGTTGATGGGAAGATGGATGGAGCCAAATACAGGGCAATCTTAGAAGAAAACCTGTTAGAGTCTGCAAAAGACTTCAAACTGGGGCGGAGGTTCACCTTCAAGCAAGACAACAACCCTAAACATAAAGCCAGAGCTACAATGGAATGGTTTAGATTAAAGCATATTCATGTGTTATAATGGCCCAGTCAAAGTCAAGACCTAAATTCAATTGAAAATCTTTGGCAAGACTTCAAAATTGCTGTTCACAGGTGCTCCCCATCCAATCTGACAGCGCTTGAGTTATTTTGCAAAGAAGAAAGGGCAAAAATGTCCCTCTCTAGATGTTGGTAGAGACATTCCCAAAAAGACTTGCAGCTGTAATTGCAGTGAAAGGTGGTTCTACAAAGTATTGACTCCGGGGGGCTGAATACAAATGTACCTCACACTTTTCACAGATTCATTTGTAAAAAAATAATGAAAACCATTTATCATTTTCCTTCTACTTCACAATAATGTCCCACTTTGTGTTGGTCTATCGCATATATAGCGTTACCACTCTGGGGCCAAGGATCTCAGATTCACACTTTATCTCTCCTCACCCCAAAGCAGCTGCTAATTATTTTCTTTCGGGCTTACTGTTACCTTCTTCCCAATGTCCATCCTAGGGGTATTCATCACTCGTTCAATTGAAACACTGGCTCCAACACTTAGTCCTTTTTTTCTTCCCAAGTTTTATTTAGCAACAACATACGCAATAGAACGGTAGAGGGTGAAAAGGGATTAAGGTACCTTGGACGTTGCGGTTGGAGATAGTTTCTATATCCAGCTAATAGCACTCCCACAGCTGGATTCAGCAATCACCGGATAGGCCCCTCTCACTGACCTAGCAGCCGATGCAATGCTTGAACACGGTCTCTGCCACAGACCTTACGATTCTGGGTGAACAAATTGTGGATGATCTAAACGGTCTCTGCCACCGACCTTACAATTCTGGGTAAACAAATTGTGGATGATCTAAACAGTCTCTGCCACAGGCCGTACAGTCTTGAAAGAACTGACTGTGGTACTAATCCAAGATGCGTCTCCGACTGAGTTCCCAGGCTCTTCTCAAGATACCAGTCTTATGCTCGGTCCTCTCCCGAAAAGTCCTCTCCTGGTCACTGCAGTCCCTTGCTTCTTCCCTCAGGCCTGACAGCAAAGAGACCATCATGCCGACCCATAGGCCACCAAGACTTTGATCCTTCCTTTAGTAGCTAGGCCTTAGGTCTGCCAACCTCAAGGCAGAACTTTAAGGATTCATAGTCTCCCAGGCCAGGAAGGAAGGCCACGAGGTGGGGAGCGCCAACCCACCCCCCGAGCCCGGGGGGTCAGGAAGCGCAAACCAAAAAAAAACAACAAAAGATGGCGTCTGTGCCTTAAATACCCCTACCCAGAAATGTCCGGTGTGTGAACCACTCCCACCGAAAAGCTTCTGAGCAAAGAGTAGTCAATATGCTTGACCAGACTGTATTTCCCAATCCACCAACGATGACAGCACCACCTTTGGTTGGATGGAAATTTGCATAGTCCAGCCAAACTGGCACAGAAACCAATAAATTTAGACAATAATAAGTTGAGCCTAAACTGTAGCTTCAACTAATTTAAATTTCAAAAAATAGCATCTGCTCTTCAGGAGCAGGGCGCTACACATAAAATCCCAATAAAATATATTTACGTTTTTGGCTGTAACATGTAAAAATGTGGAAAATTTCAAGGGGTATGAATACTTTTTCATGGCACTGTATGTAAATACTTGAAGTGTACAAATGTACTGATTGGGATCCCTGAAAAAATACACTGAATTTATTAGGTGATTAATCTATAGAGCAGCATCTATAAATAATTATTATTTTTTCACCATCTGTTATTCTAAGAAACAGAGTTTCATAATGATATATAACCATACACTCACCGGCCAAATTTATTAAGTAAACCTGCTCAATTGCTTGGTAACTGAAAATTGCTAATCACATGGCAGCAACTAAATGCATTTAGGCATCTAGATGTGGTGAAGATGACTTGCTGAAGTTAAAACCGAGCAACAGAACGGGGAAGAAAGGGGATTTAAGTGACGTTGAACGTGGAATGGTTGTTGGTGCCAGACAGGCTGGTCTGAGTATTTCAAAAGCTGCTGATCTACTAGGATTTTCACGCACAATCATCTCTAGGATTTACAGAGAATGGTCCGAAAAACAGAAAATATCCAGTCAGCGGCAGTTGTGTGGACGAAAATGCCTTGTTGAGGTCAGAGGAGAATGGGCAAATGAGATGATAGAAAGGCAACAGTAACTCAAATAACCACTCAAATAACCACTCGTTTTGAGATTTTGGTGTTTACATGTTTAAAACAGTTTTTTTTTTGCTAGAAAATTACTTAGAACCCCCAAACATTTTATATTGTTTTTTTCTAACACCCTAGAGAATAAAATGGCGGTCATTGCAAAACTTTTTTTTACACCGTATTTGCGCAGCGGTCTTATAAGCGCACTTTTTTTGGAAAAAAATCACTTTTTTGAATAAAAAAATAAGACAACAGTAAAGTTAGCCCAATTTTTTTTTATATTGTGAAAGATAATGTTATGCCAAATAAATTGATACCTAACATGTCACACTTCAAAATTCTGCCTGCTCGTGGAATGGCATCAAACTTTTACCCTTAAAAATCTCCATAGGCGATGTTTAAAAAATTCTACAGGTTGCATGTTTTGAGTTACAGAGGAGGTCTATGGCTAGAATTATTGCTCCCGCTCTAACGATCGCGGTGATACCTCACATGTGTGGTTTGACCACCATTTTCATATGCAGGCGCTACTCACATATGCATTCGCTTCTGCGCGCAAGCTCGTCGGGACAGGGCGCTTTAAAAAAAATGTTTTCTTATTTATTTTACTTGATTTGCATTTATTTTTTCACAGTTTTTTTTTTTTTTTTTTAAATTGGGTCACTTTTATTCCTATTACAAGGAATGTAAACATCCCTTGTAATAGAAAAAAGCATGACAGGTCCTCTTAAATATGAGATCTGGGGTCAAAAAGTCCCCAGATTTCATATTTGGACTAAAATGCAATAAAAAAAAAATTGTCATTTGAAAAAAATGACATGGAAAAAATGTGCCTTTAAGACATATGGGCGGAAGTGACGTTTTGACGTCGCTTCTGCCCTGCTATGGTATGGAGATGGATGGGGGCCATCTCAGCCTCACTCGTCTCCATACCCAGCCATGGATAGGACCCGATCGCCTCCGCCACTGCCGATGCCTCCGGTAAGCAGCGGAGGGCGCGGGAGAGCGGTGGGAGGGGGGCCCTCTCCCGCTGCCGATAACGGTGATCTTGTGGTGAATCCGCTGCAGAGACCACCATTATCGTAAACACGACCAGCTCCTGAAGAGATGGATACCTCGGTTATGGCAGCAGCTGCTGCCGTTACCAAGATATCCATCTTCAAAGTGCCGACGTATATGTACAGGAGCCGGTCGGCAAGTGGTTAAGAACAGGAAACTGAGGCTACAATTTGCACAGGCTCACCAAAATTGGACAACAGAAGATTGGAAAAACGTTGCCTGGTCTGATGAGTTTTGATTTCAGCTGCAACATTCAGACGGTCAGAATTTGGCGTAAACAACATGAAAGCATGGATCCATCCTGCCTTGTATCAACAGTTCAGGCTGGTGGTGGTGTAATGGTGTGGAGGATATTTTCTTGGCACACTTTGGGCCCCTTAGTACCAATTGAGCAGCGTTTAAACGCCTCGGCCTACCTGAGTATTGTTGCTGACCATGTCCATCCCTTTATGACTACAGTGTACCCATCTTCTGATGGCTCCTTCCAGCATGATAATGCACCATGTCACAAAGCTCCAATCATCTCACCACTGGTTTCTTGAACATGACAATGAGGTCACTGTACTCCACAGTCACCAGATCTCAACCCAATAGAGCACCTTTGGGATGTTGTAGAACGGGAGATTCGCATCATGAATGTGCAGCCATCACGTCAATATGGACCAAAATCTCTGAGGAATGTTTCCAACACCTTGTTGAATCTATGCCACGATGAATGAAGGCAGCTCTGAAGGCAAAAGGAGGTATAACCCCATACTAGCGAGGTGTACCCAATAAAGTGGCCGTGAGCGTATATTCGTTTCTGAATTCAGAAGTAGCAGATCTAAAAGTTACAAACACACCATAGATCAGTTCTGTTGCACATCAAGGCAATGCTAAACAGGAGATATGAAACTGATTTACTGACTGACCATAGTTTTATTCATATATTCCTCCTTCTGCCGCTCTCTAGTAGTATAAAAACTGCTCTTGACAAGGTCTTACCAGGGCACATGTTTTGAGTGGGAATCTTTCTTTTCTACAGCTCCAATGACGAAATATCCCAGCTATCATATCTACACCTTAAAGTAGTTGTAAAGGCAGAAGGCTTTTTACCTCGATGCATTCTATGCATTAAGGTAAAAAACCTTCTGCAAGCTCCCCCCCCCTCCCCTTATACTAGAGCCCGATCTTGATCCAGGGATGGTCCAGCCAAGGTCCCCCTGGGCTCTCCTCATTGGCTCAGACACAGCAGCGGAAGCCATTGGCTTCTGCTACTGTCAATTACAGCCAGTGAGGAGGGAGCACAGGGCTGGTCCAAGCCACCATATATGTGTCTTGTAAACACACAGAGCCTTCACAAGAGTGAGCACGCATAAGTGACCCCATAGCAAGTGGTTTGCTAAGGGGGTACTCCGAGGGGGGGGGTGAACCAGGAGTGCCAGTGGGTGACCCAAGAAGAGGAGGCTGCCCTGTGCCAAACTGTTGCAGGTAAGTATAACAAGTTTGTTTGTTTTCTTGTGAAAAAAAAGTATTACAAGTTTGTTAGTTTTAAAAAATAAAAATAATTGCCTATAGAATCACTTTAACCACTTCAATACCAGGCGCTTTCGCCCCTTCCCGCCCAGGACAATTTTCAGCTTTTAGCGCTGTCCCAATTTAAATGACAATTGCGCGGTTATACTACACTGTACCCAAACAAATTTTTTAGAATTTTGTTCCCACAAATAGAGCTTTCTTTTGGTGGTATTTGATCACCTCTGTGGTTTTTATTTTTTGCTAAACAAACTAAAAAAGACCGAAATTTTTGAAAAAAAAATGTTTTTTTCATTTCGGTTATAAAATTTAGTTTTCTCCTTCACTGATGGACACTGATGAACTGTCACTGATGGGCACTGATGGGTTGGCACTGATGAGGAGGCACTGATATGTAGAATTGATGGGCACTGATAAGCGGCACTGATATGCACCACTGATGGGCACCAATAGGCGGCACTGATGGGTGGTACTGATGGGCACTGATAGGCGGCACTGATGGGCAATGAGGCGGCACTGATGGGCACTGAGGTCGCTGTGATGGGTGCTGACTGGCGGCTGTGATTTGCACTGACTGGCGGCTATGATGGGCACTGACAGGCGGCACTGATTGGCACTGACAGGTGGCACTGGGCAGCACTGATGATGTGGTAATGACAGGTTTTACTGCTGGGCACTGATTGGCACTAGTGGGCACTAATTGGCAATGATCTGAGCACTGTCATGATTTTTTATGGGGCACTGACTGGCAGATTATAGGCACTGACTGGCAGCTGTGGTAGCACATCTGATGGGGCTGTGCTGATAATCAATGTGCTGATTATAAGCACAGACCCCCCCCCCCCCCCCTGACAGGGAGAGCCACCAAACGGCTCTCCCCATCAGCGCGAACCAAGGAATGCCATTTACCAGCACTTCCTGGTTCACACGATGATCACCTGTGATTGGTCAAGTGGTAAGAAGCCTCTATCAGATGGTCCTTATCACGGTTGGAGATGCGGCTTGTCAGACTGGTGTCTGCCGGCATGTTATCCTGCTGGATGTGATATGACACGCAGTCAAGATAACTGAACCACTTCCCAGCCGTCATTCTGCTATAGGCCGGACGGGAAGTGGTTAAAGATGAATTCCAGGCATAGTATATTTTTAAAAATTTACATTGGTCCAGCTTGAACCAATGTAATTTTGTATATCCCATATCTGGCATGGCATGGGCAGGCAATTATTATTAAACCCTTTCATGACTAAGCCTATTTTTGACATTTGGTGTTTACAAGTTAAAATCTGTATTTTTTGCTAGAAAATTACTTAGAGCCCCCAAACATTATATAAATATATATATATATATATATATATATATATATATATATATATATATATATCAGTTTTTTTTTGTTTTTTTTTTTAGCAGAGAATCTAGAGAATAAAATGGTGATTTCAATATTTTATGTCACACAGTATTTGTGCAGCGGTGTTTTAAACACAACTTTTTGGGAAAAGGGACACTTTCATGAATTTTAAAAAAACCAAACAGTAAAGTTAGCCCAATTTTTTTGTATAAAGTGAAAGATGATGTTACGCCGAGTAAATAGATACCAAACATGTCACGCTTTAGAATTGCATGCAATTCGTGGAATGGCGACAAACTACGGTACCTAACAATCTCCATTAATCATGCTTTTTACGGTTACCAGCTTAGAGTTACAGAGGAGATCTAGTGCTACAATTATTGCTCTCACTTTGACGATCGCTCACATGTGTGATTTGAACACCGTTTACATATGCGGCGCGACTTCCGTATGCGTTTTCTTTGCTGCACGGCTAGGGGGGCACTATAAAGATGTTGCTTTTTTTTTCTTATTTATTTTATTTATTTTTATATTAATAAATTGTGTTAAAAAAAAAAATGTGATCAATTTTATTGCTGTCGCAAGGAATGTAAACATCCCTTGTGACAGTATTAGGTGGTGATGACAGGTACTCTTTATGGAGGGATCGGGGGGGTCTAAAAGACCCCCAATCCCTCCTTTGCACTTCAAAGTATTCAGGTCGCCATTTTCGGCGATTCTGAATACTGTATATTTTTTTAAAACCGGCGCCATTGGCAGCCGAGTAAATGGGAAGTGACGTCATGACGTCGCTTTCGTTTTTACACGCAGGATACTGGAACAAAGCCACTTACGGCTTCGTTCTAGGCTGTCACTAGCCGCCAGAGGAGGGGGATTGTTGTCTCGGTGGAATGGGAGGCCCGGTAAGAGCGGCGGGAGGCGGCGGGAGGGGGGGACGTTCCCTCCTGCTCCTTCGGTATAACAGCCGAGCGGCTTTTAGCCGCATTGGCTGTTATCCCTGGAAAGCCGATCGCTGGCTCTAAAAAACAGTACCGGGATGATGCCTGCAGCTGCGGGCATCACCCCAGTATACCCCCCGAAAGCCGAGGCCGCACATCTGCGTACGCTCGGTGGGAAGGGGTTAAAGCAGAATTTCACTCTCTCAATCAACACTGACTATTTTTGATCTTCATGCAGCTAGCATTAGTAAATAAATACATTACATTTCTTCAGTTGCTTTCTGGTTTCCATGCCTAGGCAAATGATGTTGTCAGGAGTCTTCAGTAGGGCAGATGGAGCTTTCTCAGCTAAGCACACCCTCTCCTGCATGCAGGGTTGCCAACTGTCAGTAAATTTCCAAACAGTTTGCAAAATCCGTAATTTTTCCATCTGTCCATGAATGTCCATTACGGACATACAGTCTGCATATCCGTAACAGACATTCACGGACAGATACAAAAATTACCAATTTTACAAACTGTAAGTATACTGACAGTTGGCAACCTCGCCTGCATGTCTGAGCATAAGGGCAGATGAATTCCAGGAAGTAAATGCTACATGATTCATCTTCTCTTACTCAAGATGCCCATTTGACAGACCCAACCGGGTCTGGTGTCTGCTGCTGCTTTGTGGAAATCTGTTTATTAAGGTGTCTTTCTCTAATTGTAAAATTCCCCACATTGTGTGCCTCCTAGGATTGAATTCCCATTGTTAATTGAGTCACCTATTGTTTCTGTCTGCCTGCTAAACCTCTTGGAGATGTGATTAGTATTGTGCCCACTTTAACTTTAACCATTGTGGGATGTTTGTGTGTTAGCTGTTCATGTTATATACTGTATTGCTCCGTACACACGGTCGGACATTGATCGGACATTCCGACAACAAAATCCAAGGATTTTTTCCGACGGATGTTGGCTCAAACTTGTCTTGCATACACACGGTCTCACAAAGCTGTCGGAAAATCCGATCGTTCTGAACGCGGTGACGTAAAACATGTACATCGGGACTATAAACGGGGCAGTGGCCAATAGCTTTCATCTCTTTATTTATTCTGAGCATGCGTGGCACTTTGTCCGTCGGATTTGTATACAAACGATCGGAATTTCTGACAACGGATTTTGTTGTCGGAAAATTTTATATCCTGCTCTCAAACTTTGTGTGTCGGAAAATCCGATGGAAAATGTGTGATGGAGCCTACACACAGTCGGAATTTCCGACAACAAGGTCCTATCACACATTTTCCGTCTGAAAATCCGACCGTGTGTACGGGGCATTAGATGTACTGATGATATTACTGTTTAAAGTTTGCATTGTTTAGGATAATGTGATCAAGCTCTTATCTGATTTTGTATGGTATAATCTCTGTGTGAACTTACAATAAAGCGTTCGGGTTTGCACCTAAGCTAGTGTTGTCTAGTTCTTGGGTGCTATCCTCAATTATAATACCTGATTCCTGGTTTCAGAGTGGAGGAAGCTGTATCTTGGTGGAGGCACACAGGGTGGATGCCAGGTGGTCTGTCACAGGCCACGGCCAGAAATGCTAGGGGGGTGTTTTTCAAAGTGATTTCTCAACAAAATAAAGCACGAAGACATGGATGGCTGGGTGAGTTTGCTTTGAATATTAACAATGAATTAAATAGCATTTTTGGTTTGTGGTGCACAGATGAAGTATAGTTCCATTTTAAGCTTTCTTAGCAGGCCTTTTTTTTTGTCTTTTTAACATCTAGTGAGGGAGGACGCAACAAAGTTGCTTTAACATACTATCCCTGACAAAAACAAAAACTTGCTCAGTTAACAGAAAAATGATTAGATTGCAAGAAGGGTTAACACACATCTATGACCTCTTCCAATAAAAATGCATTATGACTAACATATAATACATTACAAGTAATATTAGTGCTAAAATGATTTTGGCACATTGGTACTTCATTGCAAGCACTTACTTTCATTATAGGAATATATAACAACTTTGATCTGAGCGGTCATGCCTCGTCGCCAAGTGTAGCGTCTCGAACCTCTGATTAATAATGCAGGCCTGAGAGGTTATCTGGATACTGGCCCGATGATGAGAATGGATGTTATTTTGTTTGTTTTTGCTCTCGTTACCATCGGTGTGTCAAAACAAGTGTGCCTTTTACATGAATCTAGCAATTGATTAATAACGGTCACCGTGCTGTGTCCTCCATGTAGGGTTTGCTTTCATAAACTTCCTCAGCCGTTATATATAATGCAAGGAGTTTGTTTCTCTTTACAAAAAAGTGTTCAGTACATTATCTGGAGTATATTTGATTGTTCTCAGATGGTGTTTACCTTCTGAAATCTTGAAATGCCAAAGATTTCTGCTGCGGTAAGACTTTTCAAGTATTTCCAATTTTGTAGACAGTTAGGAATAATACCTATTACTATATACTGTATTTGTTACATGGTCTCACTTACATAGCATACTGGTAACTTTTTTTTTTATCTTTATTTTAATTTTTTTTTATCAATATAAAAACAAAGAAATCCCTTACACAGTTCCAAATCCCCAAAACATATAACTAATATAACCAAAAGAAGACAAGAGAAGACCGACAAAAAAAAAAGAAAAACAACCCCACGGACAAGACAAGGGGTGGTCCACAGATCTCTATTCAGGATAAGATCTTATTAGTTCCTCTCTAGATATTTATATAATGAAACCAGGGTTCTCATTTAACATGGAACTCTTCCAGTCTATTGCTATAAATTCACACCCACTTCTCAGCTTCCATGATTTTGGTAACTTGTTTCACCCAGTGTGCTGTAGTGGGCATCTGTGATTTTTTCCAAAAGATCAGGATTAGCCCCTTAGCTGTGTCCAAGAGGAAAGGGTCTACACTCTTCTTAAATGCTCTGATTGAGGTTAAAGTGCCATAAAAAGGCACTGTACATAGTTATTTCAAATATTTAAACATGGCCTATTCTTAGGACATGGCCTATTCTTAGGACACTCCCACCAAATATGAATACGGGAACCCTGTAGGTGTACCCTGTAGCATGATATATTGGAGATCCGTGCTTAGGAGATTAAGAATTGCAGCCTCCCCTAATTAGTTCCCAGTGGGACCTATACAAATATATAAAGGAGAATGGGGAAATGGCGCTACTCTGATATGACGCAATGTATATGTATATTAAAAATAAAAATAATATATAAACTCCAGTGTGCTCATATATAAAAAAGTGTGTATAGATCTATACAAAATATACAGGTCTTGTATGGTTTATAGAAATAATTAATGAGTATGTGAAATTAATATAAGAGTGCAATAGAGCTATATCGGAAGCTGAACAGTGCATTCACCCTAGTTATATACTCCCTCGAGAATGTGAACCAGTCTTATTAACATAAATCTGGCTTTCCCATATTAACCGACCATATAAAACAGATATCTTCATGTTTGAAACATGTAACCATAAAAAATGGCTATCACACCATATATGCAACACCACAATATAAGTTAGTGCATGAGTGTCCAATTTTATAGTCCAAGTGCCTCTCTTCAAGAGCTTCTGTGCCCAGTGGGTGTGTTCCAAAAAAGGAAAAAAAGGAAAAAATCCAGTGACTTCTGTGCACATAAAATCTGGTGACTCAAGTGCTCCCCCAGTGTGTCCCCACTCACCAGACGTAGTCACCCCTGCAGGGGTAGTAAGCATAGAGTGGGTAGCTGTAGGTGGATAATCCCCTTAGATAGCCTTATTGGTTCTCTGTACCTCCGTTGGCCCGTATCAGTAGTCCAGAGCCTTCCAGCATACGTTCCAGATCAGGGCACCTCCGATTCCTTTACCGCACCAATTGGTCCTCTCCTCCCAGGGAAACACAAGGGACTCCCATAGTGTAGTATACTCGGTTTATTTAAAAATTTGCATATAAAAAACACTAGCAGTAAGTTCCAGTAAGGCAAGGACGCATGCAGTGGTATGACCAGGAAGCTAGTCCATAGCGTGCGTGCCAACTGCGTTCCAAGCTAAGCCTTCTGGGTATGACGTAAGAGCGTGACTCCGGCTTACGCGTTTCGTCATAGGACGTTTTCAAAGACGGTGCCAACACTCCACGCTCCACGCTTTATATAGACCTGCGGACTCCGTACTACCTCCCCTTCAGTAATAATTGACAAATCAGCATTTCGGGGCGGTACCAAGTGTGCCGGTCAAGGGATGATGTCTATGCATAGACGGAGCCGCTTGTGTATATGTGATGACAGACAGAGGCATTAGTTTGCACGGCAATTAAGCAACTTTAACTCTATGTGTACATAACATAATAGCAAGTATATGTGATCCTCCCTTAATCCCAAACCATATGGATAATCTTGCTATGATGATAAATCATGTCAGTGTACGTCTAAAGAGTTAAATACTCAGATTATATAGACTTATGTTAAAAAATATAGAGATACAAAATATAAAAAAATATAGAAATAATAAAAAATATAGATAAAAAATCCAAGAGGAGGCCAGCCATATGGATTGTCACTTCATATCAATGTTAATACAGGTAGAGGTAAGCCATAGCGCTATGATGATCAATAAGAATATAATCAGATAGGTTCCTTTCCATAAGGGATTGTAAGACCCTAGATAAATGTAAATTTAAAGGGCTAGCTACCCTGTAGCATAACCTAAAAAATCTTTAAAAAATTGCTGCTTTCCTTTTTACTTGCTCTTTTCTGAAAACTCCAGAGTTTGAGTTTTCCTCTTCTATGTAATGTTAAGGAGGGATCAGGGATCTGACTTTTTACCATATTTAACACTGTACTGTCCTTGCAAGTTCAACACAACTTATTCAGGCCCAGCAGGTAGGCACACCTGTCTGGAGCCACTTACCAATTGTGACAGCGGTCTGAAGAATTTAAGATGCCAACGGAAACTCCTGCAATGACGGGGGGAGTGCGGCCTGGTCGATCCACACCCAAAGAGGAGGTTTCCTGAAGAGAGGTTGATGTAGTGCCTGCACTATCCCTGCTTCTCTGGAATTTTCTTTCCTACCTTTAAGCACTGTCCCTGCCAGAAGGGGAACTTAACCTTATGCTAGTCACTACCATAAAGTGTACCTAACCCAGGAGACAAAGTCTTAAATAGACTGTGCCTGACCCAAAATGGCTGCTGTAGACACATGGGGAACCAGCATCCAAACAGACAGCTGTCTCCTTGTGACCGAAGGAAGTCATAGAAGAACCAAGTTCCTCACAACTTCCTTCCCCTTCTGCATTGCTGCATTGGTTGAGCGCCACCTGCAGTGGGAAGTACAGACTAAACCTGTGTACACACTGCTTGTACCATGATCTGTGCATGGAGGAGAGTCTGATCAGTCACAGGATTTTCTGCCCTATTCACTATAATATGAATAATTCAGTGTATGTGCAAGTATTTATTATTGAAGTCTGTATTCCAAGCACTGGAATCTCATATGCTACAATGGAAAATAAAAAAGTATATAGGGCGCACAGGACTAATGTAGTCCAGATAGTGTCTCTATTAAAAGTAGGTAGTCCAAAATGAAGAGGAAAGTGTTGGTAGGGACGGTGGGATGATCTTCAGCAAAAAGGGCAGCAGCTTTAAAAGACTGAAGCAGGCTCTATAATGACACAAAGAAACAAACAAAGGCGCCTCTAAGTGCAGAAGATTAACAATTTTAATGCCCCAAACTGGGTTAAAAACACTTACAGAATAGAAGTGGTAATCAGGCACATCATAAGTGAAGCTGCATTGGAAGGGGTCACGGTCAGAGGAAGCCTTCAGAGGGGATGGATGTAGTCACTGAAAACAGCGGTGTGGGACACAAGGAGCCGCTGTGAAGCCGGCGTCGTCAGCATGGAAAGACGGCGAACCCGGAAGTGATGTCATCCGCTGAGCGGCTCTGTAACCAGCCTGAACCACAAACAAACAGCCTGGGCGAGGATGTGATGTCATCAATAAGGGACGCGTTTCGGAACCATCAATCGTTCCTTTTTCAACCTATGGCCATACTGATGACTGAGAAGGACATATATACACACCCACTAGCAGTGGATTGGCCGGGGGGCGGGGGCAGCAAAAGTTTAATAACGATGAGTCCATTTAATGCATATGAATGAGTGTAAATAAATAAATACCTGCAACAGCATTCTTAAAAACATTCTGAAAAACATTCTGAAAAACATTCTAAAAAACGGGGCAAAAGAAAAAGGAGAAGTATAATAAATAAGATAAGAAAAGGAGTTTAGAACAATGGGAATTAAAAAACTGATCTATAAAATGTCTAACAGTGACCGGTCCTAGAACCTGCAATGCACATAACAGAATGTGGACAATGAGAGCAGGCAGGATGATATCAATATTAAGCTGTAGACCAAAGGGGGACATACGTGACAATAATACTATCAATAATTTATCGTATAGAAAAGTGTTTAAAATGGAGGGGTTCACATGAGAATAATAAGAAGGGATATTAGAGGAGAGGAGCCTAAATTATTATCTACAGAAAGGAGATGTCATGTTAAAGTATGGCACTAACTTCAAAATCCTCGTTTAACCCTCCAGGTGCTAAAACATTTAATAAAAATATCCAATACATTTCTCTGTGGCATAGGCGTCTATAACGTTCAGCAGGGGGGAGATCTTTTGGCATTGCCTCAATGATCCATACTTTAAGGCCACTCGTGGACTTATCATGGGTGTGAAGATAATGTCTGGGGACACTATGGTTATCTAGTCCACCTTCAATTAAACGGCGATGTTCTCCAAACCGTTTCCGTAGTGGCCGGATAGTGCGCCCTACATAAAATAGACCACAGGGACATGTGAGGCAATATATGACATGGTCAGAAGAACATGTGTGAAAACCCTTTATTGGATATGTTTTACCTTTGACGTGAAAGTCTTTCTGGCCATGTATCACAAAGCTGCAAGTCTTGCAGAGGGGCTTACGGCACTGATACATCCCAGAAATAGCTAGAAACGTGGGCATGTGGTGACCCGGAGGCAGAGGTTTGGCCCTGAGTTTGCTGGTCGCTACCTTACTTTTAATGTTGGGTGCCTTTCTGTAGGCAAATTTAGACGAACATCTACTCCCCACTCTGCCCAGCAGACCTCAATTTGCCTACAGAAAGGCACCCAACATTAAAAGTAAGGTAGCGACCAGCAAACTCAGGGCCAAACCTCTGCCTCCGGGCCACCACATGCCCACGTTTCTAGCTATTTCTGGGATGTATCAGTGCCGTAAGCCCCTCTGCAAGACTTGCAGCTTTGTGATACATGGCCAGAAAGACTTTCACGTCAAAGGTAAAACATATCCAATAAAGGGTTTTCACACATGTTCTTCTGACCATGTCATATATTGCCTCACATGTCCCTGTGGTCTATTTTATGTAGGGTGTACTATCCGGCCACTACGGAAACGGTTTGGAGAACATCGCCGTTTAATTGAAGGTGGACTAGATAACCATAGTGTCCCCAGACATTATCTTCACACCCATGATAAGTCCACGAGTGGCCTTAAAGTATGGATCATTGAGGCAATGCCAAAAGATCTCCCCTCTGCTGAACGTTATAGACGCCTATGCCACAGAGAAATGTATTGGATATTTTTATTAAATGTTTTAGCACCTGGAGGGTTAAACGAGGATTTTGAAGTTAGTGCCATACTTTAACATGACATCTCCTTTCTGTAGATAATAATTTAGGCTCCTCTCCTCTAATATCCCTTCTTATTATTCTCATGTGAACCCCTCCATTTTAAACACTTTTCTATACGATAAATTATTGATAGTATTATTGTCACGTATGTCCCCCTTTGGTCTACAGCTTAATATTGATATCATCCTGCCTGCTCTCATTGTCTACATTCTGTTATGTGCATTGCAGGTTCTAGGACCGGTCACTGTTAGACATTTTATAGATCAGTTTTTTAATTCCCATTGTTCTAAACTCCTTTTCTTATCTTATTTATTATACTTCTCCTTTTTCTTTTGCCCCGTTTTTTAGAATGTTTTTCAGAATGTTTTTCAGAATGTTTTTAAGAATGCTGTTGCAGGTATTTATTTATTTACACTCATTCATATGCATTAAATGGACTCATCGTTATTAAACTTTTGCTGCCCCCGCCCCCCGGCCAATCCACTGCTAGTGGGTGTGTATATATGTCCTTCTCAGTCATCAGTATGGCCATAGGTTGAAAAAGGAACGATTGATGGTTCCGAAACGCGTCCCTTATTGATGACATCACATCCTCGCCCAGGCTGTTTGTTTGCGGTTCAGGCTGGTTACAGAGCCGCTCAGCGGATGACATCACTTCCGGGTTCGCCGTCTTTCCATGCTGACGACGCCGGCTTCACAGCGGCTCCTTGTGTCCCACACCGCTGTTTTCAGTGACTACATCCATCCCCTCTGAAGGCTTCCTCTGACCGTGACCCCTTCCAATGCAGCTTCACTTATGATGTGCCTGATTACCACTTCTATTCTGTAAGTGTTTTTAACCCAGTTTGGGGCATTAAAATTGTTAATCTTCTGCACTTAGAGGCGCCTTTGTTTGTTTCTTTGAATCTCATATGCTGACTAGCGTTTAAACTTCTGGACATGCAGTCCCTGTGTGGGCAGATTTGATGCTTGCCCTTTTTACTTTTTTTAAACAAATAAAAATAATTGAACCAGAAACTTTTGGACATGCGTGCTCAGATTCAAAAATTCAAATATGCAGTACCAATACTAGAACAAGGTCCTTTAGCACCCAAGACAAAAAATAGCAAAGTATTCTCCTTCTTTTGTACTGTGAACTTCTTCAGCTACATAGGTTGCTGGTCCTCCCCTTTTTGCATCCTACTCTGGACAAATTGCCTAAGGCAGCCACCTCTTCTCCCTATCCCTCGGTCTGGCCCTGCACAGCACAACCTCCATGTGTGTGACTAACTGAGACTTCCCAAAATTATGCTTTTTTTACATCTCCCTTAACAGCAGCCATGCACAAAGTGAAGAATAGGGATGGACGAACGGTTCGGCCCAAGCATAAGTTTGGGCTGAACTTTAGCTGTTCGGAAGTATAGTTCGGAACAGTGTATTGCAAGCCCTGATTGGCTAAAGCAGTGAAAGCTTCAGACAATCAGGGCACAGAGCACTGTCAGAGTCATGATTGGACACTGTCATCATGACTTTATCCAATCATGGCTCATTTCCGCCCCACAGTATAAAAGTATTTTTTCAATGGCAGCCAATTTTAGTGTGATTTCAGTGTGGAGAGAGATAGAACAGGGCTCTGCTCAGTGCTATCAGTTAGTTAGTGTGCTATACTGTGCTATTTTGCCTCAATTGTCAGTGTAGAATATTTTATTTTATTTTTAAATCAGAGCCTTTTTTTATTTTTTTATATGCAAACAACAATGAGACAATACAAATAAATTGTACAAACAAAATCACATTAAACCAAACACAACCCCAAAAAAAAAAAAAAATGAACCCCAGACCACCCCACCCCAACAAGACCCCCCCTATCCCCCAACCTCCACCAAGACCCCCCCTATCCCCCAACCCCCACCCCACTCTTGGAGTATATATGAAAAAAAAAAAGAAGAAAAAAAAAAGGACAAAAAACAGTATCCAATATTACAAAGTACATAGTACCTATTGGTTTACACGGTACCTAGGTGATGGACTGAAGCCATCTTGACCAGGTAGCATCAAACTTACTCATGGAATTCCTTAACCACTTCATTACCCAGCCATTGTCATATGACGTCCGCAGATGGGATCTCCCATCCTGGGTGGGCGTCATATGACGTCCTCGGCTTTCCAATCGGGGTTGAGGCTTTTCCCTCTGACAAAGCCCAGCCCCGATCAGGGTAAAGAGCCAATGAAATTGGCTCTTTACCACGTGACCGGCTGTGTCCAATCACAGCCGGCCACAAATGTCAACAAACCGAAGTGTAACGGCTGTTGCTGTGTTCTTCTCCTCACACACCCATCCAGTGTGAGGAGGAGATCAGCTAACAGTGAGTTACACATTACAGTTTATGCTACAGTGTCCAGATTTCCCCCCTCAATAAAGAGTACCTGTCACCGGAGTACCTGTCACCACAGTACCTGTCACAGGAGTACCTGTCACAAAAGTACCTATCACCAAAGTACCTGTCACAGGAGTACCTGTCACCAGGAGTACCTGTCACCAGATTACCTGCCATCAGGATACCCGCCATGAGAGTACCTGTCACCAGAGTACCCGCCGTCAGAGTACCTGTCACCAGAATACCCGCCATCAGAGTACCCGCCATCAGAGTACCTGTCACCAGAGAACCCGCCATCAGAGTACCTGTCACCAGAGTACCCGCCATCAGAGTACCTGTTACCAGAGTACACGCCATCAGAGTACCTGTCACCAGGAGTACCCATCACCAGAGTACCCACCACCAGAGTACCTGCCATCCATCCATCCTGTCAGAGTACCTGCCATCCATCCATCCCATCAGAGTACCTGCCATCCATCCATCCCGTCAGAGTACCTGCCATCCATCCATCCCGTCAGAGTACCTGTCCCGTGATCCCATCAGTACCTGTCTCCAGCCATTTACTACCAAGGTGCAGCCCATTAGTCCCTGAGGTTCAGCCCATTAGTCCTTGACGTGCAGCCCATCAGTGTCACCCGTCATATGGCCAATATGTCCAGAACGGTATACATGCCAGAAGAGGCATATCAAATTCTGAGTCCGACCAATGAGAGCAACGGGGAGCTCTTACCGCCCAGTTCTGATTCCGATTCTGGTTCGGAAGACAGCACATCAGGATCCGAATCAGAGGAGGAAGTAGTCCATCCAAAAAGATGAGGGTCTGAACACCAGGCAGCTACCAGCAGTGCTAACGGCACTAGACCCAGTACAAGCGCTGCTAGACCCCAGGAGGAAAGGCCCAGTACAAGTGCGGGAATTGCACGCCAAAGGATTAGGGCCCAAACCCAGCTTCCAGATGCCTTGGCAAACCCATTGTGGCTGCCTTCTAGCACAGGGTCAGCCACGATCCCACAGCACAGCCAGGTGTGCAAGTCAACACAGAAGGTTTTTCCAAAATAGATTTTTAAAATGTATTTTTCACTGACAAATTAGTTCAAGATATCGTGTACCAAACCAATCTTTTTGCCCAACAATTCATTGAAAATAACCCCAGCTCAAGCTATGCCCGCCCTTTTGAACAGAGACACCTAACAGTGGAGAAGCTTAAATTGTTTTTATGGCGCAGAAATGTATATCCCTGACAAGAACATCTCTGTGGACGAATCCCTGGTCCATTTCACAGGCCGGCTGGGAATCAAACAGTATATCCCCTGTAAGAGGGCGAGGTACAGGTTGAAGCTCAACAAGCTCTGTGAAAGCTCCACCGGATATGTGTACTTATTTCGCGTGTACGAAGGCAAAGACTCCCAGCTCCAGCCCCCTGAATATCCATGGGATATTACATGGGAATAAGTGGAAAAATTGTCTGGGAGTTGGCATTCCCACTTCTCCAAAAGGGGTATCACATTTACATGGACAACTACTATACTAGTTTATCCCTTTTCCGCCACCTATACCTATACTACATGAAAAATACTTTGGTCTGCGGTACAACAAGGAAAAACAAAAAAGGGCTTCCCACAGAATCTAGTCACCACAACGTTACAAAGGGGGCAATCGACAAGCTTGAGAAATGAGGAAGTGTTGGTTGTGAAGTGGAGGGATAGGAAAGATGTGTACATCATGTCCACCATCCATGATGACACCTCGGTGAAACTTTGCAGAAGACGCGGTCCCGTTCGATAGCCCTCCTGTATCCTCGAGTACAATACATTCGTGGGGGGGGGTGGGGGGGGGTAGATTTAAATGATCAAATGCTGCAGCCCTATTTATCAACACGAAAATCCCTGTCGTGGTATAAAAAAGTCACAGTTTACTTTTTTCATTTGCCCATGTATAATTCTTTTATCATTTATCAAAAATCGACAGAAACACCCAACACCTTCCTAAAATTTATTGAAGACATTGTCACTGCCTTGATATATCAACAAGTATCCCCCCCCCCCAGAAAGCATTCGCTCCGATTGTGTCAGCAGACTACATGAGCGACATTTTCCTGATCATATTCCACTTCAGGATCCAGAAGACGACGCCAAAAAAAATGTCGGGTGTGCACCAAAAGAGGGGTAAGGAAAGACACCAGTTTCCATTGTCCCCAATGTCCCTACCCAACCTGGCCTTTGCATCGGAGAATGCTTCAGACACTATCACACTCATATAAACTATTAGCCATATTTCCCCGTTTTCAATTTCTGTCCTGAATATTTCCCTGATGCCTCAACCAATCATATCATTGCCTTCCATATGAACCGACCCTGGCCTGTTTATCGACTACTCCTCTGCCTGCTGTCTGCATTGTTTATCTGCTATGTTTCTGCCTTTCACGTGAACTGACCCTGAACTATCGACTATGCCTCTGCCTACCGTCTATTTCTGCCTTTTACCTGCACTAACCTCGGCCTGTTGACCATGTTTTTGCCTGCCCCTTGAACTGATCTTTCCCCCTGCTACACAGGGGTCTCACATATATGAGGGGCTCCAGAATAGTGTTCTGAGTTGAGAAAAACAGTTTTTTGTTTTCTGTGTTCCCAGAACAGAGTCTGGTTGTCTGGAGGCTTCAAAGAGATTTGGGTGGGAGAAGCCTCTACCCCTGTCCCCCTGGCCCTAAGCCTGATGGTCAGTATTCCTGCCTGCTACCTGCTGCCTGTTTTGCTGTCGCTGTCCACGTTCCTGCCTGCTGCCTGGACCAATGCTCTCCTCTGTGGACCACTGGACTACTAAAACCGCATGTAATCTTTTCTTTATCCTTTGCTCAGCAGAATGTATTTTGGTTTGTAATTGGTATGTACAGTACATGCTATGTGTTAGAAATATGAAGGACCTTCAACAATGTTATGGGTTGGCAGGAATTTATGTGTGTAATTTATGCTCCTAGAACGCCTGACGGTGCTACTTGGATGTTGGGCCTCTGTATGTGGTCAGGCTATGTAAAAGTCTCACACATGTGGTATTGCCATACTCAAGAGGAGTAGC
Source organism: Aquarana catesbeiana (assembly GCF_042186555.1). Classification (NCBI taxonomy): domain Eukaryota; kingdom Metazoa; phylum Chordata; class Amphibia; order Anura; family Ranidae; genus Aquarana; species Aquarana catesbeiana. Next base: position 72,441,149 of record NC_133325.1, on the reverse strand, counting down.
AGAATGTATTTTGGGCTGTCATTTTTGCTATGTACATGTTGTGTGTTGGAAATATCTTATAAATGGACAACTTTGTGTAAAAAATATGCGTTTTCAATTTTTTTCCACATTTTCCAAAAACTTCTGGAAAAAAATGAACCATTCAAAAGACTAATTATGCCTCATACATTACACATTGGGGTGTTAGCTTTCCAAAATGGGGTCATTTTGTGGGCATTTCCATTGTCCTGGTGCTCCAGGGCCTTCAAAAATATGATAGGTTGTCAGGAAATGATATGTGTAATTTATGCTCCAAGAACGCCTGATTGTGCTACTTGGATGTTGGGCCTCTGTATGTGGCCAGGCTATGTAAAAGTATCACGCATGTGGTATCGCCATACTCAGGAGGAGTAGCAGAATGTATTTTGGGGTGTCATTTTTGCTATGTACATGCTGTGTGTTGGAACTATGTTATAAATGGACAACTTTGTGTAAAAAAATGAACCGTTCAAAATACGTTGGGGTGTTAGCTTTCCAAAATGGGGTCATTTTGTGGGCCTTTCCATTGACCTGGTGCTCCAGGGCCTTCAAAAGTGTGATAGGTTGTCATCAAATGAGATATCCAATGTATGCTCGTAGAACGCCTGGAGGTGCTACTTTGATGTTGGACCTCTGCATGTGGCCAGGCTGTGTAAAAGTCTCACACATGTGGTATCGCTATACTCAGGAGTAGCAGAATGTATTTTGGGGTGTCATTGCAAGTATGCATGTGCTGTGTGAGAGAAATAACTTGTTTTTATGACAATTTTGTGTAAAAAAAAAATTTCTTCATTTTCCCAAGAATTGTGGGAAAAAAATTACAACTTCAATAAACTCACCATGCCTCTTACTAAATACCTTGGAATGTCTGCTTTCCAAAAAGGGCTAATTTGGGGCGTATTTATACTTTCCTGGCTTGAAAAGAAAATGAGATAGGCCTTCAGTACATCAGGTGTTATCAGGTGTGATCAATTTTCAATGATTTGCACCATAGCTTGTAGACTCTATAACTTTCACAGAGACCAAATAATATACACTAATTTGGGTTGTTTTACTAAAGATATGTAGCAGTATACATTTTGGCCCAAATTTTTGAAGAAAAGTGACTTATTTGCAAAATTTTACAATAGAAACTAAAAAAAGTGGGGTTTTTTTCAAAATTTTCTCTTTTTTTTGCTTATATTGCAAAAAATTAAAAACCCAGCAGTGATTAAATAACACCAAAAGAAAGCTCTGTTTGTTAAAAAAAAATAATAAAAATTTTGTTTGGGTACAGTGTAGCATGACTGAGTAATTGTCATTCAAAGTGTGAAAGCGCTGAAAACTAAAAATTGGTCTGGGCAGGGGTGTATAAATGTCCTGTATTGAAGTGGTTAAGGAATATGTATGTTTTTCAAAAAGAATAATCCTGTTGAGATCTAAAATCCACTCAGGTACAGTCGGCGGATAGGGAGAGGTCCTAGGTAGTGTAGTGAGACCATGTCAGTAATCTTGACATTAGTGTATAGCTAGAGTAGGGACAGTTTAGATAGCGTAAGTGTAGTTGAAAACATCTATTTGATTGCGTTACTGCCAGTTTAACGCCATTTACTTCTGTGTGCGTTAATGCCAGTTTAACGCCATATTATTTTGCGTGCGTTACTGTCAGTTTAATGCCATATAGTTCTGTGTGCGTTACTCCAGTTTAACGCCATATAGTTTTGTGTGCGTTACTGCCAGTTTAACGCCATATTGTTTTGTGTGCGTTTATTGCCAGTTTAACACCATATAGTTTTGTGCGTTACTGCCAGTTTAACGCCATTTACTTCTGCATGCAATACTGCCAGTTTAACACCATATCGTTTTATGTGCATTACTGGCAGTTTAACGCCATATAGTCCTGTGCGTCACTGTACGTTTGGCGCATAATATTGCAGTATATTATAGTGTATCCGTGGAGTGTAAAAAGACAGTGCAGCGCTAAAAAGACAAGTTCATAGATCAAAAACAAGCCAATCCGTGAGGTCTTCAGTGATCATATACAGACAAAGCATGCAGGTGACTTTGTGTGAAAACGGAACCTCCACCAATGATAGACATTGCTCAAAGATGCAGCAAGACAGTCCGGGAAATTCCCCTCTTTGATCGGTTCAAAATACGAGTATAAAGAGGGGAATTTCCCGGACTGGCTTGCTGCATCTTTGATTCATCCTCACATACCCCGAGTGGGAAAGTGTATCAGACCCTCTATAATTAAAGGGTCCACTTTGTGAGGTGACTCCCGCCAGAGGTGGTTCTGGCCAGCTCAGTAGATTGCTTTAAGAAAGGCCTGGATACTTTCCTAAATGTACAGAATATAACTGGGTACTAACATTTATACGTAAAGTTGATCCAGGGAAAATCTGATTGCCTCTTGGGGGATCAGGAAGGAATTTTTTCCTCTGCTGTAGCAAACTGGAGCATGCTCTGCTGGGGTTTTTTGCCTTCCTCTGGTTTAACTGAGGGTATAAAATTGGGTATATTGGATTGTACAATATTTTTTATTTTATTTATTTATTGTTTTTAAAGTTGAACTGGATGGACTTGTGTCTTTTTTCAACCTGACTAACTATGTAAGAGCTATATAAGAACTATCACATTCTGCAGCTATCTCCCGGCCCACTCCCCAAAGCTCAGCTGTCTGGGCCTTTTTCAGCACATCTGAAGCAGATCGCACTGTTGCTATCTGCAAACTATGTCTCAGGAACATCAAACGTGGCAAAAACACCAACCATTTGGGTACCACATGCCTAACAAGACATTTAACGTCCAATCACTCAGCCCGTTGGCAAGAGCACCTTAAAGCCACACAAAAGGGGCACAAATCTGTTCCTCCTCCTCCTCCTTACCCACTTTAGTCTGCCCCTGCTATACCGAGTCATTACCTCTCAGCAGCCTCCACAGACAGGGGTGATGGTATAGCACAGGGTGTCCCAGGTCCTAGCAGCACATCTGCCAGCAGCACACCACCAGCTGTAGACTGTAACCGGCAAATTTCTCTGCCCCATCTGCTGCAGGGAAAAAAAAAATACAGTCCCTGCCACCCACATGCCCAGCATCTAAATGCAAGCTTGTCAGAGCTGTTGGCTCTCCAACTTCTGCCTTTCAGCCTGGTGGATTCTGCCCCCTTCCATGAATTCGCACAATGTGCTATACCACAATGGCAGGTTCCTAATCGCTACTACTTTTAACGTAAGGCCGTTCCTTCTCTCTACCATCATGTGGAAGGGAATGTTCTGGCATCGTTGGGCAAGGCAGTCAGCCATAAAATTCAACTTACTGCTGACACGTGGTCCAGCAAGCATGGGCAGGGAAATAAAATTTCGTTCACAGCACACTGGGTAACGCTGCTTGCAACTCGAAAGAATGCAGGACAGGGCTCATGCTGTAACTTGTTGTGCCCCCACGTCTCCATACAGCTGGTGGTGATGATGCCAGACCTGTGAGCTCCACCCCCTCCTCCTCCTCCTCCGCCACCTCCATGCCCTCCTCTGCAGAATTATCCTATGAACATCAGGTACCCCCTAAGCGTTCAAAGGGCTATTCCATGAGTCAGGCTAAAAGGTGCCATGCAGTGCTTCAGCTGGTTTGTTTAGGGGACAGGAACCACACCGGAGCAGAGATTCATGTAGCTCTGCAGGGACAGGCCCAGAGGTGGTTCACACCATGCCAGCTGGAGCCAGGAATAGTGGTGTCCAATAATGGCTCAAACTTCCTGTCAGCCCTTAGACAGGGAAAGTTGAAACATGTGCCATGCCTGACATGTCCTCAATATGGTGGTGCAGCACTTCCTAAGTACGTACCCAGGGTTGCAAGATGTACTAAAACAGGCCAGAAGAGTTTGTAGTCATTTCAGGCGGTCATACACCACCAGTGCTTGGTTGGCTGAAATTCAGAGGGAATTCCACCTGCCTGTAAACCTCCTGATTTATGACATGCCCACCAGGTGGAACTTGATTTTGGCAATGCTGCAGCAGCTATACATGCAGCAGAGGGCCGTCAACAAGTACCTGTGCCAGTATGGCACTACGACGGGCTAAGGTCGCCTTGGCTTTTTTTGTCCCACGCCAATGGCTGATCATTAAGGATGCATGCACTGTATTGTCACCATTTGAGGAGGCCACAAGGATGGTGAGCAGTGACAGTGCATGCATCAGTGACACAATCCCTGTTGTGTTCCTGCTGAAGCAGACTCTGCATGGCATTATGGACAGGGCACTGGAGGCAGAGCAGCAGGAGGAAGAGGAGGACTTCCTTTCTTCTCAAGGCCCACTTTATGCAGACACCATCATTCCTATGTCACAGAACACACTGGAGGAGAGAGGGGAGGAGGATGAGGATTCTGGCACTTTCATAGGTTTCGAAGAAGAGTTAGACACGCATTAATCTATAAGTAATGGCTTTCCAACCCCAGGACCCTTGGGAGAAGTACATGGCTGGGAGGAGGAAGTTCCAGATGCTGTCATCCTGAGTGACCCCTCGGAGTCTGCTTCTCAAGCCTCTGCAAATTTGAGGCGCATCGGCAAACTCATGCTTCAAAGTCTGCGAAAGGACCCAAGAATATGTGGCATAAAGGAGAATTATGATTACTGGTTGGCAACCCTCCTTGATCACCGTTATAAGGGGAAGGTCTCAGAACTCATCCCTTCCCCACAGAGAGTGCAGAAGATAAAATCTCTTGAGGACACCTTAAAGAGGATTTTATTGAATGTTTTTCCTGACTCCAGTAGGTTACAGTGTGGTGGATAATGTCGTTTTGAGTCTTCTGTTGGTCAAGAAAGGAGTGTTGAAGTGAGGCATTTCAGAATTTTTTAGTCATCGCTGCCCAGGGCTGTCAGCTTCCACATCCCATCAGCAGCGTCTGCATCACATGGTGGACGATTACCCCAGGGCCAAAACAGAGATGGAGAGCTTTCCAGCTGACGATCCACTGACTTACTAGGTCATGAGACTAGACCACTGGCCAGAACTTGCCCAGTATGCTATCGAGTTGTTGGGCTGCCCTGCATCCAGCGTGCTTTCAGAGCGGGCATTCAGTGCTGCAGGAGGTTTCGTTACTGATCACAGAGCGCGTCTGTCCACAGACTCCATGGACCATTTGACTGTTAAATAAATGAATCAGTCCTTCATTACCAGCTATGAAGCCCCTGATGCCAATGTCACTGATTAAGTCTTTTTGGGATGTGGAATCTCTGCAAGACTTTGAGGCTGCCTAGCTTTGAGGGTGTTCAATCATTTCATCTGGAAGTATGTTTTTGGTTTAGGTTTCTTGGTAACAACACCCAAAGACTAATTTTTCTGCACCTGTTTGACAGGTGCATATCATTGCAATTTTTACGGCAAGGCCAATTCTTGCTTTCAACAAGATTACCTCTATATAGTTACGGTGGGAAGGCGCCACTGACACCCAAAGACCATTTTTTACGCACCCATTACTTCTATCCAAAGTCAAAATGACACCAGAATGTATCCAAAAAATCTCTAATCTTGTTCCCAGTATACTACATTATGGCCTCATCATTCACACTGGGTCCCCAGCTGTTGCTGGGCAAAATAAAGGCAGCTTGCAGGGAAAATGTCATTTTTTTGGGGTTTTATAAATGCAATTATTGCTGCAGCAGATTCTAGACATGGTACAGATCTGCCACTTTACAGGTAGACTAAGGGGACCCCCCAGGCACTATAATGGAAGGATTTTTTTTTTATGCTTTTACTTTAACCACTAAGCCACCGCCCACCGTCATATGACGGCGGGACGAGGGTTCTGTTGTTCTGGGAGGACGTCATATGACGTCCTCGCCCTCCCGAGTCGCTCGGGACCCAGTGCGCGTGCCCGCGATGTCCGCCGGGCACCCGCGATTGCCGGGTAACAGAGCAGGAGCGTGGATCTGTGCATGTAAACACAGATCCATGTCCTGTCAGAGAGGAGAGGAGACCGATGGCGTGTCCCTTGTACATAGGGACACCGATCGGTCACCTCCCCCAGTCAGTCCCCTCCCCCCACAGTTAGAATCACCTCCTTAGGTCATACATTAACCCCTCGAGCGCCCCCTAGTGTTAACCCCTTCCCTGCCAGTCACATTTACACAGTAATCAATGCAATTTTATAGCATTGATCGCTGTATAAATGTGAATGGTCCCAAAAATGTGTCAAAAGTGTCCGATGTGTCCGCCGCAATATCGCAGTCACAATAAAAATCGCAGATCGCCGCCATTACTAGTAAAAAATAAATAAATAATAAAAATGCTATAAATCTATCCCCTATTTTGTAGACGCTATAACTTTTGCGCAAACCAATCAATATACGCTTATCGCAATTTTTTTTTACCAAAAATATGTAGAAGAATACATAATGGCCTAAACTGAGGAAAAAATTTGTTAAAAAAAAAAAATTGGATATTTATTAGAGCAAAAAGTAAAAAATATTGTGTTTTTTCAAAATTGTCCCTCTTCTTTTGTTTATAGCGCAAAAAGTAAAAACCGCAGAGGTGATCAAATACCACCAAAAGAAAGCTCTATTTGTGGGGAAAAAATGATAAAAATTTCATTAGGGTGCAGTGTAACATGACCGCGCAATTGTCATTCAAAGTGCGACAGCGCTGAAAACTGAAAAATGGCTTGGGCAGGAAGGGGGTGAAAGTGCCCTGTATTGAGGTGGTTAAAAAATCAAAAAATCACTGCTCATTTAAAAATTAAGCTTTTTGCAAACTTTTTTTCAGTCAGGACCCGGACCCCTATAACCATTGTATGCCCAATTACTTGCATATAAGCCTTCAAAATGGGCATTGATTTTTGACATTCGGCTCCCATTGACTTTAATGGGGTTCGTTATTCAGGTCCAAACTTTCGCGGTGTTCTGAAGTTCTGGTGCGAACCCAAAAAGGGGAGAACAAGAAACATTATTAAAAATTACATTTTTATTTTAGCCATGGCAAGGCTAGTGTACAGTCTTATATTCTATAGCCAACCATCCTTGTTAACAAACATTAGATTGAAAAATCCATGAGCATTGATTTTGCTCATCTGTATGGGAAATATCCACAATGGTAGTCACATAGGCATATATGTAATACTTTATTAAATCAGGCTCACTCTTTTAGGACTTGTCTGTGAGAAAAAGCCTTGGAGAAAAATGTATTGTGAGGCCGGGCTCACATATGTGCGGCCATGGTTTCCAGCCTGGAGTCCGGTGAGTTCTTTTTCACCGGTTCAGGTGCGATTCAGGTCAGAATTTTTGCCTGAATTTGCACCTAAACTGGACCCCAAAACGCACAGGACCCTTTTGGAATTTGCACTGTGGCCGCCCTGGACATCTGTGAACCAGCTCGCATGTCATGGGAATTGGACGAAGTGAAAACTGCATCCAATTCACACATATGTGAACCCTGAGTCTTCTGCAGTTGGAAGAAGAATTTTCTTGATCTCATTTCCTGCTGTGATTACTCAGACTGTACATTGTAACTTTCCTGAAGTCACGCAATGCAAGGCTGTAGCAGAAGGAGATGCTGAGCTGTGAAACACAAATTATATACATATATGTAGCGCCCTTCTCTAGTTAGGTTATTAGGTTAAATTTAGTTATTTGGCTTCACCGTAATAAGTGGAGCAGTAATTGATTGTTTTTACCTGGTCAACTGATAAACAGCTGGGTATTTGATTCCTTCCACCTGTTTCTGAAAGAAGTTTCCAGAATATAGGGCAGGGAGAGTCAAATGACCAGTATGGATATTTATCATGCCTTAGCCAATCCCTGGAAGGAGGCACCTAGAAGGTGGTTGGGAAGGTGATAAATGTTTGAGAGGCCTTTACAGAGATAGCTAGTGAGACAAGAAATTGCAGCCTGGGGAGGGCCTGGAGAGGGTTACTGATTTATTTTTGCTGGATTGCCTGAAGTCCTCCGTTGCAAATGCACTGATTTAGAAAGTAGTTCCTGAAATAATTTTTTTCAAGTTCAGGTGCGACTTGCATAGACAACTGTGCATGAAGTCGCCCAAATGTCTTCCAAGTTGCACTTGAAGTAGCACTGAAATGCTACTTTAAAATTGGGCTGCTTCAAATAAAAGTAGGGCGATTTCAATGTCAGGATGGGTATAACCGGGGTGTAAAGTGATTCTAAAGGCAGAAGGTTTTTTTACCCCAAAGAGTTCTCTGCAGTTTCTGCAAGTTTTCCTTCATATGGGCAGACAGTGCTTCCTAGACAGCCACACAGAACGAAGAGACACAGTGTTATCTATCAGTGATACAAGTTAAAGTAATAACATTACTAACCACTAACCTAACCACTTCTATCTACAACAACATGCTGTCATCCTCCCTAGACATACTTGCTCCTCTTTCTACACGCAGAACCAGGCCCCATCTGCCACAACCCTGGCAAACAGACGACACAAGAAGTCCCAAGAGACGCAGCCGTGCTCTTGAGCAAGCATGGCGTAAATCTAAATCCCTGCAAGGCTTTACCCTCTACAAATCTGCCCTTCTCAAATACAACTCCTGCCTCCTCACTGCTAAACAAACCTACTACAACAGTCTCATCAAAACCCTCTCATCCAAACCTCATCAACTCTTTTCCAACCTTAAGTCCTTACTTCACCCCCCACTGCCCCCACCTACCAACTTGCTTACCGCTCAACAGATTGCCAACCATTTCAAAAGCAAAATTGACACAATTTGCAAGGAGATATCCAGCATTCAACTTTCTCCCCTATCCAACACATCAGGTCCAACACCACACTAAATACTTTCCTCCTTCTGCCCAGTTACCACCGATTAGGTTGATAAACTCCTCTCCATGGCCCACCTCACCACCTGTCCCCTGGACCCTGTCCTCTCACAATTACTGCGACCACCTTCCCACTCTATCCTAAACTCCCTAACCCACATCTTCAACCTCTCCCTCTCCTTCGGCACCTTTCCTTCCCTGCTCAAACATGCACTGGTTACCCCCATACTTAAAAAACCCTCACTAGACTGTTTGAATAACTTAACTTTCAGTGTCACTTACAACTCCATCTCCTCCGCTCCTCTTCCTCTCTCTGTTGGGGTACCCCAAGGCTCCGTCCTGGGGCCCCTCCTATTCTCGCTTTATACCTCTTCCCTGGGCCATTTGATAACCTCCCATGGCTTCCAATACCACCTCTATGCCAATGACACCCAGATCTATCTCTCCACTCCTCAACTCACCCCCTCGATCTGCTCGCGAATCTCAAACTTACTGAATGACATATCGGTATGGAAGATTAACAGCACTACCATTGGTCCCTCCACACATGCCTGGGTGCTGGGTGTAATCCTTGACTCTGACCTCTCTTTCAGCCAATCACTGGCTAAATCCTGTCACTTTAACCTCTGCAACAGCTCCAGAATTCGACCCTTCCTGACTAACACCACAAAGCAACTTATTCACTTCTTGATTATTTCCTGCCTTGACTACTGCAACTCTCTCCTTAATGGCCTAGCCTTACGCAGGCTATCCTCCCTTCAGTCTATTATGAATGCTGCTGCTAAACTAATACACCTCACTTACTAATCCGTGACTGCTGCCCCTCTCTGCCAGTCCCTTCACTGGCTTCCCCTACCCCACCGTATAAAATTCAAAATGCTAACCACAACATACAGGGCCATCCACAACATCGCCCCCAGCTACATCACCAACCTCATGTGCAGATATCGCCCTAATCGTCCCCTCTGCTCCTCCCAGGACCCCCTGCTCTCTAGCTCCCTTGTTACCTCCTCTCATGCTCGCCTTCAGGACTTCTCCAGAGCCTCTCCCATCCTCTGGAAACCCCTGCCCCGGTATATCCAATCAGCCCCTAACCTGTCCACCTTTAGGAGATCCCTGAAAACTCACCTTTTCAGGGAAGCCTATCCCACACCCACATAACAACTGTCCCCGAGCCATCACCATGAAATCATTTCCCGCATCTATTACCTTTTGTACACCACCCCCTCCCTTTTAGAATGTAAGCTCTATGAGCAGGGCCCTCCTGTCCCTTCTGTATTGAACTGTACTGTAATTGTTAAAATAAAAAAACTGCGCTTGGAAAAGAAAATTATATAACAAGCTGCGGTTACAAGTGAGGCACACCAAAACAAAATTTATAACAGAGAAACCGCACTATAAACGAACAACATAATGAAAACCAATATTGTGAAGTGTAGTCCCGTGTGCAATTAATAGTCCCTTGTATGAATCAAAATAAGTCTTATCATAAATGAGTGACGTGGAATTCATCCAAAATAAATATGTGATGAAAAGGCATAAATCTGGAACACTTCGTGAGGTAATGTGCTTACCAGAAGTAAGCCAAATCGGGGCAAGTGGCTTAAACCCAGCCTGGGCCTTGACATGATCGATCCCGGTGAGGCAGGATAAACACACTCGTCCCGCGTATTCAGTCCACAGAGGTTAGCAAAAAATATGAAACAAACATAGCGTAATACTGATACGTAAAACACTTCAAAAACTAAAAATGTGCAACACTCAATCTTATCCCAAAAAATCATATGTGATCATAAGAAATATAGTGTAAGTGACAATAACTGGGGGTGATTGTATGAGTGTCAGGCAAACATGCAAAATGTAGATACCAGAATGAATAAGTTAAAAAACGTGAATGACACCCAGTTCTGCTTACCAGATATAGAAGGAAAAAAAGCCTGTAATAGTCACCAGGAAAAGATATAAATCTCTCTAGGTGCAGCAAATCACATGTGCAAACTGCTTACCAGATGAGAAAAACATTGTGAACAGAGTAAATCTAGCCAGAGACTGATCACCATACATGGAAAACACCAAATAAAGGCAGCAGCAAACCTTAGGGAGATCCTGCTTACCAGAACCCCAAATGGGATAGACAGATGTAACAAAATCACAAAAGAGCTCCTATTAGGAACAGTGAGGATACGTCCTGCCACAGTGGATCCAGGCTCAGCAGTGCACATATGATAGAAAGAAGCCAATAGCGTAATACTGTATAACTTCTTGATTTATTCAAAATAAAGTAGCACTTACAAGAACATGAAAAGTATAAAACGAAGGTAAAACGGAGCCGGCCGGCACTTTCAGACACTCTCCCGTCCTCAATATGGCAACGTGGTGACGTCAGCACGTCCCTCCCAGACGCGTTTCGTCATACGTTGACGTTCTCAATGGGGAAGCAGGTTGGTATGTGCTAGTTAGCTGCTAGTTAGAGGTAACTCGTTCCTTGGGTCTGCGTTTTTGGCTGGCTTCTGCTGGGCTCTGCTCCCTTCCTGTTGTAGCAAATCCATAACTTCTTTAGAAGGTGCAAAAAATTATTGCGCTATCCAGCTCCCAGAACCCCTGCAGGGGTAGTGTGCCTGTAGTATGTTATAGATGGAACTTTCCGCTAGCTGTTTTTTGCATTGGATGTCTCCAGTATGTCCAGCTCCCGGGACCCTTACAGGGGTGGTCCACCTGCAGTAGATTGTGGATGGGACTCTCCACTTGCTGCGATAGATGTCTCCTGTATATCCTATTCCGTGAAGGTATTGTGGTGCCCTCGTGCATCAGAAAATAAAAAGAGCTTTCATAGCGTAATAAAGTAAAAACTAATGAGTGCCCATCCAGTATGTGACTGGGGTAGGGCACCAACAGTTCCTGACAGATAGACAAGTATAGATTGTCACTACTCCAGAGCATAAACTGAGGTAGCGGGTATGACAACCAGACGCTGATGCAGCGTTCCACCCTCTCATGTACCCGGAAGTGACGTGAAGAGCGTGATGCCGTCGTGCGCACTTCGTCACATGACGTCCTCAGCGACGTCATGGAGCTCGTTTGTGATTTGGTTACATCTGTCTATCCCATTTGGGGTTCTGGTAAGCAGGATCTCCCTAAGGTTTGCTGCTGCCTTTATTTGGTGTTTTCCATGTATGGTGATCAGTCTCTGGCTAGATTTACTCTGCTCACAATGTTTTTCTCATCTGGTAAGCAGTTTGCACATGTGATTTGCTGCACCTAGAGAGATTTATATCTTTTCCTGGTGACTATTACAGGCTTTTTTTCCTTCTATATCTGGTAAGCAGAACTGGGTGTCATTCACGTTTTTTAACTTATTCATTCTGGTATCTACATTTTGCATGTTTGCCTGACACTCATACAATCACCCCCAGTTGGTCACTTACACTGGATTTCTTATGATCACATATGATTTTTTGGGATAAGATTGAGTGTTGCACATTTTTAGTTTTTGAAGTGTTTTACGTATCAGTATTACGCTATGTTTGTTTCATATTTTTTGCTAACCTCTGTGGACTGAATACGCGGGACGAGTTGTTTATCCTGCCTCACCAGGATCGATCATGTCAAGGCCCAGGCTGGGTTTAAGCCACTTGCCCCGATTTGGCTTACTTCTGGTAAGCACATTACCTCACGAAGTGTTCCAGATTTATGCCTTTTCATCACATATTTATTTTGGATGAATTCCACGTCACTCATTTATGATAAGTCTTATTTTGATTCATACAAGGGACTATTAATTGCACACGGGACTACACTTCACAATATTGGTTTTCATTATGTTGTTCGTTTATAGCGCGGTTTCTCTGTTATAAATGTACTGTAATTGTGCTGTCCCCCTCTACATTGTAAAGCGCTGCTTAAACTGTTGGCACCATATAAATTGTGTATAATAATAATAATAACATAAGGTACGGGATTGCACTATGCCACATTTATCCATGAAAACACTCAAATGCAGAATTACACTTTAAGCCTGGCACATAGCAGAATCTGCAATAAAGAGGAAAGCACATAACACACAAAGTGAGAAGTGGACTACAATGTAAGAAGCTTACTGTTCCCTGTGGATATGAGTGGTAAGATAAAAAATAAAATGTATCTTTTAATATAACACAATAAAATGGCGAATAATGTTAAGAAATGTTGTTGTTAAGGCACTGAATGGAGGGGATTTAAAGTAGAAGTTCACTCTAAACTTTGCCTTTAGTTTTAGGACCTAGGGGGAAGTGTTAGAACCTAGATTGGGTGTTTATTGGTGTTCTTATAGCTCACCCCACAAGTTAATAAAATATATTAAGAAAGAGCTAAAAATAATGAAGTGTTACACAAAATTTAATTAGTCTGTCTCAATATACATAAAGTGCAAAAATAAAATAGAACACAATGTAATCGCACCAAATAGGTCAAGTGCTGCACAAAATTTGTGCTAAAATAAATCAATAAACAAATACACTTGTATAAATAATTAAATTAAATTAAATCCCATGTAATTCATAAATGTCCATCAAAAAAATTAAACCCAGTGTCCAAAGTAGTTGCATAAAAATTGTCCAATTTACTTAATTCCCCCACATTGTGAAAAAACAGAGTGCAAAAAGTGTAATAAATAGTGAAATAATCACCCAGTACCTTCCACCTCAAAGTAAAAGTCCTCTCACCTCCCCAAAAAATGATTTTGCTATGGGAGGTGACGCAACACACTGGGAGATATCTGTTCAATCAGATTGCATGCACAGGAGGATCATCCAGCTTTAATGGTAAATGCTCCTCTCCTCGATCCACTCAACATCAATATTCCTGGGTCATCTCCATATCAAGACATTAGATGTTACCATAGGGAATAGAAAAAAAGCTTAACATAGTGTAAAACCATTTAAATATTTATTTCTTATTGGCCAGCAATTACACTTACATTTAAGTGTGTCATGCCACAAGGGGGGTTCTCAGCATTGTATCATGCACCATGAGTTCAAGTCATGAACACAGGCTGTGAACCGTCATAAGCTAGAACGGTGTGACCTCTCTCTAGGCTCCGCTCTACGCGTTTCAACGTATTGTCACAGTTCGTAATGTCACAAGGTAAAATCTCTCCAATGTAAAACTGACAACAATACAAATTTAAAAGGGTTTCTAATCCTCTCTATACAAAACTTAAAAATAAAAAAAATAAAAATCAGTAGACTTCTACCTCAAGCTAGCCATACACACACAGTTAAATCCAAAAGCAAACCGTTATTATATTGCAGCTTACTAGTTCTTAGTATGATGGCTGCATTCCTTTTCCTTTTTAGGTTTTCTTTCTTTACTTTTCACCTGGTGATCTGGCCAGTAAGTCTGTTGTTTTTCAACAGAGCAAGCTGTCCTACAGATGTTAGTGTGTTAAAATCTGCTTGTACATCTAACACTCTCAATACAGGAGGTGTTACTCCTGCTGACAGCAGATGAGTCACGGTTGTTAAGAACACGGCGAGTGCTGACACCTTAACAACCAGTTATTCACTGGTTGTTAAGGATGCCGGCAGGTGCCGACTCCTTGACAACCAGCTGAAATGTAAACACTCTTTAACTATCGCATGCCTGGGCCTGGTAATTTTTTTACCACATGCATTGTATTATTTATTTCCTTTAGTGTAGGGGACTCCAAACTTTCAAAACAAAGGGCCAGTTTACTTCCCTTCAAATTTTAGTGGGGCCGGACTGTGGCCAGTGGGAGTAGAAAATGCCCCGGCATTGGTGGGAGTGAACAATGTTATAGGCTTGGTTGTCACTTGAAGTAAAAGAAAATTACATCATTGGTGTCAATGGAAGGAATAGTACCCCATCACGGGTGTCAATAAGAGGAATAGTGACTCATAATTAGTATCAATGGGAGACTTAGTTCCCCTTCTCTGGTGTCAGTGGGAGGACTAGTACTCCATTGTTGGTGTTAGTGGGAGGAATTGTGCCCCTGTTTGGTGTCAGTGGTAGGAATAGTGCCCCAAGGGTCAGATAAAGGCAAGCAAAGGGCCACATCTGGCCCACAGGCCGCAGTTTGGGGACCCCTGCTTTGACTTTAACGCAGTTTTATGTGGTATTTATCAAGTGTTTTTGTTTTTCGAGGTAAATACCACATAAAGGTATAGTGCATTGATATTTTCCATATTGCATGCGATATTTGGGGAAAATGTGTCATGTGACCCAACTACCACATGCGATATGCTTTAGTGAATGGAGCCCAATATCACTTTTTATTCTCACAATGCCAATTTTATATTTTTTGTAAGAACCCATTTTTAAAGTGAACCTATGGCTGGGGTACTGTACATCATTATTAAAATTCAAGCTACCTTTGTAGCTGCTGGCATTTTGGAGCAATCCATCCTCAAAGCTCACAACTGAAGCTCTAGAGTCATTGAAGTTCCTTTCTCAGCAGCTCAGTTCCCAGTGCTCTCCCCTATCAGAGTATCTACTGTTTTTACATAAGAAGTCGGAATGGTTGCTGGATCACTGTTGGGAGGAGGAGCAAACTGAACTGAACTGTTGGGAGTGGGGAGCAGTGGGAGCTGAGTTGGTGAATCAGTCTTTGGAGGGGAAGCTGGTGTCTGAGCTGTTGAGTCCCTACTTGGAAGGAGGAGCAGGAGGAGCTAAGCTATTGCTGGGAAGGAGCTGGGAAGGAGATGGGAAGGAGCTGGGAAGGAGATGGGAAGGGGCAGCTGAGCTACTAAGTCACTGCTAGGGGGCTGAGCTGCTTAGTCACTGTTGGAAGAAAGATGTATGGGGAGTAGACAGAAAACATCATCACCTATACCCATAGCTGTGCGCAGCCTTTTGCATTAGGGTGTGCACCCCAAAGCTC